>NC_085051.1:0-1200000 GCF_963662255.1 Cinclus cinclus | reverse complement strand
GTGGATTTGTTTTACTTGCAAGCAGAGCCCATCTGATCTGTCTTAATTTTAAAAGTTTCTTAGATTTATCTATCTTTCAAAGAAGTTCATGACTACAGAAACACCAGTGATATCTGTAAGTTACAAAGCATTAATTTACCATGAATCAAAAATGAGGGGTTTTTTTTCCTTGGGTATTAAGAATTTTGTTTGGGTTTTGGTTCTGTTTGGGTCTTTTTCCCTTTTTAGCTTAAGCTTCTGTTACCTCTTAAAGTTCAAGGCTAAGAGACTGTTTTCACCACACCTCACATCCTTACTTCCTTAGCAATCTCTTACAAATTGATCATAAAACCACCCAACATTTTTATTTCTTTCTTTTGGTTAGGAAATGTTAATGTGTAACTGCAAGCATCTGAGTGGAAATACATCAACAGAGCTTTCCTGCAGGCCACATTACGAGTGAGCTCAGATATTTACTCATATGAACTATACCACTCAGTGAGATTGTCAATAAGAATTAACATAAAAAAGTTCTACTAGACAGTGTGATAACTTTCAGATGATTCTGCTTTTTGAACTTGGAAAAAAGATGCTTTAGAGGCAGTAAAATTCACTTTATTTAGTGGCTTTAAGAAATTATGAGCATGGTTCAGGTTTTATACGGAGTCCTGAATACTGGCTAGACTCTTGCAATTATAGTATTTTTCTGGGCAAGCCACTTTTAGTGACAGGTATTGCATCATCATTCCAACTTGTAGGAAATGGGCTCTGTATTTTATGCATTTACAAATCCTCAAATTATACTACCTTGGGTTTTTTTACTTATTGGCTGCCAATGCATAAAGTGCAGGATTAGCTCCTATTTTTATTGTCTGGCTCCCATTAACATGTTAATATAAATAACAAATTTCAGGGTGAGTTAAGACACCCCATTTTCAAGAGGTTCTTTTCTGATATCAAATTTTCATCTTCCTTAAGAATTTGGATATTCCAGCATGCAAGGAGAGGACAGTAGGAAGAGTACCTCATACTTAGCATGATGACTCCAATTTTCACTGGACTATCTTCAACATTTAGGTTCAAAGTTGAATTCTGATTTATTAGTGTAGCAGGCTATCTATGGCTCCCCCTGGAAGCAGGAAGGTCCTTCAATGGTTCTTGTGTGTTTATTTGCAAGAACAGAGAGCTGGTGTTCAGGGATGGAAAGCCAGACAAAACTGTAGAATCCAGAGGGGAGATAAAAACCACTGACTGTGGAGCAGGACTTTCAATCCATGTGAGCAGTCAATAACAAAAACCACAAACCACAGACTTGGGAATTCAACAATTCTCCTCAAGCTCTATTCACTCTCAAGGCTGAATTATTCAGTAGACTTTTTTTTTTTTCTCCCAGTAGAGTTTGCAAAAGCTGTCAAGGAACAGACTGTCAAATTAGAAGGCAAATCAGAAGAGATGTGTTTTCCTCCCTCTTTCTCAAGTTTTAAGCAAGCTTTCTTAAGATAGATTAAAATTGCATGTGACAAGCTACAGCACCCAGAGTACTCTCTATTAACAATATGAATGGTATAAAGATCAAGAAAAAAGTGGCAAGCTGGTATGAAGAGGTCATGAAAGTTGTCCATCATAGCAAAGAGCCTGTTATTCATGTTAAGATATTTACAGTCTTCTGGGCAGGATCTCCTACTCCGAGCTTGCAACTTTTCCTTAGGCAGTAAAGATTTGACCAATGGCAACCTGGGGAAAAGAACAACCAAAGAAGAAAAAAAAGGAACAAAAAACAAAACAAAACAAACAAACAAACAAAAAAAACAAAAACCCACCGATGAGCTGCAGTCTTGTTTTTGCTCATAACCTGAATTCAGACAACTCATTCATTATCCACACCCCTTCAGCTCACTCTGTAAAATGTAGCTGAGTCCCAGTTGTATCAGGACATTGGCTGTCAGATGTACACTCCTAATCCTCTGGTACAGCACAGCTTCTAGTGACGTTTGATGGAATCTCAGAGCATTGACACACTTTTCCTCTGCTCAGGAGGGACACTTTGCTCTTCCTTCAGGACCTGCTGTGAGGAAGCTCCCTGCCATCGTTCAGAAAACCCCCAAATGACATTTTACTCATCCTGACATGGGAACAGCTCACAGGCCTCCTGCAGAGGAAAGCACAAAGATCAGTACTATCCTAGCATTTAACACTGGTTTCATGCACTAAGTTTTAAAAATGTGAGCAGATGTCAATAAATGACATGTGAGTTCAAATAAAAAGCCCTAAGATTTTATAAAAACCATAATGAAAATACACTACTATCCCTCCTTTCATCAATCAGAGTAAGTAATTCTGATCTCAAAATCTTCAAATGATTCCACTGTACTCAAGGATAGCTATTTTTTCATGCTAACATCATCAAAGTGATGATACCACCTTCCCTTTAGTAACACTAACTTGTTTCCACACAACCTCTAGAAGTCAATGATGAGGGAAAACCCAAATGGGGGAAATGCCTATTTTCTAACTAACCTTCCCTTAAACATATTCCTAAAACCTTCTGTGAAGAATAACTAACTCATCTCAAGAATGACACTGCTCAGGAAAGCAACATCTCATAAAAAACCCCAGTTGTAGTTACTCAGATTTCCATTTCTTGTACGTTTACCTAAGTGTTGTCTACTTTTCAGCAAGAGCAGAAGATACAACCATTAAGAATAGAAAGGTAACTGTATATAAAAGAGGGAGAGTGAAGCACAAAGCCTGGTACAGCCATTAACAGAAAGATTTTTGATAGATGTATCAATCCTTGAGCCTATGATGGCATTACTTTCTCCAGCCTGGACTACAGGTGACTGCCTTTGGTGAAATGGGCTCCTTTAACCACAGCAATGTTCTCCTTGTTTTCAGTCATTTTGTCATCCTATTTAACTACAGATTCACAGACTTTGATTTCTTGGGGTGAAAAAAAGATCTTGCTTGTTGTGTTCCATTAGTGACTTAGTTGCTCTATGTGTTTTCTTGATTTCCTGAAATTACCCCTGGTTTCCCTTCCACCCTTTTATAAAAGAAAAAGGTGCTCCCATGATGAGCTGTGCCTGAATGGGCAGATATAATTCCAACAATTATAAAACACTCAACACAAATAATTAGTAAGTTCTGGTTGCAGCATAACCGTAACAAAAATTCTGCTGCAAGCTGCCTTACTTGCTTCCAGAAATGCATTTGTTTCATGAATGCCTCAGCTTAGAAGGTGACTTCATTGCCAGCAATCCTTGTGTTGCTGCCAGAACACTGGGGAAAAGCTTTATTTCAAGGAAAGAAAGACAAATGTGTCAATTGATGATGACAGAACTGTTGTAGGTCAAACAGTTAAACTTATTCTGACTCTGTGTGCAGCAGGCTTGGGGATTTTTTTCCTAACTTCTGAGCACACTCTACTGTGTGCGGGCAGCTCTGAGCTAAACAGAAAACAAAATAGACCTACTGCAGTCAGTACAGACTGTAACTCTCAGGATAAGGTTCATAAGTGCATCCCCACTGCATCATTCACTGACTTTCTAGGACCAAACTTAATTAGTGCAGCATTCATCAGGGATCTGAAATGCAACATGGTCCCCTCGACAGGGGAAATCTGCAGCTGACACAGGAGTAAACTAGCAGTGTCTGCAAGGAGACAAACATGCAATCAATGATAACAAAATGGCAGATAGAACGCGGTTCTCACAGGCAAGATCAGGAACGAAATGTTGCACTTGCTCTGAGACACAGCTGATTACATTTACTGCTGTTATCTCCAGAAACATGGGCATTTGCTCACACAGTGCACTTAGAGCTCAGAGCTTTGGAGAATAGATACTTTTGTTTACAAGCAGTGATGTCCAAATAGCTTCTCTCCTCCACCAGACTGAAAAATTTCCATCTCCAAGCACCTGTATTACAAACATCTCAGCACCTTCAAACTGCTGCTATTAAAAAAAAAAAAAAAAAAAAAAAAAAAAAAAAAAAAAAGCAAGACTTTGGTTATTAGGAGAAGGATGAAGAAATTACCACTTCATCACCAGGCTGTCCAGAGATCACTCTGCAGCAAGCCCAAATCCCAAGCTAGCAGTGAGCTTGTGGTCCCACAGGATACAAACCACACTCTGGTAAGTGCATTAAAATCACTTTGCAGTTGATATCTTTGTCTGTCCTGGACAGAGATCAAGCTACAGAACAGCACAGCTGTCTTGGTTAGTGCCAAACTACCAAATTACAGCTAAGTAATATGACAAATAATATAAAAATTATGGTCAAATTGTGTACAGTAATTCAAAATCTGGTCGCACATGATCACTGGACTTTGTACTTTACAGGTATCTCTGCCTGTGGTCTTGGACAGCTCCTCTGTCCTCCCTCCTCCTGGACATATCACCAGCATTGGCCTGGACTTGATTTTGTGTTATAAATTAGAAAGTTTCTGTCTCTAGAGAGTTTACATACATATGAATAATTTGATAATCCTCCTGAACCTGCTTTCCCTTAAAAGACACTCTGGTACCTCCAGCTCTACCAAGTGCTTTAGGATTTGCCCCTTCTTCACTGCAGTAGGTTAAGTAGCTTGACTGCTGATGCCTGATCCTTAGTTTCAGAGAAAGAGCTGTGACTGACAGCACCTCTTATGAATTCTCTTTCTCCTTGCATGCTTGAAGAAACAAACAAATGACATTGTTTTTTCCAGCATCGAGATGAATATTTGGGCAGCATTTATAGAGACTAGTAGAGAGTTTCACCTGTTAGATGTGAAAACATACTGAAGTCATCGAGATCTCCGGCCCTCAAAAATACGATTACAGTGGCAACAATTGTAACAGCTACACACTATTTTATTATCCATTATTAATGCTTAACAACGACAAGGCAGCCTGAGTAGGTCGCCTGATTACTGGTGGAATTACGTCTGGCTTACACAGTCGTGTCTTAGACACATCACTTTTCTATTAACAAGGGGGGGTGGAAGGGAGAATGCCTTTCAGACATAAGCAATGTCACCAAAGCACTCGGAAGCAAGTAAACAACTTTTCTTACTAATACCCTCTCCTTTCCCAAAATGCATCTCATTCCAATGATATACTTTTTGCTTTGACAAGAAAAAAAAAAAAAAGCTTCTACTAGAAGATGATGCTATTTCTAGAACGGTTATCAAGCAGTCTTTAAAGAGGAGGCTGAACATCCACACCAGCCTGAACTTTCTGAGCTCACCGCGGCCTTTGATATTTGCCTAAACTATTATAAAAGGGAGAGAGAGAACGGGAAAAAATGAAGTTAAATGGAGCAGCCAGTTCTCAGTTTTTCCCCTCATGACACCCACCAGCCTCCCAGCCTACAAGCCCAGAAAGCAAAGCAGCACCTTACAAATCTCCTAGCTGTCAGGATAAACATGCCTAATGGCAGACATCTCCTCAGCCCCCACCTCCTCCGGGAAGGCTCTCCTGCCCTCCCCGCCGGCTATGGCTGGGTCTCAGCCGCCTGAGCTTTCCCAGCCGCGCTTTAACTCTTTTTAACCCGCCAACATGAATCTGCCGAGCCAAGACCGCCGCTCCGCCCGAGCTACATCTCCAACATTTTCCCCTCCCGACTGCGAGGGCGCGCGTTCCGGATAGCGAGGCATTGTGGCAGCCGAACAGCCGAGAGAGCGGGATCGCTCCCGAGGACGGCCGGGACCGCTCCCCAGCGAGGCACAAGGGCGCAGGGCCCGGGACGAGCGGGCGGAGGGCCGGGCCTGCCCTGCCCGCCGTGGGGAGGCGGGGGTCCGGGCGCTGTCCGTCACGACCCGCTCGCCGCCACCCCCGGCTCCGACAGCCCCCGCTCCGCCTCTGAAGTTTCCGGGCGTGTGCCGGGGCGGCCGCCGGGCCGCGGGGCAGTCCCTGCCCCCGGGGCGGAGAGGGGCGCGGCGGTCCCCGCCCGCTCCCCCGCCGGCAGCGCTGCGCCAGCGCGGCTGGGCGGCCGCGGCGCCGGCGCTCCCGGGCCTCGCGTTCAACTGGTGGGACCCCCGTGCACCGGGGGCTCCGGCGGGCGGCCCGGCTCGGCCCGGCCCGGCTCGGCCCGGCCCGGCGGGGCGGGCGCCGCCGGCTGAGGAGGATGCGGGCGGCGGCGCGGCGGCCGCAGGCGGGCGGCGGGCAGCGGCGCGGCGCCTGACCGCAGGGCTCCGCTCCGCTCCCGAGGATGCTGCGGGGCGATGCCCGGCGACAGGGAGGACGAGATCTGCCAGAAAGCGCTGCAGCTGCTGGCCGAGCTGTGCTCCGTCGGGGCGGTGGAGAACGAGAACTGCAGGGATTTCATCTACTACCTGCGGGACAGAGCCCGGCCCCGCCTCAGCGACTCAGGTACGGCCGCCGCCCTCGGGGGCGCGGGCACCGGCGGCCTCTCCCCGGGCCCGGCTGCGGGAGGAGGGCGAGCTCCCCGGAGCACCCCAGGGCGGGCGGGAGCCGCGGGGAGAGGCCTGCGGGCTCGGCGGGGGTGCCCGGCAGCGGAAAGAGGTGGCGGGGGGGGGGAATGCTCCGGGTCCGCGGGGCTGCAGAGGGGTTTGCCCGGGGGACGGACGACGGTGCGGGCTCGGTGCCGCCAGGCTCGGTTTTAGCGCTGGGGGAGATGCGGAGCCCGAGCCCGCAGCGCTCCCCGAGCCCGCGGCGGGTGCGGGAGCGCAACTTTGCGCGGCCTCTGCCCGGCCGGAGCCGCCCTGGCCGGGGCCCGGGGCTGCCCCGCTGCTCTCCCGGCCCTCCCAGCCCTCGGGGCGAAGCGAGTGCGGCTCGCTTTAACTAGGACGCGGTTTAACCCGACTCCCCGGTTCCGTATGCCACGAGCTAAAAGGACCATTCCTCGCGTTTCTGTAGCAGATGTGCGGCTGTAGGTCTGACGAGGGTGAGCGCTGGGTTGGTTTCTCTGCGTTTGTCAGGGTTATGGTTTCCGTATCGTGGCATGACGCTTATACTGAAAAACTTTTAACTTTAGGAAGCTTTCTCGTAGGGATGCTGAGCTTCAGCTGCACAAAAACGTGAAAAGATTGAGGATCTGTCTCTGGATGCAAGGGAAAGGCAAACTGCGGTTTGGAGTAGGAGCTTACTGCATTTATTTTTACATCATCAAGTTGAGTTTGCTCAGTGTGAGGGGAAATAGTAGTGAGTTAAGACAGAAGTTGATAAACGTTTGCAGTGCTGAGAAGTCTTGCTGTTAGATCAGACAGTCACCACAGCACGGTGTTCATTGCTTCATTATTCTCTGGGATAAATCAGTCTGTTTAGCATAGGGCAGTCTAATGGCACTCTATTCTTAATTACTTTTCTGTAATTTGGTAGCCTGAAGTAACACTCAGAGTGCAACTTCCTGACAAATCCTTGGATATGCTGAAGGCCTGGAGAAAACAAGCAAAATTAAGTAAAAAAATACTCCATGGAGGAAAAATATGTGTTGTCACAATAAATGAATAAGGAATTTTCCATCATTCAGTTTGCTTGTATCCAAAGCTATTTGCAGCCATTCTGGCTTTTCGCTACTTAAAATATTCAAATTGGAGTGATTCATGCAATGTTTGATGGGGATTCTTTAAAAGTAGACAAATTTAATTCTTCGGTTCATATAGGCAGATTTAATTACTTTGTTCATATAAGCAGTAATTTCTGTGACAGACACCTGTGATTTTCTGTAATCTTCATTTACTAAAGGATCAGTCATGTATTTGTATATCAGGTCATGGTTCTGAGCCGTCTGCTTAAATCAGTGCTCGATGTGAAAACTACTTGAAATGCATATGGAGACTTTAACCTCCGCCACTTGGATAACAGCTTTTCAGATTTCTTTCAGAAGCTACCTGCTTTTTTTTTTTTTTTTTTCCTTTCTTTCATCAGCCTCGGGCAAAAAGACTACCTGGCATCTGTTTGGGAGTGATTTTAAAACATGGTGTGCTCAGTAAAAATTTATCACCTCTGCCTAGAGATGAAAAAAAATTTAAAAAAACAAAAAGTGTGTTTATTTGTACCTGTTTTGCTTGAACAGTTATTACACAACAGCCTTCCGGTGTTGTTGCAAACCTGCTCGATTACACAGAGCAGCAGTCCCTAACCTTTGCCAGCCAATGTGTAACAACAGTGAGCAATTATGCTGCAGGCAGCATCTTCCCATTGGCCTCAACCTGAACGTTTTTATTTTTTGCAGCTGCAGCCAGTCTCAGAGGGTCTAACAGGCAGCGTGTTACCCAGAAACCCTGACTTTGGAAATACTTCTGTGAGGTAGTCATGTCAGGAATTTTTTAATTTGCCTAATCTCTTACTTCTTTGATTAAAATATATTTATTATCCCAGTGTGACTGTCCACATAGTTTGTTTGTCTGGTCCTTAGTTGTACTGCTGTGGGCTGTAAGAACACGCAACTTCCAAAATGAAGCAACACGACTCACAGTGAAAGGGCAGTAAACACCCTGACCAAACCCAGCTTGCTTTATGGAGTGAGTTTCAGTGACTTAACAAGAGCAAAATGGCCTTATAAAGCCCTGACAGCTTTTTATCCAGATCCATTCCCTTTCCAGCCACTAGAGGCCTAGATAAGGGATGTGGAGACAAGGGGTGCTGAAGTACAGCGTCTCCTTATCAGAACTGGGCAAGAGATGCAGCTGCCCTTGTTCCAGCTTCCTGCCCCCCGAGGTGTGGAGGTCAAGTGCTTTAGTCAAGCTGAGTGACTGGCTCTTAGACCACCCAAAACCAGCAATCTAAACAGATCTAGAGCGTCAGATTGGAGAAAAGTGCATGGTTAAGTATCTGATGAGGTCCGTGACTAGGCACAGGAATTAATGCATGGTACTAGGTGCAGGTACTAGGTACAGGAATTAATGCATGAGGATGTGCTTCGAAAAGTGTTTCTGAAATGAGCTGGCCATGTGCCTAAACCCAGTGACATAGTGAGTGCAGACAATTCTGCAGCACCTTTGGCTGAAGCCATTTGTGAATGTGGCTCTGCTCTCTGTCAGGACACCTAACTGGGGGAGGGAGGGAGCTGAGGGTCTGCTGAGCCTGTGTTTGTGTCCAAGCTCAGCCTCCCAGTGCCCCTCAGCCCCAGCATGGAGCAGTCAGACCCCTGGAGATCCCCTATCCCCTCCTCTCTTGCCTGGCACCTGATGTGTGATGATGTGTGATGAGCCACACCTTGGCTGTGTGGCTCACTGCCATCTGTGTGACTCAGGCCAGGAGGGGACTGGACACTTGTGGAGTGCACCACATCTTTAATTTTAAGTTTTTCAGTGTGTTTCAGTGTTACTCCTCTGTTGTGGGGGGTTTGTACATGCTTCAAGCCCGAGTTTTTAAGGGCTAATGAGATTGGGGTTTAACACGGTGGTCCACTGGATTTCAAGGGTGACACGAGCGAGTCAGGTTTTAAAGCTTTTCAGAAAACTAAAAATGCAAATTAAGCATTGAGTGAAAAACCTTCAATTAGTTCAATCAGAGTTATATGTCAGAGCAACCTTGAGAATCCCAAAAGGCATTCTTAAGCATTTAGATACCTTAATAAGCTGACTCGTTTTCTGTTCCATTGTAAAATGTCAATAGTATTTCTGTATCACAGAAGGGCTTTATGAGGGTAAATTGCAAAGTCTGAACACATCAAGTATGTAATACATTCATAAAGGAGAGTTGGATGGACCTCTCAGAGATATTCTAGTAAAAACAATGTTTGTCATGTGGGCAGTTGAAAACCATCACTCAAGATCATGGGATATCACCTCATGACACATGATAAAGCAAATATTGTAGGGGAGGAATGAACAGAATAATTCCTTCAATGTGTAAAAAATGAAAAACCCAATAAACCAAAACAACAACAATAAGATCATGAAAGCAGAAAATCTTGATAAGGAGACTGACCATTAAAAGAGGAATTAAGACAAAAAGGCTGCATGTGAAGATAAGGGTTCTAACAAAAGTCCAGGCCATCAATCACAGTGAATTTTCATTAATTTTGTAGTGGAAAAATAAGTATAAATTAAAAGTACAGTTTTCATTTCTGTTGCTT
This sequence comes from Cinclus cinclus, assembly GCF_963662255.1. Lineage (NCBI taxonomy): Eukaryota > Metazoa > Chordata > Aves > Passeriformes > Cinclidae > Cinclus > Cinclus cinclus. The sequence goes on along the minus strand of NC_085051.1, from coordinate 1,189,998 downwards.
TGGACTGCACATCTTGAGGATGAGCCATCAAGGTCTTACAGTGTTCTTAATTATGTTCTTTAAAATTGACTAATAGATGCTAAAACAGAATACATGATGAATATTGTGGGCATAGTGATGGCCATTAGGCATAAAGTGTTTTACAGGTCATAAGTATGAGATCAATCTTTCACAGTGACAGAAAGCCAGATTTTAGTAGTTGATGGAGGTAGAGATAGTTGACAGTCAAGAAAAAAAATCTGGAAGTAGAAATGGGATGGGTATTGAAGGTAGGGAAACTGCAATTATGGTCTCGCAGTAGAATTTAAGCATTTTATGAATCAGTACTTTACTTTTTAATGTCTACTTTCACCCTCACGACAGAGAAAAGCACAAAGAAATGAAGCTAATGAGGCATGAACGTGGCCTCCCAGCCCTCTGTTGGAATGTGAGAGCCAAGGTTTTCTGTGGAGAGTGTTGTTCCAATAGGCTGCTCATTCCCTAGACAGCTTTAATTCAGAACTGAGTTTAAAACCAAAACCTGCCTTCAGAAAGTAGTTTGATTCCTTAAAAAGGTATTTTAAAACTTTTGTACCTTCTTTGTACTTCCTGATTTATTCCCACCTCACTCCCACCAAATCTTCCAGGAGCATATCAAGCTGCAGACTTCCACCAAGACCCTAAGTACATCTAGATTTATCAGATAAATGCAAAAAGCATTTACAAGTTTTAAAGACATGAAAAACGGTTGAGTGGGTGAAAGAACTCCCAGTATGGTTTTTTCTTTCTGTTTTCCTCTCTGTGAGCCATTACTTTCCATATTTTTAAATTTTCTTTTCCTAACGGTATTCAATGTGTCCTGCTAGTGCAAGACTTTGTAGGATAGAGGACAAATGCAAATCTTACTTCCTCTCCTGAGCTCAAGTGAATGAACACGTGTAAGACCCAATGTCCTTTGGGTTTTGAGAACCAAAGTGCTCTTTCAAGACTTGAAAAAAATACAGTGATGATATGTATTTTAGACTAAAAATAGGTGTTCATTTTCTCTCTTGAAAAGTCAGGAACAAGACTGAAGACAGCAAAACCAGTTATTTCCTGTTGCTTGAATTCTAAAATGCTCTCCTAGTTTAATTCCCTCTAAACAAAGAGGCTCTCAGAGACTTTCCTGTCATACTGGAGGAGTTTTTTTCCTTGGAAAAAGCTCTGTCTTTTCTGTTTTTAACAGATAGCTAAGTTTTGAAACAAATTGTAGAAAAGAGCAAATAATGTTCAAAGTAAATGAACTACTTGTGCACTTAATAATGGCTCAAAACTATAATGAAGGTAAATAAATTTAAATAAAAGTAAAGATTTTAATTTATTGTAACTGCATATAACATTTTCCTGGAATGCATTTGTTTGTTTGTTTGTTTGTTTTTTGTTTTTTTTTTCAGAATTATAGGTGTTTAAGTTGTGATTTAACTTTATCTCTTCAGAACCAGAGAAAAGGACAACTACAAAGATTTTCCACAGGATAAAACTGAGCTTTGATCAGGCTGGAGCACAGTCATGTTAAATACTCTTCAGATATGAAAGAGCCCTGCTCTGCTGAGATCACTTTGTATTTTCCTGACGTGCAAGGCAGCTGCAGTGTAGCAGCACTTTTGACTTGAGAAAGCCAAGCATGAGGAGCTGTTCTGTAGTCCCTGCGACCAAAACCTTACCCCGCTGCTGTCTCCTGGCTGCTCCTGGACACTGTGGGGAGCAGAAATGTTTCAGTCTATGGGAAAAAGGCAAGAGGAAGGTGGCTTCCAGCCCTTCTTGGCCTCTGCATCCAGTGTGGAAAATAGGAGCTTTCCGGGGCTTTCGTTTTTGTTCTGGTTTTAGGATTTTACCAAATGTTTGTTGTTTACGGTCTGCCCTTATACCCTGAATTTATAACAAAGTGTAACACTCTGTTAAATAGACCAATGCCAACTCCACCCCTTTGTATTTAACAGAAAAAAAAGAAGTGTTTACTCATTTACCACACATATATAAAAACAATACTTATTTCCCAAAGTCACTGCAAGCCCGTTTGTGAAGTGATTCTACAAGTTAGAGTAACATGCTAACTGAATAAGAAACCAGTGATCTCTACAGCCACACAGTTCATGCAAGTCTCTTCCAAGTGTGCAGTGAACATAATATCCATCACTGAAAACAGCCTGAAGAGTAATGACCTTTGAAAATTAGGATGCCTAGACAGCGCACAGTCTGTCTTGCACCTGGATTCCTGTCCTAAGTGCCAGTTTTGCTGAGGAAGAGCAGTAGGTTAATTTAGCCCTTGTACATACAAACTGGTTTTGTCACTAAACCTTGATCACTGCATTTGTCAATAGCTCCTATTTCAATGGGATTTTCGCACTCCTTGTAGATTGTGGGGGAGAGGGGAAAAGAATTTTCTAATTAACGTGTTCCTTAGAGTTGCCCATAATCTTTGTGCAGGCCACAGTTTACTTTTGTCACAAAAAGCTCTAATTGCTAAAGCAGAGGTGTTACTGTAGCAGATTTATGGGTTATTAATTCCTAAAAAACCCATGAACTTGTGTTACAATAATGACATTTTTAGAATTTTGTTATTCAGGTAGAATCCTGAATAGTTAGGTATTTGTGTGATCCACACATTTAGTGACCCAACTACAAATGATCAGCCACATGTTCCCCAGGACAGCTTTATGGAAAATTCTTTCCAAACTAATTTGTGTGAGTTTAATTACACTAACAATTCAGAGACCTAGAAGTGTAAGTCCAAAATTACTGCTTTCATAACAGCAGACCTGCTTAAACTCAGTCTTGAGGCTGTGCAGCTCTGCTTCAACTTTGATGTACAATATGTAGAGGTTGAGCACAAGCTGCAACGTATGTATTTTTTTATTTAAAACCCACATTTCTAGGGTTTAGCTCTTCCCCTGCTGAAAATAATGATCATTGTAGATGTAGTGCAAAGCTGTACTTAAGAACATTGCACTGGACGTCTTTTGCTATATTTTGTCCATTCATTTAAGCTCTTCTGTGGCTTTATTTAGACCAAAGAGATAAAGAGAGATTATTTTGACCCAAAGCTTTATGTCCCTTTCATATTGCTAAAAAGCATTTAGTCCAAGGGATAAGAATTTAGAATAATTAATTACAGATGCTGTCAGTTGCAACTGCATTTCCTGAAGTTCATCATTTTACAGGATCAGTCTTTTTTTTTTTGCAGGCTTTGTAGTACCTTTAAGTAGAGAGTCCTTGATCCACTTATTTGGAGAGTACAGAAAGTAATGACATGTGTAACAGGTGGTGGTTTGCACATTTCTTTCATTTGCTATTATAGTCACACTGAGTATTGTGTGGCTTAAGATGCTCAAGACCTTCAGCTGCATCTCTTTTTTTGGATTTAGGCATTCATTAGCCAAGTGAGATCAGTTTGGCTTCCTTTGGCAGGCATGCACTCTGCAGGATTTGATCCTGTGTGTCTCCCAAGGTTAGCTGGAATTCAGAAGTACAGTAGATGCAGTCGAAACTGGCATGTGTGAGTGTATGTTTTAAGGCAATTTACAGTTGATGTATGTCTAGCAAAGATAAATGTTGGAGGAGTCCCTAATCTGTCAGGAAAAGCTTTCAGATTATTGCTGCAAATCCACCATGCTTACAAAAAAAATAAAAAAAAAATTAAAAAAAAAAGCGCCAGGCACAAATGATTTTGGAGTTAAAACTTTCAAAGGGCTTTTTCAAAAACCTTCCCAATTTCTTTTTAAAATAAAAAGAATGAAGATTAGAAACAGGATAATTCTGCCACAATACTTTCTCACTTTCTTTTTGTTCTTGTTGAGTTTTGCATGCACACAGAAAGAAATCCTTGCTGACCTCCCTTGGATATGTTTCTTCAGTTTGTTCCCTGTCAATCAGGGACTTTGTTAAGAATATCCTAATTCTGTCTTAACAGTCTGTGAAACTCCCTAAATAATTCCTTTCCCCTTTTGATGGACCTTTCCTGTGTGATATTTAGAATTGTGTATGTCTGTCTTTGAAATTCGGGTGAACCAGTCTTCATTATTCCCGTCCAGGTTACATGGTGCCTGGTTTCTCCATCACTTTTCTAAATTAAATGTGTAGATACACCAGTGTTCCTCATGTTTGCCCATCAGGGTGTTCCCACTTCCTTTCTCAAGCAGCATCATTTTATTTGCTGCCCCATTTTTAATCTCTTCAATTCATCTCTGTTTTAGTTCTCTGACGTCTGCCATATAGCTTGTTTTCTTGTCACATTTAATGAAATTTCAGAATGCAGTAAGAGTTTCAGTAGCTGTGTAATCAGGCAGTACATAGTTTGACCTGTCTTACACACTTGTCTCACTGGGCATCTATCTGCAGCTGTATAAAATTCCTTTATAGTCCCCTTTTAAAACTTTCTGCTTCTTTTATCATTTGCAAGAGGTTTGTGGCTATGGAGTTCATGGTTTCACCAGTACATATTAAGACATTCCAAAAGCTGTTTCTCACATCCACCCAATTTTATAAATTATTACAACTTGTAATTCCATACAAATTACCCTACTATTATAGAAAGGAATGTACAATGCAAATTAGAAAATGATCAGTGACACCAACAGTCTTATGATCTTCTGTTTCCATTTGTAGCAGATGTTTTACCCATTTGAAAGAGGAGTTTATTTTTCCCCTAGAGAAGTGAAATGGATAAGATTAATGCCTAGTTATTCCATCTCTTTTTGGGAAGCCTACCCTAAATAGGTTGATCTCAAGTATTCATTATGCTAAGTTCTCTCTGCACAGCAGAAAGGAAAGGAGAGTTTCCTGAGCCTGGCTGCAGGGAAATGCAGCAGGTATTGAGCTGTTCTCGCTGAGTGCTGTCCTATTCCCTATTCCTGTACTAGGGCTGATGTAGGATATGTGTAGCAGTGGCATTACCTGCTGTAAAGAGATTTCAGGTCCATTAGCAACTAAATACAAGAGAAAACAGATCTGGTATTGCTTCAAAAATCTGTAAAGCTCTAAAGTGAAAATTCTCTTACCAGTGCAATTCTAATTTTCTTTTAAGCTATGCCAGTTTACTCGGGGTAGTACAAGACACAGATCTAAACCAGTTGCTCAAATTTTGTTCATTTCTGTGACTGTGCTGTCTCCTGCAATAGATCATGCCATCAAGAAAGGTTCCTGTTTCTCCAGATGCCACTAAGGCATCCATGATAACAAAAGTCTAATGGAAACTTTTCTTCCTTTTTGTTTTCATTTTAAGTTGGCAAATATTAAAGATGACTAATGCCATCTGAAGTTAAAAAGAAGCAGGGGTGAGAAATTAGGCTTAGCAGGTAAACAGAAGGTGAGGGGCTGACCCAGTTTTGTCCATTTGTTTTGTTTGTTCTGAGTTCACAGGTGTTCCACAAACAAAGAGTGGTGAAACCTCGAGGTGCAGCAGGCAAGAGCTTGGTGCCTGTCACTTGTTCTGCTCAGGAGATGGACCTGAGGAGCAGAACAGGCAGAGAGAGGTAAAACTCAGATTCCTGAGGGACCAAAAGGCACCAAGCAGACTTGCTGTCACTTGGGAATTAGACTTAGCAGAGTTGAAGCCTGGGGTTTTGAGGACCTGCCTGTGGGGACATAGTGGACATGAAAGGCTGTGGATATACCCTGTTATACCTCTGTTGTAAGAATTTCTATTCCTGTTTTCTATTACGTTAAAACTTGCCTCTTTTTTGTCCTGATTCTTGAAACCTTTTGAACTTCTTTGTAGAGTTTGCTGCAGAAAAAAACAACAGCTAAAGCAGATCTATCCAAACTCTTTGTCTTTCTTGGGGTCCTATCACTAGTTTGTTCATTGATGGTGGATTTTTGTGGGTTCATTAGCTTTCTAAGCCAGCCTGAGAAATCATGATTTGATGCTAACATTTGGGCTGGGGCTAATCAGGAAAGAGAAAGCTTGGCCATTGTGGCCTCCCTTAGTATGGAAAAGCTGTCACCTTGAGTCTTCTCTGTGCAGCAGCATCACTATTCCTGCCAGCTTCTCTTAGCTGCAGAAGGTGTAAGATTTTTATATCTGCTCTTATTCTCAAGTTAATGTCTTGTTCCTGCCTACCTTATTTGTTCCGTACCCGTCTCTTGTTCTGTTGTCAGTGTGTTATAAAGAGAGAATTGACTAGTCAAGATGATTTCTTTCCTGCTGCTAGGAGCCAGTGATGATAAAATAGCTAAAAGCAGTTCCCAAAATAGCAGTGCACAGGTATAGGTTTGCCAGAGTGATTTGATAGTGATTACTCTATTGGGCCTTCTGTAGTGTTACAAGTCAGACCCAGCACTGTGAACAGAAACTGCTCTTTCTTCCTTTGATGGAATTTTCTTCCTTCTTTTCCCTTTTTCTTGGGAGCTAGAAACCAGAACAGACCTTAATAGCAACAGGACCAGCAGCATGTTCAGCCACTTCAACTTTTCTTTCCTTCCCAGATTAGGAGGAAGCAGTTTTTCACTTTCAGGAATGTCCAAAATTCAGTCTTGGGGTTCACTTCTTATCCTAAAGGCTCTGCGCACCAAGAGATGAAGCAGTAATTTTGTTAAAATGGAAGTCTTGGGATTTAACATTTCTGGTCATTTGGCAGTTTTACCTCCCTTTTTTTCTCTGCCCCTCCCTGTGTGGAAGATTTCCCGTGGCAGTTGTTGCCATGGCACTAAGCAGGACGAGGTGTCTACTCCAGTCTCAAAACTGGATGTTTACGACCGTATTGTGAAAAATTATCCCTTCTGACAACTCGGGGTTGTTTATGCAGAATTAACACACCACTCCTCTTCTTCCAAAGTGGAGAGAGGCTCTTCAGGTCGCTCCTGTGTGTCAAGACAAATGTGAGCTTCAGCAGTGCTGGAAAAGCCTTGGAATTAGCTCTGTCCTTCCACTCCCTCGTTAGCTGTTCAAATGAACAAGCGCTTCACGCCCTGCCGAGCAGCTGATTGGCCTTGGAGGGAAGAAGCATCTGAAGCAGTATTAATGTTTCATTCAAAATCATGAGAGCCAGGGAGGAGGGGAGTTAGGGAATTCAAAACCCCAGATCAGTACTGCCTTTTATTTCTCCAGGTCCTGTTCTTTTGAGCAGTATCCCTAATTTTCTCCCACACTTGATTTCCTCTCAGGACGGTCTTGCTGCTTCTGTGAGATGTTTTTGCCAGGGCAAAATTTAACGGCTCTCTTCCCTTTGCTTTTCTTTCTCCATTGTCTGCTTCTCTTCCCCAGCCCTGTTGACAGTATCTGCTGTGACATATGCTGTACAGGAGATGGAGAGGCAAAGAAACTGTGCAGTCCCTCCTTCCTCTACTCTTTCCTTTCTCAAGTCTTCACTGCTGCATCAGGGCCGGTGAAAATCCCTTTTTATTTGCTCACCAAGCAGAGCAGATCAGAAAGCTGAAAAAATAGTGCTTTAAAATGCTATCTCAAAGATATGTGAGCAAACTGGATGTGATAAAGCAATCACTAAAGGAGTGTGGTGGATTGCATGACACCAAGAACAGCCATCTGCATCTGGGAAATATGTAAGTCCTTGGACTCCAGCAGTATAAAACTGCCCAAGCTGTAAAAGAAGAACAGTTTTTTTCTTTTTTTTGTGCCAGTCCTAGTGGTTTGAAACATGAATGGTAGCTAATAATTGCAATCATAGAATCACTGACGTTAAAAGAAACATCACCTCACAGTGGGTATCCACATAACATATGGGCACGTGCTGGGTTTGCAAATTTGCAGATGTTGCTAATAAATAAAAATAGTTTTATTAGGACAAGAATAGAAAAAAATGTTGGGTACAGAAGTGTTGCATAACCAGCCTTGATGAGCAGGGAGGCACTCCTTTTGCAGCGTTTCCAGAAGTACTGTTCCCAGTAAATGACAGCAAACAGATCTTAAATCCATAGGTCATCCTGAGATAAATGTTAATATTGTTGTTTTAAAATGTTGCTTATTCTTTTACCTGTTAGCCTTTGGAAAAACATCAGGGGAAGAAGCAAGCTTTGACAGAGTATTTCCTGACTCAGCAGTTGAATGAAAGGAACGATGCTGATGCACTTGGTTCAAGGTAATGGAAGGACTTCACCCCAGCTGGGGAGAATTGTGAGCACACCAAACAGCACAGGAGCTGCCTGCCTGCAAATCCTGCTGACCAAATATTACTCAACAGTATGTTAATACAAATGTGCTTGACTCAGGGATGTTTTTTAGAGACAGGAGTCATGTTTTAGTTGGCTGCAATAGATTACTAGTTGGGGACTGTGAAAACTAAGGCTGTTTTTTTAATTGTGCACTTGAGATGTGGTCATGTAGAAATCTGTCAGTGCTGTTTTTCCCCGCCCTTTCAGCTGCTTTTTCAGTACTGATAATGCAGTAAAAATTCCATCTAATGCCATGTCTGTAATCAGCAGAGAAAGCAGGGCATGTCTCAAGTGTGATGTCAGTAAAGCATTGAGCAGAAAATGGCCTAAAAAGCAGCCAAGAGAAAACAGTGGGCCCAAGGATTTAGGTGGAAAGTAGCCTGCCTGAATATGGCTCACTCTATTTTCATAGCAAACACAAAATAAGAGCTGGGCTTTGCTGGGGCCTCTCAGCACTTTACTCTTATAAATAATAAACAGAATACATTTTCCTCCTGTGTGGGTTAGCAAATAGAAATGTGCCTCTGTTATCAGCAAGGAAGCCATAATTGAGAGGCAGTGATTTTGTGGAATACACATTCAAATGGGACTAAATAAAAGCATGAGGATGATTTCAAAACTTCTATTTGTGTGCTGGGTTTCATATGTTTAGCTGTGGAATTTATTCACGATACCTTTTGGCAAGCTTGGATTTACATTCTCAAACTCAAATCATACCACTCACTCCAGCCCATATCTGACACAGCAGCAGCTCTAACATGGTAACTTTGGGTAATCTTTTGCATATCCCAGCATTTTGCTGTTTACTGCCCCATTTTCAGTATAATTTCAGAGTTCTGAGTGTTTGCTTTCATGGCCTGGCTTGGATTACATGTGCACATCTTGGCGTGACACCATTTGAGACTGAAACTGAAAGGAAAATGGTCATGATAATCCTGTTCACATTATTGTAGCAGAAATGCAGAATAAAACATGGTTTTCTTGGAGGGGGACACGTTTCTGATGTGCCCCATTTCTAGTTTGTGCCCCCCTCACACATGGGATTAAAGAATGTATTTTTACTGGCTCTGTTTACTTGTTTTTAAGGATATTTATTTGTTTATTCATTTCAGTATACCTCAGTGTATGTTGTGCTCAAATTTAGGAAACTTACAGAATTAATTACCCACTCCTTACGTGAAAGTCCTCTAGAGAAATTGCAGTGGGTAACTCTACTTGACAACCCACTAACAGCACAACTTTCACAAGTCCAGAAGTTCGGAACATGCGGTTCTTGGAAGTGCTTGGTCCTTTTCCCTTCTTCTTTTTTGTCAGTTTTTTTTCCTTAATTAGTGTAGTCTGATACTTATGAGTGAGAAGTTTTCTGTTTTCTTAACGTTGACATTTAATAATTAAAAAAATTATTCTCGTTTTTTCCTACAGTCATGTGAGTCAACCTGATGGTGGGAATCATTTTGATTTTAAGGACATAAGATCACAGGGACTTCTGAGAAAAGGATGTGTACAAGCACCTGAGTATATAGAAAAAGATTTCAAGTAATGTTCATGTAATTCAGTTTTATGTGTATTTTTTTCTAATATAATCAAGCTATCAGATGATTGATTTTATTTTATTATTTCAGCCTAATTTTCTGTATTTATTTTGAGGGGCCATGTGGAGCCAGGATAAGAAGTAGATATTGGTGGGTGCCTTATCTACCCATGTTAGATGACAAAGAAAAAGGTTCCAAGTTCTCAAAAAATTAGCTTAAAATCATTCCACTGAAGTGGCTGAAAGGTTAGCAAATCCCATCAGTGTACTCCAGCTGGAAGGAAAAGTGGGATGTAGCTGTCTCTGGAGAAATGAGAACCCCCATTAGTATTTTAAGAGACCAGAAGGTGAAAAAACTATAAATTTCCCGTCCATTGTGTTTGTTTTTCCCTTAGAAGCAGCAGAACATTTTAAGTTCTTCAAAGGCAAGGAATCCCCCAGATTTGAGAGCAATCCAGCTGAGCAGATCTTGGGGGAGGAGAGAAGATGTGGAAGCTCAGAGTTCCCACGCTGTTTATTTCAGTATCCCACAGCAGCAGTGTTCTGGTTTCTAGGAACAAGGGGCTGACACCAACATCTCCTTCACGCTCCTTCTAATTCTGGGAGGGAGGTGAGGAGAGCAGTGGTTCTCTGCTTGGAACAGGTCCAAGGAAGAGCAGGATGAGTCTGCAGGAAGGTGGTTTCAAGGCTCATGGTCCTTTCTCTACGTCCCATTTGTTTGTGTGCACCCACCTGGAGAGCCTGGTGCATGCATCACGTGGAAAGTGTATCACTGATTGTAATTGAACTCATCTTAACAAACCTGTGCCGTACCCCGTGATTATAATTTCTCTCTTTGCTATGGTTGTTTATCTTCTCTTTCTTGTTTATTGCTTGAGCGAAGCTAGCACATTTGGAATTCTGTTTTAGAAGTAGGATGCTGTACAACTGGTGGTATTTCACTGCAGAATAACCCCCAGAGGGATTTGTTATCCCCTGGTACTATTGTCCAATAGTGAGCCAAAGTGAATAATAAACTCAGTGCTGTGAATTCAGCCTCATACTCAGCCTCATTCTGCATTGGTTAGCATTGCCTAGAAACTAATTATTACTCTGTGTTTATGCTATCAATGACATCCAGAGGCTGGCCTAAACACGCTGGAGCTGCTGGCAGCAGCAGCAATATATGTACATGCAGATACTTTGTTCTCCCTCTGCAAGTGTGTGCTGTAGACTCTTTAAAAGGAGCTGTTGCTGCATCTTCCCCACAGCTGAACCCAACCAGACAGTACATGCTGGCCATCAGTCAAAGCTGCACAATGACACAGAGTTTGTTATTGCTGTTTACGGGCTTTGGAATGCTGTAATTGATTTTGGCACTGAAAGTGCAGTCTGGTAAACTGCTTGTCACCCTTGTTCCATCCCCGGTCTCGTTGAGAAGCTCGTATGCAATTAACCGAAATTGCTATACTGTATTTATTCTAAAGCACATGGCACATTGCTGGGTTGTTGTTTGCTTCTCAAAAATTGGGAGTTAATTGCTTACAAAAACACAGCTCAAAATAAGGGCACCTTTGTGGTGAGGGACTGTTCTTCAGAGTAGAACACTATAGAAACTAACATGGTTTGTGTTCCAGACTCATGGCCCTCCTGTACTTGAAATGTCCCTGACTTCAGGGACCGTTACTCCTGCAAAAAGGCATGACAGGTCAATCTCCATTCCCAGCTTGTGGGACACAGCAAGAGGAGCTGGATTCTCTGCACACCAGGGTGGTTATGGACTGAAGTGAACAAGGTCTTGTGCTGTCTGTAAGACAGAGCTATTCCTTCGGCATGTGGAACTGGACAGGAATTCTTTAAAGAAATGTATTCGCTCCACATCCTCTAGGCCACAAGCTAGAAGCAGCACTGAATGGCTCACATGAATTCCTCTGCCAGTTTATCCTGGCAATATTTTCTGTTTAAACAGCCAAGGCTCCAGAATTAGCATGGACTGTCTAGAAACCTCAATAAAACAAAGAGCTTTGCCAAGAAGCAGTCTAGGACAGCAAAAAAAAAAAAAAAAAAAAGAAAAAAAATTAAAAAAAAAGGTGAAGCCCTTCTCACAGATCAACAACGGGAATGTGCAAAATTTTCCTTCCCAGGAGTAAAGAGCTGCATTGTCTCCCGCTGTCATCCAGGGCCTGGATGCTGGAAGACGGGTTCTCAAGTTTGGAATGAGAGCACCTGCTCTTTTCATGGGGTAGTGGATTGTTCAAGGAAGACCCAATCAGAGATTTCCTTGCTGTCCTTCCTAAAGCAGAGGATACTCTTCAGTTCCTCATGTTAAGAAACTAGCTGTTCTATTTTTTTCTGGAGAAAATAATTTCAGGAGATAAGATACAGATCGAGCTAAATTAACTTAAGTAAAGAAAATGCAAATCCAGTAGAATACATTTTCTAGTAGAGAGTGTAGATTCTACTTGCTGCAAGCACAAAATATCTCCAAGAGTCTGGATATGACAAATGGTGGCAATAATTGTATGTCTAAAACATTAAAAATATCTTCTATCAGAATGTTGGATGAAAAGAGGAATTTAAATTTTTTTTTTAAACTGTTGCAAATTAAAAGGTAAGCCTAAATACCATGGACTGATTTCCAGCATATTCAGACTAGTTTAGATCTTACTTTTAATTCAGTTAATTATTTTGCCATTCTCCATTCAATTAATTATCAGATTAAGGTTCTTATGTAATATGTAAAATGGTCTTTTGATAATAAAAGATTATAAAATAAATGCTGCAGAGTTTGCTTCAGAAGGAAGTGCAGCAAGATTGAAATCTGCAGAATTCCAACTTGAAAGAGTCTATTAACTTTGATAGCAATTGCATCTACCATTACAATTGCATATTCCACCAGAAAATGGGGTGCATCACTTGGGGCATGGAAGACAACTACAAATCATTACTGTAGGAGCCATTTAAGATTGTACATAAATACCATTCCTCAGATTTTCTGCTTAGATCTTCCAGAATTGCTATACTTATCAAAACCTCTGTTTCAGTTTTGATGGGGATTTTTTTTTGTTATTATTACTGATGTTGATTATAATTGATTTGGATCTTTGTAGATGCACAGGAAGGACGTTAACCAGAGAAAGGCTGACATGATTAGAGAGATGGAGCATCTCTCCTGCAAGGAAAATCAGAAAATTTGGTTTGATCAGCCCAGAAAAGAAGGTGACATAATTGTGGCCTTCCAGTACCTGAAGGGAGCACAGAAGGATGAGGGAGAGGGACTTTTTACAAGAGCCTGCAGTGACAGGACAAAGGGAAGTGGCTTCACACAGAAAGAGAATAGGTTTAGATTAGATATTAGGAAAAATTTCTTTGCTAAGAGGGTGGTGAGGCCCAGAGAAGTGACTCATCCCTGGAAGTGTCCCAGGCCAGACTGGATGGAGCTCTGAGCAACCTGGTCTGTTGGAAAGTGTCCCTTGCCCTTGGCAGATCGTTTGCAAGTAGATGATTTTTAAGGTCCCTTCCAAGCCAAACCATCCTATGATTCATGGTATTTCAGTCTTCCTGGAATCTACTCTGGAAAAAAAAAAAAAATTCTTCTGTTTTACAGCCCAAGGACTGCTGCTCAGCATGAGGTTTTTTCACTCTGCAGGGTTGTGACGTGGCTTTTCAGCTGCCTCTATCACTTTCCTTGTCCAAAATCTGTTCATCCTCTCAGTCCTTCATGTGTTGGCCATGTGCCTGCCACCTCCCAGAAAGCAGGTGCCTTTGGAGAGATGACAGCTGGAGAGATGACAGCTTTCTCAGGACTCAGTTGTTTAATTAACTCCTTTTTAACTGGATTATTTCAAAAAGCGATCCCATCTGACTAGTGGCCAATTCCTTGCTTGTGTGCTAAGTAATGCTTGTCAAACTCCCTGTGTCCCTTCTATTCAGTGGCATCACACTTCTCTAGAAGCAACTGGAAAGTTGCTAGACTCACAGTGAGGAGTGAGAAGATCCAGGTTCCATTTTTAACTTTTCACACTGTTTTACAAAGGCTCACCTTGAGAACTGTGCTGCGTCTTGGGTTTCTGCTCCTGTTTCTAAAAAGACGTTTAAGTAACTTTGATATTTATGAAGTGATAAACAGTTTAATCACTGAGATAATTTAACAGCTTTGTTCTGCAGTCTACTTGGTATTGTGAATAGAAAAACAAACAGTTCTTCAAATATCCACTAGTGTTTCTGAACACATTTCTGTGCCTTTTACATTCCATTAACATTCTTCAGATACAGATTTACTCACAGTGGTTTTAACTGTGTATGTCCAGACACATTTTAATGCTTTCTTACAGCTTTCATGAGTAAATCTTGATTAAAAAAAAAATAAAAATTACCTTATCAACAACAGCAAATTCATTGATTATTTAAATAAGGACAAAAGGCTGTCACTTATGTCTCAGATATATAGCAGAGGTCACTAAACTTTAAAATAAAGACTGAAAAAATAGCTTGCAAATTGCTCTTTAAACATTATAAATTACGCCTTTCCAATTAAAAGTCTGGATTTTCACACCTTTTCCTATTCATGTGACATTTGAAAGGAGAAAAATATTTTTAATGGACCTTTGTGTCATAGTCCAGGGGGTCAAAAGGCATATTTTAAGTTGATGGACATTAATGAAGTAACTGGGCATCAGAGATGTGGTCTGGAGACTTGGGCAAGAGAGGTGTCAATTCCTTCCTTTGATCACTCCTGAAAAGTAATTAAATGACTCCTTAAATCAGGATTTATACAAATCTATCCTGCTCACCATTAGTAATTTTAGACCACCAAAGCCCTACAGGCAACATCATTTATTCAGGTTATGTTAGTGGTCAGTTTATATGTATTTAATACATACTTCAGAATCTTGTCTTCCCACCTGTGCTGATGTGTCTTAGATTTGGGATGGTCCTGTGTGTGTATGTCAGAGGGGAGGGATGGGGAGAGGGAGAAGAACAGAAAGCAAAGGAGAAACCTGTGAAGGCACAAATCAGTGTAAATGGGTGTGGATCCATCTGCAGTGTTGGAAAAACCGAGTGTATGAAGTGTTCATTGTCATAGAGGGTAACAGATTAAAACCTTCAGGAGAGTTTTAAAATATTAACCATTCATATTTTAATTGCTGGATATTTTTACATGCATTAACACACTGCTTAAAAGTGGTTGATACTCTTAAATAGGGTTCAACATGCAGCTGTTGCTATAAATGACTTTTTGTATGATCATAAGAGCTTCTGATCCTTTCTCTGGCCTTAGTCTCTGGTGTTCACAAGTTTCTTGTACTCACAGTGGCTCACAGTGATTTTAAATATCAGAAATAAAAACCCCTCCTGCTTTTCTTAGGTGCAAAATCCACCATGAGGCCCCTTGCAGCTTATGAAACCTCCAGACAGATGCAAGGCTGATGTCTTTGGTGAAGTTACTATCAGCCTTAAAACCCTAAAAAAATGCTGAAACATTACTATCTTGACCTTTATGTCAACATGGATGAGAAAGGAATTAACTTCTAAGACAGTAGGCCATTGTGTAGGACTGCATTTGTTGGAAAATGTCTGGTTTTACGTAGAGGTGGAAGGGCAAAACCAGGCTGTTTTTCATAAATGAAAAAATATCTTGATCTTGATGGTTGCCAGAATTTCTAGCCTTAATGAACTGTTATTGATGCTATTCTGTGGCATTTCTGTTTTATTATTCTCTGGGTACAAAGCTATGGGTGTTGCTTACAGGAAGGTGCAAGAGGCATCAGCAGCTGTGGAAGTTGACAGCACATAGGGTTAGATCAACTTTCATCTTTGGCCCTTGTGCCCTACCTGTCTCCTTCTAAAGATTTGTTTTCCTTAAGAATCCAGCAGCTTCTCAGCAACTCCTGACCTTTTCACAGTAAGTGATTTGTTGAGGGTGGGGCAGGGCCATGTTTCTCCAGGTTTAGGTGCAGAATTTGACTCGGGGAATTCAAGGCCATGTTAATACATTAATCTTCCTGAGTCACTGACACGAGTTTTGTATCCCATCCGTGAACTTTGACATATATGTTGGAGAGCAGCAATCCCACGGTTGCTTCACTGATGCTGAAGTGCATGGCTTAGATTTATTATCGTACTGATTTTCCCCCCTCTTTTTAATCTGTCATAGCTCAATCAAAGTACTTAAATCAGCAGCTGTAGAGATAAAGCCCTGAATTCATCCCTCAGTGAACTACAGTACCTTCAGTTTGCTGTTCCCTGAGAAAGTTGCACATTGGGATGCCTCCTGCCCACTCTGGGGTGAGAAATACAAAAACAAAAACCCCTCAAGCTGTCCAGTTTCAGTTTACATTCACGACTAAATACAACATGAAACAAATCAGTTCGCAAGAAATTGTTTAGTTCATAACAGTTGTAGCTACTTGTGCTTTCTCTAGATTTCTTTTAATAAAATGTTTTGCATGGCTGTACAATTAAATCTGGGAAAACAGAAATCCAGATATATTCAAATGTTACTCAAAGCATGCATTCTTTAGTATATGCTTCGCAAAAATAAGCAAGTTGAAGTTCTTTTCTGTATTCAGATTTGCCAAAATTAGGAAAGCTTCCAAGAGCATCTCAGCTTTAAAATAATCCATGTCTAGGAATGAAAAAGCAGAAGAGCAGTCTGAATGATAATTTTACCAAATCTGTTTCTCAGTTCTGTTCTTTAGCTGCTACATTCCTAAGATGTTTCACTTTAGATTTCCCTTGATTTTCTCTGTTTTCATATCTGTTCTGCAGTTTTCTCTTAGACAGTGCTGTCGACAGACAAGACATTTGGACTTGATCTTAAGGATCTTTTCCAAGCCAAATGATTCTGTGATTTTATGACTTCTAGAATTACCCACTCATAAGTCTGAAAGTCTTAAGCTATTTCTTTTGCTCTCTAGTAATGGAGTATGAATGGTAAAAAACATATATTCCATATTTTTTTTTCTAACAGTGGATTTATAGTAGACATGATTTGATGGTAAATTATTAATTCATTATCTTTCCTAGTAGTAAATATTCCTGCCAGTAAGGCTTCCATCACACCCTAATACTTAAAGATCAGCCCAGATTTATAAATCAGATTTATAAAATCTTCCTTTTAAAAAGTGGGAACCCTAAGTTCACAAAGAACCACAGACAGAGAATACATTTGCCATGGCAGAAAGTGGCTGAAATACTTTTTAAAAGAAGTCACTGTGAGCATTACAGTGCATCTGTCTCTTCATCTGAGAAAGATAAATGCTTTCAAGGCTGTCGTTTTTTCCCTTTGTGCCAGCAACTCCTTCCTAAAAGAAAAATCAGGCTATTTAATCAGCTTAAGATGTTAGTGATTTGTGACGGTAATAAGCAATGAATTTCCTCTTTATCCATATCAGTCTGTGCAGGCAGCTTTCTTGAGGTCACTTGTGAGGTTTCAACACTTGTGACAACCTTTTTATGATCTGCCAGTATAGAGAAAGCAAATGAATTTTGGCTCTTCCTTAAATGCAGAACAAGTATTGTAAATATTGAACCACTGTGAAGTGCCAAACTCCCAAAATGTAGGCTTAGAGTAGTTGATTCTGAAAAGGAAGCTAATGAAATAATTGACCTCGTTTCTATTGCAAGCAATCTGACTTTACAGAGAAGCTTGCACTTCTACTCTGTGTAACTTGTCCAGGAAAGTAATAATGTCTTCTTCTTTCTTATGTATTTTTATATATAAAAAATGCAAACAAAAACCAAAATACCCCAACAAACTGAGAAAGGTTCAAAAATAGTTCTTTTTGTTAGGTCACTCGAAACCAGAAAGGCTGAGGGTTTCCACTACACTTAATAAAATTATAGAGAAGAAGAGACCACTAATATGTGAAATTTAATGTTTCTATCAGGAAAAACATTGGAAATTTGAAAGAAAAATACAGATTTTGACTAGAACTATATGAGCAAGGCAACTCCTATGAACCGTTTGGCTGTGTGTGTAAAAATATCTTTTAATCATATTCATCACATTATAGATTTGTGTGTATATATTTAGTCTTTAGGTATTTATGTGAAACTCAAATTTTGCTGAATCTCAAACAGCCCTTCATACTCTTTAGTGCTCTGTCCGCATCTCCCAGTCCTTTGTATTAATTTAATTTCACAAATTTTGGAAGGTGTCCCTGGCCACGGCAGAGGGATTGGAATGGGATGATCTTTAAGGTCCTTCCCAACCCAAACCATCCTATGATTTTATGATCTCTCTGGCTGTTGTTTTGAGCACTTTGGTAGAATATTGCTGTACAGTTTTATACAAATGGGAAATGAAATGCTGCTCTGTCATTTCCTGTAGTACTCTAAAACACTTTACTATTATTGCAACTTACTGGGCTTTCAAGCACCATAATGGAGCTTATTGGCGTGGTTCAAATAAGCTGTTTGCTCTTCCATAACCTGGGGACTTCCTGCTGCTGGCTATATAGTGCAGAAATAAATGGCAATTTATCTTCATTATTATTCATAGGGTCATAATATTCAAGATTAATGTGTGCTCGGGTGGCTTAGTCATTAAAATATTCACAAATCTTGATGGTTTCATAATTTTTAACACACGCTATTTGTCAAAAAAAAAATTCTACTCAAAAATTTCTCTAGGTTATTCTTTATTCATTCTCCATCGTTCATTTTCCTATTAAAACCTTTCATTCTGCTAATGAGGGAACATACGTAGTATTTGCCAAAAGTGACTAGTCATTTTGTGTGACTAGATGAGAAGTTAAATTCTTCAATTACTGCATGAACTTCTATTTTGCATAGTGTAAAAAAAGCCGGGATAAACCCTTGCAAAACATTAATTAACATCTCCTCTCACTTTGTGAAGGATCCTGCAAGGGAGAGAAAATCTAAGTGTATCCTATTAATTGTTTTCCTGGAATAAACAATCTGATTCTGTAATTTAACGCATGCAAAGAAGAAGCAGAAAAAGTCACAGGAGCTTTACTCTTACGAAACAAAACTGCTCACTGTGAAGGACCTCACAGGCCTGATGGTGGCAGGAATTTGCAGTGTGTATGTCTACCCCCAGATTGTCTTTCCCACGTGTAATATCACCAGCTTTCCCTTTTAGCTAACAAGACACAAGCATGCCTAAAATGCCAAATGGCTTTTAGAAGATTTTGTGTTCCATTGCTCCAGCTACTTTTCCCGTCCTGCAAATGTATCTCTCCATGATTCTTCCTAACAGGGTAAAATAAAGCCATTAAAGCCTTCCCAATACACAGAGTACTTGAAAATCTGGCATGGTGTCTTTAGAACTGCCGTCCTCTCTTCTGTTATGTTTTCATTTATGGAATTTTTTACCTAGTTTATAGAATTTTACACTCGGTGTTAAAAAAATCAAAGGTAGTTTTGCACGTTTTATCAGTTGCGTGAAGTGTGCATTGAAAGAGAACTCGCTAATGAACAAAAAGAACCAAGAATGAGGCATGGGAACCTGGGAAAATCTTACTGCAGTTGTGTACATGCAGACCAGAAAAGTTCTTTTTTCTACTGCACTTTGTGTCCATGTCACTTGTGGAGCAGTGGGAGAAGTTCCCACCAGGGGAACAGCATCATTATTTGCCAGTAGATCCTGCTTCAGGATGACAGGGAGAAATGCAAGCCCTTGGACATACGACTCCTCTCAACTCTTTGAAAATCACTGCTCATTCAGCCAGCTGTCTGATTAGTAAAGGCTTTTTTTTCACTTACAAACTGTACACAATATTATGTGTCAGCTGTGTGTCTGCTAAGATGTCAAAGAAATTTGCATTAATGTAGACTAAGTATATGAGAGATCTGGTGTGCAAACAGTAATAAATTCTTCTTAGAACAAGTTCACATAAAATTTTTATTGTAATTTATCAGCTGTCTAAGTATGAAGTGACCTGAGTTACAAGCAAGACATTCTGCTTACATAGCTTTTCTTCTTAATGACCAAAACTTTCTTTTTGCAAAACAAAAAAAGGTGTAATTTACTATGTTTTGAGTACTTTTTTCTTGTTATTTAATGTCCATTGACAATTTGCTTTAGGTTTTGTTGGTTTGGATTCCTTTTGGCTTAAAGCTTTCGTTTTGTGATCTTATCAATAAACTATTATGTCAATCTATGTCAGTTTTGAGTTGTATCACAGCGATTCCTGCTAGAAAAATACTCTGCACAAACAAATCTCTAACTGCTTTTGCACTTGTTATTGTGAGTATTTTGTATGGTCGTTTAGTAATTCTGATCTCGTATTGAAGTTGTGCTGTGAAATTTATGTAGATTTAAACTAATTGACAAGTACCTTGGTGAACTCCTAGGATTACATTTATGGGACTTGGTTAGTGTTAAGCAATACCTGGAAAAAACATTAAACGAATTTGTAACCAAAGCAAAGCAGATGAAGAGAGAGCAGACCCTGATGAACCGGAATTTTTAACACTTCTCAGGAATAAAAAGACATGCAAACCACTCAGAGGATTAGAACAGTGTCTTAACTAACACAAGAGCTTTACATACCCTAAAGCCTACCTAGAAGATGTAGAACACACAGCCAGGGAATTAAAAAAAAAAATCACTAAAAGCTAATAGCAGCCTCAAATAACAGGGAGACCCAGCTACAAATACATTTTTAGAGCATGGAGAATGTTCCTACCATGTGAAGCCCTGACACTGATCTCATTTAGGCCTGTTTTGTTGGTCCACACTCATAAATTTTGGGTTCAGACACAGTTGGAGCATATACGTGTTACAAAATGAATATAATTTGAGATTCATTCCCTTGGTTTTCAGCTGCCTTCCTTTAAAGAACTGCATTGAAAGATTCTAAACACAGTATTAAGGATAATTAACAGCATTTCAGAGAAGAATCCATTAGCTGAGAATTATTCCTCTGTCCCAGGAGTCTTTGCCAAGGGACACCTTCTATCCTGAACAAGTGCCAGTTATGTTAATTAAGGAAAACTTGTGAAGCACAGAGGAAACTACAGTGCAATACCAGGTTAAAACTGCTTCGGGTACCTGATCCCAAGAACACTTCTCTGGAAAACTTGAGGTCCAAGACTTCTGGGTTTAAAAAAGACTGAAGTTGCTCCTGCAGTACACCTACTGAGCTGAATGATGGCTACAACCCTCTGTGGAAGTATTTGCACAGAAGAAAAACAATTTAGGTTGTCAAAAGCACAGCTCAGATTTAAGCAATAGGCACTTATGTTTTCATTGTCTTTCAAGAAACTGGACTCTGAAACATATTCCTTAAAATCTCCCCCCAAACAACAAAAAAGTAATGGAAGGAGGAATTTTTTTTTCCCCCTCAGGAAATGGCAGCTTGAAATTTCCACCGAATTTAGACAGAATTATATTCACAAAGATTGATCTGTTCCAGTATATCCTATAGTCCAGTAATACGATTATTCAGGAAAAAAATAACTTTCTTATTTTATTTGAATGCCTTTTGAAATTTGTTGGGTATAAATAGGGAAAGATTGCTTCTTTTGGACTAAAAATATCTGTGTTGTAAGATTTTGAATTGCTGAGATTTGTTTCACCACTTGCTTGCCAACCTTCACCCAGAAGATCGACTGTATATTACAATACTGCTGTAATATTGGAATAGTCATTTTAATAAAAACAGGAGAGTAAATCAGCAGAGAGAAGAAAGCTTGTTTTACTTTGATAAGAATGTGTGAAGAACTCTCCCAGTTACAATTTCTAGTAAAACTCGTTCAGCCTCAGGTTAACCAAATTACAGCCAGTTTATTGGTAAAGGAGTTCATCTGGTAGAACACCAGTCACATCCAGGCAACCAACAACTTGATTGACTAAATAATTACATTATTGGTCACCAGTTCCTTTGATTAAATGTCCTCTCTGTGCCTGGATGATGAGAAATTCCCAATTCAGCTGTTTTTTATTTATCATATGCTGGCTCTTACTTGAAACTCCTGGAGTCAGACAAATCCAAACAGTTTAATCTGTGCTTTTTGACTCCAGAACTCCAATTGCATGTCTAGACACATAAATTGATCTGCATTAGCTATTGACCTTACCTGTTATTGGCTAATTTAGATGTTTTGTTTTGTATAAAGTTCAGCAATCCAAATGGTAATTTAATAAATACAAGAAGGAAAAAAAAATACTTCAGTGCTTGTTTCACATATGAAAAGATAAAGCCATCATGCTTCTATGTTTTGCTTGTCTAATTTTTGGTGAGATTTTTCAGCATCAGAGTTTTAGAGGATAAAGCACATCCTTTTATTTCCGAAAAAAATAAGTCACAGGCCTGCAGTGTGGTACTGTCAGTATTTGAATGGAATCATTATACATTTACCTTTGTCTTACAGCCTCCCATACTGAACTACACTCATGCAACATGTATGTAAAAATTCAAGACTATACAAATTCTTCTAATGCAGTCTATGATTTTATTCAAAGTCAATACAAAAGTTTGTGTTCAGTGGATCTATACTAAAACCTATTTGAAATATAAATAGAAGCATAATTTTATTTCCTTTTTTACTAGATAATCTACAGAATGCAGTTATATCTTACAACATTGCTGAAATTGTGGTTATTGTGATCTAAAAGATGTTACCCCCTTAGCATTTTATCCCTACCAAGGTAAGGTTATGCTATTAATTTACCTGGTGGTTCTCAAACCTTGGAATAGGTTGCCCACAGAGGCTGGGGAGGTCTCCATCTTTGGAGAAATTTCATCTGGGCATGTTCTGTGTGAGGTCACCTTACTTGGGCAGAGTGTTGAACTAAATGAGCTGAAGGGTCCCATCCCCAAAGGTTCTGTCATTCTCTTTCGTAGGAGAATCTGAAGGCAAGATCATTTATATTCCTATCAGACAATCTCTTAACATAAAAAGTGGGCTTTTTCTTTTCTCCTTGCCTTGCCTTGCCTGGCTTTCAGTTTTTTTTCTGTTTCAGATCTAATTTAAAGTGTAAGTAAAAAAAAATCTAAAAGATTCAGCATTCAGCAGTGACCAAATGGAGTCTTTCTGACAAAAGGATTGAGGGTTTTTTAATCTCACAGATTGTAATAAAATCTGTCAGAAACAAAAAGGCCACACTCATCTCTCCAGGCTGTGGTAACTACTGATGGTGTGATCCACAGGTAGAAAACTCCATTTCACTTCCCATTTCCACATCATTTTTACATTGTAATTGGGTCACAGTCGAACATGTTACAAACATGTTATGATGCTATAATCAATATGCTATAATCCAAGTATTCTGACGTGCTGGACCTCAGCTCTTCATGTAGCCATGATGACAAAGGTAGAATCACAAAATTCTGACTTAGATTCATATCAAGATGCTTGGCTGGTGTCATGGCATTCACAAAGGGAATTTAGAAGCAGCTGGATTTCTGAGGAACACTTTCTGTGCTGCAGATCTCATTTCTGTGAGGACAAAAATGTAAAGACTTACTCTGCTGTCATTACAAAGCAGAGGAAATCACTGGCATCAGATGAGTATTACTACCACAGGAGAATACAGATAAACAGGCTTAGAAAAGCTGAGACATCTGGAAAGATGGAGTAAAAAATTATAGAGAAAATACAGTATGCAACAGTACAAGTGGTAATAGAAAAGCAACTCTGGGATGCAGCCAAAAACCTCTTCACATGGGACTGGACTCACCTCAGGTATTCATAATGGAACTGCACTGTTGGTGAAAATTGCCAGCCAGGCAAGCAGGGTGTGAAAATTAGTCTGATGAAAGGGGAAAGCTTAGAGCACTACCCTTAAGTCTGCAGTCTTCCACAGAAGTAAAACACGAAGACACATGATGGCTCCTTTTCCACCCACAGAAACAAAAATTCCATTCAAAAACTTCTCCCTGACACAAAGGAGTCAGGAGGAAGTAAAACCAAGATGATGGATAAACCCTCCTCTCTCGTGCTGTGACCTGTCTACTGTCACTGTCCATCTGTCCACTGTTTAATGTCCATTTTCTCTGCAAGCAAGCTGTGAGATAATAGTGTTATATATGTTATTAAAGCCCCCAAGCTCTCCAAATTAAAAACAGTTCATATCACCCTCACGTGCTTTTTCTCACAGTATCTGTTGTCCAGAAAACTTCCTCTTCTAAAGTTATCTTCAAGGTAGGGTAAGGGGACTGCCGGTCTACTTTTCAAATTGATTCTTACCTTCATATTCACACACCCCTATCATTGGACAGTCTTCTGTTCTCACCCTGTAATCTTCTAGGTGCTTCTGGTACCTCCAAATTTCTCATTTCTTTCAATTCTGGGTCGTTTAATTGAATCAGTTCTTTGAAAGAAGTGGCCTTTTAGCAGACCTCTGATGGATTTCTTGCTTCTTCTCCAGGGAATCGAAGACAAATTGCTTTATTCTAAAGGCTTTCTTTCACTTCTAAATCCTTGATCCTCAGCTTTTTAATCAAAAAGAGGTTGTGCTCTGCCTCCACTGCCAGATTTGTTTACCAATAAATACTCAAAAATTATCGAGGACTACCATTCTGCTCTCTCCCAAATTCCCTTTTATGCATGGCAGGAATTTCTTTAATTAATTTCAGCTCTGAAAACTCTTTGCTGTAATTCCAAGCAGCTGCTGTGCTGTCCCCACTCTTAATGAGTTTTGTCTTCATGTGACTTGGAGAAGGACAGAAAGGGCCATGCTGGCTAAAATTGTTTGAAATTGGTTTGCAGCATGTAAAATAATCTGGACAGCTCCTGTGTGAAATGGATTGGAGTGTCACTCCCCCCACTGTGGAAATTGAATCTGTCTGGCTGGTGAGAATGAGACTCACAGCAGGGGCAGAAGGTATTGACTTTCGCACTTTTTTTTTTTAAATGTTGCTTTTATTTTGGAATGGACTGGGGCTGTTTCATCTGAATTGTCATTCTTAAATAATTGTCTTAGTAGAAGCAGTACATTTCAACCCTCTGCCATCCTTTGAGAATTCAGGCTAGGTGTTTGCTTAGAGAGATGCAGCCTGACACTCTGAACCTACACACAGTGTGAAAAATTGCTTTGATCAGCTTGTGTTTATAATTTAAGGCAGTAAAATAGAATCCTCACTAATTGTGTTTAAGGCATGATGTATTGTGTAATCCACAGAGAGATTAATTTCAAAAACACTGTAACCACAAAAACATCTGTTCCACTGAGTCATTTTCCCAACGTGCAACGCAGAGCAAAACAGAGTAAAACCCACTCCCAGTTGCAACTTAATTGTGTTGATAGAGTAGGATAATGCTGGAAATGTGGGGAAAAACAGCGGAAAACTCATCTCCACATTCCTTTTTACACCAGAAATTCAGAAAAAGAAATTTGGAGTTAAAAAACCCAGAAAAACCTCAGTTTTGAAAAAATATTGGTATCCTAATTAAATTACGAAGATCAAGCCATGCATTGATAGTCAAAAATAATTTGCAAAGATAGGCATGAGTATAAAATTAGATGGAAAGGAATTAAATAACAAACCAAGATACATCAGTGAAATACCTAAAAAATTCATGTCACGGAGTTGCTTGTGGGCATATTCTCAATTGTGTTTAAGCCTCATACAGGTTCTGGAAGAGAAGCTAGTAAGAACTGGTAAAACAGGTGGAGGAAACTGCACTACATGAAATGCAAAAAAAAAAAAAAAAAAAAAAAAAAGATAAAATGTACTCCAGGCACAGCTCTTTCATCAGTAAGAAGTTGAGTGAGCAAGTGAACAACCACCCTTCCACATTTGGAATGACCTTTCATCCCACCCAGCTTTTAGAGGGAAATTATAAGAAAAGTTCAGGTTTTATACTGAATTCCAAACTTTTTCTTTACCCTTGGGGGGTGTGGAAATCAGAACTTTTTAATAAGTTTGTATTTTACGACTGTTGTGGGGACCAAAATTTCATGTGCTTCAGTTTGTCCAGCGGCGTTCGCCTCCCGCGCGGGCGCTCTGGAGATGCCGAGCTCCAGTGAGCGCGGAGGCATGACATGGGCGCGCTCCTCTTGTTCGCAGACATCTCCATAAGCTTGCTGTCCCTGGTGGTCACGGCCTGCGGCCTGGCTCTGTTCGGCGTGTCCCTGTTCGTGTCCTGGAAGCTGTGCTGGATCCCGTGGCGGGAGCGAGGCTCGCCCTTCGCGAACAAGGACGGCAAGCAGGAGCCGCTGCACTACGCGGACGCGGACACCGATGGCCGTGAGTACAGTGAGGATTACCTGGGGCAGCCCGCAGCTTTCCCCGAGGCCTCCATGAAGATCAGCCACACCTCCCCTGACCTCCCGTTGGATACCCAGGTGGGAGCCAAGGAGAACTGCGTGCCCAATGTGCGGATGCAGCGCCAGATCACCGAGCCCACTTCGTCTGCCCGGTCAGTAACCCCAGTTCCTCTCTGTTGTTCATGAGCGCAGGTACGGCCCAACAAGCATGGCTCACTGAGCTGAGAAATACATAGCATCTTCTTGCCATGTTCCTTTTAAAGAAAAATAAAATATACGACAGTTCTTCACTGAGGTGTGTGAACCTCGTAGGCTGAAGTGGCAGCTTCGCAATCCTATTCCACTCTTCTCTCAACTGATGCCTTTTTGGGCCTACCTAATAACAGAGGCCAGACAAATTAAAGGAAATAAAAAGCAGTTGTATTTATTGGAGGGCCTTCAGGTACATTTTGGGCAGACAAAGCCCCCCAGGGGCTACACCCAAAAAATGGACAATGGGTCAGGGGTTTTCACACTTTTATAAGTTTGGTCCATTTGCTTATTGGGGGTTAATCTCCCAGTTACAGCTTCAGGTAATGAAGTAATTTACCCCAGGTTTGCTCTCCCCCAACTCACTTTTGTTTACATTTCTCAGGCCGGAGGCAGTGAGGTGTCCTTGATTCCCAGGCCTGGAGAGGAATTGTTGTGTCTGACCAAACTGGGAGAACAGTAGCTAACACTCCGTATGGAGTTTTAGACTTACGCGCTAAAGAATTGCAGGATTACAAATATGTGGAAAATACAGAAACTGAAACCCTGAGGCATCACAGCTATGGTCTCATTGGTGCTTTTCCCTCAGGAGCTGGATAACACGGACCCTTGGATTCCTTAAAAGCACCAGGACGGCCTAGATTTATCTTGTAAAGCATATTCATTGGCACTTGGCACGGGTGCTGAACACTCAGTAATTCTCCTCAAAGATTTTTCCAAAGAAGAAAAGTAGGGCAAGCTGATGAAACTCTTGCAAGAGTTAGAAATAGGATTAAAAAATTGTATATTTTAGCCACAATCATGCCTAAATTGTGGGGGTAAGTGTGACTGAGCAAGAGTCAGTGAAGTCTCCAGGGGAACTGGAGAACCAGTACACATGGGAAGAGGAAAGGGGCAGGCTGAGAGTGTGTGCAGGGGCAGGTATAAAAGGATTATGTTTCATACAGCAAGAATAAGGATCAGCATGTGAAGAGCCAGTAAATTTCTTAGCCAAAGCAGATGAACTTCAGTTGGAGAAGGTACAGCACTAGCCCACTGGCTCTTTGTTAGCCCATTCTTTTTTATTCCTCCACAGGATATTCTGCACTTCTCACTGCTACGAGGAGCTTAAGGGTTGAATTTTTATTCTTTTTCTCCTTTGGTGACATGATAATACTTTATCCTAGAAATGACTAATGTAGAGCCATAAGATTATCTATTTATTATGCAACAAGAGAAAAAAATTAGGATAGCACATAAGAGGCTGTTCCTTCTTTAAGCATGGGTAAACAGATATTTACCAGAAATGAATGAACAATTATAGCAGAGGAACTATTGCTGATTACATTCAATATAAATAGCTTTGGATTAATCCTGTGCTGGCATTTTCCACGTGTTCTTTCTGTGTTCAACCCGAGCTCTTGGTGCACCAATACGCTGAGTGATTGCTGCATATGAATAGGACAATAAAACGGAACTCGTAGAAGATTAGGGTTTTACCTAATCCAACTTTCACATCTCCCTACCTCAACAGCGATTGCAAATTTGGTTTTTGTTACCATCCATGAAGGAAAAATTTCAGTCACAGTAAGTGTGAATTATTAAATTTCACTGGACTGAAGCTAAAAGCAGCTAATGAAAGTAAAGGAGCTTCTCAGCCAAAGTGCCAGAGTTTATTACATCAGGTGTGAGAGGAAAAAAAGGAAAACATTTGCTGGGGTGGTCATCTTTCCATGTCAGCCCAGCTTGAGGCATGGGAACAGAAAATGGTGTGGCATTAGCAGTCTGATGCTGGAGGTCAGCTCTCACAAACGCTGGCTCTCAGGGTTTATCCCTTGGTTAAAAACCCCACCCCGCCGTACGCTGGGGAAATGCGCCAAACGCCGACAGGATCTGTAGTGCGTGTGCACAGCCCGTTCCAATTCTTTCCTTTTCGCTTTAAGGCACAATTCACTGCGGAGACAGCTCAACCTGTCCAACCCTGACTTCAACATCCAGCAGGTCCAGAAGCAGGAGCAGCTGACGGGCATCGGCCGCATCAAGCCCGAGCTGTACAAGCAGAGATCTCTGGACACGGACGACGGCCGGAGGAGCAACAGCAAGGCCTGTGGGAAGCTCAACTTCATCCTCAAGTACGACTGTGATTTGGAGCAGCTGATAGTGAAGATCCACAAGGCCGTCAACCTGCCGGCGAAGGACTTCTCTGGAACTTCAGATCCGTACGTGAAGATATATCTGCTCCCCGACAGGAAAACAAAACACCAGACTAAAGTGCACAGAAAGACCCTAAATCCAGTATTTGATGAGGTTTTTTTATTTACTGTCCCGTACAATGATCTCAACACGAGGAAACTCCATTTCTCTGTCTATGACTTTGACAGATTCTCCAGGCACGACTTGATTGGCCAAGTGGTAGTGGATAATTTTTTAGATTTGGCAGATTTTCCCAGGGAATGTAATATTTGGAAGGATATTGAATATGTCACCAATGTAAGTATTATAATTATTCTTTTTGAATTTTGTTTCTGACTTTATTTCCCTAATCTGATTATAACTGAAATTGTTGAATTTGTGAAGGAAAATAACTCTATTCTCTCTCTTTCTCAAGCTTTGACCTTAATCCAAAGAAATTGACAGTGCATTTTCAGTCCTCATTTCTTGTTCTTTGGATATACTGAAGAATGCTTTATGTAGGAGACAGTGAGTTTAGTCATTTCCCTGCTGATAGGGCAGAAATGCTGGAGAATGTTTTAATCTCGCTTAATCTGAAACTTACTTAAGGAAATGTTACTTCTCTTATTTTGCCTGTCTTCCTGTTTTGCACATATTTTTAATGTAACTTACATCACACTAATTAGGCAGAACTGCAGATTCAACATTTCTTACGTAGCGATCTTCAGTTCTTCAAAAGACTGTTCCTATTAAGTCAGAAACCCCCACAGCTACAATTCAGCCAAAGAGAGTTCAGCCACTGCTGTTCCATGGAAGCAGTGAAACATGCTGAATTGGTTTAACTCTTTGTTTGGTATTGTTGTGTTCCTGGGGAAATGAGGAGTTGTATTTTAAAAGTCTGTATTTTGATTCTTCCAAAGTCTCTGTTACCGAGTTCTGTGCAGGAATCTAAACAGTGATTAGGGGTAAAATAATGGAAATTGCTTCCAAAAAAGAAGGAGCTTTCTCCTCAGAGCAGGAGCCAACCTCCTTGCAATGCCATTAGAGATGAATCCCGTGCATCCTCAGGAGGACAGACCTTCAGTGAGAATGGCACACAGCAGAAATCCACAGGGGTGAAGGCACCAGTGCCAAGTGTGAGGAAGTATTTCATTTGCTATGTCAAACCATACTCCAGTGGAGTGCACATTTTAGAGTCAAATAAACCAGACATCATTAGCAGTAAGATCAGAGGGTAAGTTTGTTATACCTCCGTTCAGGAAAGCACTGAAGCATCTGCTTAGTTAAGAAGTCATTGAAAAGTAAAGGCTGTTCTGAGCCAAATAACTTGCCTGAATTCAGACCTTCACCTTACACCTATGTGGTATGGTAACACACCTGTATTACAGACCAAATTGATTACATATTTTTCTTATTCTTTTTCCCTTGGAAAATTCTTTATGAAAATGGATATTTTCCAACTTTTAAGTTGAATTCTCTGCACAGTCCTGTGCCACACGAGGATGGAAGTGCATCAGCACAGGCAGTTCTTCACTCAGGGTACAGGCAGGGGCACGGACACTTGGTGTCAGGGAGGATAAACCTGGCTTTCATAAGAGAAGTTACTGCTTTTCAGCTGCAAGGCAAAAAGTAAGGATGTGACAGAGCAGCTGACAGTCATTCCAAGTGAAAGGCTGCCTTCATACAGCATTAAGTGTCCAAAGATCAACTTCATTTCTCACAGTGAGCTGAAAGTGGAATGTGCACGCACACTGGGGCTGCTTTGATGTGAACAGGTCCTTTCCCCCCTGCTTTAACTTGGGCAGAAGATTGGCTGTGGTATTTTCTTTTGAATCACTTCTTCCAAATTTCAGAAGTGATGCAACATATAATTTGTATTCAGATTTTCTGTGATATCTGGAATGAAATTCAGGGCTGAAACATGAGTCATTTATTAATTCCTCCTGATACCAATTCTCCCTTGAAGTGTAGCCTTGTGTATCCAAACAGAGCACATGACCTGCCATCTAGACTTGTCACTGGCTTTCCAGCCAACAGAGGCCTTTTTGAAGCAAGTGACTCATGGTACATGGGAGACACATCCAATTCTGGGTAATGTGAGCTCTGAGATAAATGAAAATGTGGAGTACCCGTCTTACCAGTTAACATTTCCAAAATCCAAAGGTTAGAATTCATTTGGTGAGGTTATGAGAAATGCTCCACGCACCATTTAAGAATCCAAGCTTCAGCCCTGTTCTCTTGGCTGTGTAGCTGAGGTATCTCTCAGCCTGACAGCAGAAGCTGTCCTGATCCAGGGCTACTCACTGAGGCTGCTGCAGTGGATACTCCTGTGGCTGCGCTCACTCCAGGCCAGCAGGCAGCATTAGTGAAGCTCAGAAAGAAATTCTGGCAAAGTTCTGAGCCCCATTGGTTGGAAACCAAAGCTGTATCAACTGTAACAGGTTTTCAGTAATTTTATTTGAATGTCCTCTTGTTTCAGATAATAATTAGAGAACAGAAAAATGATGGGCAAAGTCACTGAAAGGAATTCACTTTATCTAGGTCAACAAAAAGTGCACACAGGAAGGATAGACCTAGGAAATGAATGAGAGAAAGAGAAGCTCCACAAACTACATGACAAGTTTGTCATACTTCTGAAGTGTACAATTCATTTTAATTCCTTGTGGATCTTATTACAATGCCTAACCAGTGAGCCCAAAGGCCTTTATTTTACATTCTCCATTTTACTATGTTCTAATCCAATTTGACACAGCAATATAAAAGAATGTATCAAATCCTTCTCTGCCCAGCAAAATGTCCTGCTTCAAGTGAGCACTACGTATTATACCTGAAATGTCAGCTTTACTGCAAACAATGCCATTAAACTGACCTATTATGCCATGTGCTTTCTTCTGTTTTCTAATAGCACTGGAAGAATTTTTTATCCTAAACCAGCAGTTTTCAGTCTTTGCACTATAACAGCTGTTACCATCCCAGAGTTTGAAATTATTTTGTGACACAGGCACGTGTCAGCATAAAAAATTTTTACGTGCTTAAAAGCAGTCTGGTGCCAAAGACAAATCTCCAGTATCAAAATGACTGTTCTTTTACTCCCAGGTCCTCTGAGCATAAAATCTCTCTCCTGTAACACTGACGCTTTTTCCGAGGAGGGAAAAAGCAGCAGTGGGCTGTGTAATGGTAGAAATAATTAAGTGGATCAACTTTATTTTTTTTAGCATGAGCATGACATTAACTAGATAAGCATTTTTTTGGTTTTTTTTTTTTTTTATCTGCTGGTCAGAAATACTGGTTTTTGGTTTATCAAGATAAAAAGATAGTTTTTATTTTTAGCCTGGGTTTCTCTTGTTGTTTTGTTTAGTGGCATCTAAAGCACAGTCAGGGTTTGGGGTGGGGTTTTTTTGGTTGTATTTGTTTACGAACTGATGGCATGTTTGAAGAGAAAAAACAAGTGGTTGATATTTCCTTAGCTGGCATCTTCAAACTCAAATGGGATCAAGCAAAAACACATGGCTGTGTCTCAAGATAAAATGGAAAACCATGAAAGAAGAAGGTGTCAAATATGAAACAGGAAGGTGTCAGATGGTCCATTTCGGATAAAGGAAAACCTTCTCTTTCAGAGTGTGCCAAGTATCCTCTTACATAACTTGCTGTACCCCGGAAAAGAAAATCCTTTGACAAGAATTGCTTGTTAAACATCACGAGGCTGATGCAGGGCACAGAGAGCATTTTTGCCAGCTGGAAATACAGCTCTGGTTCATCCTGGCTCTTGGGGTTCTCAAAGAGCTCAGCACTTGATAAGCAGGGGAACTTTCTTGAGGAGTTTTCTCAGCTTAGATGAGGGGGATAACTGGAGTAAGGAAGTCATTTTAGCAGGGAAATTTGTGGCTGTGGTCCTTTTTGAGTGTATAACTTCTGCCAGTGATGCTATTTTTCAGTTGTCAGATATAGTTATGTTTAATATCTAGGCATGGAACAACCAAAACTGCTCTTTTTTTCTGAATGTTTGAGTTCATATATACACTTTTTAAAAAAATCCTATTCCTAACACCCAATTGGCAGCTTTCTCTCATCTCAAAAAAACCCAATAGATCAGGGCACAAAAGGAAATGGAAATATAGGGAAATATTCCTGAATCTAAGAGAGAAGAGAGTACAGAAACAAGACCCTGGGTAATGCAGATAGAATTTGAGAAGTAGCATGCCACAGACTTAAAGGAATGTGTTTACTAAAACCCTGAAGAGAGTTATGGGTAGTTCAAAGCTATGAAGAGACATGAGCTGTATATCAAGTTGCTCACTTTGACATCTAGAAAGAGCCAGGATATGCCAGAAATTTCAAAGCCAAGAAATTGATTTCATCTGTTTGTAAGAATCTTCAAGCTCTCCTAGGGTCTGGGTCAAACATACAACAGTGTATCAGATAATGCTGAATTCCTTTTGCACAGATTCAGGAAACAAAAGCATATTGAAAAAAAATAATTAATTGAAGATGCATGTTGAAATGCATGTTAGTGTTTTGACAAGGAGAGAGTTAAAAATTAGGGCTGTTATAA
This sequence comes from Cinclus cinclus, assembly GCF_963662255.1. NCBI lineage: Eukaryota > Metazoa > Chordata > Aves > Passeriformes > Cinclidae > Cinclus > Cinclus cinclus. The sequence continues at coordinate 1,157,226 of NC_085051.1, read as the reverse complement.
GTATTTGAAATTCTGTGTTCTAAAAATGCTCTGTGTTCACTGCTGTCATTCTTTAGTTTGCCCGAGCAGAAAGATAAGAGAATTTGTGGTTTTAGGCATTTATGTTGTATAACTGAGATGCAACTGGAATCATAACATCACTAGAAGGAAGTTTCAAGTTCCCTGTTTCAGAGATGTTAATGCCAACCATGGTATGTGTGAAAGAGAGATGAAAAGAGGCTAAATTTTTCAGTCAGTTGTTAATGACAAGCATCATAAAAGTATAAAATACTGAAATCTGACTGAACTGAAAAAAACTTCCTCAAAGGCTGCATCGCTCATGACCGTTCCTGCTGAGAGCTGTGAGCAGCTCAGCATCTGCCAAATGCACATGAACAGGTCACAGGGCTGAGGGCTTAAACCCTCAAAAATCCAGAAAAATAAACACTCCTTGAAAGAAAGAGGTAAACCCTGCCCCTAGCTCACCTACAGGCTGGACCAACAAGGATGTGGCTTGCTCAGGACTCGGTGCTGCTGAAGACAGGGATGAGAGCAGGTCCAGGATCTGCAGATTCCTGGCACCAGCCTGAATCCATTCTGCTTGCACTGCTTATCTCCCTCGACAGTGTGCAGACTCTGGAGCTGGCAGCAAGTCAGCTAAGTCCACCTACTCCAGTTCTAAAAACTGTTTAGCTTGTCAAGATGTTTTAGCTAGTATTTCTGTAATCCCTGTTCTGGCAACTTGCAGGGTTTGGAGAAGTGATGGCATTGAGCAAGAGCTCAGAAAAGCCTTTAAAATATTTACAATGGTTAAAGAAATTTTTGAGTTTGAGGGGGAACAGAAACAAACCAAGTCTCTGTGTCTGCATCCAACCCATCAATGTCAAGTGCCATATCTACTTTTTTTTCTGTGTCAGTAAAAGGGAAACAAAGGTTGATTTTCTTTTATTTACTTTTTTTTTTAATACAGAAAACCTATCCTGTATTAACCTCTTGTTCTATTTCTTTAGGCTTTGGCATAAGGGAAGCAACCACTTAGGGTTGTGGAGATGATTCTACTTAATTGATTTGCAAATGCAAGCCTCTTTAGAAGAGACAGATTTGCAAACCCATGAATCTTCCCTGTTTTAAAACATGGCAAAAGCTTTGCAGAAACAACAACTATTTCATGGCTGTTTTAAGGCAGTAAACACAAGGGATAAGGTTCACCTTGTTTAATGATTTTGTTTTAAAATTAAGAAAAAAAAAACATGATGAAAACCAGAATTACTCAAAATAAAGAAAAAAATGAAACCAGAAAGCATAATTGCCTTTAAGAGCAGACCCATGGATATTCATCTTCTTCTGAGTCACAAGGTCACCCTTTGTTGCATGATTTTTTCTGTCTATTCTTAATCAACTGTTCAGAAAAAAATGAAAGTGCATGTGTAATGAATCATTTCGTAGCCAAAAGATGCTGGAAAGTCATAGATCTTTAATCCTTCCAGTTCCTAAGGGTCATCACAGTAAGGATAAAATAGAAATTAATTAGGCTTCAGCATCAGCACAACAGGTATAGTACTCAGTGTTCAGTAGAGAACAGCTGAAGCCAGTGCTTTTCTTCCTGAATACCTTTTTAACTACTATTTAAATGCATTCATTTTAAAAACTGGGTTTTTCCTTTTGTCTTTTGGGTTTTTTTTTCTTTGTAAATTTAATGATTGTAATAATGACTTTGTAGAAGAAGATTTGTCAGAAATTCCATACAGTTAAATGATTAGGGGCCAGCACTCAGCACAGCTAAACAAGGGACAGACATGGTTAGGTAGAGATAAAATATTAACAGGTTTTCAGAAAGTTAAAGGCAGCTTATGCCTAATTCTGCTGGAGCAGCTGGGTAATGGTGAGAATAATAAAAATAAAAACTTGGGAAGGATCGGTAGTAAAATAAAAGTTAAATGCCTTGGAGAGCAGTGGTTTGATATGGAATTCTTTTCTGTTGGTCCCGAGTCAAGGGTAAAAGCACTGCAAGCTTGGCTCTTGGTTTTTTAGAGAACAGAAGTGAAGACTATTTCATGCAAGGGATTTCCCAACAGCCTGGTAATTCCACAGGCATGGCCAGAAACAGGATGGATCCTGTACTATCACCGAGGCTTCAGCTACCACTGACTGGGGGTTTGGGAGCAGTTTAAGGAAATTATAATTCAGAGAGTTGTGTCCGTGTGTTTGCAACATGTGAAGTTTGCAGAGCCCATGAGCGTGGCCATCAGAATTTCCAAGGGAGCTTTTTTTTTCAGGACAGATATTTCTCTACCAAAAAAAAAAACAAAACAAAACAAAACAAAACAAAAAAAAAAAAAAAAAAAAAAAAAAACCAAAAAAAACCCCCACTCCATACAGCCAACTAACTGAAGAAAAGAAACTAAAGCAGTCAAGAGAATAGAAACAAAATCTGTGTAGCAGAAATGGCGTCATTTCAGTTTAAAAATTGAATAGGAAAGAAGGTACTTCAAAGTTAACATTTTGAGAAAACTGGCATTTCAAAATAAGACATTTTGATTTCTCACTTGGAATGCCCTTGACTATATTTTAAAATATATTCTGAAAGCAAATTGTTTGAGTCAAGTGATGGGTATCCTGCTTCAAAATGGAAATAACTCAAAATTCTTTATTAAATTAGAAGGCTGCTTTCTAAACTGACACCTTCCCTGCCCATCAGTGCTGCATCTTCTTGAGTTCACTGTGGTTGGTCCCTGCATCCTCCATGTTTCCCTGGTACAACAGCCCCAGAACAGCAGCAGTGTTCACACAGTATTCATAATATTCATGATATTATGAATATTATGTTCGTAATATTTTTCCTCCACACATAAGCTGCATGCTGAAAAAGGTCAGACACCACCCTAAATTCTTGCTTCTCGTTAGTGGAAGTGTCTCTAAGTGAACCTGTTCCACACGTCCCCCTTCTCCTTCCTTCTCACCCTCCTCTGCCAGTCTTTTTTTTTTCCCCAAAAAATCTCTCTGAAACAAGGCTCTGGGAGAGAAAAAGCTCCCAGCAACACTGACTGCACATAAACCAAAGTCAAAATGCAATCCTGGTCAGCCAAGCCTGTCCTTCAATTATACCATCCAAAATTGTCAGTGGGAGCTGCAAATACAAAGAAAAAAATCTTGCTCCAGTATATTACAATTCAAAGGCAGCAGTTCTTGAAGACAAGCAAAGAGCATTTGCACAGTGCTAAGACTAAAATAGCTGTATTAAAGGGATCTTGGTTGTAACCATTCTGCACATAATTCAGGATTAGACTGTGCCATAGCCCTTTTTCTACAGGGTTATATAACTTTCAATTTAAACATGCATTTAGCCAGGCAGGGGGAAAAAATTGCCTCAAACACGCATTTAATTATTGAACAGTTTTGGGAATGCTTACTCTGTCTTTTTTTTTTCTAGCAGGGGTCACAAAAAGCATTTCAATAGCTTATGGATTTATCAAAATTTTTGCAAAATCCTACTCTTTAAATTAAGTTTCAATATTTGGAGCCCAACTTGAAAGTATTCTTCCCTCCGAACATACTGTGCTCATGTGAAAAGCCTCAAGCCATTTTTAGTCTTTAATCCCCACTAGATATCACAGCCATCAGGCATCTTTCTCCACCAAACAGGGCATTGCAGAGTTTTACAGCTCCCTCTCTGTGCGGTGTGTTTACCCAGTTCTCATGTCATTTTCCCTTTTATTTAAGAGTAAGTGGACTTTTTCTGTTAAAATTTCCTTAGGGATTCACTGTTAACTGTGCCCTGAACTCACACAGGATATCCTGGTTGTTGGGGCAGGGCTGTTTGGGAATAACACCATATCTGACAGGCTGGCACCCTAACACAACCTGACATGTGGATGTGCCAGGGTACAGTGCTGACTTCATCTTCTCTAGTACACCTGTGACCCAGGTAAACAGGCAGAAGAGAAAGTGCCACTACACACACGCTCTTTTCTCACCAAAAAAATAGTATTTGTCTGGTCCCCTTCAGAGTCTTGTTAGAGGATGTCACCTGTCTCACACTAACCTTTCAGGCTTGCAGGATCTGTAACAGAGGATAAAATGTCATCTGTACAGAGGGAGGAACTGCTGGATCATAACTAGTGCTAGGAGGCACGAGATTAAATTGTGGATCTTGCCAAAATTAAGATAAGGCTATAGCATTTGCTAAAGTCATCACGTGAGGACTGTCTCAGACATCTCCACTGCCTTTGTAGGGGGAAAACATTAGAAGCTGCAGCTGAAGTGGGAGCTGACCTGTGGAGAAGGATGTATTATTCCCACAGTATATATCTACATATGTATCTATGGCTTCTCCAGCTTTTCTCCTCATCCAGGAAACTTTGAGCTCCCATAAATGACAGTAGAAACTTCAAAGGACACACAAACCATTTCCCCTAAGATTTAGTGCAAGATGAGCTCCACTGGTGCAGGCAATGCCGAGGATGTGGGTTCAATCCCTATGAGAGCTGTTCACTGAGGAGCTGGGCTGCGTGGTGCCTGTGGGCTCCTTCCAGCTCAGAATATTCTGCCATGCTGTGAGAGGTACAGTTGCAGGTGTTGTGGAGGCCCTGGGTGGCTGTGGAGGACGAGAGATGTGGCAGCTTTTGTGTGTTCAGTCACAGACCCTCGGAGCTCTGTAGAGAACCTTGCTCGGGTCACTGCAGAAAGAGCCATAGCTCTGCTCCTCCATCTCTCACTTTGTGAAAAATAGGCAGCCAAACCATCCAGGGGAAGAGGGGTGGAATGGCATCACTCTTTCATGCTAAGTGAGCTGTTTCTCCTGTTTTTCTGAGAGCAGAGCTAAAGAAACGAAGGCAAAACTGAGGTTCTGACTGAAAGCTTTTTCATCGAGATGTATCAGCCCCAAGTCTATGACATCGTTACAGCAGAGAACTTTATTTTAACTCACTGTTTCGTTTAATTTTCTGTCATGTACGCTCATTTCTCTAAAAATCTGAATACGTGTGTTACCAGGAACAACATAAAAAGTTTCCTGCGAAAATTCCAGCAGGTCACGGCAACATCACTTTGTGCTTGCCTGGGGAAGATTAAATGGCAGATATACACAAATCTCTGAATTCTGCTCTGGTTCTCACAAAGGCAAAGCACACCCAATGCATGCTCCAGTTCGAAAAACATGGATATTATGACTCCTGTAGCTAGTCTTGCTGAAGTTACTGGATGTATTCACAGGGGTAAATGAGGCAGAAAGGCTTTTGCAGTGCTGAGCCTTCCTGTGACTCCCTAGCAGAGATTTAGAGTGAGCATTTCACACCATGTACTCTGGAGAAGTGACAGGCTCAAATGATGGGAATGCATTAGCAGTGTCTGTGCTGTCATGACATTTGAGATTTCTGTAGCTACATTCTCCTGGCCCTTCATTGCTTGATTAAACACCTTGCTCTATTTACTCAAGAAAACAGGAGTAACAAGCTACCTCTTACCTTAGTGAGTGCTTAATCATTCACTGCTTCCTTTACCAGGAAAACGTCAAATTAAAGCTCTGAACACCATCTGGAAGAAGATTCCTGACTAGTGATGGGATCTTGCTTGTGACGGGCAGGGAAGCAGAATACAACTGACAGCTGGAGGTTTTCACATATGAAACTATTCATAGTTTCATATATGAACTCTTGGGGGAAAAAATCCCCCACTCAGATATTTGGGGCAAATCTGGCACCTAAAAAATAGCAGTTTATGACAACATCAGGAAGCATCTCCTTGCTTGCCAGGCAACCAATTACTGACATCCTCAGAACTTGAAGTCACTGCCCTTCCTACCTCAAATCTCCTCTTGATTCCTGCAGTAAAATCATTTGGAAAGGAGCAGTGAATAGGAGAAACTTTGAAGGTTAACTCCAAAGAACAAAAGAACAATTCTCCATACTGTATTTTGTGCATCTGTTTATGGAATTCATTGAGCTCTATACGTGTTTCCTCTTTAAAAGCATGCTGGGGTTTTGTAAGTATTTTTAAAAGCCAGCTGTGATTTAATCAATCATCTGATCTGCATTATGATAACTCTTCTGAATAACCCCAACAATAAAATAAATATGTATGCAGTAAAGTGAAACAAAAGTGTGCAAAAATTATAGAAAAAAAAACAGCAGACTTTGGTTTCAAGCACCCTAGAGAGTTATTCATGATCATCAGGAAGAAAGGAAACACTTTAAAATAATGAAAACCTTTCAATATCTGTACTCCACTGAGCACAGAATCTTACAGTAAATTCTAATTTAACTATAAACTTCCCTCTGTTGAGACCACAACACTTTGTGAAGGTAGAAATGAGTAGTGCTCAGGATTAGGTCCTGACTCTATTGTAAAGTCAGGGAAAGAATTCCCACTGAAGCTCAGATTTCCTGCACATCCTTCTGGTATAGTCTAGAAATAGTATCTTGTAAGCAGTACAAAAAGCCAAATGAAATCATGTACTGAGGTAACCCGAGATATACATCAGGAAATGCAATAGAACAGAAGAACACACAAGTTCTCACCCTTTTATTCCTCTCTGCAAAAGAAATACCTGTCAGTGACCTACTCAACAAGGATTTGAAGGTACTCCTCCTCCCCCGAAGTTTGATGATTAAACTGTGAGTGAGCTATCTACTTTGGTTTTGAAGAAAGCAGATGGAGATTTCTCCATCAGAAGTTACCTGAGTTTGACACCTGCTGCTTCAGTTTCTGACTGGCTGCAGCCATCCTGAGGGAATGAAGACAGAGTATTTTCCCCAAGGTTTCTGCTGTGAGCACCCTGGCCCATTCCTTTTGGTAGCTCAGCATAATTTCTCATTCTCCAGCTCCTTTTCCAGATCCTTCCCTTTACTTAATGTATAGAACACCAGCATTCTTGGGAAAGTCATGAAAAACTCTTCACTGGACACCAAACTTTCATCATAAAAGGACATATAAAAAGCTTCTCATCCCATCTATAACAGTAATATTTTTTTTGTTACAAAAAGCTATTTTTAAAAACAACTGTCTCTATAGCTTTAGATGCTCACTGTCATTATCTCCATCATCATGTTCTTCTCAAAAGTTACATATTTTGGGAAACCTTTCAGTGCTAAATCAGCACATCCTTCTTTTCTGGCAGTTTTGAGTCAGGACAGTCAGAGATAACTACACTAACTTCTTTCAAAATCATACTTCCAAAAAATTGAAGTTGGGACCCTCTTAAGGTATCAGATCAAGAACCCAAACTCAGATTAACAGAGTTTTAAAGCATACTCATCATTTAGGACAAGCCAGTTCACAACTCTTGATTTAATCTAAAAAACCATCAAATAATTTAAATAATAAAACTAATCAAACTGATTAAATTCAACTGAAAACTTGAGAAGGCATCTAGGTGACCATGAGATTTTAAATCACAGACTGTCCAACAGTGTGCTACGGGGTTTTTTTTCCTACCAATAAGTGAGTATGTGCTGAATAATACCATTTATTCTGAGTATAGTCATAGCCAGCTCTAAGTCTGGGCAGCTCAGCACACTCATCTCATAATTCCACGGGGAAGAACAGAACCAGCTGCAGAAAACAGTAATTGTCCTCTCTAGGCATGTTTCACAGGTAGCACGTGTAAGGTAAAACAAGTTAGAAGAACAGTCTGCTAGGAGGAGGGAGTTCTGTTGACTCATCTTCATGGATTTATAGCACTAAACCACTCCTATATTTAGTGCTCTCTTTATCTCACATCTTACGCTACCCTCAGCGCATTCCTTAGGAGAAAAAACATGCTCACTGAAGTGGCCCTAAAATTGCCTCCAGTGCACATCTAAATATAATAGGGAGGCACAAACACATCTGATAGAGAACAAGTGTTACAGAAAAAGAGCTGTTATCACACCCTGCCCAATCACATCTTCCCCAGCTCACGCTGTAGACACCTGGATGGGTGATACACTCGATTTCACAGTCGGCATTTTCTAAAATGGACTCCTGTCTTCTCTCTTCACATTCCTTCAGGTTCCTCAGAGTCTTTTGCTTCATTTTAAAGCTCTTTCCTTCGTCTGTACTGCTAAGTAGATGTAGTACTGGGTTGGTAAACTGCCCAGCAGCTTCATGATTAATATATCCTGTTTATTTGTAAGGCAGGTGGATGACACACAGCAACAGCATAAATTCTCCATGACCAGATGCACATCTCTCAATGTATGTCAATTTGTGTCCGCATGACAATAGTCCAGAGCTATCTCTGAAGAAAAGCAGGCAGCTGGACTTGCATGAACTTCTGGGCAGCACCAGCAATGAAGATACCAAGAAACAGCAAAATGTTCCTGGTACTGCCTGGGAGAAGTGGATCACCAGGGATTCCATGGCATTGATTTGGGTGGTGAGGCAGGGAGGTTTGCCCTGGCAGGGTTAGATACCAGCAGCATCTCAGCATGACGTGCTGTCAGCAGGTTTTACAGTCTGGTGTGAAATCATCATTAGCACCTCTAGGAGGAAACAGAGGAGCCTTCTCTCCCATGTTTCTCCCCTATGCCTCAAAAAAATCATCACCAAAGCCCCAGCATCTCTCCTGATTCATATGTGTAATTTCCTTTTTAGCATGGTTTGAGAACCAAAGAATGAAAGCATGAAAACTGTCCTCTTGTCCACACTTCTGGAGTGATGCAGTCTGATTATCATTAATTTTATTGTCATTCTCTTTCTTTCTCCCTCTACTGCTTTAATTCCTTTTGTATTTGGAAACCAGATGGATTCTAAGTTATGAAATGAGATAATTTTGCAGTATTGAAGATGTAGGAGTTTCATCCAAATTGACATATTTAATAGCTAGGTTTTATAGGATTAAAGTCCATGAGTCTATTCTTCCATTTCAGTTGCAATTAAAATGGAATGGCTGTGCCAGGACACTCAAAGCAGTACAACTGCACACCTTTGCACCCCATCCATTAACAGAATACTGCCAGCAGTGAAGTATTCTCTTCACCTTGAAAATTTGCAGGTGTTTTCTTTTCTATATTGCCCATATAAAGAAGTAAATGAAACTTATATAGAAACTGTTTTCTCTTTTTTTATAAGTGGGCAATTTTATAGAGGGGTGTTACCAATAAAATGCATGTTGTGAAATTTAGTTGTGCATTTGTTCCAATGGAAGGTTACATGGAACCTTCTCAGAGTTGGTTTTAAGTCAGAATGATCCCTTTTCACCTTTTCTCTGGTGTAGGAAACTTCCTGTGGATGGTGCATTGGAGTCTGGCACTGTTAGTGTTATACAACTGTTAACTGTTGTTGAGGTTACTGTTACACAGGTGACAGATCAGAAAATGTATTTTTTTGTATTTAGCTGCACCGCTTAATGGCAACCAAGTCAAAGGTAACAGAACTTCAGCATCGAGGAGCTCTAGTAATGAAGTTCCTTTTTGGCAGCAAACACCTGAAGTGTTCTCACTGTTGCCCGTCCTGAGGGCATGCATGACACAACATCATAACATTGTCCCCCGAGAAACAAAACACATGGAGAAATTTCAGCAGAAAGATACTTGACTATTTGCTTTAGAATCACAAGGAAAAGTACCTATTGAAAAGAAAAAAAAACCAAACTTTTAATAGCAATGAAGAAAATCACCTTTTTAACTCATAGGGAAAAAAGTAGGAGAAATAGATTCATAAGCCCATGCTTCTTTCCCCACCTGCTGAATTGACACTGAACTTAAAAGGAGCTGCTCACAGAAAATACTGCTTTTGAAAAGTCCAACTTAGGTAATAATACTTGTATTACTTTTTAGTGGGATGAGAAGCCAAAAAGGATCAGAGAGAGACAGAGAAAAGGCGCACCAGGGATTTCATTGAACGTGGATTTGATATCCTGGTATCACAGAATCACAGAGTTGTTCAGGTTGGAAAAGACCCTTCAGATCATAAAGTCCAACCATTAACCAGCACTGCCAAGGCCACCACAAATCCTGTCTGAGTGCCATATCGCCATGTCCTCTAAATCCTTCCAGGAGTGAGTGACTCCACCACTTCCCTGGGCAGCCTGTTCCACTCAGAATTTTTCAGTGATCAGGCAGGGTTTGGATTAATGGCATAAAGTTATTTTCGTGGTCTTTGAAGGGAGTACATTATATCCAAGGGGTCAGGATCTAGGGGCAAAGTGCTGCTTTGCTGCCTGTTTGCAGGGAGCAAGGCACATGTGCTTCTCCAGCTCCTGAATTCTTAACAGCTGGCCACCATATCTTCCTTCCCCACTGAAATCACACCTGGAGTGGGATTCCACTGCAGATGGAAAAATCTATCAAGAGATATCTTATAAATAAAATTAAATTTAAAAAAATAAACTTAGAGAAAATTTGTAGAATAGGAGGCTACTGCAGCATAGAATTTGACATAAGCTTTTTATTTTTCAAGGATGGTACTTTTTGGACTATTCTGTCTTTTTTTTGTTTGCAAAATTGTAGAGACAACTTAGATTAAGAATAGTAGATTCAGATTTGTGAAAATGGCCTTATTACCCATTTTGTGAATGCCCTGTGCTAAGCCTGAGCAGCACAGTCAGTACAGAACGCCTAATGTGAGTGTAATAAATACAGCCACAACACATTACAGGTGCTTCTGCAGACTGAAAAGAACATTTTTTTCTCCTCATACTGTGACTTTTTCCATCTTTTTACAGCATTAGCCAGCTACTTAGTTTCTGTCCTTCTCAGAGCTGTGTGCTCAGAATGCAGGATGTAACAGACAGCTGCTTTGCCCAACACAAAATGCCTGCACTGAGAATGACATTTGTATTTTAGTGGAACTGTAAGTTCACGTGCAGCCATTGTAACTAAAGGTAGAGTAAAAGGCCAATCCATTCATTTGCATACAGATCTAGTTTAAATTGACAGTTTCATTTTAACACACTAGAGGAAAAAAATTAACAGGCAAGACACTTTGGATTAAAATATTTTGATTGGTTTACTTCCTTTTAAAACCAGCTTCCTCCCTTGCAATTTTTCTTGGATGTATTTGAAATTTTCATTATTAGTGGTATATGGAAATAATTGAACATATCTTTCAACCGATGTCAGAATGGAAGCAAGAGGTAGCTGGCAAATAATTCGTGGTAGAAATAATTTTATGCATTAGAATGGATTTGCTGCTTCATTTTCTTCAAGCTCATGTTTGCCTAGAGATACTGAACACTTAACACATAGTTTAGCCTCCTCTTCGTACAACAAACCAGCCTTTAGCCTTGAAACTATAGTTTATTTTCTCATCTCCTTCTGTGTCTGTGATGTTCACTGAAAGTTTTCTTTTAAATCTGCAAGGTTGCGCCCCCCTAGGTTAAATTGCTTCAAGGTAGTGCATACTACAATGTCATTAACCTCTGCCTCACTTTGTTCTTCTCAGTCTTACTATTTCACAAAAAACAGAGGTCTAATCCAAATCAGTGACAGCCTGTAGAAAAACCACTGGGTTTCACATGACAGATGCTGATGGACATTCATAAAAACTTTTTTTCCCCAATGTAGGCAGTGAATGCTTCAGAACAAATCCAGCCAGGGTCCTGATTGTCCAGGTTGCACCGTTTGAGCGGTTTGTGACACTGCCCTCTGTAAAGCATTCCCTTGTGTGCCTGACCTACCTGTCCTTCCTTCCTACCACCTTCAGCTCACATCAAAACTCTTCTTTGTCCTGCTGGAAGCTCCCTCCTCATTTCCTTTTGAGAAGGCACTTGCCCTCCAAACACATATTCCTATCTAGGGCAATTTGCATTTCATTGCTATTCCCAAGCCTGTCAACATTTCTGAAGCAGCCACTGCCTTCCCTGCAGAGGGAAAGGTCTGAGTCAGCTCTGTGCCAGAGTGCTTCCCCTTAAAGCTTTAGCAGTGGGAAATCAAACCCACCCTCAGGAGACTCTGCAAGTGTCATTCCAAAGGTGGCAATGAGTGAACGCTGACGAGGAGGGAGAGAAGGAGAACCCAATTTCTCCAGAGCACCTTGCTTGTAAACTCACATCTCGCAGGTTATGACTTTTTGTACACATTCCATCAGGAAGGTGCAGTTATTTCCTCTACTTTTCAAGCCTTCCCTGTCCAACACCCACCCACACATGTGCACCCCCTCCCTCCCAGCACCAACCAAAACAATTCAAGAAACTAAAATATCTTTCAGAGGAACAGTTTAATTTGCAAAGAAAACTTCAGTTAACTTTTCAGCCAACAATGCCATCTAGCAAGCCTTCAGAGCCAACTCTAGACTCACTCTTTCCTTAATAACTGATGAGGGAGTTAAAAATTACTTCTATTGACTTTCTACAGAAGTTTCACTTTCAAAAAGCCTCATTTCTGGTTTTCCCATGAAATCAGTTTCTGACACAGGCACACACACATAAACAGGACAGGTACTCCAGCTTTTCCAGTCATTTCTCTGCTTATTTTCATGAGCTCAATTCAGACTATCTCTGCAGTTTATCAATTTAGTTTGGAACAAATTAAGACATTATTTCTATCTCCATAGATACAGGATAATTCATTAGATTCACTGTTAGGCCCAGATTCAGCAAACCACTGTAGTTGTTGTGAGTTGAAAATCTGCATAATGGATTCAAAACCAGTAAAGTCTGTAGGATTTAAGGGTATGTTTAACAACAGGTATGGGATAAAGTTTATCTGTACTGAATGGAAGCTTTTTTAAATGGATCTTAATACAGAACAATTTATCAAGAAAGTCTTAAATTACTCTAAGAACAAATATATCCTGTATATACATCCCAAGGATCATATGCAGCTCACCAGTTGGAACATTTCAGTTAATCACTGCCACCCTATTTATAGGATATAAATGATGACAGTGGAGATGCTGGGTCTTTAGAGAGATGAGTACATTGACTGCCTACAGGAAAAGGCCTCTGTCCTTGGGTCTGCTGAGGACATTGTGGCAAGAGAAAGTTATGAGCATGTTCTCCTCAAGGACACTGAGTGGATTTGTTCTGGAGCATTCATGAACTGAAAGGCTACTTTGGCTCCCACTACCCTCATTTCTGAGGCATCTTGAATGACTGGCACAGCACGATGTTGTGGCTGGAGAATCCTTCTTATGTGGCCTGGATTAAAGAAAAGTAGTCATGACACAAGGATAATGGAATCAGGAGAAGAAAAAAAACCCAAAAAAACAAAAACAAACAAACAAAAAACAAAACAAAAAAAACCCCAAAACACAAACCTTAAAAATCCATGCTAGAAGATCTTCACACTCTAAAGACAGAGGATATGGTATTGGCTTTGGTTTTGATACCATCTTTATTGAGAAGTTGCCAAAATGCTCAGGAAACTATGGGTGCAAAATCCAGAGTGACTTACACACAATCACTTCAGCTTTCTCATATTCTTTCACTGCAGTGAAACCAAGCTTCTGAATTGTTTGTTCATGTTCTTTCCCAGTAAGTGAAATCAGACATACCAACTCAAAAGGCTTCTTTACTTACTTGCTTTCATTTTTTAAGAAAAGCATAAAGAAAAGAAATAGAGACAATGAAATCCAAAAAAATAAAAGAAAGTGAGAAAATGGTACCACTTGAAAATCAACTTAAAACATGAAATATAGCCTGACATTGATGTATTGAAAGAATAATTCTAAAAGATAGGCCATTCCCATTTTCCAGTTACTTTACTTAATCACATCTCTGTAGATATGGATTGATTCAGGCATTAATAAATATCTACTTTGCTAGAGTTCATTTCTTTGATTTAAGATGTCATGAAAATAGAATTTTCCAGTCATATCTTTTCTATTCATCTCAAAATGTGTAATGGGAAGCAACTGGCAGTGTTCTAGTCACATGCAAATTCAATTAAAATCCAACATTTCAAAAGAGTTTTTATCAGTATATATTTCTCATAGATATAACCCAAAATGACTCTGTGATTAAATTATAAAAAACATAGAGCTAACTTCACAAATTCTTCTTGTTAGATCCTTTAGATTTACTATCTTCCCAAACAGATTATAGTCCATGGGATTTGCATAATATTTTTGTCCTGAACGTGTTCCTCAGCAGAATTAATATCTTATCACTCAAATCTTATTCCATGCTGATGAGCAATTTAATAAATGTATATCCCTAAAAGCAGATAACACTTCTTAAAGCATGTTTAAGTCATTTGAGCTTAACACATATACCTAGTATTCTTAACTGGTCCTTGTCTTAGCTGAGTAAACCTCCTCCAAAATAAATCCTTGCAAAATTCAAATCCCCACATTAGCAAGTGTTAGAATGATGTACTGTGAAACTTATCTTGCACTGTAGCAGTATAATTCCCTTAATTCCAGGAAAGATTTGGAAGTAACCAGGAATAATTTTTTGTTGTTTAAAATGCAATTAATGCTGCTCATCTTGGAGGGGAAAATGAAGAGAGACTTTGATAAAACAGCAGCAGTCTGGCTTTTCTGTGCTTCAGAAACTCAGGTGATACCATCTCATTCCATGAGACCTCTGCTCTGTTTCTGTTTTCCCATGCCCTTCACAGAGACAGTCCAACTGCTAAAGGAGGCAGCATGCACAGCTCTGACACAGCAGCAGGAATTCAGCAAATCTCTAAAACCACTTCTGCCTTGAAATCCTCTCTCCAGAGTTACTAACTTAATAGGAAATAAGCCAGGGCATCAGTGCCTGCTAAGTGCTCCAGTTAATGTTAGGTTGGTGAGATGCATAAAAATACATGTGGGCACCTCACAACCCATAATTAGTTTTGCAACATAGCAGAAAAGTGAAAAAGTAGTGTCTGAAAAAGAAGTGTCTGTCTTTTTATAGCTGTAGAGCTGAGGAGCCTGGTGTAATTGAGACATATGCTTCAATTAGAGTGGCACAGGCACTGCGTGGGGCAGGCATAGCACAGCTCCTCTCTCCAGAAATACACAGCTCAAGGTGCCAAAGAAATGGGCACAAACCTTATGAATGCCTGACTCGGGCACAGCAAACCTCCCAGATCAGAGGCAGGAGCAGAAGATAGAACCTAGAAATTGTCTTGTTTTCTTCCATCCCCTGCTGCCTGCTTTACATACCCATTTTCTGTGCTCAAATGTATTTATGAGAAGGAAGAGGAGAGCTCTGATCCCAAATTGCCATTCCCATTTGTCAGAATACCCCTAACAACCAGGTGGCTTAGAGGTTTCACTGGAAAGGTTTGATCCAGCCTGAGCTGCTTAGTGCAGCCTCAAAGGCATCAAAGGTGAGGCCATTTAGGGGCCCTTGGTCACCATCCTGTGTGAGGTTACACATCTCCCTGTTCAATATCCTGAATTATACTCACCAAGCAACAGCATGGAACTGCTGACACAGTACTGGGGAGTGATTTATCCTGCAGGCTAATCTCCAGCAAAATTGAATAATTTTAAAAACTACAAATGCTGTGTGATTATAGACTAAAAGCCTGCTAATGTTACTATTAGAATTTAGCATTTTCAGAGGTGTATCTATTTTTGGTTAGTTTTACGGGGGGGGGGGGGAGGGGGGGGAGGGGGAACCCAAAATGTTTTCTGGGAAAAGCAGGAACAATAACCCTTTCAGTAGAAGCCACTGAAAATTACTCAAAAAATACTATTTTTATAAGGTATCAAGTATTTCCACCAGGAATAGAGTGGGAAGGAAACGTAATATGAGAGGGGGGCATGTCTCCGTGCTCCTAACAGCAATTTCATTTACCTCGAGGTTTCATGGATTATGGGATTCATCCTGTTGGCAGTTTTAAGGCAAACCTTGTGATTTACACCTCTGGTTTGAGCTCTCCCAGGTTAACACTGGGACATTTTCAGGGAGGAAGCTTCCTGTTCTTGCTCTGTTGAATAAAGAATTGCATGAACACAGCAAGGGCTCAGAGACAAATCCAGGTGGGATTATCAGAGCTCCCTGTGAGGCACAGCTCACAACAGCAAGGTGCTCACCCCCAGCCTGGGGAACTAGAAAAGCAAAGCCCATCCCAATCTTGTTTCACCTTTTTTAGAATACAGCAACAGGCAGGTTACAGACTAAAAATAAAGGCTGTGTTTCTATCTCGGAACCTGGGCAGTTTTTCAAGGATATTTATTCACTTATGCTTCCTGCTGAATGGGACCAAAAGAAAACTAATGCAGGGCATGTGCATATAAGTAAATTATAATTGCAATTTCATTAGCTTCTGATAATTTTCTTTTGAGTTATTAATAAAACTGATCAGCCTTTTGGTCTGGTTAGATTAGGGCTGTCATGGTTGCACTGTAACATGCCCTGTATGGTATTACGACCACACTGAATGAGGTTAGGCAGAAATTTGGAAAGTACAACATGCATGACTTGATAACTTACACTATTTATGAAATCTTTTCCTAAGCAGGAATTCCAAAATGTCTCTGGCAGTGTAATGCCTGTAGTGGCACATTTTGTGGAGCATACACAGCAGTGCCTGAGCACTCAGTCTGAACAGGAACTAATCCTTGCAGACGATCCTGCCCTCTGTGCTTGTTAATTCTGTTCCTCGAAGCGATTTCTTGCTAATACAGCACACCTTTAGTGACAATCCATGGCGTAAGCCATGTAGCTCAGTGATTTTAAACTTGTGAAGATGTGCAGTAATCCTCTCTGCGCTCTGACACATTGGTTTGGTTCTCTTAAAAAGGTGAATTTGTAGGGAAGACCTTGTGTGGATGTGAGCGTCGTGCCTGAGACAATGCTGGACTCCTGTCCCCCCCCCAGAGAGATGAGCACACAAGTTCTGGGGGGCAGTCACAGTTTGTGGGACTCTCTGAAGAACCTCATTAAACCTTCCTAACAGAACCTTGAGGACCCATTGTTTGCAACAATTTTCAGTGTTGCCCTTTGAGTACATAAAATAGGGGTAAGAAAGGCTCAGTTACAAAAATTCTTTCCAAACTTTAGAAAACCTTTACAAGTAGCCAGTATGATGGAATAGTTATTAATTCCCTACAATTTAAAATGGAAGTATGAGAAAATAGGGCTTCTTTTCAGACTGAGGGAAGGATTTGCATGGTGAAAGATTTCTCTTCTTGCTGCCTGCAAGCTTCCCTTCAGTCACATTCTCAGGCACTGGCTTGTGAACAGGCAATCTCATAATCATCCAACTTCTAGAACTGGAAAAAGAAATCACGGGGTCTGATTCTGGTGTAATTCTGGTTTTTTTCCCACATAATGCACAGTGCAGTTTTTTAAAAAAAGCATTAACATGGAGTTGTCATCACAGCATTTGCTAAAAAAAAAAAATAATTATAAGAATTGGATAAAAGTTTTTTTTTAAATGTTCACTTAGGATGATCAAGTCTGGAATGGAAACTTCTGTGTTTGGCAGTAGTAGTAAAGTCACAGTACTCACACAATGAATTCCTAGTCACCACGTGGAGCACTGGAGTTGAATACAGAGTGACTTGAATCACTCAGTCAGTTGAATACAGCTGACAATACTGAAGGATGCCAAAATACGTGGTTAGAACAACAGATGCCTGATGGACTTCTTTGTGGTCAGGGAAAACCTGACTGATTCAACAATCCTGTCTTCTTCTAAAGGAAGAAATCAGAAAAATTCAGGAAAAACAACCTGCCAAAATTTGCGAGAGCGACAAATTCTCCAAGGATAGCTTCAGTCAATAGTATCTTTCAATGGCTTATGAAATTCTGGTCCCCTCAGAGTTGCAGAACAAGAAGGAATTTCACAGCTACGAACCTCAGCCCCTCAGAGCTGGGGAAGTACATGTGCATGCTGGAAGCTGCTCTCACAGCGGGAAGGACAAATGAAATCTTTGCTTCCTGCTTTCCTGCTTATAAGTATCGAGCTCCAGCTGATCACTGGGAAAACTTCAGAGATCAGTTATTTTCCTGTAATGTTAAGGGCAGGTGTCAATCAAGAGGAATAACTTTCTCCTGGATGTGCTGACACCTCTTTAACCTGTGGCACTTCTGGCAGCATCCTAAGCAGCACTTGGATCCTCCCACCAAGTGAGTCAGTGCCACAGTTTGCTGCAGCAGGTTTGCTTCCAAGTGGGAGCTATCAAGAGGCACTAAACAGTCTGAGTCATAGCAGCCACCTCGCCTTGTCCCAGCCTTTATTAGCTTCTCAGCCACCATGAAACACTGATCTTCAGAATGGAAAAGGTGGTAGGGTTAAAAGCTGGTTATTCCTGACAAATGGCCCATAATATCAGCCTCTTCCTTCTTTGACTGCATCTCTTAAGTAATAGCTACTTTTGAATGACTACGTGTTTGGTTTTTTGCTTTGAATGAGCTGTGAGCTAAAGCAAAGATGCCTCTCTTGAGCAAGGGGTTGGATCAAGTGACCTCTAGAACTCCCATCTGAATTTTTCTACATCTCTGTGCCAGCAATGCTTTCTGTCCTGCCTATGTCCCCTGCTAACTCAAGAAGTGACATGAAGTGACTGCACAGGCTCTGGGCATCAGTCTGAGCAGCAGCTGCCTCAAACAAACCGCTGCTAGGGGCTCTTTCCAGGTGTCTTCCCTCTCCTTCTGTGTCATCCACCACCCTTCAGCTTTTGGTGACTGGCAGAGAAGGAACCAGCTTGGGAAAGATGAGAAGCTATTTCACAAAGCTAAGCAAGATAAACGTTCTCCACAACAGCTGCATTTTTCCTTCCTTATAAAGCCTGTAACGTGGCCTTGAAATTGCTAATTTCAAGGATCAGCTAAGTTTTTGGGGCTTTTTCAGTCAAGAATGAAATATTAAGTTACAGGAAGCAGGTTTATGAAAGTGTGAATTCACTGCTCAGTCAAAAAAATGCAAATTAAATCAAATAAATCATTTAATACAATCCCTCCTTTGCCATTTTTTAAATGAAAGAGCTGGATTTCCCTTTGTAACTGCAAAACAGGGCTTGCAAATTTTCAAGTACTTTTCTGGAACCTTCATGCCATCAACACAGGAATGGGCTGCAAATCACTCTATCAATGAAACAGATGGATAAGTCTACTTAAGGGAGCTTGTCTGTGTGAGGCACAGGAAGTTGTTGTTTTTGCTATTACTGTGATCATTAATTAATTATAAGCCTTACCCTGCTTCTAGTGGAGACTGTCCAATTGCCACAGACACTTGAGTGTCACACTTGAGTTCTTGCAAACTCGAGAATTGCACAAAGATTTGTCCCCCCCAGACCATGGGGGTTTTTCTGTGAATGTCTCTGTGGGTTTCATCCTGCAGACCAGAAGGAAAGGCACAGACATTTGTGGCTGCTTGTCAGTGAAATGGGCATGTCACTAAAAAAATAAAACAAAAAAGGTTTTCCAGTCCCTCACAGGACACCTCATCATTTAAATGTGTGTCATTTCCAAGGACTGAGTGCTAGAAACTATAACCTCATTTACCCTGGAGAACTTTGGTGGTCTAGCAACAGAGTGACTCAAATTTTGTATGCACATGGATGGCTGTTTTTTCAGATAGGTTTCAGAATGAGAATTCAGCTTTTACTGCATAACTGTAGAACCCCAAAGGTATATTTTTATCTTTAAATCCTGCTAGGAGTAGAAAAATCATTATTATTGCTTCACATGATCTTTCTTTTCTTGGAACAGGATAACGTGGATCTTGGTGACCTTATGTTTTCGCTCTGCTACCTTCCAACAGCTGGTAGACTAACTATTACAATAATAAAGGCAAGAAATTTAAAGGCAATGGATATCACAGGAGCATCAGGTAGGAATGAATTGAATGCTCAGAGTGGATTTCTGTCCCATTTCCCTCGCGAGACACAGAATTAAACACTGTCAAATCCTAGAATGATTTTTGAGAGCAAGGTTGTTACACTGTGAGCTCTACTCGAGTACAGGAGTTTATGAGAAATGAATATAGCTTGCTTAGTTCCAAGCAACAGTTTAAAATAAGCTGCACTTTCAAAAAGTCTGCAAGATTATTGTTTCCCATGCCACTGTAATTCAGAGTAAAACAAACTGGCCAAAATACATTCCCAACTCTGGGAATTTGTGCAGCAGACTGTTACAGCTATGACACAGAGTCCCCAAGAGCCACTGAGCCTGTTCTGCTGTTGCTGGCATATGGAGAAAGCAGTGATCATCCCAGAATCCTTTCAGCAACCCTTTCAAAATCCCACAGTAAAAATTATAAATAAGATTTCATAAATGACTTTCATCTGCTAGCAGGGAGTTGTTGAGCTCTCAGAAAGGAGCTACAAAGAAATAGCTTTCTTTTTTGCAACATTTAGGAGTTTAAAAATAATTATAATTCTCTTGAGAAATATATGCCACTAATTGTTACACTTTGAATTGTATTTAACCATACATCAGTAAATCCCATTGTGAAAAACATTGTCATCTTCTGTCTGTCCTACAAATCTAACAAGTAATTAGGCTGCTATAAATAGGCTGATACACAGGCTGTTGTATAAAACAGTCATGTACAACACGCTTCAGTGGATATTTTAATACCCTTTGAGAAGCTGGTACACAACAGGGAACTTCTTGAACCTAAGAAGTTCATTATAAGCAGTCAGCCAGGTAAAGCTTTCAAAGCTGCACTGCCTCCTGTGCATTCCATGGTAACAGAGAAGCTCAAATTCCAGGAGATTAATCCTGCAAGCAGATATGGGCACACAAGAAGTCTCCCTTCAGTTTCCATTTGCATTTGTCAAAAATCAACATTGTTCTTATGACCCACACAGATCCCTACGTGAAGGTTTCTTTAATGTGTGAAGGAAGGCGGCTAAAGAAAAGGAAAACTTCCACCAAGAGGAACACCCTAAATCCCGTTTACAATGAAGCCATAGTCTTTGACGTCCCTCCAGAAAACATTGACCAAATTAACTTGTCAATAGCTGTTATGGATTATGACCGGTGAGATGCCTGCAGCTGTCAAATGTTGGCTGATAAAGTCTTGCATGCTAGATTTGTACCCAGAAAGAAAGTTCTTATTTTTTTTTTCCCTATAAACAGGGAATTAATGTCATGTTGAGCTTGGTAGAAGTCTCAGATTTTTTTGTTTTGTCAGGCAGAAATTCTTTACTAAATTCTAAAATCCAGATTTGCATCCATAACTGACATCAGCAAGGTGCGTATGTGTGTGTTTAGCAGGGCTGAGGTAGCTAGGCATTAAATTGGAGAGGCCATGGACTGATGTTCTGTTGGCACATTTATGCTAAGCCTTTACACACATGCTGCATATATAATGTTGTGTCTTAGAGCCTGTTGGCCTTTGCAGTAAATTACAGAACACGGGCAAAGAACCTTTTGTGTGCTACAAGGCGGGAAATACCAAATTATTCTGAGCAGTGGGAAACACAAAGAGCAAACCTACGTATTTCCTAGCGTGTTGTATTCTCCAGGCAAGAATTAATCCTAAAAAATAATCCACTATTAAAGTTTCTGATGAGATATGCAAATGGTGTGTGGTTCCGAAGGCAAAATTTTAAGGAAAAAATATTATGGACCATTTTCACAGTGTAGGTCACAATGAGGTCATTGGAGTTTGTCAAGTTGGCAACGATGCAGAGAGTCTAGGTCGCGACCACTGGAACGAAATGCTCTCATATCCTCGGAAGCCCATCGCTCACTGGCATCCTCTTGTGGAGGTAAGGCTTTGATTTATTGATTCCCCCTTGCAATGATCATGAATGTTCTCCCACATGGTGTTAGAAGTTGGATAAAATCATAGGGGCGAGCCCCAGATCCATGCACATGAGGCAAATCCTAGGGAAGGGTTTGGAAACGCTTTAAAACTGGAACAAAACACCCAAGTTAAGTCTGCTCCTTTCAATTTTAGGGAGACAGAAGGTAATTGTTGTCTATAATATATAGACATGAAAACACCAAACATTTTACACTCGATTGAGGGTTTGGTTTTGCTTTTTAAATACGGTCTTGGGTAGCTTTCACTGTTAATTGATATAAAGAAAAGGACCTTGTTTACAGAACAATCGAAACCTATTTTTTTATATGCAACAACCTAATTTGACTTCTTTTCTTATAACAATATATCACCCATGGCACTAGCACATCTCAAAGGATGCCTAACTGCACTGAAAAAAAATATGTTTAAGTGTCTCTGGAGATCTGAGGCACTGATAGGAAGCGACACAATCAGAAAAGCTTTTCAAGGTTCCTATGTTTTTTTGTTTTGTTTTGTTTTGTTTTGTTTTTTGTCTTTAGGGCCCTATTCAGCAGGAATGTTATGCAGGTCTTCTGCGCTTGGATGGCTGCCGAAGAGGCTTCCTCACCCTTTTAACCTATTCAGCAGAAATTTGGCATTCCTGTTGAACTCTTTCTTAGCCATATCCTCAGGGGCTATTCCACAGAGTCCAGTGGGGTAAAGATGTCCTTTTAATCCCTCTGTCTAATCCTCTCCCCAATACAGGGAACACTAATCCTGATTCATGAGACACAGAAATTCATCAAAGATTGAACTAAATTGCTTCCTAAAGTTACCATGACTTACTCCCATTGCTGCTCTCACTGGCTGAGTCAGGCAGTACTCCCAGTCAAAGGGAAGTATCTTGTTCATGAGCAGCCCCAGAGTTATCCTCAGTGTTGAAAGACCAGGAAAGAGCAGAATACCCATATGAAACCAGGAATGATGCCGTGGGCACTAATACTTGGAGGCAGGCAGTTCACAGCCCCTCTGGTTTTACTTTCTGCACCAGAGTGCAGCCGTGTTACCACGGTGCCACTGAAGATTTCCCTGCTTGCTTGTGAGCACTGGCCATGGCAGTTCCAGAAAAGATTGTCAGGCATTATGAAGATGCTGCAAGCTGGGAAGAATCCCACAGTCTTGTCCTGTGTCCCTAAGGAATTGCGCTTCCTGGTGCCTGGGTGCCGCAGCAGCACAGTGTGAGCAGGGAGTGCCCACGGGCTGTGTGGCTGGAGGAAGGCACAGGTGCTGCCAGCATTGGGCAGCTCTGCCCAGGTGTTTGTGGCCCCAGTGACAGGGTAGATGCTGGCTGAAATGCCAGGCTTGGCATTTCAGCCAGCTCAGCTGTAGCCAAGTGTTGCTAGGGGTGTCCTGACACAGTACAGGAGGTGCAGTCTAAGGGTTCCTATTGCCCAGAGCACAACAAGTGTCTCTTAGCAGAAGTTGTCTACATCCTTATATCCAACCTCTGATAAATTTCATTGCAGCCAGAGCCCACAATTAGGTTTTGACAGCTCTTCCCTTTTCACAGGCATCCTGTTCTTTTCATACATGCCTGGCTAACTTCTTTAGATTTCATTACTGTGGATTGCTTGTCATGTCACTGAAAGCTAAACAGAGACATATTTTTTTCCTTCCCAGGAATCAAGTGGGGGAGGGTGTCCAGCGCATCCAGGCTGTGCAGAGAAATATATACACAGCATATCATTTTGGTTCCTGAATCAGGATTAGACTCAGCAAGAGCTTCTGGAACCTCTGTGGCCACAGCCATAGGACCCTGAATATTTGCTGAATAGGACCCTCAGTCTTCTACTGTGTGAAGAGCTATTGGTTTCAAATAGCGTGATGTTATCCACTTGTAGCATTCATTCTCCAGCTGACACTACTGCTACTGATAGACTATTTGTATGGTCGTAAGCATTACCCAAATTCAAGTAATTGTTTCCGTTCAGTGGAATAACCCAGGTTTTACAAGCAAAATTATAGCAGTGTAAACCAACAAATATGGGAAGCAGCAACAAATATTGTCCTTGTATTTGCAAAAAAAGGTGCAGTATTGTGAATGGTTAGCTTTCTAAGTAATTTTCTTTTCAAGAGCGATTGCCACCGGATATTTATTTTTTGATGACAAGTAGTGTCCTCAGTCTCAGCTGGTGCCTCCTTTCACCTGACATGAAAACAAATTAATATGGTTCCTTGCAGAAATCCTTCAAATCTGAAAAACTGTAAAAAAAGTTCTGCTGGGTGAGAACAAGATGCATATGGTATTTGTAATGACAGCATGTTCTTTGAGAAAGGAGATAACCATCTGTATAGCATGGAGGTTGTTAGTCCTCAACCTTTGTAGATGATTTTCCAGTCAACATCTCTGAGTCGTGTCCACAACTCTGCAAAACTGTTGGAAGAGTGTCCCAGGTGGCAACGCTGGATCATACAAACAAACACACACACCCCATGTAGTTTGAAAATGCTCTTCCAAATATATAGTGCCTGTGAAGACTTCCTTTATTATTTGTGGTAGAATTAGCAGGGCTGTTTTACATGGTGGCATGTTGTAAATTCTGACAAATTCTGACCATTAAAAGAAAATGAATCAAAGTACTGCATTCTGTCACGTAATGAAATTTGTGCCCCAAAGCAGGCGACCCTGAGATAAATTTTTCACCACTTATTTAGCCACCCGTGGAGTTCTCTATTCCTCCAGTATTTTCTACAGAGAACTTGACTCATGTCTCTACATGGGAATTTTTTGTTTTGTTTTGTTTAAAAGATGCAAATGCAAAGTATGGATGTTTTATAGAATACAGCTGTCTGCTATGTACTTACAGAGAGAGGGAGCCCTGGCTGTTAAATAGAGTTCAGATAAATTTGTGTGCACACACATTGCTTCACATCTTGTACGTGTTTTGGATCTGCAGCTCTGCTGACACAACTATGCATGCACAGATTGAAGAAATATCTAAAATTTTGGTCTCAAATCTGAAAAATTAGTTTTATAACCTATCAATTAGGAGGATCTTCCACCAGATCAGAATTACTTGTGGGTAAGGAATATCTTGGAACCTGCAGGAGATCTTGGATCTGTTGTAAACATATGCTGCAGGTATGAATCAGAATTCCTGTAAGCACAGAGGTTTTCAAAAATCTCTTGCTCTGGAGAATACAGCTGCCACAGGCAAGGGTATACCTGGACACTAAACAGCACTTTCAAACCTGCCCAAGAAAAATTTCACCAGGGCAACCGCTGGGCATTTCCAGAAGAATGAAAATAATGTTGCCATGGCAAAGCTGCTTCCCTGCACCTTCAGCTTTCTGTCAGGAGGCCAGTGCTACATGACAATGTGCATATCTGTTCATACATGAGCCCCCCCTCGGGCGGAATCCTGTGCTCCTTGCCCAGGCTCATCTCCCAGGAGGAGAGATGGGTGTGAGCAAAGGAGGAGGAGCTCTTCCTTTGGAGTGGAATTCTCTGATCTCCTGGACAAATCATTCTGCATTGCATCTCTACCTGGAATGCAAAGAATGCTTCCCACTACAATATTGGTAACAGAAACTGCTGGGAAGGGGAAAACACCTACACAGCAGGCTCAATTTTTGCCCATGGAAAAGTGCAGGAGCCTTTCTAGGATTTGTCCCCAGCAGCTCAAAGGGACATCAGCTGAAAAGTGGTATCATTATGACTGCCAGTGGTTTTCAGTTCTTTTATTTTAGTACCCTACTCAGTTTACTTAATGCTCAAGGGTCTGGCATCAAAATAATTATTTTGAACAGAGTTCTGCTAAAACAGGGAAAGAAATCTCTGTGACAGTAAGCATTTAAAGTGGAATCTAGCAGACTTCAAAGGCTTAGAGATGAGGAAAATCCCCTAAATTTATTCAATTCTCCTAATTTTTGCTCATGACTTGCAAAATGTTACTCAGGCTGTGGCATTACTATGTGCTTTTTACAAATACCTGCCTTATCATAGTAGTGCATCTATGGAATTACAGATATTTTCTATATTTGGATACTTCACTCTTCACCTTTATACTCTACTTAGATGGTGATATTCCCTAGACCTGATATATTTTTGTGTTCTGGTTCTGATTGGCCAGTAGACTGCTGCCATCTTCGGACTGTTGTATTAGAGTGATACCATAGTCTGCTGGAAGGAGCAGAGGATAAATAATTCTGCTACAAACTCAGCTGGAAACCCACGGAAAGCTATGGTCCCAATGCTTCTCAGTCTTTCTTTTCTAAACTGTGATTCTCAGTGGTAAATTAGCAGTAGACTCACAAGAATGATTTCAAAGCTGAAACACTCATTTGTTTTCTTGTTTGCTGTGAATGCATTATTACAGTGTATGACAAGTATCATAACTCTAAAATAGAAGAGGAAATCGCTTAGAAATGCATCTCAGCAAGATTTTAATCCCATTTTGCTCTTTAACAATGTGCTTTTAAATTGTTACTTGTAATTTTCTGTAACAAGCCTCCATGTCAGGTGTTGTTCTGGGAAAAAGGAGTGAGTGGCAATGGGAAAACCTTCCAAGTTACTGACAGTGAGGGCAAGTACCATGGACAGTGGCCTGATATTCCCATGAAAGAACAATCACAGCACAGCTCCTCTGCAGCTGAATGCTCAAATATTTATTTATCTGCTTCCACTAAAATCACAAGACATTAAAAGCATTGTTGTTTTCTTTTATTTCGCTTTTCCCTGCAAACAGCCCTGGTAGTGGATAAGCAAACCTTCATCTCAATCTGGGGAAGTGGAGACTACCAGAACAGAAAACCAGTATGTAGCATAAAAGACCCAGTGTTAAAACTGTTCTTACTAGCCATTGCATGGCTCAGTTTTCCATGCCAGTAGATAAAACACAAAAGCAGCACATGTGAGGCACTTGTTACACGGAGGTGCCGTGTAACTGCTGGTAGGGGAACTCCTGGATCAGTGCAGAATGAAACAACAGCAAAGAGTGATGCAAAAGAATGGGAAAGAAAAAAAAAAGAGGTTATTTTAGTTAACGCTTCTTGGCTTGAGGGGATGGTTGAGGGAGCTTTTGAGTTGTTTTTATTCTTTGGTTTGATTTGGTTTGGTTTCATTCATGTGTTTTAAACACCAAGCATGGTATGTAGCTATGTTAACATGAGCACCCAAAGCCAGAGACACAAGATATATTGATTTATGTGCTTATCACCTAGCAACATTTGAGCACTGAGGGGACCTATCTGCAACTGAAATAAAAAATAGATGAAAACTCTTTTGGCTAAAAAGTAACATACAATAAATGGGGACCAGGAAATTCAGTTGAAAAATCTGTTTGACCCAGCTAGAAATCCATGTGAAATAACTTTGCTGTTAATACACTTTGTTTGAACAGAAGGAAGTGAAAAAAGTGGATCAGGTGACTCCATGCGAAGTGTCATCGATGAAATGCTTTTTTCCCTTTAGAACAGTCCACTGCCAAATGATTGCACCTCAGTATCAAGACAGAAAACAATGGATTTCTTATCTAGTAGGGGAAAAAGCATGTAGAGAAAGTAATCCACAATACTGTAGAATTTAATAGAAGCTCCCTGTGCTGCAAAGGGCAGCAGGCCAGACTTGGTGACATCACCTTGGATCTTGCTGCAATTAGTGCCACCACAATTCAGTGCTGAAATGACAGCCTTGCAGCCCCCAAGCCGAGCTGTGCCAGGTGCCAGCTGTGTTCAGTGGAACCAAGGCTGGAGAGTTCCAAGAGTTGTGTGAACAGCTCTTGTCTAACGCAGCTGGTTGGGTGAGGAGCTGCAGCTGGAAGTTCTCCAGTTCTCTGCGAGCACATCCATCTCCTTGGGAAGGGCAGTGGTGGCACTTGGCCCACCTGGCACCAAGGGGGTTTACTGAAGGCAGAACCTTTGGAGCCACTTGCTCAACGGTGCAGTATATCCTGCCAGCATCAGGGATCGGGTGAAGGAAAAGAGGGAGGGTCCCAGCTGCTGAGGTCCCAACAAAAGGTTTCTTCAGGTTGAAAGGGTCAGGAGCAAAAAAGCCCTGAGTACTGCTGTGCAGGAGGGTAAATACAGAGGCAAATCGGTGGGTGGGTACAAACAGATCACCAATAAGGAATCCTCGGGAGGAGTGAAGGGCAGGGTCTGACAGAGTGTAAACCAGTGAGGGAAGCAGGGGGAGGAGAAAGGGTCTTATGGGCCAATGGGGCCTCAAGTGACAGGAGATCTCCAACAGGGAGGAGCAAGCAGGGTGGGAATGACAGGGAAGGAACTGGAACAAGGGGCAGGGTTACTGTAAGGGACAGGGAAAAAACTGGAATAAGGGGCAGGGTTACCGTAAGGGACAGGGAAGGAACTGGAACACTGGGCAGGGTTACCATGAGGGACAGGGAAGGAACTGGAACACGGGACAGGGAATTCTGTTCAGGGCAGTTTCAGGGGTGGATACAACTGCGGGACAAACCAGCTTGGGGCAAACAGCGGGGCTAACTGGGACAAATTCTTATAACTATGAGCTTAATAAAGCAAACACGGGCCACAACAGGGAAGGTGACGGGAGGACGTGTAGACATCTGGGCTCTTCATTTGTTCCTTTGTTCTGTCTGGGCTCTTTAGTTCCCCCTCCTTTTTGCTCAAATGTAGACATTGTAAAACAGGATGTTCTACTTGGTTGCATGCTGGCCATCTTCAATACCCATCGCCAAAGGTGCGTGAAGAGAGGTGTGTTGTTTTTGGTATACTTTCGGTTTTGATAACACATGAACATTGTACTATACTTTATTATTTCTTGTTCAATAAGTAGTCCTGGTATCTCTATGTTTCATGTCTAATTTTGGAGAGTAGGGCCCTACCTGTATCAAGGCTCTCTCAATTAGGTGGGCATTTTGTTTGTTTAGTAGAAATAATGCATGACTCTTTTCTCAGTGATGGTTTGAGGGACAAAAAAATTCTTAATTTTGTAATATGTATTACAATCTTCTAAACACAAGTAAAAATGTACTGTGATTTATTTATATAAATCTAGTCTGAACAAATAAGTTTTGATCTTAATAAAAACTGTAAGAAATTGTGCAATTGCAATTTATTACTATTTTGTATGTAATAAATATTAAAGTTCAAGTCATTATTCAGAAAGCCAGAAAACACTTTGGAAACTTTTTGCTCAGTTTTTCTCCACAGATAATGTGTTTTGATAAAATACACAAGGCCAGAGAGAAAAAGCTTTTAACTTTGAAGCATTCCCATATAACTTAGGAGTTTGGATACTGAAACCTCGAGTTTCATCCCATGTCCAGAGTCATCGTGGCAGAAAGATTATTTGACATGGCAGTGGTGAATCTCATCTATGTTTCACATTAAGAAGAAAATCAAGAAGCTACATCAAGGGGCATTGTGTTAAATTGCCAAAATTAGTATTTAGCATGGCATGCTGGCAAAATTAGCAATCCTCCTGTCAGCACCTGACATGTAGCTCCAGGAAATTCCAAGAGGTTCTTTGGCAGAGCCTGGAAACAGGTGGAAAAGAGCTAAAATATATCTGGTATGACCACACAAACTGCACCGCAAAAGGCAACACTCTTGTCCTTTTTCCTTCTCTTTTACGCCAACTGAACTTATGCATCCATCAACAGGAATCCAACAGGTGCACAACTTCTAATTAAGTAAGAGCCTCTCTGTGTCTTTAGGGATAAGCTCAGCCTCTCATTTGGAAGATTTGGTCTGCCTGTCCATTAATAAAAGGCTGCTGACATGTGAGGTACGGCACAAAACTATATTTCATGCCACTGAGAAATGTATTTCCTTCTGCACTCTTCTTGGGAATATTTGCTATCACAGCTGCATGGAAAAGAGATGAGAGCAGGCCTGTGGTTTTGAAGTAGATACTGTCCTTAGTAATGGGAACACCTTTAGGCCCTGGGTGGACTCCTGATTTTCCATAGGTGTGCTGGGTTACTGGGAGGTGAAGATTGACGGAGGACATATCTATAGGCATTTTGTCCCAGGCAGTGAATGTGGTGCTAATTATCCCTCTCTGCCCCACAAGCCACCTCAGCAGAGGAGGAGTATGAACTTCAAAAGGGTTTTTAATGTCTTTCAGTAATACTGGTTTGCATGTCTCTATTTCTTTGTTAATGAGCAAGCAGAAGCCTCTTCCTCTGTCAAAACAGGCCCACACATCTCTCCTCTAAGACATTTCCAGCAGAATCATCCTTGAGGCCTTTATATGTAGCCTGCAGACTTGGGGAAAAAAATAAAAAAGGGGACAGTGATTGCAACAGCCTGCTAATGACTGCAAGCCAAAGTTTGAGAATCCTTCCCAGAAGAGCTTAATCAATAACAAGGCATCCCACATAGCCTTAATCCTGAGAAGCCCCGTGGTGCTGCACAGCTAACCAGCAGTGGGGTGAAAATGAAGGGAGGTGCCTCCTTCCTGAGGAGCTTTCCTGGCTGCTGCCTGTGACTTCCCCCAGGCAATGTCTGGTGAGGACACAGCAGAGCCTGAGAAGGTGTCAGGAGTGGGAGTGCAGGGATGTCCCCAAAGAGCTGAGGACACGAGATGTCACAGGGCAGTCAGGAACAGAGGCACAGAGCTGGGCTGTGAGCTCTTCTAGGCAGCAAACTTGGTGACTCCCCAAGTAACCTTTCCTGAAGGAAATCACAGAGCCTTGTTCTGAGAACTAATTCCGTTCACCTCTGACAGGATTGTCACTGAAATTTGTCACAGTGGGCCCTAGCAGAGGTATCTCTTGTAAGCAGCACGTTTTATTCTCCCTGATTGGTATTCTTATATTGCCATTTAAACAGAATCTGCTAATTCTCTGGGTGTATTTATACATTTTTCATTCCCATATTAATTAACCACACACTTCAGTCTAGCCCACCACAACATCCTAAAGGTCATGGCTTTAAACCACTTAATAACATGCCAAAAAACATTCAGTGGATTCATGTCCCAGTATCAGCACACGTAGGAAAATCTGTCAGTGTTCCAAGACATCAGAAGTGCCTGAACAGTCTGGTTCGAAGAGCTTGACTAAAGCTGCCTAATGTTAAAGAATCATTTACAAGTGTCAGAAATGTCAATAAGCTAACTATAGTGTTAGATCCTTACCCAAAGGTAAAACTGTCAATAAAAATGGTTTTGTTGGAGAAACCATTCTTAATAATAACAAAAATTCTATACTGAACCCTTACTTTGCAATTTTCAATTTAGCAGGCAAAATTATTTTTCAAGAATTTTATTGTAATCCTATCATTTATATCCTGGTAACTGATACAAAAACAATTTTAAATCCTTATATTAAATAGAGTTCATCTACATTAGGTCTCCCAAAAATGGAATACAGTTTTAATAACTATCTTTTCAAAATGCAACAATTTGGACACTTTTCAGTTACTTTTGCCTTCCAAAAAAAGTAAAATAAATAAAAATTAAAAATTAAAAAAAATCATTCCCAACATAAAATAGTAGAAGAGTCTGGATAAGATTTGAAATATAATCACATAGCTTAGAAAAAATTCCAAACTCATCAGTCAGTTTTTGTATTTTAGTGAAACTCAAGTCCAAATATTTGCTGTTCCAGTGGAAACAAATCTTCCATCTGTCAGAAAACAACCTTTGGTACTGGCATTTCCTCACTTCAAAACCTCAGCTCTCCAATTGTGTTGGCATTTTCCTTTCAGTTCAAAGGGGTTTAATATAGATCACACTTCAGGAAGAGAACAGTAAGTCCTCAGAACATCTTTTATAAGTCTGGCTCTGAATCAGTTACAAATACAAGTACAATTTTGGACAGTAAATAAAATAAGTGTTGCTATTCTTAGCAGGAGCTAAGGTTTTCTGTTAGATTTCCCCAGTTAATTAATTTCTTGCTTCTTTGCCCAATTGTTTGTAAATGCCCCAAGACTTTTTCCCTTTCTACAGTACTTAAATGACTTGAAAACTTAAAGTGGATTGAAACAGAAGAAGCAATTTCCAATATGACAGTGGAGCTGTGTAATTTCCTGGTGAGGAAGGACAGGAAGTTACTTCCTCCTACTCTTACTATAAACCCATTTTAAATAAAAATTAATTGTTCCAAATAATAGGTTGAGACCACTCAAAAAAAACCCCAACAAAACACCTTCTTTTCAACTGGAGCATCTTTATGACTGGGTGTGGGGCTCTGCTGAATTGCTTTTCCATTTCCTCCAACCTGCCTGAGAACTGGAGTGCCACTCTGCCCCACTCCCTTTTCTGCCCTTGCCCTGCCAAGGCAGAACAGCGCGTCTCAGCTAAACCTTCAGAAGTTCTGCAGCTTTTCAGACAAGATCAGAGACCATATGGCTTGGAAATTCCATTGCAAGTAGGAATAACTTCCAAATGCATCTTGATACATGCCTGATGGATTTTCATTTTGTTGTCAACTTATAATTTGGATTTTTTACTTCTGATATCTGCCTTTTTGCCTCCTCCTGTCCTCAAATTCTTTCCCTCAGTGATTTTTACTGGACAGATGGGTTCAGCTGTTCTCATTCTTCACATATAAGTTTTGCCAGTGAGGCCAGGTCCAACAGATGAGCTGTTTCAAGCTTTACCCACATTTCATCTGCCACTCACCTCACAGCAATAACATTTCCATTACAAAGGCATGTATTTTCTCTTCAGGTAACAGTCCAAAATTGTAGGGACACAAGGGCTGCTGCAGAATGTGAGGACATGGTAGAATTAAGTTGCCAGTTTTCAATTTAATGAGTTAATAGTAATGGCCAGGCCTGAAACACTTTTGATGAATGCTACAAAACCCAAGGTGACAGCAAATCACAAAATCAATAGCTACTCATGTCTGTTCCTGAGGACATCAAACACTTGGTGTCTTCAGGTGCTTGAATAAGTACCTTAATAAAATGTTTGAGGCCATAACACAGCCTGAAGATGTCAGAACGTTCTGACACCTGTCTAATGTAATGTTCAGCCACACAGAGAGCAAACAGACGAAGGAGAGAGCTGTGTCTATGAAAGGAGCTACCAGAGGATTCAGGGGAACAGACACAACTCTCCAGATGTCCAAATAACAACAATTAATTGAGAAATACCTTCTGGAAGTTTTATTTAAACCAAAGGCACAGCAAATTCTAATGTTGCTGTCCTTAAGAGAAAGGATGTTTATAAAGAAAGAAGATTTGCATTTACAGCTCTGTGTACATTTCTTTTCTCCTTTGGCACCGGCTGTGAACTGTTTCAAAGAAGGGCAAAATTTGTGACAAAGCAAAAAATAATTCCACCCAAACCACTCATGCTCCAAGACAACAGTGACCCCAGATAGAGGTTATTATAATATATTCATGAATATATATGTACTCTTACGGCAATTCATATGTGATACCACATTAAAGTTTAATTCACCTTTCTGCCTCAAGTGTTCCAGCAGT
The DNA here is from genome assembly GCF_963662255.1 of Cinclus cinclus. NCBI lineage: Eukaryota > Metazoa > Chordata > Aves > Passeriformes > Cinclidae > Cinclus > Cinclus cinclus. The sequence goes on along the minus strand of NC_085051.1, from coordinate 1,124,278 downwards.
GGTTTTGTGTTCATTTGGAATTTCCTACTAAGTGCCAAGGGTGTGCAGCAGACTGTGCCTAAAATAGCATCTGGTTTGTAATTACTGTCTGGAACCTAAATTACAAAAACCTGTTGCTCCATGAAAAGATGTAATTATTGAAAAGATCTTTTATGCATGGTTTGTCTGCATTCTCAACCATCAATTAAATCATTACCATCTAATCCTGCTCATAAATAGAATTGCACAGATTCCCAAATTCCCGAACCTACAAAAATTTGTTTCCAAGTGAAAAATTGCCACGTTTATTGAGTAACTAAAGAAAAGCATGAATCTTCTGTGGAGATTGGTGCTCAAGCAGAGCCTTTTTATCTCTCTTCTTCATGGAGGCTATACAATTGCCAAGTTGTTCATCAGGGTGTAAAATCAAGTCTGGTTTATCCACTGCAGGCACATGGGATAAAAGCTAATTGATCCCAAACCTATTTTGTGGGTATGAATCTGCATCTGCCACCACAGATTCAGTCTGGCAGCACAGCCTTTTTGCTCCAGAATTTTGACCTTCAATAATATAATATTTTTTTCTTTTCCTGCAACCAGACACACACATCAGACACTCATAAAACTTCTGAGCTTTCTTCATTCTGATCTGCTGTTACCAAAGGAACCGGACAGAAGAGGTGGTGCATAAAACCACATTTTTGTGCTGCCCAGGGCTGTGTGTCAGGGACAATCAAAGGACTGGTGTGTATTTCAAGAGCTTAAAAAAAAAAAATGCTCAGTATCCTCTTGATCTCCTTCCACCTACTGACACAGTTCCTGTGCCAAGTGTGGCAGCTCTGAAGCAGCATTTTGCCAGGGATGCTCTGCAGGGAGTCAGCAGAGAACTCGGTGTTCCCTTTTGGGGATCTTGTGGAAAGAAGCAGCAGAGTGAGTGCAGGAGGCACTTACCCTTCCCTGATGGGCCTTTGGAGCCTTCCCAACATCATCAGTGCCTTGAAGCTGATGGACAAGCTGTGGGAGACCTTGAGTTTCAAGTATTTTCCCTTATGCTGCTGGTAATGTTTCCCTTTTCTGTTTTAATCGTGGATCATCGCTGACACAAAGACTTGTTTTCCTCCAATGTGAAGATTTCTTCATCCCTCTGCTGATGGCTGTGCCTATGTTACAGCAATTCTGAGTAATGTCAGGCATGATGTAAAGGCATGCCCCATTTCCAGTAAGTACCAGCAGGGCTCAGAGCTTTGCAGTGTTTTCTTTGATCTGTCTTTAACTATAAATCACAAGCTGGGTGAACCTCTAAACAAATTCTCCTTCCTGTCTTATTTTCTAATTGCGTGAGCCATAAACACGTTTTCCAACATCCTGGTGTCATGAGTGGGGGATATCACTCCTGATTAGTTGGGGATACTGAAAAAAATAACAGAAAAGGAAAGTGTTGGAACCCTGAAGCCTGAGAGTTTTGAACTTTCTGTGCTATCAGGCACTGATCCTCAGAGGAGCACTGCTTTTGACCTGAGGCCTTGGAGAAGGCTTCCAAATTTGAGTGACGGAGTTAGAATCACTGGTGTGTAGTTTGGGTAGAAGTGTGTAATATCACATGGTGAAGGGTTTGGAATTTGGAGTTTTAGAATATAATAGTAGGTACAGGAAAAAATGAAGGTTTTAGGGCAGAAGTTTCTTCTTTCTTCTTTTTCCTTCTTCTTGATTTTAGGTCGTGGTTTTTGATTAGATAGAAGATACCACACTGTAGGACACGGGTGTTTGCTCATTGGGTCAAAAGTATCAATGATACAAGTATTAGCTTTTAATTAGATTATTAAGCCTTAAAAGACCATGTAACAAATGAGATCCAGATCCATTTTTTCACTTTTAGCTTGTTAGCTAGAAACGCTGTAGCACTCACTGTACTGTAAATAAGAATTAATAAACAACTGAGTCCAAACACAAAAATCATGTCTCTTGTGCTTCAATCCCAATAAACACTAATAGGAAAATGACCTTCTTCTATCATGAATCCTCACATCATTCACTGTGTGTCTGCAAAAAGCCCTGTGGTGGCTTTAGAAAGATAAAGGTTTGGGTTTTACCGAACTGGATGAATGAATTCCAGCATCACTGTAGACCAAAGAATGCAATCTGATATGAGTATTTTGCCTTCAGTCCCTGACATTTCCTTCTGCACTGCCTACTCTGGGAATTCCTCTTCCATGCCTTGGTTTGTGTTCTGGAAATAAAAGCTTTTCCCTTAAGCCTATAAAATGAAAAACACGGGACATATCCTGGGAAATGCTAGGAAAAGTACAGTGAAGATCTGTTTCTCATCTCCAAAATAATCTTACTTCATACATCCTTTTACAAGTAATTTCCTCCTTCCTCTTCCTTCCTGTAACTCTGTTGGCTGCACTAATAGAAGGTTTTCCCTGGGTATTTATATTTTTCATTAGAACTGTATTTCTCCTTCAGACACATAGAATTTATTCAAAATGTGTCTCACTAATCATATCTCCTCTAGAAAAATGTATTTCAAAGGATCAGCCCTTTATTTCATCTTCTCAGCAAGAAGCATCACTGCCCTTGTGCAATTCTTAATGCATCAGGAAATGTCCCCCAGAATTACACCTTTACAGGATGAATTTTGCATGGCTCACACATGCAAATGTGAATATTTATAAAAATTCACATGACTAGATTTGGAGCTCTAAGCCTTAAGCATAACCAGGGAAATGAGGACCAAAGAGACATCATTTCCAAGTGGCACTGCTCTGAGCGTTTCTAGTGCTTCCTACCCCTGAAACTGGACTTTAGATGCAATTTGAGATTGTTTAATCCCAGCCTGTCCATGGAAGTTCCCAGGTATTTGTACTGGGGTCAGATGTCACAGGTAGGAGCTGATGTCCACAACTTCAGCTGGAATCCCATCAGATGGTTTTGTTTCTGTTGAGATGCTGAAGAGGACAGGGTGCCAACAATGGCAAAGAAATTCTAGAGTATTTGGGTGAGAGTTTATTTTACAATTGATTTTTAATTTTTTTTCCCTTATTAGTCTAAATTACCCCTGAACCAAATTCAGAGAAAATTGAGCTATTTCCAATAACCCATCATTATGTTTTCCCAATTGTAAATAAGCCACTATAACATTAAAAAAAAACAATTGAAAAGGGAACATTTACATAACATCATTTAAGAAGTTATAATCTTCAAAATTTTGTACAAGTATGATTATCTAAATTACTAACAATTTCAAAGAACAGTAATAAAAGAAATCCTAAAATACTTGGAAACTTATAAAACTAAGTACATTTATTTTTTTTTTTTTTAGATAATTTGTGTCATTTTGTAGTATTTCCTGCATAAACTGCTATTATTTGAGCAAAACCTGCCAGTGCACAGTCAGGAGCATCCAGGGCTGTTTCCTCTCTCTTGTTTTCCAGCAGACATCTGGTCAGCTAGAGTCCAAGGTATTTTCTGTATTTTGTTCATTATCTTTTTCCTATAAAATATAACTGGGTATCCAGGTCTTCTCCAAACACTGATTCTCCACATTCAGTTTTGATAAGTTACTTAAACCCTTGTCATCTCAGGGCTCTAGTCCTTTATCAAATATCACATAAACATATAGAGAGCACTGAAAGATTCAAAACTGCAGCTCTGGATTTGGGCACCTCAGTTCCATCGGTGCCTTTTTTATGCCTTTGAATGCATTCTGGTTTTTAGTGACATAAAATATAATATTTTTTTATCAGTGTTACGTGTTCAGAATTTTTCCTTACAGTCAGGGTGGAACCAAGACACTGAGTGAGCATCTCACTTAGCTTCTGAGAAAGTATCTGGAAAAATCAGAATGTTCAGGATGAGAGTAAATTAACTCATCCCTATTAGTTATGTTTAGACTTCAAGAGATTTTTCACGTGGCCTTCATGTGGTCTGTGATTTTTGAACTTGTGACTTTTAATAGGCTTTTCTGTTTGTATATTTATGATTTTCTGCAGTTTTGGCTGTCTGCTGGAACTCCTGTGGTAGATTCCACTCGAGCAGTGCTGCAACCTTGTCACAGCCACGACTTTGAAATGGCAGAATCAGAGCCCTTCTTTCACATTTAACTTTTGGAGACCTTCTGGCCATCTGCTGAGAAACCACAAAGTGCTGCTCACTCCATCTAATCTCTGAGGGAAGCTTTCCCTTAGGCTGGCTAGAAGGTCCAGACTAACCTGGATCTCTGTCTCTTTGCTCCCTAATTGCAGCAGACAATTTCTGTTGCAGCTTTACATCATGATTCATGCACTGAGTTTGAATGGCACAGTCCTGCCTTTTGCATAAAATCTAACACAGGAAGGCATCGGTGCAGTCCCTCAGTGACTCATTAAAATATTTTAATCAAGTTTTAGTGCACTTTTCATGCAAAGAGTGACTTCATGATGTTATCTCATTAAAAACAAAACAAAACGAAACAGAACCAAAAACCAACAATGAAATCCCAAATAAAAAAAGGCCACAAATTCTTGAAAGAATAATCTATCATACCCTCATTTAATTCAGGCACAACCAGCTGTCTGGCCTGTTCTTGTGTTTAATAACACTACTGGGAATATTGCCATTGACTACAATGAGGAAAAATAATACCTGGTTAAATATATGCTACAGCTTATAAAATAATAACCCAACAAGTTGCTTTACATGGTTTTGCTTAGCCTGTTCATTTATTTTCATGCCTAAAATACAAGGACCAGAACACACAGAAAATTAACAAAAGACTGCCGTGCTTCTTTTTGTTCAGTACTAAAAAACTAAATCTCCATTTAAGGATATTATTAACTTGTGTAAATCATCCTTTTTTGGAGGGATATGTCACAGCCACTGATGTCTGTAAAGAGGAATGACTGGATGGTAACAAAGTATTAATGGTTTCTCTCAGGTCCATTATGAACCACAGGAATTTCTGCCATGTCACAATTTTAACCTTTCAACATCTATATTAGAGTAGTGGAATCATAGAATCATAGAATTTATAGGATAATAGGAAAATAGGATCATAGAATTATTATAAAATTATTATAAAATTATTATAAAATTATTATAGAATTATTATAGAATTAATATAGAATTAATATAGAATTAATATAGAATTATAGAATGGTTTGTTTTGGAAAGGCCCTGACAGATCAATCCCCCTGCCGTGGTTCCACCAAACCAGGTTGCTCAGAGCCCCATCCAGCCTGGCCTTGGACATTTCCAAGGATCCAGGGGCAGCCACAGCTTCTCTGGGCAGCCTGGGCCAGGAATTCCTTCCTAATACCCAATCTAACCTTCCCCTCTGTCAGTTTAAAGCCATTACTGCTTGTCCTGTCACTATAAACCCTTGCAAAAAGCCCCTCTCCCCTTTTCTTGCAGCCCCTTTTGGCACTGGGAGGCTGCTGGGACGTGTCCCTGTGTTGGAACCCAAAAACCTGGGATTTCTGAGCTCTCTGTGCTTTCTGGCACTGCCCCCTGGAGAACACTGCTTTTGACCTGAGGCCTTGGAGAAGGATTCCAAATGTGAGTGATGGAGTTAAAGTCACGGGTGTGTAGTTAAACAGAAGTGTGGGATTTCACACGGTGAATGAGAGGTTTGGAATTTGAAGGTTTTACAATATAGTAATAGGTATGGGACAAGATGGAGGATTTGAGGCGTTTCCTTTCTGTGTTCTTCTTCCTTCTTCTCCATGGTTTCAGGCAGTAGATTTTGGTTGGACAGTTAGTGCTGCACTGAGGGTCACAGGAGTTTGGTTATTGGGTCAAAAGTATCACTAATATAGGTGTTATTTCTCTATTGGACTGTGTAGCTCTAGGAGACCTTGTAACTAGCTAGGTTCACCTCCCTTTTGCTCACTTTTAGCTGGTAGCTAGAAGTGTTGCACAGCTCTCTGTCCTTTAGGTAAGATTTAATAAACAACTGAGCTTGAACACAAGAAAATTCGTCTCCTTTGTATTTTTAATCCTGACTCTGAGTGAAGACAGAAGAAAATTAAGACAAGCCACTAATTAAGAGGTGCAGCTAACCCATTACATCCCTGGAGCCTGCTGTTCCCCAGGCTGAGCAGTTCCCATGTTTGCTGCCTCAGCCCAGCAGAGTGGAGTGGCAGTGCTCAGTTCTGTGTTAATAACTTTCCAAATGTTTTATCCTGCAGGAGCCAGCCCAGGGACTCCGGGCAGGCTGATGGGAGCAGCTCTGCCATTATTCAGTCACTCTGTGATTGACTCCCTTGTCTTTCCTGACAACTTGCTCTGCACCCTGTGCACAATCTTTTGTCCCTTTATCCACTGATAGCATGTTATTAAACGGGAACACTGTGCCCTTCTCCTGCCAAGGCAGCACATGGACACCACTGAAGGAACGGTAATTAATGCTGCTGCTGGCTCTCCTCACTGGTCCCATTGTTTTGTTATTAAACCCCTTATCCTGACCCTTCTCCATCTGAAGGCCCCAGGTGAGGAGGCTGAGAATTTTCTCCACAAGAATTCCTTTTAAAGCAAAATTAATAGGTTTTACTGATTCAGCAGGATTCTAATTTTTTTGTGGCTATCTGGGAATACGTTTAGGGAAAGAGAGGAATATAATTTACAGCAAGAGCTTGGAGCAGGTCCCCTTGTGACATCGGAATGCAGACACTCAGGGTCACTCATTACTGCTGAAAATCTTGTCCCATCTAAGCGGCAACAAATTCGGGGGTGTGCTTGCAAACAGCTCCCATTGCTCTAGACATTTTAAATCTAGTTATCTCTCTGCCTATATTAGATATAAACAGCATTTATTTGATGTATTTCCCAGTCATTCAAGAGATCATGAGTAAAAATATCAAAGTGTTGAGCCTCTGCAACACATTCCACAACAAATACACCCCCAGCCCCCAGCTTTTAGCCTTGTTTATTTTTACAAGGCTTTGCTTTTAAGGGATTTTATTTTGTTCCAGTGTGCTTTCTCCTCACATCAAATTCAGAGTGGTCTTCCACTTATCTTTCCTACATTACTGACAGTCCTTTGGAGTTTGAACAACATCATCAGACAAGTAATCGATGTTCAGCTGAAACTACAGGGATTTAACAGATACTTTTAAACCACATTATTCAGAAACTCCTGCCCACCATTTGGGATAAATGTCTGTATTTAAGGAAAGAATATATTGTGTTATTCATGCCTGTGATTCTTCATCATATGGAGAAAGTTTCACTTCAAATAATGAATCAGAAAGCAAAGCAGCAAGAGGGCCATAAAGAAAAAAAAAAAGAAAGTAGACAACAGCAAGAGAGATGGAGAGGAGAGGAAAAAATGTGATGGGGGGAAAAATGAGACAGGACTGGAATTAAAGGCAATGATGTAGAAAAAAATCCTGACAGCTTTAATGGGTTGTCAAAGAAGATCTGCAAAGGCTCCAAAACAAATGAAACAAAAAAAGCAGAGCCATATAAATGCATATAAAAATGAAAATGGAGCAAAGTGTCTCATCTGTTATTTCAGGATGCCAAAATTAAACTGCTCTACCTAATAAACTAAAATTGCTGTTTATGAAATGCTGCTTTAGTTCATGACATATGCAGCCCATACTGGTTCTAAAGATTAGCCTGCATCAAAATCTCCAGTCTGTTTCTCCTGGAAAATTCCCTTAGCTTCCATGGTCTCTGATGCTAAGAAACCATAATGTAATGGTTTCCATTAACCTTGATTCAATAAAATTCATTATTTATTTGGTTTAACTAGACTACATGCAGTTACCCTGTGTGTGTGTGTGTGTGTGTGTGTGTGTGTGAGCGGTTTCTTTCTGGGCTGGTAAACAGGAGGAGCAAGTTTTCTTAATATCCTCAGTTTAATCAGTACATCTACAATAGCAAAGGTGGACATTTCAGAAGTGAAAAGTGCAAATCATGCACTGAGGACTCTGCTGTGGTCCCTAAACCCTGACCTACACCAGGATGTTGTGACACATCCAAAGGAATTTGGGATCAGCTGGGTGTGCTGATACGGTATTTCACCTCCAGGAACATCGGGAGAAATCTTCCTGTTCCTTTAGCAAAAAGGAGAATGGAAAATATCAGCTTTTATGTGCCTCTGTGGTACAGAATAAGCAGCCCCAGGTAGGTTTAAATTAGCAGATGATATTTGTGACTAGTGAAAAAAGAAATTTTTCATTACCTTTCTAGAGAAACATAGCTTTAAAAAACATGATCAAATAAGGTTTGAATGGGAATTAATGTATGCACTAAATGACTGACGCCACGCTAAAAATCTTTCACTATTAGCCCTGTATGTATATTTGTACTCACACACACATAATATTGAGAAAAAGTGTACTAGAGAAACTGTTTTTCCACAGCAATTGTCACCCTTGAAAACTGATAAAAATACAGCCATAAAAAGCAATCTGTTTCTCTAAGTTCTGTGTTTCCTTTCCTGACATTTCTTTAAATTAATGCCTTTTTGTGGAAACCAGATTTTTTTTTTCTTCTGAGTTATTCTATTCCTACAGCTCCTTGGCTGTCTCTGGCTGGTATTTCTGCACCCATGAATTGTGTGGGATAATGGCAGGAATACTGAAGGTCCTTCAGGGGTTCTGTTTCCAAGCTAAGATCCAGATGTTACCACATAATTATATTTCTTCCATAAACCACCTATTAAACCTAACATTAACAAGTCTCTTTACAGCTCTTTGTCAATTAATGGAAATCATAGAAATTAACTTCTCATTTTAATACCTGGACAAAAGGAATGTTAAACTTACAAAGTGATGGGGAAAAGAAACTGTAACCCTCTGTTCTCCATTTTCTGCATTTTCCTGTTGCCATCTTTCACAACCCTTCCACAATTACTGCCCAAATGTTTAGTTCTGTTTGTTACAATCCACCGAAGTTTTTGCTTAGGAAAAAAGGTTATATTCCTATTTATTATATTTTTGATTTGTGCAGTATCTCTAACTGAAATCCCTTCAATTCACATTTGCAGTATTTGTCCATGATCGTTCCTCCTTGTGCCTTGCATACTTAGGTTTTAATTGGTATCTAAATTCTTAATTTGAAAAAATCCTACCTGATGCAAATATTACTTACTCAAGAAAGAGAAATTTCCATCAATTACTCAACTTCTTTTTGTTTCAGGTTGAGCTCAGAGGATGCAGCACAGTGTAGGAATCATGCTTGAAATGCTTGCTGAAGGCAACATTTGTATTTCTGGGACTGGATTTTCACCAAAGGAGATAAAATTGCTACTGGGAGAGGATTATGAATTTTGGAATGCTTCTTTTTTCACTTCTTTTTCACATAATTTTATTTTTTCTTTCATTTTGGTAACATCCTCTATAATATAAGGGACAAGCCCCAGCATTTCTGTAGACACAGAACCCATTTGGATCACTAAAAATACTCAAAGTGGATATGACTATTAATTCTGAAAGCAGATTCTCTATTGTTATCTTGTAGTGTTGTTATCCTGCACTGGGAATACACGAGAAAGCAGCCAGGTATTTCCTACCAGGTTTTCTGCCTGCAGACACGAGTCTTTAGGAGGTGTGCAGTCACTATTTTGGTTCTTACAATTCCCTATCTGACAAACAGTGTGTCACTCCCCTGTTCTCTCTGGGCTTCTTTAGGAGTCACAAAAGCTCCTACAGCAGATCATACTTTACTTTTTGTTTAATAAAACCCAAAATCTTAGCTCCGAATGCTCCTGATCTAAAGGAAGATTTCAGAAATGGAGGTGTCAAATATAAGAAATGTCTTCTGAAAAAGTCAGGCACCTGAACAAACCACAATTAGATGAAAAAGGTCTGAAAGCCTCAAGCAGGGACTGTTACTATGCATTTGTAATATTCCTGGAAAATTATAGCTGACCTCTTTGGTGGTATTAAAAGTAAACATTAAACAAATGCCACTAATTCTGTTGCTATTAGGTTTTGGAGAAAGCAGTGCCATTATGAATGGGGTGCAGTCACTCTATAGCACATCGCAAAAATCAAATCCAAAAAAACTACAACAAACAGGTTTGAAGCCAATACTGTTCTCTCCTGCCAACAACTAGTTGGTGCTCAGTTTCATGGCAATGCACAGATTTATGGCTGTGCTTTTTGTGAAAGTGAAAAACACAAGCAAGCTGTTTACCTGTTTGAATGGAAGCAGCTAAACGCCTGCATCAGCTGGCACACAATGCATGCCTAAATCTAAATATTTCCTGCAGCACAGGAGACTGAAAATTCTTCTCATTCCAAGCTAGGACTTAGACTGGCAGTTTGTTATTGCACAGATGCTATTGATAAATTTATTATTTCTCTTGCACAGCTGGGGCAAGGGTGTTGTTTGTACATTTTCCATGAAAAACAATTATAAATTCTTTATAGATGGGATCACTACTGGGTGATTATTCTGCACCAGCAATTTACACTCTCCAGACTATCTGGGAACTGCTTTCTCTGTGTTAGGTTGTTGAAGAGTGTTATTTTTGGTCAAGGTCACACAGCAGTTTTGCTGTTCCTTGATTTATTGAAGCTCAATTGAAACAAGAGGAAATGTTCTTAAAAATATTCCTCACTGATGCATCCAAACACCACCAAAAGAACAGCAGCTGTTTAGTCATCACCATTCTGGGACCATATTCTTCAAGGAGAGGGGGAAGAACCAGCATGGGACGCTGAGAGGACAGACTTCAATTTCATGAAGCTTCTAAATCAATTCCTTCTTTGAAGCCTGCTATTATGTGGAGTTTTATGCACACAAACTTCAAACTCAAATGTTTGAACAGAAAAAAATTCTCACTAAAGTAAGAATTAAAAAACTAAAAAAAAAAAACCAAAAAACAAACCAAAAAAAAAAAAAAAAAAAGCAAAATCATATTGAAAAGTAACAGAAAGCTGTAGAAATAGGTTAATAGTTCCCTTGCCTGTCCTGGCACAATTTTAGCTGTGAGTTAAAGTACAGGTAGTGACAGCTGGCCAGGAGCTCTCCAACCTGGTCTGGTCAAATACAAAGAAATGCAATTCTGCAGCTCTGGCAAAATAACTGGGTTGATAAAAATGAGCAGGTAAAGCTGAAACTGCTAAGTCTCAAGAATGACTGCAGGTACAAGAGCTGTGCAGGTGACTGAAATGGCCCCAGGACCCTGACATCATCAGTGTGAAGAAACACTAAAGGGCAAGGACTGACGATGGCAAAACATTTCTGGAACGCCCTTGGGTTTGTGTTCAGCAGGAGGCAAAGGCTTTGAGCTGTAATCCATCTCTTTGCAAAAGTGCAGATGTTGCAGTGTTTTGGAAAAACAAATCATTAATGCCACCTGTGGATGCAGGAGCTGAGTTACAGAGGTAAAACGAGTTGTTTAAATTGATTTTGCGAGTTCATTTGAAAGGCAAATAGAGATTCTAGGTGTTCATCTCCTGAATATGCCAGCCTGAACATCAGAGAGCAGGTTCCTGTTCCCTCCCAGGAGCTTGGGTTCCCTTCTCAGCATACCAGACCTAATTCTGCACCAGCCTGTAGCCAGTGAAGTAGCCAGGTACCAATGACATGGTATGGGTTAAAAAGTCAAAAAGAAACTGGTCCGTGATGCTCGGGTTTGGTTGATGTCAATCCCTGCCACAGCTCTGGTACCTCTGCTAAATTAACATGAAACCTGCACAAACAGTTCAAATCTGCTGAATTGTTTCTGCAGTAATGCAAGAACATGAGACACCTTTTGTTGTTGTTGTTGTTATCAGGTAAGTGTTTGGCAATGCAAAAAATAAAATGTAATGACAGCTTCATTAAGACAATGAAGTTCAGATCAGGAAACACAACTGTAATACCCACACTAAGGGCAATACTGGAAAAGGAAAAGCTGCTGCCTATTAAAATCCTCCAGTATTATGTTTTTCCCTTACCTGACAATATGTGAAGTATGATGCACAAACACTTTTCTAAATAAAAAAGTAAGGAGCAGTTGCCATGGAGACATCATGTGTTCCCTTGGGCTTAAGGAAACCCAATTAGCCTGCAAGATGGTTTTCAAACACTTCAGTGTGAACCTTTAGGAGTTTCAGCAGTGGAGTGATCTGGTGAGATAACTCTTCATGCTGTCTGCATTTTTACAGCCAATACATATTACTGTGTGTCCAAAAGTAGTAGTTATGGAGGAATAGCTCTCATTCATGTATTTTAAATTGAGTATATAGAAGGGAAATCTTCAGTTTTGACGTGTTATCACTAGATTAAAACATACCATCAGTTAGTGCAGAAATCTTTTTTTCTCTTCAAACTTCTCTGATTTTTTTTTGCACCATAAATGGGTTTAAATAAAGACATTTGCTTTTATTCAAACTTTCAGTGAAGGAAACAGTGTTTTTTCTTGGCTATTATCCCAAGTCAGCTCTCATTAGAAAGGAGTAATCAGTGATTTGTGGAGAGGAGTGTGTTTCATCAGGTAAACACTCTGCTTCTGATTTGACACTACTCCCTGCTTGATTATACAGACTGAAGCTGAATTCTGAATTTCTGAAGCCTTTTGTGCCTTCTGTCTATGCACGTTGCCTTCATTAAGGGGTGAAGGGAAATAATTCTAATAACTTTTTACCCTCCATCCCCGTGTTGAGGTGTGGATGGAACGGAATGTTATTTTTAGCAAGGTCTTGGGGAAGAATCTGTGCTTCCAAACGGAAACCTCAAAGGATTAATCACTCAGGCTAAAGCTGTTATGTGCTTTTAACACTCCAGATGAAATGAGCTATGCCTGATTGTCAGATCTGCCAAAGGTCTTTGTGTTTCTGATGATTTACAACTTCCTTTAATCCTCTGAGCCTGCTTCTCAAAGGAAGCCAATTAGCTTCAATCCATCTTTGCATATCATGCCATAAATATAAAAGAAACCCGTATTTCTTGATAGATTTTCACTGTAATGGAAATTCTACCTCGTTTTGTTTTCTTTAAAACAGGCTAGTAGGTCATATTGCTCTGATTTAAATACACAAAGAACAGGTCTCCAGAAATGATGCTCGTCAGGACAAATACAGATAAACTTTCTATTTGAGTGCTGAAAAAAATGTCATGTAACAAAATGTTTGGAGATCCTGTGCAGAAAAGCAGCCCTGATTTCACTACAATTAATTGTGAAGTGCAAATGGAATCTCAGAAGATGATTAGCACTAGCTTGTTTAGCAGTAAGGATTATTAAAAAAAAACAGAAAAGAACTCAGCAGACACGTGAGTGTGTGTTACTTGATCAAACAGTCTGTGCTGCTGACTAACCCACTTCTGGTACCCCAAATAGCTCTGAAGTGCAGCTTTCAGTGCTGACAATCACAATCATCATGCCAAAATCTGCCATTTAAACATTATTCTACTAACTAGCAGAAGCTGCAGAAAGTTTCAGTAAGGTAATAAGTTGTAGGGTTGAAAGTTCAGTATGGTAGAAGTTTCAAATAGATAATAAGCAGCTCAGGAAGGCAGAAAAATAGAGGTTTATGTAAAAATCAGCAAAGAGTAAAAATATACAACATTATGATCACTACTTTCTTCTTGCCTATCCATATCAGACACATGCAGGAAGTCAGAGACCAAATATTTTCCTCTTTGACAAGAAAGACCTGATCAAAATGAATTTTCTCAATGGAAGCCAGGTGCCTGCACACCAGAGCTATAAACCAGAACATTCACCATCAATAAGGGCATAATATTTCTTGAAATACGACTTGTGGAAGTTATTAAACAGATCTGCTGGAACAGAACTGTGACTTTAATATTGTGAGCAGCAATTTGGATATTCTCTTTAACAGATGTGTCATCTCATATCAACTGACATATGTTCCAAGATAAATTACATCCAACATTTAAAAATACACATTTTCATCTCTTAGCAGTTAGGCAGAAGAGCTGTCTTCCTCCTTATCCTGTTGAACTTTTTTTTTACCTTATTGGTTAGTTCAATTTTTAAAAATTATAATTTAATTTTTTTACACATTTACAATCCTCTATCGCTTGAACATGTTCTTCATAAAACCAGAAAACTTTCTGATAATCTTAGAATGTGAACTAAAAGCCAATTTCAAATCCTTTATAAGATGTATCTAGTAAGTTTTCAGACCTAGTCATCAATGAAACCAGCAGAGATGAAGAGCGTCAGATAATTTTAAAGAGCATTTAAGATATTATTATCTTATTTTCAGGTGTCTAAGTCTTTTAAATCATTGATCCCAAATTTACAGCTGTGAAACTTTGAAGACAATTTGTGAGTCCAAACAGAAAATAGTGTGCAAAGAAAATAGTGTGCAAATATAGAAAGAAAGCATTAAATATAATTCATTTCACAAAACAAGTGAAATTTCATGGTTTCCATTTCCTGATAAAAGTGAAGTAAAACAAAAAACAATAACTTCTAGCAGGAGTTAATTTTTGAGCAAAGCCCAGTCCTTACAATATGGTAGTAGTAATAAACAGCATTTCTTTTGCACCTATGACTGCACATCACCTATCAAATGTACTCCTTGTTAATAAATCAAGTGCACAGAACTTCTTGACTTTTTAATGACTCTGGGACTCACTTAACTTATTCTTTTGGTAGGATCATGTCAAATTTTGGAAAGAGAACCTAAATTTCAAGGATTTTTGAATAATGAGTGGTAAGAATACCTGTTTTATGTATAAGCCTAAAGACGTGTAACCAATTTTATCAAAGAATAGACAGAGTTGAGAGGCAAGAATTCCAATGTTTCCTCTTCTAAAGACTGGGTAATAATCCTTAATCTTGAGCAGCATGTCTTTACTAAGCAAAACATCACACAGCACAGCAGGTCTACACGTAATTAATTCTGCCATCCATTAATTCTGCCATCCTCTGGCTGTCCCGCAATGCTTCAGACACAGAGTTTGTTCCTTTACCACAAAATTTCATCCCAGAATCTCAGCCTAAAACAGAAGCACAAATAATGGTGTGAACAACCTGCAAAACCAGATTGGCTATGAACATTTCTGCAGTTCTATTTATTTTTATATTTTCAGGCAGGTGAAAACCTAGAATAGATTTTAGAACATAACAAGCTGTAGTTTTGAGTGACAGTCTATAGAATTAGAAATAAAATCATATTCTCTCATAAAAGATACCTGGTTTTTAACTGCCACTAATGAAAGTTTAAAAACAGAGAAACCTATTGACTCTGCCCTCAAAAAAACCCCAATGATAGGCCTCCTGTGAAATAACTAACCGCCTCCAGCCCCTCATTATTTTTTTTTAACCCCTTTGCCTTATTTGTTTCTATGGTCTGAGTTTTGTTAAACACCACAGCAAGGCAGCTTCTTCTAGAGAAAATACATTACAATTACTCAAGGGGTGAATTTACTACTTGAACCGCGTGGATTACACTGTGAAACTCTAAAATTATGTATTAGCCAGTTATGTATATGGCAAAACTTTCTTGAAGCATAGCAAATACATAGGTCAGAAAAAAAATGCAGCAGGGTAGAAATCCTGTGGTTTTCATTTTCCTCTTGAAAGGTGCATTGGTGGTGTAGTGACACACATTAGAGCTGTCCTGAAAATGGATTCTGTGCACTAAAGAGTGAAGACATCTCAGTCACTGCACCTCAGACTGATTTGTCAGCCCAGAGCCTTTTGACAATACTGCTTTAAGTACACAAATTGCAGTTCTAGTGAATAATTCTGTGTATTTCCTTGAAATATTCTGCTTCGAAGAAAATGCATTGGAGAAAGTTGGGATCTGAGCTACCTCATTCACGTAATGTCAAGGTACTTGATTTCAGTAATACACTGGCTGTCTTCTGAGAAAAGTAAAAAGGCGTGACTTCATTTTGCTCCTGTTGCATTTTTATAGTAAATATTGCAATAATCTATTCAGAAGATTTACTGACTGCAAGAGAACCATGTAATCATCATTAGGTTGCTGTCCTCTAAACAGTGTTATAATATGTGGTATAAAACCCAAAATACTTGTGTAAGAGAGAACCAACAACAGGACAGAGAGAGGGAGGTTTGTGCTTTTCCTGTGTGTTTGTTGACTTTAAAGTGATGATAATTGTAGTTCTATACAAGCACTGAAGGAATTAATGAAGACACAGGGGGTCTTAGTGAAAAGACTCATTTTTCCATACCACACAGGCATTTTGATGAATCACCAGGAATTTCTGTTTCCAGCATGAACCTTCCTTATGCATCTAGTCCAGCAAGAAGCAGCAAGGCAGAGTTTTGCTTGGCGTGAGGCAAAGATGTGTGAGTTAAACACCTCCAGAGAGCTCTCAAACCTGTCTGAGCAATGGGGTTCTCAGAGGATACAACATTGGCAGGGCCAATCTCATGTGCAGTGAGAATTTAAGAGCAGGGTGAAGTGTTTGGAGCCAGGATCACAGCAAACACTGACAGTTCTCCCCAGATCAATTCTTTGGAGGCTGTGCTTAAGGATACCTTTAATTCCAGTCCATGCCGATCAGGTGCTGCTGCTTTTAGTCCTCAAAAAAAAGCACTGGGTTCTCCTTAGGAAATGTATCACAGATAATCTCAAAGCCCACTTCCTTTTCTTCCAGATGCAGTCTAAGCTGTCTCAAGTCTGCCACAGATTAAGTACTTACATACACAATTAAGCCTTTCTATCTGCGCACAAATTTCTTTGTGCTTAATCCACCCCTTTCAAGTTATATTGCCATTCCCTCCGTGTGGTTGGGCAGTGTTATTGATATCTGGGTCTCAAAGAGTAATTTAGCCCTATATACCTTTTCCCTCTGATAAATTAAAAAAAGTTTCAGTCCCTCATCTGCAATTTAACCATATCCATACCCTTTAAAAAGAGAAGAATCCTATGCCCCTCCTTTGTCAGTATTTTTTATGCTGTAACCTCTGCTGATATTTCAGAAATTAATCTCTCCCAGGCTGTTGGCTGTTGGGAGAAAAGCCCAGCTCTCATCCACTATCTATGCAGAAAATTTTAACATTATTACCCTCCATACATTCATTTCTCTTTCTAACAAGAGACAGCAAGACTTTATCTTGGTACTGCAATATTATTCATACTCCAGTTGTTTGATCCAATTTAACGTAAAGTGCTCCAAACCATTTTAGAC
This sequence comes from Cinclus cinclus, assembly GCF_963662255.1. NCBI lineage: Eukaryota > Metazoa > Chordata > Aves > Passeriformes > Cinclidae > Cinclus > Cinclus cinclus. The sequence continues at coordinate 1,107,244 of NC_085051.1, read as the reverse complement.
TTGGATACTGAGATTCAATGTGAAGTTAAATCACCATTTTCTTTAGCTAAAGAGTGAAGCATGACTGCTTTGAAGCAGGAGCCTTCTTCCATGTCAGGGCCATGGTTCTAGGAGAAGAAGAACACATACAGCCCAACTTTTCTGGTACAGAGTAATTCAGATTAACAGGTTTCTCCTCAGATTCAGCCACTTAGTTACCAATTGAGGTAAACTGTTCTTAAATCAAACTCCATCTTTTAAAACCAAAACATATGGAATCTACATCAAATAACCTTTGTACCCCAAAGAGCATGAACAAGATCTTATGAGTAATGAAATGGCCTAAAGCAGCCAGATAAAGGATGCATGAAAAATTCATAGCTTCCCTCAAATATGTTGCAAATTTTATTTGTCTCTACGGCTCTTGCACAGAGCAAATTCATTCCCCACAGTAGCATTTTTTTCCCCATCAGAATTTATCAATTGCATTTTAAGTGCCTCATGTAATGGATATTCCATCATTTTCCATGAGAAAATGCTTCACAGTCTAATAGCTGAAGTTCCAGAAAACACATCCAACTTAAGAATGCTCTTTACTTGGTGCCTGCTCATATAACCTAGTAATTATCCTTTTCCTGAAATTTAATCCTCAAGTGAACTTATATCTGGCCTCAGTCCTGTTAGAGGCTTGAAACAAACCTTAAGAAGGTGACAGGAGATGACAGGCAACATACTTCTTTTGACAGAGAAATACTGTATGAATTATTAATCTGACCCAGAAAAGATCATAATCAAAGACTAGCAGGGCCCCCCTGAGCACTGTTAGTGATAATTCCACCCTCTGAACCTTGAAAGTGTAGGGAATTCATGTAGGAAGGAGCAGAGCTATAAAGCCAGTGTGTGTGTCACTGGTAGAAAGCCTAAAGGAGAGTTGTAACATCTACTATGGTGTTATTTATATATATGAATGTATTTCAAATTATTCCTCTATTGCCATTTCTTTTTTTTTTTTTTTTTTTTAAAGGGGGGATAGTTACAATCATTTAAAAACACTACTGAGAAATTCCATGCTTTTGAGGAATAGGAAACCCAAAGAAAATGTACCAGCAGAATGAAACATGGATTTCTTAATTACAGAGTCTTTCTCTCACAATGAACAAAGCAGTTACAGCCACCTAAAAGAGAGACATAAAGATGATTTCTGCTTTGTTCAGTGATGAATACATTAATACTATGGACATCCTCAGTGTTGGAAACTTCCACATCACGGCTTTGAGTGAGTGAAAATCTAAGAAAAGAGATAACCAAAGATTTTAGCTTAAACATGTTCAATAGCTGTAGCAAAGTTTCCTCTACATCTGTCTGATACAAAAATGAAATGCTGATAGGAGTTGTCACAGTATTCCTCTTGCTGCTGGGGAGGGGGGAGAAAGTGGTTTTGATTACTATCTTTATGAAATAATCAGAGAAATCAGCTAAACTATTCCTGGGTTTCTGATCTTGCTCATCTCTTCTTAGCACAGCAAGTCCTGTTAACACGGTACAACAAAAAATACATAAAGTTCCAGTGACCAGATGTACAGGCAAGTGAAAGAGAGCAAAGGGAGGACACTAGATTCTGGATTCTGCAATGCTTAACAACTTTTCAGTACATGTATGAAATTACATATTTCATCAACTGCCTAAATGCAGGACATAACCTCTGTAGCATCTTGGCTGGAGAGAAACAAACAAATCAAACCCAAAGGAAAGTTTCTACCCACCTCCCCCACCATATGAGCATTGCTACACCTGAGCTCTATGAGTTTAGAGCAGGCTGAGGATGCCTGGCAGTGTGTTTGTTCGGAGCACACACGAGCTGCCAGCTGCCTGCTCATCCACACAGGGACATCCAGGATCATGGGAAACACAGAGAACTCTGGCCAAAGAAACGTCTTTACACCACATCTCATCCAAGAAAGTCATGTAAGGCCAAGCTCTTATCCCAGCAGCCTGAGATGCACAGAATTGTCTAGAGCTCTAATGAAATGCAGGATTCCTGCTGGTTCCTCCTGCCCCCATGGGTCATGCAGAACACAGCTCATGCAGGACCCCCAGGCAGGCTCAGTCTGATGTACATTATTATTACTGTTTATACTACAGATAGAGCATTATTTACACTATGTATTTAGTCAAGTACATATTCCCTTATCTTTCAATAATTGCTTCCCATTTGATTAATTACTTACTGTTTCCATCCACACTCTCCCACACAAAAAGATTTCGAAAAGCAGATTTTGCTCTTTTGCAGATTTCACAAAGGCAGGGTTGTGCATGAAAAAGCCTGAAACTCTCCTTGTCCAGAGGATGGAAAGATCCTATGAGCCTCTAAGTCAATAAAACACAAACTAGAGAAAACTTCAGGGCAGACAACAGTTTTGAGCCAGCCAGAACATGGACCCTTCAGTTCATATTGCATCAATATGAAACTTACTTTGTGTGCATCTGAATCATCCCCATATTCCATGTGGTTTTGATCTGGAATGTTTTCAGAGGGTGGACTTAGATAATCCTTATTGCTATGGTTTCTGAGCAACCCCTTTACGGGGTCATTTTCTAAGTATTTGCACAGAGGGGAAGAGGCTGGAAGGTACAGGAGCAGGAGACTACAAGTACCTCACTGTCTTTTCTAAAGTGTTGGGGTTTTTGTTTTTTTGCTGTGATTCAGGGCTGCAGCATTAAAATCTGCAGCACACCAGGACTGCCACATCCACGTGGGCATGGCTCTCATTCTCTTGTCCTAATCACTTTGTCATTAATGGCACCAGAAGACTTTAGATGACAGGACACGTGAATAGATATGACTGTTCTATTGGGTATTATTAATTCACTTGCTGCAGGCTTTCACCAAGGTTTTTGTTGCTTTAGATGCTCAGGAATGCTCTGTGTAAACTCAAGGACTGATCCTGGAAGGTTCTGGCTGGTCCTGATCCAGCCATCACAGCCAGGTTACAGTCTGATCACACTGAGAACATGAGCTACAAAATTTTTATTCAGCTGGCATAAAAAGAAAAAAAAAAGTTTAGCATCTTATCAGATTAATTTTATAATTTTATTTATTTTATGATACTTTTTTGTGACACAGAAGTCTCTGTCTTGCAGGAAGAGAAAGCCAGCCTAGATAAGACACCTGAACATTCCTGGCACACAGCTCCTGTGCACACTTCCTTCCCCAGGCCCTACCCAGCCTCTTTTTCTGACATCCACTGCTGTTTACCAGAGTTATTTCTAAATGATGAAAATCGCTTTTGGAGTTCCAGTCCCAGACACTGATTTCCCAAATACAAGCCTTCTGAAAGAGTTTTCTGTAGAGCTAACTTTCTACCATGTTACAAGATTTATTCCCCAAAATCTTTCTGACATAAAGGGAATTTATTTTTAAAGGAATCCATAGCAGATTATGTATAGACAGAGGCAACACAGGAACAAATGCAAGTCAGACATTCAGAGGCATATTCCGGGCAGAGGTTTTGGAATTTTCATAGAATTTGCAATTCTAGCACATTTAAACAGGGACAACAAACACCAAGCCAAAAATCATTGCTATTGATTGCAACAGGTCCCATAATATTTATAAAGCTGCATCTCTGTAGTCTCCAAAATACTGAGAAGCCATATGAATTCCAGTGATTACATAAAGCATTCTTTAAATTTGGAACCAAAATCATCTGGGCGCTTAGGCTTGGAGTGTCTGACACAAATTCCCCGTTGGGTACAAGCAGCATTCCAGAGGAACTGGCTGTGTTGGCTCCATTATTTAACCAGGAGCAGTCTTGGAGAGCACTTTGTTATTTCAGATATCCCTTCTCGCAGTCACTTCAGCTACTCCTGCAGCTCTGCTGGGGCTCGGAGCAATCTGGGAGAGTTCTGCCATCCCAGCCACAGCATCCTCAGGCCTCACAGGCTTGTGCTGAGCAAAAACCTCCCTGTTCTCTGAAGGTGCCCAGGCTCCAGCTCCCCAGGGATATCTGTCACACCTCCTAATCACAGCTGTCACCTTCCATCTGATCTCAGGAAGGTCTCTAAAAGCCACTACTTGTTAGCTTTTTCAGAAACCACACCGAACCCCAGACCTTGTTTCCTGCACTCAATTCCAAATCCAATTTCCCTTAGCTTTGCCCAGACAGACGCCTGCAGAAACAGAGATGTTCCCAAGCTTTTTCATCCACAGACTTTGGGGATAAGAAAGGGCTCACATTCTCTTACTATCACTTTCAGTGATCAGCTAATTGATTTTTAGGAGCAGCTTTCCTAATAGCAATCTGCTACTAATCTCTTCTAGGGAAGCCCCATAATTTAATTCCCTCTTTTCTGCAACACACAGCCAGGCTCAGGCAGAGGCAATACCACTGCTCTCTTTCCTCTGGCCACCCAGGAAAAAAAGCCTGACCAGTTTTGGAGTGTTGTATCCGTTCCCCCAGGAGATTTCACGTGGCCAGAACATTTTGTCAGTGACACCAACCTCCACACTGGTCATGTTTTGCACAGGCTCCTGCTAAGCCACCGTGAAGTTCTCAGCAGCTGGCATAAAATTTGCCAACCTGCACCTTCCCCTTGTGAGGAATGTGAAAACAAATGTGTGCAGCCTCAGAGCCCCACAGGGGTGCAGGTGACTGCTGGTGAAGTCAGCTGGAACTGACTTTGGAGGTCAAAATGAACTGATTTTTGAGGTCAAAAGGAAATTACTTTTGAGGTTTTGAGGTCAAAAACCCACGGGAAGAAGCTTGTTAGCTCACCATTTTTGTTTCCCTCAATAGACACGTCCTTTGGTTTTCCCCATCATCTCACCAGAGCAGACACAGCAACACTGTTGTGTGCAGGGAAAGACAGAGGAATCAACAGTTCTGAAAGTGCTGAGATCATCATCCAGAACTGCAGAAGATTCTTCTGTGATATCTCAATCTTCAGCAGAAACTGAGAACACGTTTCCTAATCATCATTGAGACAGAAGATAAAGAATGGGGTAAATCACTGTGGCCACTAAAGGGGTAAGTTGGTGTAAGCCATTCATTTCTAACGATTTTCTGTTGGAACAAAGGCCAGCCAGCATTAAAAAAGCTAAATAATCACTAATTTATCAGTAGTTCATGAAAATAATTCCATTATGTAATGTTCTATTACTTTCAGCTGATGAATTTTTAAATGGGGAAATCTTTTCTCGAGTCTCTGCCACAAATGCAAACATTCTTTTGTGCCCAGAGGCAGGTTATCTCAAAGGATGCACACAGGCAAAGACTAACTCACACAGGCACATGCTCATTGTTTTTTCACAGAACCCTTTCATTTTGGCTTCTTTCCTCCATTGCTCTCAATAAAAGTAGAATGCAGCCTCCAGTCATTTTAATTTTTCCCTTTATGGCAAATATGAGCTTCCATGTGTACTCTCCAATTACTTCACAGATCATCTTTGGCATTAAAATGAGTTGAAGCAAGCTCTTCATTATGAACTGTGTGGCTGGGTCTGGGTTTCATGCTGGACAACAATGCACTGAAAGAAGGTTAATGGACATATGAATACTGTAAGGTCTGATGGAGTTGTCAAGAGTTTCAGAGATGAAGCTGCTTATCTGCAATTTTTTATGCAACTGCTCTGACCACACCTTGGCCTTCAAGCTATTGATTTTGTGCCCCAAAATCTGTGAATTTCTAACTCAAGTATTTGGTCAGGCTCTGTTTTCACAGCCTCTCTGACTCTGAAATCCCTGGGAGTTTCTGTGCCAGGATTTTTACAGCTAGCAGCCTTTCTGCCACTTAACTTGCATAACCTTCTCTGTCTCGTTTTATAATATACACTTAAAAGAACCAAAAAACACCCCATAATTTATGACAGTGTCAAGCGCAGCTAGAACAGGAAAATGCTAACTACATTCCTGTTCTTGTTGATGAACACGGCTTAAGACATTTATTTCTGTCTCTTAGTTAAAAGCTGTTAAGAACCTAACTTTTTAAATTCGCATAAATTTCAATTAATTTTATTTCTGATTCTTAGTGCACTTCTTCAGTTTTTTGGGGTTTTTTTTGTTTGTTTGTTTGTTTGTTTTGTGGCAGAAGTGAACAAATCCTGTTGGAATCTAGTGGTGATGGAAGGCACATTAACTGCAGCTGATACTAGAAATAGTTCAGGAAAGCAAAGGCAGTGGCACATTTATGCCAGATGAAAAAACACAGTACCTTGGTAATATATCTCAAGATATGCCCCATATGTGTGTATATATATGTATATACTTGATAGCAGTTTATTTATCTCACTGTGTTTTAATTTTCACATTTACATCAGTCAATCTACCAGTTCAAGTTCAGTAGTGTGATCAGGCAGTAGAAATTCTGTGGTGGTAAATGGGTAAGGAAAGGTTTCTGCAAAGCTTGGTTAGAAAGCTCCTCTGCAGGGACCAGGTGTGCCAGATTGTACCAAATAATCTAACAAAAACCCATCTCCCACTGGAGGAATTCTCAATACCTGATGCTTCCGTTCAACTCTACCTTGCAAAATGAGAATGGTCACACCATTGCTCAGAAAAATCAATGAACGCCACACACAGGACTTGCTCAGCAGCTACCAAATTATTCTGGAACTTGCTACTGGAAAAAAAAGAAAGAAAAAAAATCAAGGCACTGCTGAACCTCGTGATGTTAGTGAGGAATCTTTCCAAAGTTAAAAGTAGAGAAAGAGCAAATGAGAAAGCAAAATGAAAAGAAAAAAGGGAGGAAATCAGGGATGCTCAGTGCTTGCTGACTTGTATTTAAAACACTACAAAATTATTTGACTACAACACAGCACTAACACCAGTACAGTCTTAAGGAACATAAATACAGATAATTATATAAATTTGCTTTTGCCATAAATTGAATGGAAAAAAAACCCCAACCCTTGATGCAGGAAGGAATTATAACTTGATTTATCAGGATTAATTTAAATAAAAGTAGGAGTAGAGTTTAATGCTGCTGCGGATTTAGTTCTCTTAAAAGCTCACAGAAGAATTATTCTGTAAAGAGACAGTGGAGTTCAAGTGGGAGGGGAACTGAATTAGGGAAGCCACTTGCAAACTTGCAGAAGAAACCTTGCAGAAGTGCACCAGGTTTCTGCACTTCAAAATAAGCATCTCAAATGCCACTTCAGCTGCACCATCCAGCTTCTTTCTTTTTTTTTTTGCAGAAACTAAAGCTTCTACTGGTTCTGCCCTGGAAAAAACATCGAATTCCTACCAGCTGGAATAGCATTTTTAATGACGGGAATGATGACACAAATTTCAAAATAGGCCTTTTTACACTCACTCAGCTCAAAATCCAAAAAGCAAAACACATGAACTTTTCATTTGAAAGTATTTTGAGCTGTTTTGATGGTGGGTTATTTTGCAAGGACTGCCCTAAAAATACAATAATTACAAACATCTGTAAAAATGCTGGAAGTCCTACTCACCAGCACTGGACACAGCTTTTTTAAGAAGAGTCAGGTGCAAAAGAAATCTCTGTATTAGAGTCAATGGGAAATCTGCAATCTGAACTTAGAGTAGGTAACCAGAAATTAGTTTTGAATCAGCAGTGTATTTAAAAAGCCAGAAGCTTCCAAGTATTTAACACTTTACACTGATTTTAAAAAAAATTTAAAAACCCAGAACAGTGAGAATCCCTTGCACAAAAATAAATAAATAAATAAATAAATAAATAAATTCCAGTTTCGCCCACAAGAGAGTGAAGTGCAAATGCCTGACAGTATTTCACAAAGGATTTGTCAAAAAAAGAAAAAGCTTTCCCTTTGCTCCAAACAAACCTTTTCTCAAAAGCTGCCAACATGTTCTAATGAAGCAAAATAGAATTTCCAGCACTGCTGTGACAGCACCATAATTCAAGATGATGCAGATAAATTGGATAAATCATATGAAATTAGTGATATGACATTCTGTGAAGATAATAAGTGGTTGTGGAAATGTTAACACTTTATGTTCCAAAGTAGAGCTTCTCAGATGAGAATTCCTGTCTCAATATAGCATCATTTTACTTATGAACAATCGAGATAAAGATATTTTGCTAGTCTATTGGATAATTAAAATTCTATCATCTACAAGCACTTCCAAGCTACACCTGGTATTATGCAAGGTCAATTGATTTTACCTCCAAAGAAATTTACAATTTGCATGTTTTTGGCTTATTGGTTGTTTTTTTCGGCAACAAGCACTAGTTTGTCACAAGTCATAGTCTACATAATCAGTGTCTCTTCTTTTTTCCAGAAAAAGCACAAGGCATGTCCTGTTCTGGTTTCCATTCTGTCTAAATACTTGAACTTTTTCATCTGTGTTCAGTTGTGCTGTCAGCCAAGAACTCCCCTGCCTTTTCTCAAAAACATGAAGACCCAGTGGATAATCTTTTAATAAATAATAAATTAATAAAGAAAAGAAACACTTCTATTGTGGTGACTGAGAAATGCAATGTAATGCATGGTAATCAAATGCAAAATCAAATAAAAATTCATAATTTGCTCAGCAGTATCTCAGGGTTTGTAGCACTGGTGAGACGCAGTGAGTGAAGCAGACTGAAAGCTTCAGGACACACAAATTCTTCCATTGTGACAAATGCTCTTTCTGCACTTGATGCTGATTCCACATTATATAAAGTCTTCTCCATTTCCCCCATTTAAGTCTCTTTTATTTAACACTACAGAAGGAATTCTTTTCTGCTTGGTTTTGCTTCAGCCTGAGGGATTTTGGAGGTTCATAACTGCTGAGATTATTAATTGGACAACACTATTTACAGACATGAAGACTGAACTGCTCCACTGCTGCAGCACAATTACTGGAAATCTCAAACAGTGTGATGGATTTCTATTGCACTGCGCAGCCTTGCTAAGAAATGCTTCTGTGGAGATTGCTTCTTATTAAAAATTAAAAAAAAAAAAAAAGGTGCAACACTGTGGTTCTCCTCTGTAAAACTGAATAAGTCACTCCAAAATCCACACATGGGGTCAGCAGCACCCAGCATCGTTTTCCTTCAAAGCTCTCATTCAAACTCTCCTTCACTGAAATGTCTAGAAGTTTGGATCTTAAGCATTCATGTCCCACTTTATTTTTCGTGTGATAGCTTGAGCTTTGACTTGCTATTTCTGTCTTCGATGTATTATTTGGGAATATAAATCCAGAGGAAAAAAAATTATTCCCTAATATGACGCTCCCTTGCCTCTATATTTCTTCCTCATAATTACTTAAGGCTGCAGAGGTAGCAGTACCAGAAAGAGGTAATGATTGTTTCAAGTAAGGAATTAAGATCAAGAGAGGGAAATTCTAAAGAAGGATAGATTCCAAAGCTCTGCAATTCCAAAGCTCTGGCAAGTCCAGCTCTTCTCAGGGAACTCAGTGTCCCTTCTGGTACCAACAACTGTCCTTTATTTAATGCACAACAATACCATTGGTGGGGCTTTTGGAACTTCTGGGGGGGTGATGGTGCACAATTTTGCTAAAACTGGTTGCTTACAGAGGAGCAGAATTGTAAATCCTGGCCCAAACTACTCTCATTATCCTCTGGTGTTCATTCAAATTGTTACCTCCTAGAGAAGGCATTGGGCTTGCACATGGGCTCTAAGCAACTCTAATTAATGCCAGCGATTTCATGATTAAACAGTAGAAAAAGCAGTAATTTACATCCAGTAGTTCAATAATTAGTTAAATTTTAAATAGTTAAAAACTCCGCTGATCCTACTTCAGTTTTAGAGAAAATTAGGTGTGAAAACTGGAAGGATTTAGCAGATCTGGCTGCCAGGAGCTTCTGAATTAACCTGATGGTCCAGATCCAAACCAGGGGGAATTTAGAGGCTGTGGCAATCATCATGAAAACATCACTGGCACAAATAAAGTGTGGAGAGTCCAAAAGCACAAAGACGAGGCCACAGTGTTTACAATGTGTGCAGCCCTGACCTGGAGGGACCAAAATAGCACTGTTCATCTGCAGCTTACAAATAAACAAGGCAGAGTCACTAATTAGGAGAGAGTTAAAGAGAGTGTTTGAAGTCATAACCTGAAAGAGAACGGCCAATATGGATTTCAAAGGGAAAATTTTTCTGCACAAAGATGGTTATAAAAGGTTATGGAGCTGATTATGGCAGCTCATTCCAACCATTTCATATTCAAAAGGCATTTGATAGCACATCTCCTGCTGAAAGCCATAGAAAAAATAAATTTGGGTCAAAGAGAAGGAAATATCCTGTGGTGAGGACTAATTGCATTCATCTTTTATTTATACATGGAAACCTCATAGAACATTCCCTACCCCAGTGACATCCAAACACTTTCCAGGCTGAGCTATATTTAGGACTCTGCTCTACTCCCTGGAGAGGGAGGTTCTGCCACGCTCTAGGATCTGGCTCACTAAAGATCCTCAAATTCTCAGAGCAAAGGGACCCACTGGATGTTGAAATAAAAAATGTAAATGGATGGAGTTTCACCTCAGCTGACCCATCACATCTTTCTGTCCACCCCTGCCTGACAGACAAGAGCATTTCTTGGGCAGACACAGACTTTTTATCCTGGCTCCCCAAGAGCAGGGTCAGTTCCAGAACCTGCATGTCTGCACGTGCTGGTGCTGGTGCTGTGCTCCCAGTCACGATTTGTCACCAAGCACCAGCACGTTCCAACTCAGCCAGGGATTCCACCCTGAGCATCCTGAGTGGGACTGGCAGAATTCCAGGAATTTCAGTGTCATTCCCCCTCACAGACATTGCTTGAACTGTGCACAGCCTCTGCTTCTGTCCCGGTTTTTCTGCTTCCCCCCTGCAACATGTCTGTTATTTCATTGTTTTATATCTTTCTGAATTTGTCATTTCATTAAGGATCAGTGACACAGAAAATCATAGAAAAATTCTGTTCTTTTTCTCGTTCCATACGACAAGTTATGAGCATGAAGGATTGTGGGAGCTAAAGCAATTCCACACTTAGAAAGAATTTCGAGCGCTAAAACTTTTTCCAAACCATTTCAGAGAAAAGGAGTTTTTATTTGCACACACATGAATTTTTGAGTGATTTCATCAGAGCTGCTGTGTATTAACGATGGAACATTTAGTTGTGGCATTTTGAAACCAAAGGGCTTGACTTTTTTTTTTGGAAATGAAAATTGGAAATTGAATTTCATTGCAGATTATTTTACAAAAAAAAAAAAAAAAAAAAAAAAAAAAAAAAAAAAGAAGCCCAAAAACAAAACCAACAAAGCATAAAAAAAAAACCCCAAACCTTAAGTATTTCTTTGCTATGCTGGTTGGCCCTCAGGCCACCTGGCATGGAACAGCTCATGTCACACTAATAAACTCCCTTCCCTGCCAAACCAGGATGTGCTCAGATGGCAGATTGGGAAAGTTCCTGACTCCTGCCTTGCTCCTGTTTGGGAAAGTGTCAGTGGGCTCAGGCCAAAGGGGAACAGGAGACCTTTTGAAAAGTGTGACAATAGAGAAAAGACTAACCTGATAAACACTGAAGTTCCCTGGCACTGTTTAACTTATGAGAATCAATATATCCTGAGGGCTCTTGAACTGAAAAAATGGTTCTTTGTAGATAAATGCCTCTACCTTGCACACCAGTACCAGGTATTCTATACATATTTAAGCACTGCCAATTGAAATAGAAGTTGCACAAGAACCAATAGCTCAGTCAGTTTGGGACTACAGGGGCCTAAAAATTTCATTTTAAACATCCTGTGTCATAAGGAAGGCTTGGAAATGGAACAGTGGCAACACAGCAGTTCTCCTGCTTTGCTTCCTCACATAAGGGTTTTATGAAGGTATTTTTAGGGAAATAAGGACACAGTCAATTGGGAGCACCAGAATTGCTGTACCAGTTCTGTTGGTGCAAATCATTGTGTCTTTTGAATGGCATGAAAGACAAGGCATGAAGCTCTTTTAGCCTAAGATGAAGTCCTAAAGTTGAGCTAAGCCTGGCTTTAAGCTGTAGAAATATTTTCTCGTTCACTGAAGGTCGGGAAAATATTTTAGGCAGCATTTAGCCCTCTGTAAAAGCTGTGAATGCTGCTTGTGCCTGCTCTAAGGAAGAAAGGCTGAATGGGACAGGAAGAGAATGGGATGCTGCTTTTTAATTTTGGCTACCTACAAACCTGAACGGGATCCTGCTGTAGACTTCCAGCACTAATGCACTGAGCTTCAGGAGAGCCTCACCACCGTGGAATGCTTCTTCACCTCTGCCTCTGAAAAAAGGACCTACAAGCATCTCCAAACTCTCACACAACTCTTAGATTTGATTCTATCAGAGCCTCTTGCAACAGCAGATAAAACAGCTCGTAGCAGGGCTGGAGCAAGATCATTCAGCAAATTTCAGCCCATTGATATTACTTAACTTCTAGATGAATTGTACTCTCAACAATTAAATCTTGTTGTTTGTTTTAATTAAACGCTCTCTTTGCTCACTAAATGAGGTTAAAAAATTACTTAATTTAACAAAGCTCTTCTGAACACAGCAAAGGATTTTTCCCTTGTTAACAGCCCCAATCTTCCATCTCTTTAGAAACTATTTTTGCTTTTCACTGCTTTTGGTTGAGCTTTTCAAAAGCACCAGCTTCAAAATCTTCCTTTCTGCAACCACGTTCCTGCACATACAAAACACTGCACACACAGCATGATCACAAACTCTGGACGTTTTGAAAGGTTTCTCTATCCTAAGTGGAGCCCCAAGAGCCTGCAGAATAAAGTTTGCCTGTCCCTGAATGGGACAGGTGGAGGAAAGAATTTCTTAGCTGAACGTGGTGCATTCAGGATTTGGTGAATGGTCGTGATCCCAAGATCCTCATTCAGAAAGCAGCAATTATTGCTGTGCTGTGTGCACTGCATCAAGAAATTGGGTGGATCAGGCATGTCTGTGTTAGGAGCTTCCTGGGAAACCTGCCAGCAACCCCTTCGTGAAAATATATTTCTTACCCGGTTCTTTCATTCTGACATGTCTTCTAATTGCTGTTCTGTGACCCTGTTCAGTTTTCTGCATCAACTGGGGTGACAATATTACCATAACAACAAGCCTCTACCTGGTGAGACCAGTATTCAAAGGTTATTTCCTGCCTTGTGACAAATCATAGGCTATCACTGCTTCCTTCTTCTGCTCCCAGAATACTGGGAGTGACTTCAAAAATTCCTCATCTCATGAAGTTTTCTACAAAAACCAAAGTCCCCTTAGAAGGCAGAGCCCAGTGCTCTGCTCCAGCAGGGAACAGAGGGGTCTTCTGCTCACCCTCACGAGAAGATCAACTGGATGTCACCAGGATAAAGAGCCAAACAACAGAACCAACAGGTTCAGCCAAGTGAGGCTCATGTTTCTCCAAAATAACTTGTCAGCACAAGGTAGCAGTGACTACAGAGAGATCTGCCATAACAAAGCCCCTTGTGTGCCTTTCCCAGCCAAAGCCCCCATGCTTTTCCTGCTCTGGAATCTGCATGTGGTGCATGCAGGGATTTGAGAAAGGTGGCCAGAGGTCAGAATGAGTTGGTGTGCCAAAATCATAAGAAAGCCAGTGTGCAAACTGGGACTGAAATGCAAATCCCTTGGGTTGATGGCTTCTCCTGCCTCCTCCTGCTGGAAAGGACATGCCTGCTGCTTGGGCCACACAGCTGGAGACAAGGGAAGAGCTTCCAGATTTATTTGCTGTCTTGCTAGGAATGTCAGTGTGCTGGTGGTGATCTGACTGGTGTGACTGTGCTTGGCAGAACAGAAAACTGGGATGTGGGCTGTTCACATGCCAGTCTCCCAGCACTCTCTGAATTCACTGCTGGCATCTTTACACCCTCCACACTCTGGAGGGAGCAGCCTGAGTGGCAGAAGGGATGTAAAACAACTAACAAATTGTGCAAACGGTGCCATCACAGAAAATGAAAGGAAAGGAACTTCACAGAACTAAATTTCATCTCCATTTATACCAAAGTGAGGGCTCCTAAAAGAGCCATGCCAAAATATCTGAAGAGGTTTTTTGTATTATATTTACAAAAAGCAGATTTGTAAATAGCAGGTGAGTAGTTTTGGCTTGACCATCTCAATCTTTAATCAGAAAACAGATTTTTATTTTTTTATCTTGGTGCTGAAATTCACAAGAAACTTTTATGCCAAGCAATTTTTCTTGCATCAGAATTTTTTTTTGGTTTTATGTAGATTTTGTATTGGCTTAAGTGTGTACACTTAAAATCCACAAATGTTTCATATTGCAAGGGTATGCTAATCTTATAAGCAAAATCAATTAATTCAACTAGACTGTACAAGAATATAAAGTCAACTTGTTGATTTTACATAAATCATTGTGGTATCAAAGGCAAGAGGAAAACAAACCTCACAGGATCAAGGTGGTAGAGCAGATTTAGCATAGAACCAGTACAAAAAGGCATAATATTCAGTTATTAATCATGTTCCTAGAACCTTTAATGAACTTTTGGTCCAACTTTGCTGAGTCCAGATTTGACTTTCACTGTTTTCTTTCTCCCCTGCACTTCAGTCCCATCTTTCACCAAGAAACAGAAATATTCACAATAATTCCTTGACAGCACGCCCTTCAAGGAAATAAATATCTACTGAAGATGTGCTACAAGGATTTCTTTTATTTTACCCAGAAACAGTAGAATTTTCTGGAAGTGTAAAAATTAAGCTATTTAAGCATATGACAATATTGCCCATTAAGCCTGACAAATATTCTGGAGTAGAACAAACGTACTCCAGTGACATAGACTTTAAATTAAAAATATAAAAAATTAAATACCTCAACATGAAATAATGAACACTGTAGCTCCATCCAATGCACATTATCTAAGATTTAACTTCTTCAGGAGAATGCAACATGAATGACCTTTAAAAAATCAACTTATAAATCCTAATTGGGGTAAGCTGTATAGACATGCATGTCTGTTATGATGAAAATAACTTTCCCAACCATACCCTGATGCAATCTTCCCTCATTTCAGACTTTCATATCTTGGGATATACCCTAATGCTTCTTCAAATGTGGCACTATCATGTTGCTTAGTGTGAAATACTGCAGAAATAGATGATAAAAAACCCCAACCTTATTTAATCCAAACAGTGAACACAAAATGATCCTCCCTCGCTGCTACCATTATGATACAACATTTCTCTCAGATTCTGTGATTCAAGGGAGAAAAAATTGCTTGAGACTGGAAACCTGAAACCATCAAATATTAAAGAGAGTAATGGCAGCATAAGCTGTGGCTGAATAAAAAAATATGTTTATATGTTTTCTTTTTTTTAATCATATCCTAACAGATTATAACAACCCTCCTACAGCCAGGTCACAGTTTGAGTTGGTTCATGAATATTGGCGTCCAAAGTTTTTCTAGGAGATCCAGAGATCTCAGGAGGAAAAAAAAAAAAGAGGTGTTATAAATAACAGCTAAAAATAAATAGTGACTTTTTTTTTTAATGGTAATGTTTGGTCCACGATAATCTATCAATGGAAAAAAAGATAAACTTTGTGGGCAGAGATATTATCTTTTATTAGACCAATTAGCAAAGCTCAAAAAGACAGGCTGGCAGAGATGCATGAGCACTGCATTATAGCTTGTTTATTCCTCCAAATGTGTCAGCTCCCCCTGCACGATTTCCCTCTCAATTAATGATCTCATTACCAGCCATGGTTTCCTCAGTTTGGCACCTGTCTGTCTGTCCATCCATTGCCAGTGGTGCCCCTTGAGGCACCAAGGGAAAAGTCTGGCCCTGGAGCAACCATTTAAAGAAATCATCTTTGTTTCTATGCAAACACATCTGGCTGCTTTCCCCGAGTCATCCCCCCAGTCATGTTCCTTTGTTTTACCTTCCTCTTAACCACTGTGAAGACATTTTACTCTCATGTTCACCTGGTGTGGAGAAATTCTGCTGCAGCCACTCCTTGCCTGTGGGTCCTGGCTGGTGTTGGTCCAACCTTGATTGAGCCAGCAGATCTCTTTCTGGCTGCCAGACCATCACACAAACCCCACCCCACACAGTTCCTGCCTTCCCATCTGACTCAGCCTGCCAAAACCCCATTCCACTTTGCTGCCAAAGATGTCCCAGGCCTTTGAAACTTCGTACTTCTTAATTTTTATTACTAACTGCAGGCTCTCAATTTTTAATTTCAAGTGCTGCACATCTTCTTTGATGAATGGACTTTTTCTCTGCCTTCTACACAGAAATATTCTTCAAGAAATAACCTATCCCAAAAGGTCAGGTCAGTTTGTGGAAGTCTCTTGACATACCTACCAAAATATATTCCAATAACCAAGGAACTAAATGTATCCATTCACTTACGAACTGTTAGTGTGAAAGTTTGCACCAATATTTCATTAATTTTCCTGTTTGCTATAGCTGCTAATGTGTCAAGACAGATATTTCCATACCTCATGCTTACATTTCTTAAATACAGTCTTAGAATCATCTGATCTAATTCCCATTACTTTATTTCCTGCGTGACTGACCACAGGAGGTCCTTGTCCCTTTTCATACAGCAGACAGAGAAACAGGAGCTCTAAAATTAGAGCTGGTTTGGAAAGCTTTCAAATAAAAAGCAGCTAACAGACCAGCCCTTGTTACCTGCAGTCCCAAGTGAAAGTTGCTACCCTGTTTACATAAATCTGAAGAACCTCTCACTTTAGCCTTCAGAGTCTGCCTGTACCCATCATGACAAAACATGAAGAACTCTTCTACAGTTTTAAAATTCTGCTAGTGACACTTTCCTTCATCAGAAAGGGCGCAGTGTTCCCAAGAGAGAGCCTTTCCAACCGTGATCCCAGATGCCGTTGCATTAAACATTAAAAATTATGAGCATAATCGTGGTGTAGCTTTTCCTAACTGTAGATTCTTTACATATTTTCCCAAAATTAACACTTAAAACAGTAGCCTGGCTTCACCTTCAAAATTCAAAGCAGTTTTCTTCTGCTCCAGCAGAGGGAAAGGTGGGCTTCCCTTGTCTCACCAAAGTGCAGCTTGTTACTACAAATGCCTTTGTGACTATGAAAAACAAATATATCTTGATTTCATCATGATTTAAAACACAAAATCCATCATACTTGCAGCAGATGTGAGTAAAAAATGGGTGTATTAAATAGTTCAGCTCTCCTCTGCAACACTTACAGCTCCTTTCTCTGAAGTATATCAGAAAGTGCGTCAGAGCTCCTTAAACAAATCTTACTACTTGCTTTGATTAATTAGTGCAGTCAGAACTCTCTTACAAGTCTAGTATTGTATCTTAATTAATTGCTTAATGTTTCTTTTGCCTTGGGAAATTTGATTAATGGTCTTCAAATCAAACATCTGGTCATACACAGAAGCAATCACTTGTCCCTCTAATGCAGAGCACAGGACATAAAGGCTGGGAAGGGAGCAGACAATGTTGGTTCTGCACTCAGTGTCCGTTTTAGAAGATTTCCAAAAAAATACCTTCCTGGCCTTGGTGCAGGAAACCAGTTCTGTGCCTGTTTGCACGTGTAAATCCATGCAGCATCAAACAAAATATCCCCCCACACTCAATGTTGCCTTTTCAGAGCTGGCACCAGCTGCTACCTCAAACAACCACAAGGAACAAACGAAAAAAAAAACAACAAAAAAACAAAAACAACCAACCAACCAAACAAAAAACTTCTTCTAGCTTGGTTGATCCCATCCCTCTCTTCTTAAGGAATTTCTGTCTCTACCATCCTGATTCCTTTTTCTTCAGCCAGCCATGCCATTTCTGTTTTTTTTCTGCAGAAGAAGAACACCAAGCTCTCAGTAAAAATCAGTAAAACACCGAGCTCTCAGTAAAAATCCCTGTTTCACACTTCCAGCCAAACAGGAGCCATTCCTGTTCAGTGCATTCCCAAAAATGTACAGTGGGTTCTGTGGCTCAGCATGAAAGCCACACAGAAAATTCCCTGGCTGTGTTCTGTGGGACCTGATGGAAGTGTCCAAAAAGAGTCAGTGCACCTCCCAGTGGGACCAGCATGCTCAGGACAGCTTCCAGAACACTCTCAGTCTCCCCAGAGCAGTTTCTATCTCTAAACTGTAATTCCTGTAATTTTTAAGCACTTCTACAGGACCATTTAAATGCTCCATTTTTTGGGGTTTTTTTGGTTTTTTTTTTTTTTTTTTGTTGTTGTTGTTGTTTTTGTTTGTTTTGTTTTGTTTTTTTGCCAAGAAAGCATAAACAAAAATAGAACATTAAATAGTAAAATTTTTTGGGTTTACTTAAACGCTTTGACAAATCACCTTGGATTAGGAATTCAGCTTTTATATTTTAGTTTATAAAATGGGATTTGAGGGTTAAGTATTGGGCTCTAATTTTCAAATTAAAAGTGATTTTAATAAATATCCCAGTCACTAAACTTGCTCCTAATGCCTCCAGATGCTTGAGAAAAAAAACAAAAGAACTTTCAAACTCATATGAAAGATGAAATAAAACTAAATAACAAATGAAATGAAATTAAATGAAATTAAATGAAAGATGTAATTAAAATAATTTTTTTCCCCTATATGTGTTATTGGATATTGTTCACAATTAACACCCATAAAATATGTTGAGGTCCCTGGCTATAAATAACAGACACATGGTGCATTTATGTACATCCTATTGTGGTTATTAAATACCACGTCAGATTCTGTGAAAGCAACATTTTCTGGCACTAATTACTCTTGAGAACATCGGTATGCCTTCAGCTTCTCAAGGAATGGGATAGGTTTGTACCTAGAACAGTGAAAAGAATAAAAACCAAAGATCAGTGCTTCACTCAGCAGCATCAGTGAACTCCTGCCCTTTCCAGGCCAGGCACTGAAAAGCACCACTCACTTAATGGGAGCTTATATGTGCCTCCCCTGGTGCAAATATTTAATGATTTATAGTGATGCCTTTCCAAAATACTATTTTAGGCAGCTTTGTGGGTGCTGTTCAGGGTACAGGAAGACACCTTCATCTTCTGAGATTGCAAATCTGAGAAAACAGTCAACAAATAATGAAGATAAGGTCATATTTGGAATCAAGACAAAATGAAGAGTAGAAGGCACTGCCTAAGGAAATGGCTGTTAAGCTATTTAGAGTGCTTTCAATTGACAGTGCCCATTTTTTATCCTCCTGACTTGAAGAAGCCAAATGACAAAATACTCATTTGAGTTAGTCAGTGAGAAATCATGTCTGAAGCACTCAGGGCAGAAAATTCCAGTGTTTATTTTAGCCCAATTGAGTTTGAAGGACATCTGAGAGGTAAACGATCATCAAGGTACATCCCATAATGGGTACTCTACTCTGATTTATCTGTGGCACTCCCTGAACATTGGAAGAAAAGAGAAAGGACTTTGGAGATTTTTGGCAACATTTTAAAAAGTAGGAGAAGAAAGCAGCTATTCTTTCTGGCTCACTTCATCCAGTAAAGAGCTGAAATTATAAATATTGTGATAAATGAAAGCAAAGGATTAAATTATGCCTAATACCTGGGTGGACTTCCATGTTATTTCACTACAAAGACTACTAGTAAAACAATGCACTGTATGTAATATAAAAGTGGAGCTACCGAATGCCTCTTGAATTTTGTGCTGGTAATTTTTATCATCAAACCTTCACATTATACAACTTGCACCGAACAGCAGCAGAAAGTAGCTTTTAACTGGAATTGTTGAGTATGTGTTTAGCAAAGGGTGAGCAGTGAATTATTCTGCTTATTTATTATTCAGATTAAGTCTTCCAGACACATTTCCTATTCTATTAATTAATAATTTGAAAGCTATTCAATGCAGAAAGCTGTGAAGAGACATCTTTTTTAAATTTGATTGTTTCATGTGCAGAATTTAAAATGAAATTGCAGAAGTGCACTTTTTTTTTTTGCTGAGATATAAGCAAGTAGACCTGCTACTCATCACCTCTGTTGTGAAGCTTCCCCAGCTCTTCAAACTTTGTCCTGGCTATCAGCTCTTTACAGGAGACAGACTAAAAATAATCTAAGTAGTAACATGTAGTGGATCATGTCATGCATCAAATTCTGTCTGCCTTATTTTATATTTCTCCACAGTCTGGCTGAAATGCACGTGCAAAAGCTGCCAAATTAGGTAGCATTGCTGTAGTTACAATAGCCTGAGGATATAAACCAGGCAAGATTTATTGGGAGACATGATACCTTTTATTACATCAAGGGATGCAGCTGGAAAAAAAGACAAGCAAGACTTTCAAAAGTCACAAAACTTAATTCTGAATTATTAGCATACATGCACGTACGTGCACACAGGCCACTCAAGCCAAGTTTAAAAGCCACAGAACGCGGACTGTGTGCAGATTTAATCTTCTTTTGTTGCTGTTTGACTGCAGAATTCCCGTGTTTCAGAGATCTCTGAGCTGGCAGAGCTACGTCAGATGGATTTTAATCTGATCTGGGAGAACCAAGGCTCCTCAGCCCCCATGGGCAGTGCTGAGAATTAAAAGCCACAATCTGTGCAGCTCCCTCTGTTCACCAGTCATAACTAAACAGAGCTTCACAATTTGGATTTTCTCCACAATATTCTGCATACAATGAAGGCTTTTTAAAAAAATTAGTTTATCAAGACATGTTTGGCTTCTACTTATAGTAAGGCAGGGTTTGCATTTGTTGCTTTCAGTACCCAGGAGCTCATGCTGGAGACTGATGTCTGAGATTACAACAAACTGTTTGACAATTGTAAACTGGCAGTCATTCCTGACATTAAGACAGATGCACCAGGAGTACATTCTCCTCACTGCTTTCTGACGGTATAAAAGGTACACCAACTTATAAATAAAAGATTGAACCATGCTTGCAATTGCAAAATTTATGACTGCTCCTGCAAGCGTGTGTGGTCCGGTGGAATTCAGCTCCCTGAACCAATCTTTTACAAAAATACAATAAATTTCCTTCAGGCAAGAGAGCTGCTTTTTTTTTATTTATGAGCATATAGTTAATAGTATGCAGTAATAATTAAGCAGCTGTGAAAGGGAAGAAAAAGGAAATCAGAGCACGTGAAGCATCGAGACATGCTTTGGCATGTTTGCCAAAGTAGGCAAGCACAAATCTCAAAAAGAGGCTTTTAAAATTCAGCTGAAAGACCATTCTATATTGGACACTATTCAGAAAACTTGATGTGTTTGGATAAACATACTTTCACAATGCCAGTAGACTGGCATAATTATATAGTGCATAGCCATCAACACTCTCTCTCATTCCACTTCTAGGTGCATCATTCTCTTTGAGCCCTTTATTTGACTAGAACAGCAAGGGAGTGATGTGGACCTTAGCAAGTCTGCACAAGCTTTCTGACTTGGCTCTCCAGACACTGCAGGACTGGGGGAAAGCTGCAGCAGGGGAGCACCACAGACATTAAATCCTCCTGAGCACACCGCACCTCCTAAAAAAGTGCTGAACTCCTGCCAAAAGGAAAATAAAACTGAAAGAGGGGGCAGATGGGAATGTTTGCAAATTTCAGGCAGTTCTTTACTTAAAAATACAATTCCATGCAATGATTGCTTGCCCTAAGGCTCTAGATCCAGCACAAACTGTCTGCATGCTGCTCTCTATTAAACCACTTTGTGACTTTTTTTCCATGCACATACGAGCTGCTTAAACCAGAGATCCATCACTGTGCACAAAAATACATGATACAGGACCGAATTTCCTGAATAATGAATCCCCAGTGGACTCCTGAAACCTGCAATGTTATGCTGAAACCAGAAGAATTCCATTCTCATGTAGTGAGAATGTGTCCTCCACTTGATGCTTGACTGTGTCCTCGACTCTGAGGCTGCAGAACTTCCACGGCCCCTCCCCACTCCCAGTGCTGCTGAAGTGAATCCCACCTGATACAAGCAAAAGCAGCACTACAGCAGCCAGCCCACATGTGTCACAATCTGGGAAAAAAAAAAATAATGGAGAGTTTGCAGCTATTCTACAGCATCAAGGATACTGCTGCACAGAGTAGAAGTACATCATGCTAGTCATTTACTTGTGTTCTTCTCGCTGAGCATAAATCGGCGCTTGCTACCCAGAGGAATTTTGGAGTAGATTGAAATTCCTTTCTCAGAATTAGTCTGTGCAAAGGTCCTGCTGGGCAAACTGATTTTTCCATGTGCATTTTTCCATTTTGCCTATATTCAGTTAGATTACAGAGGACTGGAAATTCCTCGTGGGATGATGCTCATTGAAAATAGGTAATTGGGATGGCACAGCTTGTGGAGCTTTGGAGCAGCAAGGATAAAGGCAAGAGTTCTGTTCGTACCACTGGCACTGTAAAATCTTTTCATGGCTTTTAAACTTTATTAGCCCGGTTGTAGACAGAAAAACGAGGTAATTAGGAAGGTAAAACAGGCTCTCAAGTGTACAATTGCATTCCCAATAACTACAGTGGAAACAAGTCCCATTATAGCACTCTGTGGTCTGTGGCATCTTTCTTCCAAGGTTTATTTCACCTTCCACATTTATGACTGAAACACAGCAACTGTGAAAAACACAACTGCTTAATAATGCCAAGAAATCAGGTAGAGTTTAGAGGGAGAAAGGAAAATGGGTTTCAATCTCATTTTAGCTAATGCCAGCTTCAAGAAGAGAGAAATTAGCCAGAACTCACTTTTGCCAGAGCATCCAGCTGGAGCCACATTCCACATCACCAAGCACTCCCTAGGATGTGTAATTACCACTTTTCTGACCCACCAGTGTTATGTGTCCCATGCCATACCAGCCCCTGACTGCTGTCACGCGTGGCTCAGGACAGCCTAAGGGGGTTCATATCCCCACACAGAGTAACTGCAGCCATCCACATTCCCTCTGAGCCTCGATTTTGGGCTGTGTTTGTGCCCCAAGTCCCAGCCCACCTCGACAGATGCACTGACTGGCCTGACAGCAATCTGCTCAGCAGAGAGCCAGCACCACACACAAAACAAAGTCCATTTCTCTATCCAAGGGATGGGTTTATCAGGCAGGGCTCTCAGTTCCTGTCCCTAAGCGCTCTCCAAAACTGTTCCTGTTTCCATTTCAAAGTCAGGTTAGCTTAATTTGGGGATGGCTTCAGCCTCTCTGTACATTAGAGCAGAACAGAAGAGAAACAATGAAATCCATGACCAGTAGCAGCTGAGAAACCACAATACCAGAGGTCCAGTGCCTCTTACCTCCCTCCTGGGACTCCCTCCTGCCCATCCGAAGCCCAAACAGCTGCTGAGGGGCAGAACCTTGCTGGGCCAAAGCTTGGGTCTCACAACCAGGGCACACAAGCAGCATAAACCATCACTAAAAACTTGATGTCCCTTGGCTCTGTATGCAAGAATTTGCTGTAATACTGTTTAACTGCTGACAGTGCCTGGATCACATTCCTGGGGTTTTTTTACACTTGGCAGAACTCTCTGCATGCAGTAGAATATACAGGGGGCACAGGTTTGACCATCTGGCCGTAGATGTCAAACTGAGACATTTTCCAGTGGCAGCATCTGGTTGTTCCACAAAAAACCAGTGTGTTTGCAGCTTTGGGCCTGTTACTTGGTAGAGCTACAGATGCATTTTCTGGGCTGCCAGGTCTCCTTGTATTGCTTTCTTATAAGCCACTTTTAATTCTCTATTTTTTTTTTTTCCTGATTGTAAGACTCTGGACGAGCACATTTGTTCCATAAAGGTGTAATAAGGAGCCATGTGAAACGTACACCAGCGGGAAATATGTAATCCTGCATGGAGGCAGGAGCAGACAGGCTGGAGAGCCTAACCTGGAATTAACAGGGCATGGCACACCCTCAGCTGTGTGACAGCAATGCCCCTTAGGAGCCAAGGACAGCACACGTGGCCAAAGGTGGCACACAAGGGTATCCCTCAGACAGATCACAAAGCTGCCTGTGCCTTCCAATGCCTGGCACGTGCCAAACGTGGAGCAAGCTGTAGCATTTCCCTAGGAGGCATTTCCAGTAAAAGAAAACATGAAGCCTAGAGCTAAAGACTGAGCTGTCCCTGTGTAAAATCTCTGCAGAAACGCCCCACAGGATTTCTTCCTATGCCCTGTGACATTTCATTCTGTGTGACATCAGCGAAGGACAGATGCACATTAGAGTTTGAAGGACCAGCAACCAGACTGTACTGAAGGCCAGGAAGAAAAGTCACAAAAAATAAGCTAGTGGCCAAATCTTATGTGTCACTTTCATGCCATGTGAGGCAGTAACATCTTTTTAAATCACCTTTCAGGCAGACACACAGCGATAATTTTTTCAGGGGATCTAAAAGAACATGCATAGTACCTGTACTTGTATTAAAATTTACATGACCCCTGTACATGTGTTAGCACTAATACAGACTATAGTTCATGCTCTAACTCTGACACAGCCCAAAATTCATGTTTTAACCCTGTCACACGCAAATTCTCTGCAAACTCTGCCATGGCAGCACAGCACAAGTGCAGGGATTGCTTACCAGGGACTATTCCCCAGATCAGCCCAGCTGTGTTCCTGGGCCCAGGACAGTGACAATGACAATTCCACAGGCACTGTACAGTCCTCCTGCCAGGGCAGGAGTGCACAGGGCAGACCTTGAGGCTGTGGCAGAACGTTTGGGTGTGATGCTCACATGTGAAAAAGGGAAATTATTATTTTGCTATTATACCAGCAAACTAAAAGATGCAGCAGCGTGCAGGCTTCCAAGTGTCAGGAATAAATATGTCCCATTGGAGGACTAGGCTGATTCAAGTGCAAAAAAGATATCTCCCCCACGTACAGATGCTGCTTGTCCTCTTCTGCAGAGAATCACAGCAGGAATTTTATGTTTGAACATATGGACGAGTTAGTCATGCCCTATCTACTCAGAGAAACAAACAGAGCCAGGTTGGATAGCTTGCAGGGCAGAACAGCTTTCCCCCCCCTCTTTTTTTTTTCCCTATAACCCAGGAAAAGGCCACAATGGTGGCACTGAATTTCTATTTTAATCAGTTAACAGAAACAGTTTCTGATTGTCTGGCCAGCTAAGGGCTAGAGAGATGGAAAATTTTACCAGATATTATCTCCTGCTGAATGGATTCAGTCCTTTCCAGCCTTCCTCCTAAGACAAGGGTTTCTCCCTTTTCCTAAGCAAGCACTCTGTAAGCTGCATATTTTTATGACAAGACTGAGATGTTTTCAGCAGGAACTTACATTTCAAACCATAAAAATTCAGTGTGCACTGAGCCCTGACAGGTCAAAGGGAACAGATCAAATCCACTTGGTACAGCACTGTGAAATGTTGTACTCTGTGCACAGAAATGTGTCACCTTTTTCCTGGATGGATGTAATTAATTCTGGAGATATGACAAAGCTTGGGGAACGGATTCAGTATAACACTGCTAAACAACAAGCTGACTTCTAAAGAAGAATTAAAGAATTGGTTATCTATTATTTATGACAGCTTAACTTGTTTATATCCTTTCCAGGCAGCATAGTGCATCTGCTTTATTATTCATCATAAACTGGCACCAGGACCAGACTTCATCTGATACACTGACTTTCAAATGTGATAGTGCTGACCTCAGAGAGAGCACACAGGCCACTAAATCCATTTCTTGCATGTATGTCATACCTGGAGTTCACTCTTTCTGTTTGGAGGAGACTCTCTATTCTGGAATCTCCTGTGAATGTCTTATTTTCTATTCGCTTTCAGAGATTGGGTGCAGCACAATACGAGGCATACACTGAATGAAAATAGGGAAGTGTCTCGACATTGGTGGGGCTTTGAAAAATGTCAATTTGAAAAGCTGTACTGATGACTGCTCTGCAGGTCCACTGGACACACCCTTCCCTGACCTGCAGCTTGTCTGTCTGGAGATTTCCTGAGCTAATTCATGTGCCTCAAAAAACACATCCGCTCTTCTTATGTACTTTTTTTGTGCTTATTAACTCACATACCCCTGCTTTGCACTGTGATTACTAAGTTTATTTTGCTTGGATTCTATGGCATGCATCAAGGATAATTTTGAGATCATAAACTAGTAGGCAGAAATAAAAGTTGGAAATAAAAAAGATTGAAATGACAAAATTTATTTTTGGGACCGGATTAGAGAGACACAGAAATCTATACCTGTAGAACACTATTTAGAGTCAGAATATGTCTCTTTGGCTCAGTTCCTGAATGCAATTCTTAATTTTGGACTCATCCAGAGAAGTATTCTCAGACAGGGTAAAAATTCAACAGATTTTTCCAGAAGTAGAAATCTCGACTCCCACGTAGAAAACTGAGAATAAAAGAGGCCTTGTTAATCTTACCTCCAGACCAGGATTTGGTGATAGCAAGCAGATACAAATAGCAAGAAAAAAACTCCCAGGTATTTTTTTTTTTTATCATATTTTGATTTTTTTTCTTTGAAAGCTTTTTTCTAAAAGCACCCCTTGTTTCAAAGCATGACTCTGGAGTTCAGGCTTGGCCCGTCTCCCCCTGTAGGACTCTTTTTACTGGTAATGTGGAAAAAAATCAGCACAATGAATTTCACCCATCCTCATCAACTCCTGCCATGGCCCCTTCAGGGCCTTTTCTGTCCTAGTTCCCCCAGTCCATAGACATTTTCCTAGCTTTTAGGTTTTGGGCAGATTTACTTGGACACTTGCTAGCACAACTCCGTTCCACTCTGTTCAAGTTTCGTAGCCATCACCAAAATCTCTGAACATGTCATCAGCAGCCACTCAGAAACTCAGTGCAGGAGCAGAGCTTTGGTTTGAAAAGAAGTTTTGGTTTGAAAACAAGAGTTTTGGTTTGAAAGTAAGGAAAGCAGAGAGTCCTGAAGCAGCTGCAGTCCCAGAGCACATCACCCCACTACAAACCCTCTCCATACCTGTCACTGACCCACCAACATTTGTGTTATTAAACCTCACTAAAGCTATTTCTTCCACCAGCTGGTGGCATTTAGTGAGCTCAGAGGGAGAGTTGCTTGCTAAGTTTTGACAGCTTTCCCAGGTATGTACAGAGTCCTTCTTGGTTCTTTGCAACACTTAAGTACAGGTCATGAGTCTACTTCTTCAGTGCAATAGATGAAGACAATACTGCATGATTAAATATTACCTTTCCAGTGCCTACTACCCCCCCCACAAAAGGAAAAAAAAAGAAAACAATACAAATAAACAATTAAAAACCTGAAAACATGACATCCTAGGCACTTAAAGTTCAAAAGGTGTCTTTTTCAGCTTTTCAGAAGTCGTGCCTCACACATAAAAGGCCTGTTTGAAAAATAAACATAACCAAAAAACCACACCAGTTATTCTCAATAGAAATGAGTTGGGCAAATGTAATAATCATTTCCTGTAAATACTCTGAATTTAAGGCAACATCATTTTGAGTACTGCACTCCTGTGCATAGGTTTAATGAGCATGAACATTCAAGCAAAACGAATTTTAGCAACAATATTCATGACCAGATTCCACTCTGGAAAAAAAGCCAAAAGAAGCAAAAATTTTAATACTGGTTTGTACTGAATTACATAATTCAAATGTTGGACAGATTTAAGTTTCAAGCTACTAGGAATTGCCGTTGTTCAATAGAACTGGGATTGTGAGTTTGGCAACAAACAAACAAACCATTCAAAGTAACTGCACACGGTTGATTTTTATACCAGACTATTTCATGATCTATGTTCAGATGAAGTTCTCTGGATTATTTCAGTAGTTGTAGGGGGCTTATAGAAAAAAATGGGAACAGGCTTTTCAGTAGGGCCTGGAGCAATAAGACAAGGGACAAGGGTTTTAAATTAAAAGAAGGTAGATTCAGACCAGATACAGGAAATTTTTTTTTATATGGAGGGTGGTGAAACACTGGCACAAGTTACCCTGAGAAGTGGGGGATGCTCCATCCCTGGAAACACTCAAGGCTGGATTGGAAGGGGCTCTGAACAACCTGCTGTTGGCTGAGGACATCCCTGCACATTACAGGGGGGTCTAAAAGGTCCTTTCCAATGTTGCCTGGAAATGCTGAGCTGGAACAGAGACAAGGCAGAGCAAAAAGAATAAAATCAGTATTTATTGAAAGGATGCACCTTGGGCAGTGCAAGAGCCCGGCCGGGGATACACCCAAATCAAATCCAAGGTGGGTCCTGGTCAGGAGTTTTTACACTTTTGTAAGTTCT
The DNA here is from genome assembly GCF_963662255.1 of Cinclus cinclus. Taxonomy (NCBI): domain Eukaryota; kingdom Metazoa; phylum Chordata; class Aves; order Passeriformes; family Cinclidae; genus Cinclus; species Cinclus cinclus. Next base: position 1,079,203 of record NC_085051.1, on the reverse strand, counting down.
GGTTCCTCTACATCTTGGGGTCAATTATCCAAGCACAGCCCCAGGCTATGGAGTCTCAGCCCCCTGGCTTTTCCCTGTCCCTCGATGTTGCTTCTGCTTTTTGGGTACCAGTTTGTGATTCTCTAGTAGAAAGGAATTGTTTTGTCACTACCCTGTGAAGAGAACTCCCTAACACCTAACATGAAGTGTCAGAGTTACACACTAAGCAGCAGAGATTCTGAAACACAGAAAAGCTAAAACCCAAGGCATCACCAACATAAAGTTGTTGATCTTGACATTTTATTGCCATGATTCTGCCATTTAAGTAACGCCAGCATTGCATCTATACCAATCAAGTACAGCTTTATTTCCCTCCTATGGTTTCACCCATAGAGCCAGTCCTGGTGTGACCACTCCTTTTCCCTGCAGGTGCTGGGCATCCTGGGCTCTTGCCAGTCCCAGGAAGCTCTGGTGATGCCTTGGGTTTTAGCTGAAACAACTGTGAAAACAGAGACTGCTGCAGATGAAAACATGTTTTAAATGATTCCTCTTCTGGGCCTAGTTTGCTGTGCCTCTGAAAGAACTGTTCATGATAATCATTATTTTCTTTGCATAATACCTGACTGTACAAGACACTACTAGTGTTAGATATTTATTATTGTTCTTTATTGTTTATTGTTGTTGTTGTTAGTTAATTGCTACTAGATACTCATCCATTGATAGATATTTATTTACTATTAGATAGTTATGTGTTGTTAGTTACGCACTATTGTTAGATATATATCTGTTATTAAATGCCTATTATTAGTAGACATTTAGAATAGAGACTTGACAAGGTAAAGGCCTCGTTAAGCCTCTGAAGGGGGGAAACGATGCCTTGGGTTTTAGCTTTTCTGTGTTTCAGAATCTCTGCTGCTTAGTGTGTAACTCTGACACTTCATGTTAGGTGTTAGGGAGTTCTCTTCACAGGGTAGTGACAAAACAATTCCTTTCTACTAGAGAATCACAAACTGGTACCCAAAAAGCAGAAGCAACATCGAGGGACAGGGAAAAGCCAGGGGGCTGAGACTCCATAGCCTGGGGCTGTGCTTGGATAATTGACCCCAAGATGTAGAGGAACCAGAACTTACAAAAGTGTAAAAACTCCTGACCAGGACCCACCTTGGATTTGATTTGGGTGTATCCCCGGCCGGGCTCTTGCACTGCCCAAGGTGCATCCTTTCAATAAATACCGATTTTATTCCTTTTGCTCTGTTCCAGCTCAGCCTTTCCCTGGCATTCTCTGTCTGGGGTGGCACAGACCCCAAACACCACGTTCCTAAAACCTGGCAGCAGCTGTCCAGGCTCTCTGTGTCCCTGTACCATCCCAACCACACTTCCCTCTGCAGGCTATGTCTCCCTCAAAACTGTGGAATTGTGTTTTCCAGCCAAGCTTGCCTTTCAATTCCCAGAGCTTGGGAGCCGCCTGGTGGAGTTCTCCAGTTCCTCTAACCCTCTAATAAATGGAGTCAGTCCCAAAATCCTGCCAGTCCTCCCCTTATCGCTGCATCCCTGGCTGATATCACACCCAGCACTGGTTTTTTTTTGTTTTGTTTTCTTTTTACAGCTGAGCGCCATGTAAGGACTTCAGTCAGACTTCATGTGCTTGCTACAGAAATTTCTTACAGAAATGTGAGTCGCTTTCTGAGGTATAAAACTGAAGGAAAAAAGAAGAACAAAAAGTCTTCAGTGGCAGAACTGGAATTCAGTGTTGATTTCCCACTGTGACAAAGATCTTTCCTAACCTTCCAGATTTCAGCATTAGACCAGTGGCCAGCAGTAAAGAGGAACTTGGCTCTGCAGACCCAAGTCTTCACAAAATTAGAAAACACAGAAGTAGACCATAACACTCTCTGTATTATTAATATAAAACATCAGTCTGATTCACCAGCATCAAAAGCTACCGAAATAGGCAGCTAAACAAAGCAAAACCAAATTAAACAAAATTGCAATCACAAAAAAAATCCCACTTGAGCACACAAGCCCTGGGACATCCTTGATGCATCAGGCTGAGCAGCAATTATTCTGAGGCAGGTGTGCATAAATTCAGTAGAAAGCTCTGAATCAGACTCTGATTTTTATTTTCATCTATTATTGCTTTGCATGCTGAGGTTAACTAAAGATGAAAAACATAATTAACCTTGTTTTAAGCCAGGGTGTAGTTTGGGAGTAAAATCTGGTGCATTTGTGCTCTACTTGGATCTAAGTGACAGGAGTGGGGGCTTCCCACTTGTTTTCAGGGCTGTAATAACACAGGGCACAGCGTTAGGACAGCACCCCTGGCTTAGGAAAAGACAAGGGAAAAGGGTGAGGGAGCTTGGGAGTCTGGGACCTTCCCAAAGCTCAAAAAGAAAAATGTCCTGTGATTCCTGTGAGGATCTGAGACACCAGAGTGGGACGGGAGGAAAAAGGATCTGATTTATTGTGGCACTTCTCTAGTTTTACCACCTGAAATGACAGAAAGAAACTGACTTTTAAACAACCCAAAACAACAAAACATGGAATGCAATCATATGAGTGAAATAATATCTGAAGGAAATGTCATTTTTCCCCCAAATCAAATACACACTCTGAACTGATTTCAACATTGCTTTTAAAACACATAAAGCTCCATCCAGCATCTGAAATCAAGACCACAAACACAGATGGAGCTGAAAATGTCTATTTTTTCATTTGAAAATATCTAACAACTGTCAAAACAGACATCAAGTGGTGAAAAGGTGGAATAAATGCAGCAAAGAAGCAGCATTGACAAAGGATAACATCTCAGCCAGAGAACGAGAGGACAAGAACAGTGAAAAGCCCTATTCACCTACATTCATACACTTGCCTCCTTTTAGAGGCTTGGGAGGTCTGTCAGATCAAGGGAGTAGTGGCCATGAGAAGGAGTTCCTTGAGTTAAAAGCAAACCTTTTGCTCTGTTAGTGTGTAATAGCCTGTGCACTGAGACCAATGTCTTCCCAGGCATGCCAAAAAATCCTGCTTTACATCACCATCAGACACATTTGTTTGTTTGTTTGTTTGTTTGTTTGTTTGTTTGTTTGTTTGTTATACAGATAATATGGAGCTGGGGGAAAAATAATCTGTATATATCTAGGCTGACCAGAAGTGGAAGACATACAACAACCAAAGCATTTATGTAAAAACCCAGCAAAACTCAGCACTTAAGCAGGTGCTGTAGCATGGTTGCTCAGAACTATGCTTTGGACATGGACCATCCTTGCCATTTACCACGAGATCAGGGTTTAATAAACATGGGAATGCCTCATTTGTAGAAATCCTTGGAAGCTTCTGGGTGATTCTAAGATATAGCTGAGCAACTTCACAGGATCTAGCTCCATATGCAGAATGTTTAAGCTTATCCAGGGTGTACAGCAGTTCAAGATATTTTACCTTTTTGATCATATTCCCTGTCTTAAGATAAAGGAAAGAAATTACACATCCATATCCTGACTTCTAAATAGGTGTTCTTGAAAGGAACTTCAAAATTATGAATTCCATATTCCTCATCTCCCAGTCATTACCTGTGACAGATATGAGACTCAGAGAACAAGTTTAAAGGATTCCAGGCTCACCTCAGAGGTTAGAAAAGGGATTTTCTTTTTCCCTGTGTTGGTCTTCCCCAGTGTTGTAGGTGATTATTTTGTGGAAAAGAAGACAGCACATGATGTCAAAATGTTCCATAGGACAGAGCCAAGGAAATACAGACTTCCTAAGGTGTCTGCTCTCAGTGCAAGCTCTCTGTCCCCTAAAGCAGGAGCTCTGGAGTGAAGTGAAATGTCACTGGACTGAAAAGACAAATATTAAACTCTCTGTGCATCACTGACAGTGCCTGTAAGTAGGAGCTGGCAAATTGTGTGCCCCTCTTAGGGTAAAGCAATACTAAAACACAGAATTCTCATCTGTGCACTTGGGTGAAATTTGCCTGCAAAGCACACATAGCTACCATGCAGAAATCAAACACATGGAGGGAAAAAACATCTGCCTCCTGTGGCACACACACTCTTAATTCTGCAATCAGTCACGTGCGTGCACATGAGGCAGTTCAAAAGAAAAAGAAAGCTTGGTAAATGTGAGGAGAGGAAAAAAAAACTGTAGAAAAAAAAAATGGGAGGGGAAATAAGTGAAGAGGTGGAGAGTTCTGAGAAATAGAGGCGTCCAGCTTGGCTTCAGATACAAAGGGAGCTTTCTAAGCTCCTAACACATGGTTTTCTAACAAATAGAGTGTTGGCATGGCCAGGAGTTTTTCCAAACAAGGCATTCAGTCAGGAAAATGATGAAATCAAATAAATACGAATTGCTTCAAATGCAGTAGGCTAATGTAAGTTAATTATAGTCAATTATTAAGTCAGACTAAGAGGAACTATTTTTCCAAAAGTAGATGCCTGTCATGGACTCCACTAAACTGACACATGTGTCAGCTGTGTGCTGAGGGTATTGATCTCAGCTGGAGAAGCACTGTCAAGAGAAAAAGGAGAAGGAACTTTTTTAAAAAAACAATTTTATCTCTGTCTTCCAGAGATAAAATTCCAGTCCTACTGTAAATAGGCTGAATAGTGGAAGTGAAATCTATTTCTTTAGCTGGTTTTGCAGGCACAGACACGAAGGACCAGACCTCCCTGTGAAGGGCTGACCTGTGTTCCACCCGCTGTGAATCCCCTCTGACTTGCACCAAGCACTCACTGCAGGGTTGGTCGCACAGGAAAGCAGATGGGAGGAGGAAGGAGGGGAAAATAAACTACTTTTATTTGTATTTAATAAAATTTGGCCTACAGGCTCGATGTGACTCAGTGCTGAACATCTGGGATTGATCATAGGATCACAAACTGAGAAGCGGTCATCTGGCTCCTAGAAACAAACACTTTCAGTCCCTCAGCCACAGTGCTGCTTCCTTAATGATGAAATGCAACAGCCATTTTAAGTCCTTTTAATCTTCTCAGCCACATTTTGTTTAGTTTTTAGTAATTTTAATATTATTTTTTCACTTCAGATGATGCTAAATTGAATTTGACCTTGGACTGGAGGCATTTGGGGCTGCCCACCGAGCTGATTCACTGCTTTTTACCCAAATTTTCCAGCACAATGGCAGCCTCACAAGCCCATTTCCTGCTGATTGCATCCCTGGTGAGCAGCTTGGGAGCAGGGCAGTGCCTGATGCAGGATGCAGCCCTGCTGAGCTACATCAACCAGCGTTTTCTGTCTCTGGAGGTAAGCACCTGATGGGTCCTTCTGCAGCAAAAGACCTTTGGAAATGTGTGGATGTTCCAAGCCCAGGGCATAACGCACCAAATCAGGAGGGTAAAATTCCAGCTTTTTCCACTGGATGAGTAAAATCATTGCTGAAACTTTAAATGTAATGATCCCAACTTACCACACCATTTGTTGCAGGATATAATTTCGTAATGTCGTGTTTTTATTCTGGTATCATTAGTTTGTTTGTTTGTTTGTTTGTTTGTTTGTTTGCTTTAATGACATCAGTCAGAATTTAGCTAGAAATGCAAATGTTTATATAGTACCGACCATCCTAGGGAGTAGTATAAACATTTTGTCACCAGTAGAAGTGCTGTCAGGTATTTATTAGCAAGGAGATAGATATTTATCAGGTATTTTTTCTGTGTGCAGATATCACTGGAAGGGTAGTTTAAGGCACACTCATGCAAACCAGCAGTGCATCTGCACTTGAAATAAGCCCTTAATATCAGGGAGACTGAAATGGAGTCCTTTCAATTCCTTATATAAATGCACCAGTTCTTGCTTCTTTTTATTTTATTTTATCAGTACTGCAAAATGCCTCTTCAGTATTGCTGTGCTATAATCATATATTGTTTATTTTAAATTATTGACATGTCCTGGCTCCTGGCTTGCATTGGCAGACTTACAGAGAAGCCCTAACTTGCTTGATTTCAGTCCCTTGTTGTACAAAGCCCTCTTTACTCTTATCTTCTCAATGCAGAAGGAACAGAAAGATTAACCTGGTATTCTCTTCCCACTGTGTAGATTGAGATTTACATTTTCTTTGTCACTCTAGAAGTAACCTCACCTGGCAATTTCTGTTCCTTTGGCACCCATTGAAAATGAGGCATCCATTGGAAATTAGTCAAATGGCATTTGGTGCAAGGGGCACAAAATTAACAGGACAAAGAGTGAGGCAGATACTGAAGACAGCAGGTGGAAACATTTAAAACAAAGGTTTTGTACAAAGTAATTAAGCAAATACCTGGGGACTTATGGTCATGTATAAATGAGGGAGAGAGGAGGTAGCACATAGAAACCACAGCACACAAAGCAAACCAACCAACTATCTGCTCAAATTCTTCATCTTCCCAAAGTGGCAGCTGGATTTTCAGGACACCTGTGAAACAGCTGCATTGCAACAGATAAACTATATTACTTACCTTGGGAAACATTGTTAATTTCAATTTAGGTGTAAAGAAATAGCTTTTTGCTTTCACTATTCTGGTTTTTGCTATTTTTTGTTGTTGTTTTGGGCTGTTTTGGTTTTTTAAATACAGCCAATAATATGAGGGGGGAAAAAGAAGAAACAACACAAAACTTCCTCAAATATAGCATTTCAGTATATTCACCTTTAAATGCACAAAGAACAGCCACAGTAGATTCTGCCTTGGTCAGAAGAGGTGAGTTCATGTGAAATGTTCCTGGCTATAGATTTCCTGCAGAAAACTCTTTGGGACTGCTTCACCAGTGGTCCTACATGAGGAGTTCCAGAAAGAAAGTCATCAGAGCTCATGAGCCCTTAATCAACCCTCGCTGCTTCCATCAGTGCACTTTTCTTTCTTTAGACAGCAGAACGAAGTGTCTGGCTGTCAGTAACCACATCAGGTTAAAAAATGTGGATTTTTGTCCAGCCTTTTGAATTTTGTGCCGGTGTGAGATGCTCTCCTCCCGCAGACACCCAGCAGCAGCCCCTGGGATGGGACGGGTGGGTGCAGGGGCACAGGGGAGGAGGGGACAGAGTGGTTTATCCCATCAGTGAGGTTGTGACCTACATCCACACCTATCCATGTCTCTTCTCCCCGTGTCGTGACCCAAGAAGAGGCTGGAGAAGTGCAACCGAGACGTGCTGGAGTACGTGGAGGAATTCCGAGAGTTTTCTACGAGGGTGCTGTCCCGCCTGGCAAGGCTGAGCTCTGGCAAGGCTGAGGTTCAGAGGGAGGTTGAGGCTTTGCTAATGAGGGTTGAGCATGCACAGAGGGACATCGACTACTTCGGATCCACCGCGGACTCCAACGCCTGTGTGGAAGTGCACGAGGACCTGCTGGAGCAGCAGCTTCTGGAAGAGGAGGAAGGAAAAAAGAGGCTTAAACTCATGCTTAATGCAAGTAAGAGCAGTTTGTTTGTTCAGGACTCTGGTGTGAACCATCCCGTGTGTGCATGCTGATGCAGGGATAGCAGATGTTCATGAGCCGTGTGAATGCCACAGGTTATTGCAAGGTAAAAACCCATGTGCGTGCAGGAAAGGTATATGGAAAACACAGTTCAAACGTTTACTTTGCAGAAATTTTGCTGAACGTCAAATTAATTCTTTGGAAGTTACTTCTCATTATAAAATAAGGTAAAATTTTAGATTACTTAATGGCAAAATAAGGTAAAATCCTCTGAAGATGTGCTCTTGCAAAGTTCCAGAAAAATACATCTCTGAGCACTGCAGCTGTGCTAAGGAATCAATAGGTGGTCTTTGTTTTTTGGACCAGGCAGGGTCAATACCTCAACTCAAAAGTGAATTAGTGAGCTAATAAAACACTTAATTCACTTCTGCAATTTGTACCTGCTTTACTGTCCTGCTCTGTCATCTTTCCTCTCCTTGTCTCCTCCTTTTACTGCAGTAAGAGAGCAGAGCACACTGGCTTGGCTGTAAGGAAAGTTTAGTTCTGATTTAAAAATTAGGTGGTGTAGCAACCAGCATAAATCTTTTGAACCAAATGACATTTTGTAACTATCTTTATCTTAAAAACTTGTGGTATGGATGTAAATTATGTATTATAGACATATTTAAAGTAGTCTGTTTTCTATTCATAGTAGGAAGAAATGGAGAGTAAATAATAAGAAGCACAAGCTGCAATTTTAAAAAAAGTCAGTGAAATAAATACAGCATCATCAATTATACAATTCCCCCGACCTCAGTAGAACTAAGCTGATTTAATTTTACACACAAGTTTACATTTTCTTCATTGAACTTTTCACACAAATCAGTATTAAGGCAGGTGCTTACAGAAGCAATCACCTATTCTGCTTCCGAGCTCTCCTCGTCCTCCACAATTCAGTGCTCTGAATATCAATAGTTCTGTTTTCCATTTAGAGAACTTTTGAACATTAGGCAGTTTTTTTTCAGAGAAGAAAAAAATTGGGGATTTTTAAATTGACTGCGGTTATGGCACTTTGAAAATTGTATCTTTCTGAAAGTTTCATCGGGGAAAAAAATTACTTTCCATTTTCCTTTGTCGGAAATTATTACTTTTAACTTTATTGCAGCAGTTCATAGTAACTTTATTTTCAATTTATTCTCTACCATCAGTACTAGTCAGATGCTTTTCCCATTGAATTTGATGGCAAAAATATTCCCTGTGCAAATTTTACAGCACTTAGAAAAAGTAGGAAGATCCTCAGCTCTAGAAAATAGCAGCTCTGCTTCTATGCTGTCATGTCTTACCCAGACTCTATGATTATTTTTGCCGACTCACTTCAAAAATCTAGCAGAAAAGAAGTTTTTTTTAAGTCCGCTTTTGTTACTGGGTTTGGGTCAAGTTTGCACAGAAAATAACAATCAGACAAAAATCTGGTTGTTTCCCCTGCAGAGGAAGGCACTGCTAAGGCTGCCTAGGGTTTGTGATTCAGCACCTTTGATTTTTAATTTTTTTTTTTTAATCTGTCTAATCAATAAATGTTAGATTTGAGAAAGCTGGTGTGGCTTGCTATGGGAAGGCATTTCCAGAGTGAGGACTCCCAGGAAAAAAAAAACATCCACGCTGTAGCAGCAATATCCAAAAGCTTTAATTAGAGGGTATCAGTGCACACAAATGACCTAAAGATTGCTTTCTATAGGCAACTGGAATCTTGCCACTGACTTCAATAGGTTCACATCAGGCCAAAGAGGGGGGCTGGTTTTGCCTTCTGCATTTCATCTGCTGCCAGAACTTCCTGCCTTATAGCTTTGTTTGTCCTGTTAACTGGAATGGCTGCACTCCACTGAAAGCAATTCTTTAAACTCCAAATTACTCTTGTAATTCATGAGTGCCTTTGGTAAACAAACTTGTTAATATGCTTTGCAATAGTTTGGGTTTTGTTTTGTTTTGTTTTGTTTTTCTTTCCTGGAAAGGATGCTTCTAGCTAAAGCTCTCAGAGTCTGAATGCCTGGGTCCTCACAGGCTTGGTGCTGTCTGGTCTGAAGCATCCTTGCAAGCTGCCCAGTGTTTTGGTTTTCTGTTATGCTGATCTATTTTCTTTTCTATTTATACTAAAAAGGCATAAAAAAAAAGGCTACCTAAGGATAAGACCATTCCTGAAACAAAAATAATATACGTGTGGGTAATGGATTTAAATCTGTCTGCCTCCAGCAAGAAATAAACCTGATTACTGAGTTGATCTAAACCAGAAGTCAGTTCTCTGAAGTAAAAATTATAGTCCTATAAAAGAGCAGACAAGAATAATCACAAAATCACTAACTGTGCTCTTGGTCTCCTCTCAGACACACAAATATCCAAATGTTTTGAATAAAACTGGTGTAATAGAACAAAGCCCAACGCTTTATAGGTAGTTGAAGATACCACAGTTTTCTCAGCAGGAATATATCACATAAAATTATTTTCAGCACTACTTACCATAGCCACACTGCTGACACCTTTACCGATATATTGACTCTGGTCCTAGAGATGAATTAAAATGAAAATGAGTAATTCTAAGAAAGAAAGCTAGAAAATTTACAGATATTCTAATTTTCTTTGGGTATTTCCTTGCAGGTTGTGACCATGGGCTTGCAGGTATTAGGTCCCTAAAGGTGGTTAAGAAGACTGGAGGAAAGCATGGCTCTTGGATGAAAGATCCTGGTAAAAAGCACGCCAAGATTTACTTATTAAATGGCTCTGTAAATAATGTAATTTTGGAATTTGAAAATATCATGGCTTTCATGGAAAGCAACCAGACACTGAAGGCTCGCAGAGTCCCCTTGCCATTGCCCTGGGAAGGAACTGGCCACGTCATCTATCAGGGTTTCCTCTTCTACCACAGACACGGCTCCCTAAACGAGATCATTAAATTCAATATCCAGAGAAGAAATGTAGCTGGCCGGATGCTGCTGCCAGGGGCTGGAAGGATTCCTGCCTACCAGCTCTCTGCACAGACAAAAATTGACCTGGCTGTTGATGAGCAGGGGCTGTGGGCTCTCCACGCAGAGCCAGAGACCGGGGGCAACATCGTCATCACCAAACTCGACGGCGCAGCCATGGCCGTGGAGCACAGCTGGGACACCCCCTGCAGCAGCAGGGATGCTGAGGCAGCATTTATGGCCTGCAACACCCTGCACGTGGTCCACAACTCTCCTTCTGGGGGCTCCTCCCGCATCCAGTGTGTTTATGATGTTCTGGGTGCTCTCAGTGCTTACCTGAACCCAGGACTGCAGCTCCCGAAACGCCACGGGAGCCACTCCACTGTCCATTACAATCCCAAAGAAAAGCAGCTCTTTGCTTGGGGTGATGGCTCCCAGATCATCTACAAGCTTCACACAGAGCAAAAAGTTTAAAACCTTTAGCAGCTTTTAAAACAGAACCAAAAGCCACCAGTCCCAGGTCAGTGCAGCCATTAAGGTGTACTAAAATTACTTTATTCCCACCTGTTACAACTTTCTTCCATTTTACATGACTTAAGGCTTACGTACCCCAGCAATCTTAATGCTCAATTAAGGATATGTGAAGACCCCATTAATACAAATTAAATGATGGCTAAATAGCACACTTGCACAAGCCACCTCCCACCCCCCCGACGCCCCCCCACCCCCGCCATTGGTCTTAAAGTCTGAGGTTAATTTAAAAAAAAAACAACAATACCCTGTTTCTGACAGGTTGTCTTCCTATTGAGACTATGTTTTCTGCTTCAATGCCATGGAAATCAAATCAGAAATCCTTCCTGCCCAAAACACAGTTTGATAACCATCACAACTCTGAAGATAACTGTAGAATGCCTTCTAGCAAGCAACATAAAATCACATACTTCCAGAGAAATTAGATATAAGTTTTAACAGGAGAGGTTTATTTTACCATAAGGTGTAGGAATATACACCCCCTCAAACATGGTTTGTTTTTAACACAGAACTCTGGTACATCACATCAAGGCTACTGCTGTTCAATGAACTACTAGAGTATTTCCATGAAAATTCCACATTTCTTGTCCATGTAGCTGTACAGACCACTGCTGATCCTGCCAGGACATTAGCTGCTGCCAAATATTCACTTTTATCAGCTTCAAGTAGCCACTTCTCACTATTTTTTGAGCATACCACTGTTTGTGTGTCAGAAGGAATGTTCCTAGGTGAACTGTTCTCTATCACACACTACTTCTAAAGGTTTTACATGTCACTCTTCCATGTTTCTTTCTCTTTAGGTTTCTCTCAGCACCAGCTTGTGAGGCATTTTCCCCAATGTTTCAACTCACTTCCATTGATTACAGCAGAATCTTTTTCATCCTATCCTGCACCCCCAGGAAAAGGTGGCTCAGATGAGCACAATAGTGCAGGTGAGGGAGGGCATGGTCCTGGGTTTGTGAGTCATAGATAAACTCCGGGTATTTTTGTTTCGAAAATAATGTTAAAAATGTTACATAATGTTGAAAAAAACAAACATGCTTCTAGTGTGAAGTACTGGTATAGACTGTATTTTTTATTTATTTTAATGATATCTGCATTTGTCTAATAGCAAACAAGCAAACACACCAAAAAAAATCCCTTCTGAAAAACCACAAATAATGGTACTTGAAAAGCAATTCACAGCTGTTGCTACAGCAAAGCCATTTTGTTCATTACACTGAGAGAGCTGTTGTTCTATTTAAAAATAGCTTCCAGAGAACAGCCAAACATCAGGGAATGATTCTGAAAAGGAGTTCCAGAGTGCAATTAAAAGTGTATAGGTTGCTGGGCTGCACCAGTGATACTCTGCCTTCAGCAAAAGGAACTTTCAAGTCATTCTGAGCAGGTCTGGTGACTCTGCAGGCATGGGATGCACAGCTACAGACATCCTCAGCCTGGGACGGAGGAGGGCTGGCTCTGCTTTCCTGCTTTAACCTGTGGGTTAAATTTAGGCAGTACCTGGCCTTTTATTCCTCTAAAATCTCAAACATGTAAATGCAAAATGGTATCTGCCACCTCTGGAATGCTGTGAGAACTTTAACTGTCAAGGATGTGTAGCTTTCTTTATTTAAGGAATAAAGTCTTTGGATGTATATGTGGAATGAATCTGCTTTTTAGAAAACGGGTTCTTGGCATGTGCTTTGTGCCACACAGAAGGGGAAGTCCATGTCACTCTTCTAGAGAAAGATTTTAATGTGCCATCCTCAAAATTCAGGCAGGGTCTTCTCTGAGCCTTGCTGCCCTGGAAATCCAAACTTCATGGTGAATTAAAGCCCGGGAGGGGGTGAAGCACCCAGAAATCCCCTCAGCAGCAGAGGGGGACACAGCCAGCCTGCGCAAGAGCTCCCAGCACTCTGTGAAACAAGTGCTCACTGTCAAACCCTGCACGGGCTTCCCTGCTTCCCCATGCCCTGGCTCTGTCCTCTGCACAGAGCCCCAGGGCACAGGGCAGGGCAGGAGCTGGCATCCTCTGGGCCACTGTGCCAGCGCCACACCAGGAGGCTGTGGAAGGCCACTGCGGGAAGTTCTGCAGCCCTGCAGGTGGAGGGGGGCAATCACTTCTCAGTCTGCACTTAAATCTTGCTCTATTTAAAGTCTTAAGATGAACTTTCGAGGTGATTTTGTTTTCCTCAATGCCCACAGATATTTGAGTGTCCCATGCTGTAAAGGGTGGTGTCTGCACCACTTAATTAGTGACTTGTCTGAAGTTTCTTCTGTCTTCACTCAGAGGCAGGATTAAAAAATATGAAGGAGAAGAGATTTATCTAAAGTACAGACTTAAGTACAGAGAGCTCTACAACACTTCTAGCTACCAGCTAAAAGTGAGCAAAATTGAGATGAACCTAGCTAGTTACAAGGTCTCTTAAAGCTACACAGTCCAATAGAGAAATAACACCTATATTATTGATACTTTTGACCCAATAACCAAACTCTTGTGACCCTCAGTGCAGCACTAACTGTCCAACCAAAATCTACTGCCTGAAATCATGGAGAAGAAGGAAGATGAGCACTGAAAGGAGACAACACCCAAAATCCTCCATCTTGTCCCATACCTATTAATTTATTCTAAAACCATCAAATTCCAAACCCCTCATTCACCGTGTGAAATCCCACACTTCTATTTAACTACACACCCGTGACTTTAACTGCCTCACACAAATTTGGAAGCCCTCTCCAAGGCCGCAGGTCAAAAGCAGTGTTCTCCATGGAGTCAGTGCCAGAAAGCACAGAAAACTGAAGAATTCCAGGTTTCTGGGATCCAACACCATGCCTGAGCTAATCTGGGAGTTTTACCACATAAACTTCACCTCAGCTGTGACAAAGAAAAAAACATGTTCTATCACTTCAGCCTTGCTCACACTCCTCCTGGAGCACAACATAGACCAGGCTACTGGTCCAGCAGCACAGAAAAAGCTGGGAAATGGACTGCAGGGTGTGGGAGCATACCAGTTTTTTGGACTGTAGTGGCAGCAGAATCTCTGGGCTTACAGCATCGGTGACACAGTTGAGTCACATCTGTGAATATGGTCTGTTCTGCTGAGCAGATAGTTCTTGGAAGAAAAGGATGGCAGGTATTCTCCTCCAGCTTCCTGGTAATCTCTTAAATGTGTATGATTTCATTAATTTTCATAACTGATAGCACACAAGCAGAAATTTTTTGAGAAAGTCAGAGGAGACATTTTAGTAACTCCCAGATAAAAAAAAAAAAAAAAAAGAAAAAAAGACTGTCTGTTCAGGAAGAGAAAGGAAGGAATGACAAATACCTGAAGTCAATACTCTGCTCCAAGACAGCAGTCTCCAAGAGGGAAGGACACAGAACTGTCAGGAAGAAGCAGGTAGACAGCCATGACAAGGAAGCATAAAAAGAGGGCATTGACTTCCAGTACAGGTAGAAGAAATTACTATTGCCATGAGTACAAGGGGATGAATACAGAGGATTCTTCATCAGGAAAAAAAAAAACAAATGATATTGTGGCACATACCTTCACCATCTAGATAACATCTACGTACTAACGTTGTTCGCCAAGTCATTTTGAGAAAAACTTCCTCCATGTGCACATCCCATGAGACCCACTGTGCTCATCCCATGAGAAACACTGTGCTCATCCCATGGGAACAACAGTGCTCAATCCATCTGAACCAATGAGCTCAGTCCTTGGGAACCACTGTGCTCATGCCATGGGAACCACACTGATCAATACATGAGAACCACTCTGCTTATCCCATGGGAACCAGTGTGCTCATCCCATGAGAATCACTGTGCTCAATCCATGAGACACAATGTTCTCATTCCATGGGACACAATGTTCTCATTCCATGGGAACCACTGAGCTCAGTCCACGTGAACAACAGTGCTCATCCCATGAGAAACACTGTGCTCAATCCATGAGAACCACTGTGCTCATCCCATGGGAACCACTGGGCTCAATCCATGCGAACAACAGTGCTCATCCCATGTGAACCACAGTGCTCATTCCATGGTAACCACTGTGCTCATACCAGGGGAACCACTGTGCTCATCCCATGAGAACCACAGTGCTCATCCCATGGGAACCACTCTGCTCAACCCACGTGAACCACTGCGCACATCCCATGGGAACCACTTTGCTCAATCCATGTGAACAACAGTGCTCATCCCATGGGAACAACTGTGCTCATCCCTTGGGAACCACTGTGCCCATACCATGGGAAAAACTGTGCTCATTCCCTAATACCCACTGTGCTCAATCCATGAGAACAACTATGCTCATCCCACGAGAACCACTTTGCTCAATCCATGTGAACCATTTAGCTCAATCCATGGGAAACACTGTGCTCAATCCACGTGAACCACTGTACTCAATCCATGAGAACCACTGCGCTCAATCCATGAGAACCACTGAGCACATCCCATGAGAACCACTGTGCTCAATCAATGAGAACCACTGTTCTGAATCCATGTGAAGAACAGTGCTCATCCCATGAGAAACACTGTGCTCATCCCATGAGAACCACTGTGCGCATCCCACGGGAACCACTGTGCTCAAACCATGAGAACAACTCAGCTAATCCCATGGGAACCACTGTTCTCATCCCAGGGGAAACACTGTGCTCAATCCATGGGAACCACTCTGCTAATCCCATGGGAACCACGGTACTAAATCCAGGTGAACCACTGTGCTCATCGCATCGGAACCACAGTGCTCATCCTGTGAGAACCACTGTCCTTATCCCGTGAGAACCACAGAGCTCATCCCATGACAACCACATTGCTCATCCTATGTGAAGCTCTGTGCTCATGCCATGGGAACCACTGTGGTCTATCCACTTTTACCACTCTGCAAATCACATGGGAACCACTGTGCTCATCCTATATGAACCAATGTGCTCAATCCATGTGAACCATTGTTCTCAGTCCTTGAGAACCACTGTACCCATCCCATGAGAACCACTGTGATCATTCCGGGGAATCCACTGCGCTCATACTATATGAACCACTCTGCTCATCCCCTGTGAACCACAGTGCTATTCCCATGGGAACCACTGTGCTCAACCCATGTGAACCACTGTGCCCATCCCATGGGAACCACTCAGCTCAATCCATGAGATCCACTGTGATCATCCCTAGAGAACCACTGTGCTCAATCCATGCGAACCACTGTGCTTCTCCCATGGGAACCATTGTGCTCATCCTATATGAACCACTCTGCTCATCCCCTGTGAACAACCATGCTCATCCCCTGTGTACCACAGGCTCATCCCATGGGAACCACAGTCCTCACTCCATGAGAAACACAGAGCTTATCCCATGGGACCTACTCTGCTCAATCCACGTGAAACACTGTGCTCATCCCATGGTAACAACTGTGCTAAATCCATGAGATCCACTGTGCTCATCCCATGACAACGCCTGTGCTCATACCATGGGTAGCACTCTCCTCATCCCATGGTAACCACTGTGCTCAACCCATGGGAGTAACTGTGCTCAATCAATGAGAACCACTGTGCTCATCTCATGGGAACCACTGGACTAAATCCATGTGAAAAACAGTGCTCATGCCATGTGAACCACTGACCTCATCCCATGGGAACCACTGCACTCAATCCATGAGAACCACTGTGCTCAATCCTTGAGAACCACTGTGCTCAAAACATGAGAACCACTCTGCTGATCCCATGGTAACCACTGTGCTCATCTCATGTGAACCACATTGCTCATCCCATGGCAACCACTGTGCTCATCCCATGGGAACTACTGTGCTCATCCTATATGAACCGCTCTACTCATCCCCTGTGAACCACCGTGCTCATCCCATGGGAACCACTCTGCTCATCCCGTATGAACCACATTGCTCATACCATGGCAACAACTGTGCTCATCCCATGGGAACCACTGTGCTCATGCCATGTGAACACCGGTGCTCATCCCATGTGAACACCAGTGCTCATCCCATGGGAACACCTGTGCTCATCCCATTGGAACCACTGGGCTCATCCATGTGAACAACTGTGCTCATCCCATGTGAACCACTGTGCTCATCCCTTGGGAACCACTGTTCTCAATCCATGTGAAGAACAGTGCTCATCCCATGTGAACGCCTGTGCTCATACCTTGCGAACCACTATGCTCAATCCATGAGAACCACTGTGCTCATCCCAGGAGAACCACTTTGCCCATGCCATTAGAACCACTTTGCTCAATCCATGTGAACCTTTTAGCTCAATCCATGGGAAACACTGTGCTCATGGCATGAGAACCACTGTGCTCCAACCGTGGGAACCACTGCGCTCAATCCATGAGAACCACAGTCCTCAGTCCATGAGAACTACCACGCTCAATCTATGAGAACCTCTGTGCTCATCCCATGGGAACCACTGCACTCAATCCATGAGAACCACTGCGCTCAATCCTCGTGAACCACTGTGCTCATGCCATGAGAACCACCACGCTCATCCCATGAGAACCACCGTGCTCAATCCATGTGAACCACTCTGCTCAGTCCACGAGATCCAGTGTGCTCATCCCATGGGAACCACTGAGCTCCACCCATGGAAACCACTGTACTCATCCCATGGAAACCACTGTGCTCATGCCATGAGAACCACAGTCCTCTATCCATGAGAACCACCGTGCTCAATCCATGGCAACCACTGTGCTCATCCCATGGGAGCCACTCTGCTCAATCCATGAAGTCCACTGTGCTCATCCCTAGAGAACCACTGTGCTCATCGCATGCGAACCACTGTGCTCAATCCGTGTGAACCACTGTGCTCATCCTATGCGAACCACTGTGACCCACGCATGAGAACAACTGTGCTCAATCCATGAGAACCATTGTGTTAATCCCTTGGGAACCACTCTCCTAAAACAACGTGAACCACTGTGCTCATCCCATGGGAACCACTGGGCTCATCCATGTGAACAACTGTGCTCATCCAATGTGAACCACTGTGCTCATCCCTTGGGAACCACTGTCCTCAATCCATGTGAAGGACAGTGCTCATCCCATGTGAACGCCTGTGCTCATACCTTGCGAACCACTATGCTCAATCCATGAGAACCACTGTGCTCATCCCACGAGAACCACTTTGCCCATGCCATTAGAACAACTTTGCTCAATACATGTGAACCATTTAGCTCAATCCATGGGAAACACTTTGCTCATGCCATGGGAACCACTGTGCTCCAACCGTGGGAACCACTGCGCTCAATCCATGAGAAACACAGTCCTCAGTCCATGAGAACTACCACGCTCAATCTATGAGAACCTCTGTGCTCATCCCATGGGAACCACTGCACTCAATCCATGAGAACCACTGCGCTCAATCCTCGTGAACCACTGTGCTCATCCCATGAGAACCACTGGGCTCATCCCATGAGAACCACTGTCCTCAATCCATGTGAACCACTCTGCTCAGTCCACGAGATCCAGGGTGCTCATCCCATGGGAACCACTGAGCTCCTCCCATGGAAACCGCGGGACTCATCCCATGGCAACCACTGTGGTCATGGCATGGGAACCACAGTCCTCTCTCCATGAGAACCTCCGCGCTCAATCCATGGCAGCCACTGTGCTCATCCCATGGGAGCCACTCTGCTCAATCCATGAAGTCCACTGTGCTCATCCCTAGAGAACCACTGTGCTCATCCCATGCGAACCACTGTGCTCAATCCGTGTGAACTACTGTGCTCATCCCATTGGAACCACTGGGCTCATCCATGTGAACAACTGTGCTCATCCAATGTGAACCAGTGTGCTCATCCCTTGGGAACAACTGTCTCAATCCATGTGAACCACTGTGCTCATCCCATGGGAACCACTGTGCTCAGTCCATGTGAACACCAGTGCTTATCCCATGTGATCACCTGTTCTCATCCCATTGGAACCACTGGGCTCATCCATGTGAACAATTGTGCTCATCCCATGTGAACCACTGTGCTCATCCCTTGGGAACCACTGTTCTCAGTCCATGTGAAGAACAGTGCTCATCCCATGTGAACGCCTGTGCTCATACCATTGGAACCACTATGCTCAATCCATGAGAACCACTGTGCTCATCCCACGAGAACAACTTTGCCTATGCCATTAGAACCACTTTGCTCAATCCATGTGAACCATTTAGCTAAATCCATGGGAAACACTGTGCTCATGCCATGGGAACCACTGTGCTCCAACCGTGGGAACAACTGTGATCAATCCATGAGAACCACAGTCCACAGTCCATGAGAACTACCACGCTCAATCTATGTGAACCTCTGTGCTCATCCCATGGGAACCACGGCACTCAATCCATGAGAACCACTGCGCTCAATCCTCGTGAACCACTGTGCTCAACCCATGAGAACCACTGTGCTCCTCCCATGAGAACCACTGTCCTCAATCCATGTGAACCACTGTGCTCAGTCCACGAGATCCAGTGTGCTCATCCCATGGGAACCACTGAGTTCCACCCATGGAAACCACTGTACTCATGCCATGGGATCCACAGTCCTCTATCCATGGGAACCACCACGCTCAATCCATGGCAACCACTGTGCTCATCCCTAGAGAACCACTGTGCTCATGCCATGGGAGCCACTCTGCACAATCCGTGTGAACCACTGTGCTCATTCTACGGGAACCACTGTGCCCCACCCATGGGAACCCCGGCGCTCAATCCATGAGAACCACAGTGCTCATCCCATGGGAACCCCTGTGCTAATACCATTGGAACCACTGTGCTCAATCCATATGAACTACTTACCTCAATCCATGGAAACCACTATACTCCACCCAAGGGAACCCCAGCGCTCAATCCATGAGAACCACAGTGCTCATCCGATGTGAACACCTGTGCTCATGCCATTGGAACCACTGGGCTCATCCATGTGAACAACTGTGCTCATCCCATGGGAACAACTGTGCTCATTCCTTGGGAACCACTTTGCTCATCCCTTGGGAACCACTGTTCTCATTCCATGTGAAGGACAGTGCTCATCCCATGTGAACGCCTGTGCTCATACCATTGGAACCACTATGCTCAATCCATGAGAACCACTGTGCTCAATCCATGTGAACCACTTTGACCATCCCATTAGGACCACTTTGCTCAATCCATGTGAACCTTTTAGCTCAATCCATGGGAAACACTGTGCTCATGCAATGGGAACCACTGTGCTCCAACCGTGGGAACCACTGCGCTCAATCCATGAGAACCACAGTGCTCAGTCCATGAGAACCACCACGCTCAATCTATGAGAACCTCTGTGCTAATCCCATGGGAAGCACTGCGCTCAATCCATGAGAACCACTGCGCTCAATCCTCGTGAACCACTGTGCTCATCTCATGAGAACCACTGTGCTCATCCCATGAGAACCACTGTCCTCAATCCATGTGAACCACTCTGCTCAGTCCACGAGATCCAGTGTGCTCATCCCATGGGAACCACTGAGCTCCACCCATGGAAACCACTGTACTCATCCCATGGCAACCACTGTGCTCATGCCATGAGAACCACAGTCCTCTATCCATGAGAACCACCGCGCTCAATCCATGGCAACCACTGTGCTCATCCCATGGGAGCCACTCTGCTCAATCCATGAAGTACACTGTGCTCATCCCTAGAGAACCACTGTGCTCATCCCATGCGAACCGCTGTGCTCAATCCGTGTGAACCGCTGTGCTCATCCTATGGGAACCACTGCGCCACACCCATATGAACCACTGTGCTCAATCCATGAGAACCACTGTGCTAATCCCTTGGGAACCACTCTCCTAAAACCACGTGAACCACTGTGCTCATCCCATGGTAACCACTGTGCTCAATCCATGTGAACCACTGTGCTCAGTCCATGAGATCCACTCTGCTCATTCCATGGGTACCACTGAGTTCCACCCATATGAACCACTGTGCTAATCCCATGGGAACCACTGTGCTCAGTCCATGAGATCCACTCTGCTCATTCCATGGGTATCACTGAGTTCCACCCATATGAACCACTGTGCAAATCCCATGGGAACCACTGTGCTCATGCCATTGGAACCACAGTCCTCAGTCCATGAGAACTACCGCGCTCAATCTATGAGAACCACTGCGATCAATCCTCGTGAACCACTGTGCTCATCCCATGAGAACCACTGTGCTCATCCCATGAGAATCACTGTGCTCATCCCATGAGAACCACCGTGCCCAAACCATGAGAACAACTGTACTCAACCCATTGTAACCACTGTGCTCATCCTACACAAACCACTGTCTTTAGTCCATGAGAACCACTGTGCTCAGTGCATGAGAACAACGGTGCTCAATCTATGTGACATCTTTGGACCATCCGATGGGAACCACAGTGCTCATCCCATGGGAACCCCTGTGCTAATACCATTGGAACCACTGTGCTCAATCCATATGAACTACTTACCTCAATCCATGGGAACCGCTATACTCCACCCATGGGAACCCCGGCGCTCAATCCATGAGAACCAGTGTGCTCATCCCATGTGAACACCTGTGCTCATCCCATTGGAACCACTGGGCTCATCCATGTGAACAACTGTGCTCATCCAATGTGAACCACTATGCTCATCCCTTGGGAACCACTGTTCTCAATCCATGTGAAGAACAGTGCTCACCCCATGTGAACGCCTGTGCTCATACCCTGCGAACCACTATGCTCAATCCATGAGAACCACTGTGCTCATCCCACGAGAACCACTTTGCCCATGCCATTAGAACCACTTTGCTCAATCCATGTGAACCATTTAGCTCAATCCATGGGAAACACTGTGCTCATGCCATGGGAACAACTGTGCTCAAACCGGGGGAACCACTGCGCTCAATCCATGAGAACCACAGTCCTCAGTCCATGAGAACCACCACGCTCAATCTATGAGAACCTCTGTGCTAATCCCATGGGAAGCACTGCGCTCAATCCATGAGAAACACTGCGCTCAAAAATCGTGAACCACTGTGCTCATCCCATGAGAACCACTGTGCTCAATCCGTGTGAACCACTGTGCTCATCCTATGGGAACCACAGTGCCCCACCCATGTGAACCACTGTGCTCAATCCATGAGAACCACTGTGCTAATCCCATGGTAACCACTGTGCTCAATCCATGTGAACCACTGTGCTCAGTCCATGAGATCCACTCTGCTCATTCCATGGGTACCACTGAGTTCCACCCATATGAACCACTGTGCTAATCCCATGGGAACCACTGTGCTCATGCCATTGGAACCACAGTCCTCAGTCCATGAGAACTACCGCGCTCATTCTATGAGACCCTCTGTGCTCATCCCATGGGAACAACTGCGCTCAATCCATGAGAACCACCGTGATCAATCCTCGTGAATCACTGTGCTCATCCCATGAGAACCACAGTTCTCAAACCATGAGAACAACTGTACTCAACCCATTGTAACCACTGTGCTCATTCCACGTGAACCACTGTGCTCATCCTACACAAACCACTGTCCTCAGTCCATGAGAACCACTGTGCTCAGTGCATGAGAACCACCGTGCTCAATCTACGTGACATATTTTGACCATCCGATGAGAACCACAGTGCTCATCCCATGGGAACCCATGTGCTAATACGATTGGAACCACTGTGCTCAATCCATATGAACTACTTACATCAATCCATGGGAACCACTATACTCCACCCATGGGAACCCCGGCGATCAATCCATGAGAACCACAGTGCTCATCCCATGTGAACCCCAGTGCTCATCCCATGTGAACACCTGTGCTCATACCATTGGAACAAGTATGCTCAATCCATGAGAACCACTGTGCTCATCCCACGAGAACCACTTTGCCAATGCCATTAGAACCACTTTGCTCAATCCATGTGAACCATTTAGCTCAATCCATGGGACACACTGCTCATGCCATGGGAACCACTGTGCTCCAACCAGGGGAACCACTGCGCTCAATCCATGAGAACCACAGTGCTCAGTCCATGACAACCACCACGCTCAATCTATGAGAACCTCTGTGCTCATCCCATGGGAAGCACTGCGCTCAATCCATGAGAACCACTGCGCTCAATCCTCGTGAACCACTGTGCTCATCCCATGAGAACCACTGGGCTCATCCCATGAGAACCACTGTCCTCAATCCATGTGAACCACTCTGCTCAGTCCACGAGATCCAGTGTGCTCATCCCATGGGAACCACTGAGCTCCACCCATGGAAACCACTGTACTCATCCCATGGCAACCACTGTGCGCATGTCATGAGAACCACTGTGCTCATCCCATGAGAACCACTGCGCTCAATCCATGTGAACCGCTCTGCTCAGTCCACGAGATCCAGTGTGCTCATCCCATGGGAACCACTGAGCTCCACCCATGGAAACCACTGTACTCATCCCATGGCAACCACTGTGCTCATGCCATGAGAACCACAGTCCTCTATCCATGAGAACCACAGCGCTCAATCCATGGCAACCACTGTGCTCATTCCATGGGAGCCACTCTGCTCAAACCATGTAGTCCACTGTGCTCATCCCTAGAGAACCACTGTGCTCATCCCATGCAAACCATTGTGCTCAATCTGTGTGAACCACTGCGCTCATCCTATGGGAACCACTGTGCCCCACCCATGGGAACCACTGTACTCAATCCATGAGAACCATTGTGCTAATCCCTTGGGAACAACTCGCCTAAAACCACGTGAACCACAGTGCTCATCCCATGGGAACCACTGTACTCAATCCATGGGAACGACTGTGCTCAGTCCATGAGATCCACTCTGCTCATCCCATGGGTACCACTGAGTACCACCCATATGAACCACTGTGCTCATCCCATGGGAACCACTGTGCTCATGCCATTGGAACCACAGTCCTCTGTCCATGAGAACTACCGCGCTCAATCTATGAGACCCTCTGTGCAAATCCCATGAGAACCACTGCGCTCAATCCATGAGAACCACTGCGATCAATCCTCGTGAACCACTGTGCTCATCCCATGAGAACCACTGTGCTCATCCCTTGGGAAGCGCAGTGCTCAAACCATGAGAACAACTGTACTCATCCCATTGTAACCACTGTGCTCATTCCACGTGAACCACTGTGCTCATCCTACACAAACCACTGTCCTCAGTCCATGAGAACCACTGAGCTCAGTGCATGAGAACCACCGTGCTCAATCCACGTGACATATTTTGACCATCCGATGGGAACCACAGTGCTCGTCCCATCTGAAACCCTGTTCTAATACCATTGGAACCACTGTGCTCAATCCATATGAACTGCTTACCTCAATCCATGGGAACCACTATACTCCACCCATGGGAACCCCGGCGCTCAATCCATGTGAACCACAGTGCTCATCCCATGTGAACACCTGTGCTCATCCCATTGGAACCACTGGGCTCATCCATGTGAACAACTGTGCTCATCCAATGTGAACCACTGTGCTCATCCCTTGGGAACCACTGTTCTCAATCCATGTGAAGAACAGTGCTCATCCCATGTGAACGCCTGTGCTCATACCTTGCGAACCACTATGCTCAATCCATGAGAACCACTGTGCTCATCCCACGAGAACCACTTTGCCCATGCCATTAGATCCACTTTTCTCAATCCATGTGAACCATTTAGCTCAATCCATGGGAAACACTGTGCTCATGCCATGGAAAAAACTGCGCTCCAACCGTGGGAACCACTGCGCTCAATCCATGAGAACCACTGCGCTCAATCCTCGTGAACCACTGTGCTCATCCCATGAGAAACACTGTGCTCATCCCATGGGAACCACTGTCCTCAATCCATGTGAACCACTCTGCTCAGTCCACGAGATCCAGTGTGCTCATCCCATGGGAACCACTGAGCTCCACCCATAGAAACCACTATACTCATCCCATGGCAACCACTGCGTTCCTGGCATGAGAACGACAGTCCTCTATCCATGAGAACCACCGCGCTCAATCCATGGCAACCACTGTGCTCATCCCATGGGAGCCACTCTGCTCAATCCATGAAGTCCACTGTGCTCATCCCTAGAGAACCACTGTGCTCATCCCATGTGAACCACTCTGCTCAGTCCACGAGATCCAGTGTGCTCATCCCATGGGAAGCAGTGCGTTCAATCCATGAGAACCACTGCGATCAATCCTCATGAACCACTGTGCTCATCCCATGAGAACCACAGTGCTCAAACCATGAGAACAATTGTACTCAACCCATTGTAACCACTGTGCTCAATCCATGAGGACCACTGTGCTCATCCTATGGGTACCACAGAGTTCCACCCATATGAACCACTGTGCTAATCCCATGAGAACCACTGTGCTCAATACATGGCAAAAACTGTGCTGATTCCATTGGAACCACGGTGCTCATTCCACGTGAACCACTATGCTCATCCTACACAAACCACTGTCCTCAGTCCATGAGAACCACTGTGCTCAGTGCATGTGAACCACGGTGCTCAATCCACGTGACCTATTATGACCATCCGATGGGAACCACAGTGCTCATCCCATGTGAACCCCTGTGCTAATACCATTGGAACCACTGTGCTCAATCCATATGAACTACTTACCTCAATCCATGGGAACGACTATACTCCACCCATGGAAACCACTGTACTCATCCCATGGCAACCACTGTGCTCATGTCATGAGAACCATTGTCCTCATCCCATGAGAACTACTTACCTCAATCCATGGGAACGACTATACTCCACCCATGGAAACCACTGTACTCATCCCATGGCAACCACTGTGCTCATGTCATGAGAACCATTGTCCTCATCCCATGAGAACCACTGTCCTCAATCCATGTGAACCACTGTGCTCAGTCCACGAGATCCAGTGTGCTCATCCCATGGGAACCACTGAGCTCCACCCATGGAAAACACTGTACTCATCCCATGGCAACCACTGTGCTCATGCCATGAGAACCACAGTCCTCTATCCATGAGAACCACCGCGCTCAATCCATGGCAACCACTGTGCTCATGCCATGGGAGCCACTCTGCTCAAACCATGTAGTCCACTGTGCTCATCCCTAGAGAACCACTGTGCTCATCCCTAGAGAACCACTGTGCTCATCCCATGCAAACCACTGTGCTCAACCCGTGTGAACCACTGTGCTCATCCTATGGGAACCACTGTGCCCCACCCATGGGAACCACTGTGCTCAATCCATGAGAACCATTGTGCTAATCCCTTGGGAACCACTCTCCTAAAACCACGTGAACAACTGTGCTCATCCCATGGGAACCACTGTGCTCAATCCATGTGAACCACTGTGCTCAGTCCACGAGATCCAGTGTGCTCATCCCATGGGTACCACTGAGTTCCACCCATATGAACCACTGTGCTCATCCCATGGGAACCACTGTGCTCATGCCATTGGAATCACAGTCCTCTGTCCATGAGAACTACTGCGCTCAATCTATGAGACCCTCTGTGCTCATCCCATGGGAACCACTGCGCTCAATCCATGAGAACCACTGCGATCAATCCTCGTGAACCACTGTGCTCATCCCATGAGAACCACTGTGCTCATCCCATGAGAACCACAGTGCTCAAACCATGAGAACAACTGTACTCAACCCATTGTAACCACTGTGCTCAATCCATGAGGACCACTGTGCTCATCCCATGGGTACCACAGAGTTCCACCCATATGAACCACTGTGCTAATCCCATGAGAACCACTGAGCTCAATACATGGGAAAAACTGTGCTGATTCCATTGGATCCACTGTGCTCATTCCACGTGAACCACTGTGCTCATCCTACACAAACCACTGTCCTCAGTCCATGAGAACCACTGTGCTCAGTGCATGAGAACCACGGTGCTCAATCCACGTGACATCTTTTGACCATCCGATGGGAATCACAGAGCTCATCCCATTTGAACCCCTGTGCTAATACCATTGGAACCACTGTGCTCAATCCATATGAACTACTTAACTCAATCCATGGGAACCACTATACTCCACCCATGGGAACCCCGGCGCTCAATCCATGAGAACCACAGTGCTCATCCCATGAGAACCACTGTGCTCATCCCATTGGAACCACTGGGCTCATCCATGTGAACAACTGTGCTCATCCAATGTGAACCACTGTGCTCATCCAATGTGAACCACTGTGCTCATCCCTTGGGAACCACTGTTCTCAATCCATGAGAACCACTGTGCTCAATCCATGTGAACCATTTAGCTCAATCCATGGGACACACTGTGCTCATCCCATGGGAACCACTGTGCTCCAACCGTGGGAACCACTGCGCTCAATCCATGAGAACCACTGCGCTCAATCCTCGTGAACCACTGTTCTCATCCCATGAGAAACACTGTGCTCATCCCAAGAGAACCACTGTCCTCAATCCATGTGAACCACTCTGCTCAGTCCACGAGATCCAGTGTGCTCATCCCATGGGAACCACTGAGCTCCACCCATGGAAAACACTGTACTCATTCCATGGCAACCACTGTGCTCATGCCATGAGAACCACAGTCCTCTATCCATGAGAACCACCGCGCTCAATCCATGGCAACCACTGTGCTCATCCCATGGGAGCCACTCTGCTCAATCCATGAAGTCCACTGTGCTCATCCCTAGAGAACCACTGTGCTCATCCCATGCAAACCACTGTGCTCAACCCGTGTGAACCACTGTGCTCATCCTATGGGAACCACTGTGCCCCACCCATGGGAACCACTGTGCTCAATCCATGAGAACCATTGTGCTAATCCCTTGGGAACCACGCTCCTAAAACCACGTGAACCACTGTGCTCATCCCATGGGAACCACGGCACTCAATGCATGAGAACCACTGCGCTCAATCCTCGTGAACCACTGTGCTCATCCCATGAGAACCACTGTGCTCCTCCCATGAGAACCACTGTGCTCATCCCATGGGAACCACTGTGCTCATGCCATTGGAACCACAGTCCTCAATCCATGAGAACTACCGCGCTCAATCTATGAGACTCTCTGTGCTCATCCCATGGGAACCACTGCGCTCAATCCATGAGAACCACTGCGATCAATCCTCGTGAACCACTGTGCTCATCCCATGAGAATCACTGTGCTCATCCCATGAGAACCACAGTGCTCAAACCATGAGAACAACTGTACTCAACCCATTGTAACCACTGTGCTCAGTCCATGAGGACCACTGTGCTCATCCTATGGGTACCACAGAGTTCCACCCATATGAACCACTGTGCTAATCCCATGAGAACCACTGAGCTCAATACATGGGAAAAACCGTGCTGATTCCATTAGAACCACTGTGCTCATTCCACGTGAACCACTGTGCTCATCCTACACAAACCACTGTCCTCAGTGCATGAGAACCACTGTGCTCAGTGCATGAGAACCACGGTGCTCAATCCACGTGACATATTTTGACCATCCGATGGGAACCACAGTGCTCATCCCATGTGAACCCCTGTGCTAATACCATTGGAACCACTGTGCTCAATCCATATGAACTACTTACCTCAATCCATGGGAACCACTATACTCCACCCATGGGAAGCCCGGCGCTCAATCCATGAGAACCACAGTGCTCATCTCATGTGAACACCTGTGCTCATCTCATTGGAACCACTGGGCTCATCCATGTGAACAACTGTGCTCATCCCATGTGAACCACTGTGCTCATCCCTTGGCAACCACTGTCTCAATCCGTGTGAAGAAGAGTGCTCATCCCATGGGAAACACTGTGCTCATACCATTGGAACAACTATGCTCAATCCATGAGAACCACTGTGCTCATCCCACGAGAACCACTTTGCCCATCCCATTAGAACCACTTTGCTCAATCCATGTGAACCATTTAGCTCAATCCATGGGAAACACT
The DNA here is from genome assembly GCF_963662255.1 of Cinclus cinclus. Taxonomy (NCBI): domain Eukaryota; kingdom Metazoa; phylum Chordata; class Aves; order Passeriformes; family Cinclidae; genus Cinclus; species Cinclus cinclus. The sequence goes on along the minus strand of NC_085051.1, from coordinate 1,050,535 downwards.
GTGCTCATGCCATGGGAACCACTGTGCTCCAACCGTGGGAACCACTGCGCTCAATCCATGAGAACCACAGTGCTCAGTCCATGAGAACCACCACGCTCAATCTATGAGAACCTCTGTGCTCATCCCATGTGAACCACTGTGCTCATCCCATGAGAACCACTGTGCTCATCCCATGAGAACCACAGTGCTCAAACCATGAGAACAACTGTACTCAACCCATTGTAACCACTGTGCTCAATCCATGGCAACCACTGTGCTCAACCCATGGGTACCACAGAGTTCCACCCATATGAACCACTCTGCTAATCCCATGAGAACCACTGAGCTCAATACATGGGAAAAACTGTGCTGATTCCATTGGATCCACTGGGCTCATTCCACGTGAACCACTGTGCTCATCCTACACAAACCACTGTCCTCAGTCCATGAGAACCACTGTGCTCAGTGCATGAGAACAATGGTGCTCATACCACGTGACATATTTTGACAATCCGATGGGAACCACAGTGCTCATCCCATGTGAACCCCTGTGCTCATCCCATTGGAACCACTGGGCTCATCCATGTGAACAACTGTGCTCATCCAATGTGAACCACTGTGCTCATCCCTTGGGAACCACTGTTCTCAATCCATGTGAAGAACAGTGCTCATCCCATGTGAACGCCTGTGCTCATACCTTGCAAACCACTATGCTCAATCCATGAGAACCACTGTGCTCATCCCACAAGAACCACTTTGCCCATGCCATTAGAACCACTTTGCTCAATCCATGTGAACCATTTAGCTCAATCCATGGGAAAAACTGTGCTCATGCCATGGGAACCACTGTGCTCCACCCGTGGGAACCACTGTGCTCAATCCATGAGAACCACAGTCCTCAGTCCATGAGAACCACCAGGTTCAATCTATGAGAACCTCTGTGCTCATCCCATGGGAACCACTGCGCTCAATCCATGTGAACTACTGTGCTCAGTCCATGAGATCCAGTGTGCTCATCCCATGGGTACCACTGAGTTCCACCCATGGAAAACACTGTACTCATCCCATGGCAACCACTGTGCTCATGCCATTGGAACCACAGTCCTCAGTCCATGAGAACTACCGCGCTCAATCTATGAGACCCTCTGTGCTCATGCCATGGGAACCACTGTGCTCCAACCATGGGAACCACTGAGCTCAATCCATGAGAACCATAGTCCTCAGTTCATGAGAACCACCACAAGCAATCTATGAGAACCTCTGTGCTCATCCCACGGGAACCACTGCGCTTAATCCATGAGAACCACTGCGCTCAATCCTCGTGAACCACTGTGCTCAGTCCACGAGATCCAGTGTGCTCATCCCATGGGAACCACTGAGCTCCACCCAGTCCACGAGATCCAGTGTGCTCATCCCATGGGAACCACTGAGCTCCACCCATGGAAAACACTGTACTCATCCCATGGCAACCACTGTGCTCAGGCCATGGGAACCACAGTCCTCTATCCATGAGAACCACCGCGCTCAATCCATGGCAACCACTGTGCTCATCCCACGGGAGCCACTCTGCTCAATCCATGAAGTCCACTGTGCTAATCCCATGAGAACCACTGAGCTCAATACATGGGAAAAACTGTGCTGATTCCATTGGAACCACTGTGCTCATCCTACACACACCACTGTGCTCAGTCCATGAGAACCACGGTGCTCACTCCACGTGACATATTTTGACCATCCGATTGGAACCACAATGCTCATCCCATGTGAACCCCTGTGCTCATCCCATTGGAACCACTGGGCTCATCCATGTGAACAACTGTGCTCATCCCATATGAACGCCTGTGCTCATACCTTGCGAACCACTATGCTCAATCCATGAGAACCACTGTGCTCATCCCACAAGAACCACTTTGCCCATCCTATTAGGACCACTTTGCTCAATCCATGTGAACCATTTAGCTCAATCCATGGGACACACTGTGCTCATGCCATGGGAACCACTGTGCTCCAACCGTGGGAACCACTGCGCTCAATCCATGAGAACCACAATCCTCAGTCCATGAGAACCACCACGCTCAATCTATGAGAACCTTTGTGCTCATCCCATGGGAACCACTGCGCTCAATCCATGAGAAACACTGCGCTCAAAAATCGTGAACCACTGTGCTCATCCCATGAGAACCACTGTGCTCAATCCGTGTGAACCACTGTGCTCATCCTATGGGAACCACAGTGCCCCACCCATGTGAACCACTGTGCTCATGCCATGAGAACCACAGTCCTCTATCCATGGGAACCACCGCGCTCAATCCATGGCAACCACTGTGCCCATCCCATGGGAGCCACTCTGCTCAATCCATGAAGTCCACTGTGCTCATCCCTAGAGAACCACTGTGTTCATCCCATGTGAACCACTGTGCTCAATCCGTGTGAACCACTGTGCTCATCCTATGGGAACCACTGTGCCCCACCCATGGGAACCACTGTGCTCAATCCATGAGAACCATTGTGCTAATCCCTTGGGAACCACTCTCCTAAAACCACGTAAACCACTGAGCTCATCCCATGGGAACCACTGTGCTCATCCCATGAGAACCACTGTGCTCAGACCATGAGATCCAGTGTGCTCATCCCATGGGTACCACTGAGTTCCACCCATATGAACCACTGTGCTCATCCCATGGGAACCACTGTGCTCATGCCATTGGAACCACAGTCCTCAGTCCATGAGAACTACCGCGCTCAATCTATGAGACCCTCTGTGCTCATCCCATGGGAACCAGTGCGCTCAATCCATGAGAACCACTGCGATCAATCCTCGTGAACCACTGTGCTCATCCCATGAGAACCACTGTGCTCATCCCATGGGAACCACAGTGCTCAAACCATGGGTACCACAGAGTTCCACCCATATGAACCACTGTGCTAATCCCATGAGATCCACTGAGCTCAATACATGGGAAAAACTGTGCTGATTCCATTGGAACCACTGTGCTAATCCCATGTGAACCACTGTGCTCATCCTACACAAACCACTGTCCTCAGTCCATGAGAACCACTGTGCTCAGTGCATGAGAACCATGGTGCTCAATCCACGTGACATATTTTGACCATCCAATGGGAACCACAGTGCTCATCCCATGTGAACCCCTGTGCTAATACCATTGGAACCACTGTGCTCAATCCATATGAACTACTTACCTCAATCCATGGGAACCACTATACTCCACTCATGGGAAGCCCGGCGCTCAATCCATGAGAACCACAGTGCTCATCTCATGTGAACCCCTGTGCTCATCTCATTGGAACCACTGGGCTCATCCATGTGAACCACTGTGCCTATCCATTGGCAACCACTGTTCTCAATCCATGTGAAGAACAGTGCTCATCCCAGGTGAACACCTGTGCTCATACCATTGGAACCACTATGCTCAATCCATGAGAACCACTGTGCTCATCCCACGAGAACCACTTTGCCCATCCCATTAGAACCACTTAGCTCAATCCATGTGAACCATTTAGCTCAATCCATGGGAAACACTGTGCTCATGCCATGGGAACCACTATGCTCCAACCGTGGGAACCACTGCGCTCAATCCATGAGAACCACAGTCCTCAGTCCATGAGAACCACCACGCCCAATCTATGAAAACCTCTGTGCTCATCCCATGGGAACCACTGCGCTCAATCCATGAGAACCACCACGCTCAATCAATGAAAACCTCTGTGCTCATCCCATGAGAACCACTGCGCTCAATCCATGAGAACCACTGCGATCAATCCTCGTGAACCACTGTGCTCATCCCATGAGAATCACTGTGCTCCAACCGTGGGAACCACAGTCCTCAGTCAATGAGAACTACCGCGCTCAATCTATGAGACCCTCTGTGCTCATCCCATGGGAACCACTGCGCACAATCCATGAGAACCACTGCGATAAATCCTTGTGAGCCACTGTGCTCATCCCATGAGAACCACTGTACTCATCCCATGAGAACCACTGTCCTCAATCCATGTGAACCACTGTGCTCAGTCCACGAGATCCAGTGTGCTCATCCCATGGGAACCACTGAGCTCATCCCTTGGGAACCACTGTTCTCAATCCATGTGAAGAACAGTGCTCATCCCATGTGAACGCCTGTGCTCATACCTTGCGAACCACTATGCTCAATCCATGAGAACCACTGTGCTTATCCCTCGAGAACCACTTTGCCCATCCCATTAAAACCACTTTGCTCAATCCATGTGAACCATTTAGTGCAATCCATGGGAAACACTGTGCTCATGCCATGGGAACCACTGTGCTCCAACCGTGGGAACCACTGCGCTCAATCCATGAGAACCACAGTGCTCAGTCCATGAGAACCACCAGGTTCAATCTATGAGAACCACTGTGCTCAACCCTTGGGAACCACTGTGCTCATTCCATGAGAACCACTGTGCTCATCCCATGAGAACCACTGTCCTCAATCCATGTGAACCACTCTGCTCAGTCCACGAGATCCAGTGTGCTCATCCCATGGGAACCACTGAGCTCCACCCATGGAAAACACTGTACTCATCCCATGGAAACCACTGTGCTCATGCCATGAGAACCACAGTCCTCTATCCATGAGAACCTCTGTGCTCATCCCATGGGAACCACTGTGCTCATCTCATGGGAGCCACTCTGCTCAATCCATGAAGTCCACTGTGTTCATCCCTGGAGAAGAACTGTGCTCATCCCATGAGAACCACTGTCCTCAATCCATGTGAACCACTCTGCTCAGTCCACGAGATCCAGGGTGCTCATCCCATGGGAACCACTGAGCTCCACCCATGGAAACCACTGTACTCATCCCATGGAAACCACTGTACTCATCCCATGTGAACCACTGTGCTCATGCCATGAGAACCACTGTCCTCAATCCATGAGAACCACTGCGCTCAATCCATGGCAACCACTGTGCTCATCTCATGGGAGCCACTCTGCTCAATCCATGAAGTCCACTGTGTTCATCCCTGGAGAAGAACTGTGCTCATCCCATGAGAACCACTATCCTCAATCCATGTGAACCACTCTGCTCAGTCCACGAGATCCAGGGTGCTCATCCCATGGGAACCACTGAGCTCCACCCATGGAAACCAATGTACTCATCCCATGGAAACCACTGTACGCATCCCATGTGAACCACTGTGCTCATCCCATGAGAACCACTGTCCTCAATCCATGTGAACCACGGTGCTCAGTCCACGAGATCCAGTGCGCTCATCCCATGGGAACCACTGAGCTCCACCCATATGAACCACTGTGCTAATCCCATGGGAACCACTGTGCTCATGCCATTGGAACCACAGTCCTCAGTCCATGAGAACTACCGCGCTCAATCTATGAGACGCTCTGTGCTCATCCCATGGGAACCACTGCGCTCAATCCATGAGAACCACTGCGATCAATCCTCGTGAACCACTGTGCTCATCCCATGAGAATCACTGTGCTCATCCCATGAGAACCACTGTGCTCATCCCATGAGATCCACTGTCCTCAATCCATGTGAACCACTCTGCTCAGTCCACGAGATCCAGGGTGCTCATCCCATGGGAACCACTGAGTTCCACCCATGGAAACCTCTGTACTCATCCCATGGCAACCACTGTGCTCATGCCATGAGAACCACAGACTTCTATCCATGAGAAACACCGCGCTCATTCCATGGCAACCACTGTGCTCATCTCATGGGAGCCACTCTGCGCAATCCATGAAGTCCACTGTGTTCATCCCTAGAGAAGAACTGTGCTCATCCCATGAGAACCACTGTCCTCAATCCATGTGAACCACTCTGCTCAGTCCACGAAATCCAGTGTGCTCATCCCATGGGAACCACTGAGCTCCACCCATGGAAACCACTGTACTCATCCCATGGAAACCACTGTACTCATCCCATGTGAACCACTGTGCTCATCCCATGAGAACCACTGTCCTCAATCCATGTGAACCACTCTGCTCAGTCCAGGAGATCCAGTGCGCTCATCCCATGGGAACCACTGAGCTCCACACATATCAACCACTGTGCTAATCCCATGGGAACCACTGCGCTCATGCCATTGGAACCACAGTCCTCAGTCCATGAGAACTACCGCGCTCAATCTATGAGAACCTCTGTGCTCATCCCATGGGAACCACTGCGCTCAATCCATGAGAACCACTGCGATCAATCCTCGTGAACCACTGTGCCCATCCCATGAGAATCACTGTGCTCATCCCATGAGAACCACAGTGCTCAATCCATGAGGACCACTGTGCTCATCCCATGGGTACCACAGAGTTCCACCCATATGAACCACTGTGCTAATCCCATGAGAACCACTGAGCTCAATACATGGGAAAAACTGTGCTGATTCCATTGGATCCACTGTGCTCATTCCACGTGAACCACTGTGCTCATCCTACACAAACCACTGTCCTCAGTCCATGAGAACCACTGTGCTCAGTGCATGAGAACCATGGTGCTCAATCCACGTGACATATTTTGACCATCCGATGGGAACCACAGTGCTCATCCCATGTGAACCCCTGTGCTAATACCATTGGAACCACTGTGCTCAATCCATATGAACTACTTACCTCAATCCATGGGAACCACTATACTCCACCCATGGGAACCCCGGCGCTCAATCCATGAGAACCACAGTGCTCATCCCATGAGAACCACTGTGCTCATCCCATTGGAACCACTGGGCTCATCCCTTGGGAACCACTGTTCTCAATCCATGTGAAGAACAGTGCTCACCCCATGTGAACGCCTGTGCTCATACCAGTGGAACCACTATGCTCAATCCATGAGAACCACTGTGCTCATCCCACGAGAACCACTTTGCCCATCCCATTAGAACCACTTTGCTCAATCCATGTGAACCATTTAGCTCAATCCATGGGAAACACTGTGCTCCAACCGTGGGAACCACTGTGCTCCAACCGTGGGAACCACTGCGCTCAATCCATGAGAACCACAGTGCTCAGTCCATGAGAACCACCACGCTCAATCTATGAGAACCTCTGTGCTCATCCCATGTGAACGCCTGTGCTCATACCTTGCGAACCACTATGCTCAATCCATGAGAACCACTGTGCTCATCGCACGAGAACCACTTTGCCCATCCCATTAGAACCAAATTTCTCAATCCATGTGAACCATTTAGCTCAATCCATGGGAAACACTGTGCTCATGCCATGGGAACCACTATGCTCCAACCGTGGGAACCACTGCGCTGAATCCATGAGAACCACAGTCCTCAGTCCATGACAACCACCACGCTCAATCTATGAGAACCTCTGTGCTCATCCCATGGGAACCACTGTGCTAATTCCATGTGAACCACTGCGCTCAGTCCATGAGATCCACTCTGCTCATCCCATGGGTACCACTGAGTTCCACACATATGAACCACTGTGCTAATCCCATGGGAACCACTTTGCCCATGCCATTGGAACCACAGTCCTCAGTCCATGAGAACTACTGCGCTCAATCTATGAGACCCTCTGTGCTCATCCCATGGGAACAACTGCGCTCAATCCATGAAAACCACTGCGATCAATCCTCGTGAACCACTGTGCTCATCCCATGAGAACCACAGTGCTCAAACCATGAGAACAACTGTACTCAACCCATTGTAACCACTGTGCTCATCCCTAGAGAACCACTGTGCTCATCCCATGGGTACCACAGAGTTCAACCCATATGAACCACTGTGCTAATCCCATGGGAACCACTGTGCTCATGCCATGGGAACCACTGTGCTCAATCCATGAGAACCACCGCGCTCAATCCATGAGAACAACTGTGCTCATCCCATGAGAACCACTTTGCTCATCCCATGGGAACCACTGTGCTAATCCCATGGGAACCACTATGCTCAATCCATGAGAAACACTGTGCTCATCCCATGAGAATCACTTTGCTCAATCCATGTGAACCACTGTGCTCAGTCCATGAGATCCACTGTGCTCATCCCATGGGTACCACTGAGTTCCACGAACATGACCCAATGTGCTCATCCCATGAGAACCACTGTGCTCATGCCATGGGAACTACAGTCCTCAATTCATGAGAACCACCGCGCTCAATCCATGTGAACCACTTAGCTGAATCCATGGGAAACACTGTGCTCATCCCATGGGAACCCCTTTTCTCATCCCCTGGGAACCACTGTGCACATCCCATGAGAACCACTGTGCTCAATCCATGAGAACCACTGTGCTCATCCCAGGGGAACCACTGTGCTCAATCCTTGAGAACAACTCTGCTCATCCCATGAGAACCTCAATGCTCATCCCATGGGTACCATTCTCCTCATCCCATGGGAACCACAGTCCTCAATCCATGAGAAAAACCGCGCTCAATCCATGAGGACAACTGTGCTCATCCCATGATAACCACTGCACTCTATCCATGAGAAACACTCTGCTAATCCCATAGGAACCATATTGCTCATCCCATGGCAACCACTGTGCTCATTCTATGGGAGCCACTCTGCTCAATCTATGGTAAAAACTGTACTCATCCCATGGGAACCACTGTGCTCAATCCTCGTGAACCATTGTGCTCATCCTATGGGAACCACTGTGCTCAGTCCATGTGAACCACTGTGCTCAGTCCATGAGAACCACTGTGCTCAATCCACGTGAGCCATTTTGCTAATCCCATGAGAACCACAGTGCTCATCCATGAGAACCACTGTTCTCAATCCATGTGAACAACAGTCCTCAACCCATGTGAACCGCTGTGCTCATCCCATTGCAACCACTGTGCTCAATGCATGAGAACCACTGTGCTCATCCGGTGGGTACAACTATCCTCATACCATGGGAACCACTGTGCTCCAACCGTGGGAACCACAGTCCTCAATCCATGAGACCCACTGCGCTCAATCCATGAGATCCACTGTGCGTATTCCATGGGAACCACAGCGCTCAATCCATGAGAACCACTCTGCTCAATCTATGTGAACCACTGTGCTCATCCAATAAGAAACACTCTGCTCATCCCATTGGAACTACTGTGCTCATCCCATTAGAACCACTGTGCTCATACAAGAGGAACCACTGTGCTCATCCCATGAGAACAACTGTGCTCAATCCATGAGAACAACTATGCCCATCCCATGGCAACCACTGTGCTCATCCTATTAGAACCACTGTGCTCAATCCATGAGAACCACTCTGCTAATCCCATGTGAACCACTGTGCTCATCCCATGGGAACCAGAGTGCTCAATCCACGTGAACCATTGTGCTCATCCCATGGGAACCACTGTGCTCATCCCTTGGGAACCACCGTGCTTGTCCTGTATGAACCACTGTCCTCATCCCCTGTGAACCACTGTGCTCATCCCATGGGAACCTCTGTGCTCATCCCTTGGGAACCACTGTTCTCAATCCACGTGAGCCTCTGTGTTCAATCCACGTGAACCACTGTGCTCATTCCATGAGAACCACAGTCCTCAATCCACGAGTACGACCGCGCTCAATCCATGAGAACTACTGTGCTCATCCTATGGGAACCACTGTGCTCAATCCACGTGTACCACTCTGCTCATCCCATGGGAACCACTGTCCTCATCCCATGGGAACCACAGTGCTCATCACAAGGGAACCCCTGTTCTCATCCCATGGGAACCACTGTGCTCAATCCATGAGAACTACTTTGCGCATCCCATGGGAACCACTGTGCTCAATCCATGTGAAGAACTGTGCTCATCCCATGTGAACCACTGTGCTCATCCCATGGCAACCACAGTGCTCATCACATGAGAACCACTGTTCTGAATCCATGGGAACCACTGTGCTCATCCTATATGAACCTTTGGCTTTTTGTTTCTCCACAGCCCGACCCTCCTCTAGAGGGGAGCTTAACTCCCTCTCCTCTTACCTCTGGATCATTATCCTTCCAGAAAAGCACATCTCCTCATTTTTTGGCTGTGGAGAAATTCCCTCACCCCTCCTCTGGCAGTGCAGTCTCCTCACTGTTTTCCTGCATTTAGTCCTGACTGCCTTTTCCCACGGTGAGGGCAGGGTTTTCTGGCACATTTCTTTCATATATTTCCCCTGCCCTCCATTTCTTCTGCCTTCTCTTCCACAGAGAAGCCAGAACAATCTGCAATGATTATGTCTTGTTTGCACTTGGAACAATCAGAATTGTCACAGACAGAAAGGTTTTCAGCTTTATCCATTTATTGACACCCCTGTGATGAATTTAAGCTTTCTGATGCCTCTGTGCTTTCTCATTTAGACTTTGTGTATACTTAGGATCTGTGGCTGCTAAAAGCCCCTTTCCAGTTGAGCATAATGTGATGCTATGAGCATGCCAGTTCATCTGGGTTTATTTTTACAGTTCCCATCAGATATAACCTTGTTTTTCAGAAAATAATCTTCCTCTCTCTTTTTCTTTTTCATTTCCACCTCCATGGATCTGGAGGATGAAAGCCTATTTAGCATTCATGCAAGCAGCCGCCATATCAGAAAAAGACATGGTACATGTTGTTACAGGTGAGTTTATCACTAAAAAATACAACTTTTTGCCTGCCTGCTGTCCCCCTGAATGTTTCCCCCCCTACTGTTTCCCACCCAATTGCAGGACACAGCTGCAGACACGTGCATGGAAGCTCAGCACAGAAACTGCAGAACCAAAATCATTAAAATACAGCTCTCCTAATACTGAAGAAATAGCTCCTCCTGAAGGCAGAAATCAGGACCTGTGGCTTTTTTCGAGTTGTTTTAACTTTCCATGAGTTTGCATTGCATGTAAGAAAATAACATTTTATTACACTTCCACTACACTGAGCCTTGAGCCCAGAAAAAGAAATGTACAGAATCCCAGAATCAGTTACCTTCTTATTTAGGGTTGAGTTCTCCATGGGACTAATTAGTGAGTCAGTCCCTACTCCATTATTGCAGGTCTGGGGCTTTTCTTTTGGCTTTTTGAACAGTTTCTTAAGAGTAGGAGAAAAAAGAAAAAAAAATCTGTGGAAAACGTTCTATTTCATTAACCTTTACAAGCACCTCAAAAAGGAAATACTTCTGAGGTGGCTAATTTTTGAGAGTTCCTAGGAGATACTGACATGGTTTTCTATTTCTCAATACTATCTTCACCCAGCTATTCTGAAAAGTAATGCTGAAAGTTACAGAATTTTTGGGAGCAGCTGTAGCAATACCCACTTTAGAACGTGCTGGGACTATATCTGCATGTAAAGAAAAACCTGTTGGAACCTAGAAATTGGGGTTTTCTGAGCTCTCTGTGCTTTCTGGCACTGACTCCATGGAGAACACTGCTTTTGACCTGAGGCCTTGGAGAAGGATTCCAAATTTGAGTGATGGAGTTAAAGTCACGGGTGTGTAGTTAAATAGAAGTGTGGGATTTCACACGGTGAATGAGGGGTTTGGAATTTGATGGTTTTAGAATAAATTAATAGGTATGGGACAAGATGGAGGATTTTAGGTGGTGTCTCCTTTCTGTGTTCTTCCTTCTTCTCCATGGTTTCAGGCAGTAGATTTTGGTTGGACAGTTAGTGCTGCACTGAGGGTCACAGGAGTTTGGTTATTGGGTCAAAAGTATCACTAATATAGGTGTTATTTCTCTATTGGACTGTGTAGCTCTAGGAGACCTTGTAACTAGCTAGGTTCACCTCCCTTTTGCTCACTTTTAGCTGGTAGCTAGAAGTGTTGCACAGCTCTCTGTCCTTTAGGTAAGATTTAATAAACAACCGAGCCCGAACACGAGAAATCTCTTCTCCTTCATATTTTTTAATCCTGCCTCTGAGTGAAGACAGAAGAAACTTCAGACAAGTCACTAATTAAGTGGTGCAGACACCACCCTTTACAAAATCCACTTATGTTAAATAACCCCCATAGTCTGTGTTGGCAATTTGGACCTTAGGGAGGGAAAAACATGGTTGGATTTACCTGTAACACTCATATGAATTCAAAGCAAAACCACAGCCACATAAAGTGGTGCTGTCATTTCTGAATTTACCAGGTCAGGAGGTATTTCTAGGGTGTAATTTTTCTCAAACTGTGAGCTCAAAGAATTGATGCACACTGAGGTGTATTCCCCTCACTCCCTATCATGAAGAGAGCAGTGACAGCTCTAATGAGCACACACCAAACATTTTTTTCTGCCTTGGGTCCCTGCAGTCAAACCATCAGTTCAGTTCCTGGTGAAGCCTCAATTTTTGGCCTACTCATTTCTACCAAAATTAATCTGAGAAATAGGCAGGAAAAAAAAAAAAGAGATTATGCAGTGAGGTCAAGGACAAAGACCTACACTTAGGCAGGAATAGTTTTCACATTTTTCACATTAAAATTCCAAAAGCAGATATTGTAATATTGTAAAGCAGAGGAGAAGAATTGGTTCCCCAGCTCACCAAGGGACAGAAATAAGTGAAACTGCAGTCAGGTTAGACATTAAACAACCATCTCACTACAAGGCACACCCCTGTTCACCTCCGAAATTTCCAGGGATAGACGACTAACAATTTCCAGGAGCAATATTGGCTAGAACAACCTTGCATTTTTGGAAGAACTGACCCCACAGCAGTTACCTGCAGAGATGAGAAGCAGTCTCTGGGGCACTGCCTCTGCTATCCTGGGATGTTAACTGAGAAAAATGAATTTATTATCAAGTGTCTATTTTCTCAGTAGGGGTCTGTGCCCTCCTGGAAACTGGGAGCCCCACAGCTGAAAGGAAAATTAGTCAGCTAGACCAGTCTTTCTGTATTTGTACATGGGACACTTTGTGTGATCTGATGTTGCAGTCATTTGCCTTTGAAATATGACTGGCTTAAAATCACTGAAAAATGGAACATTTTATAACTCTCACCTGGGTCCCCTTGTCCTCTATTTGTGATACATGAGGTTAGAAATTATATTTTCATTAGGATGTCCAAGTAGAAATCCCTTTAATAGAGGATTATTACACTAGCTTGTTCTGTGACCTCAAAGTTTGCCATAATTTTCTTATTCTTAATTAACTGGAAAATGAAAGAATCCAACATGTAAACGCTAATTGCTAATGTAAAGTCTCAGATCACGAACTTCTTATGTATTTTACTGCTCTCCAGTTCTTTGTTATAATTAATCCTCTACATAGAATTTTTGTGAGAAGGACTGATATATTTTATATCTTATATTTTGTACTTCTCATCTAATTCCTGAAACTTTCTGTAATTATTAACAAATATCCATACAGAATTAAGTGTTTTTGTGGTCTTGTTAAATATAGACTTTTCAGACTATTTAATTTAAACAACACATGTGCTTTATCAAAATATTTAATTTAAACAACACATATGACCAATTGCTTTTTCTTTTAAAGGCCTTATAGTGCTGGCATTATCACTGACCATTTTCTTCAGCTGAGGATCTGAGGATAAAAAGCCAACATCATTTCCTGTGCCCATTCTCGATTTGAAATCAGTATCTGCTCTCCTCAGAAGAGCTACAAAGATTTACATTGGCTTTGTGCTCACAGTGTGTTTTTCCAGAAGCAATTTAAATGTGTCTGCAAGCTGCACCCTGCTCTAATGCCAGCTCTCCAGTGCCACATGTACAGCTGGTAACAACTTTGCCAGAAAAGGTACAAAACCTGACATAGAGCCTTGGCTCCTCTTTATGCAGAGCCCCAGAAAATGAGGAAACTGTCTGAAATCAGGTATTTTAGTCCCAGCAGTTGAAAGTGTGTGCAGAACTTGTATCACTCTGGAAAACATGAACAGCCTCCTGTGAGGACCTCTAAAAAGTTCTGTTTCACTAACTTTTTTAGCAGAAAGAAGAATTCTGCTGAGTGCTATGAATTGCTTGTTTACTCCCCCATTCTGAGAGCTAGTGAGTACATTCAGAAAAAAATCATTTCTTATTCAGTTTTTTGGCCATAAAATGCAAACATAAATTTTCAGGATTAATGATAGCAGTAAAGTCAAAAATGTATTGCTCTAAGTTTAAATAATTTGCATGCTAGCAAACGGAAACAACCTCCAGGCCACCCTGAATCCTGTTTTCCCCCATTGGTATAATAAGATAAAGACTTTGGATAAATCTTTTCCTCATCGAGTTTTTACTTACAAAACTGTTTGTTTTACTAACCAACAGGTATGAAGATTACACTTTTTTCTATCCAAGCAATCCAAAATATGTTGGCAATGGTCATATGCTTTTATGTTTTGATGTATGAAAAACAGAAGAGATCAAATTTTTTTATGAGAAAATGTTTGAACTCTTCCCACCCACGTTCTGCACTGTAAATCTCCACAGATTTATCAGTCAGAGCACAGCACTGACATCCAGCTGGGATAGTTAAGTTGCAGATTTCTTACTAAACATGATTTTAATGCCTTCCTCTAATGGAGGAAGAGGGCAAGGAAGGTGCTGCTCATCATGTCCACAAGCAAAGTTTTTGGTGAAATATTTTTATTCATGTCGTCTGATATTACTCATAACACCAGATTGGCTTCAACCCTGGAAATGTCAGTAGCCATAAACTGAATGAAAAAACATTGTTTTTCATTTCAGCCTTGTTTGTGCCCAAACTAAAAGAATTTGTGGGGCTGTTTGCTGAGGAAGAACAACATCATGTGACTGATTAACCAGAAGAACAGCAAGGAATGCTCATAAACAAGATGTGAATACTTTTTTTAGAGGAATGTGGTGTGTACACAGAAAGAGTGCCCTGGTATCTGATGATGCACAAGCAAAGCAAAGCAGAAGAGAAATTCTTGTCCTTATTAATTCCATTACTTCAGGGAAACAAATATTTCATCTGTATACAACTGCACTGGGCAAAGCCAGTGGTTTAGATTCTCCCATGTTGAACCAAGGAGATTTTTAAAGGAGCCTGAAAAAAGTGAACATCTTCCTAAATATTTCAGCTAAAAATCCCAGAAGAAATCTTAAGATCTTAACAGCAGGAAAAGAAAATAATTTTCAATAGCAAAAAATGAAATGCTTCTAAGGTTGAATCCATGAGCCACAGTTCAGACCTGGATCAGAAAGCCACTGTCTAAATCTATGGTTATGGCACAAATGCAGCTGTTCTCATAGCATCAAGATTTTGATACTGAGGTACTTCTTCTAGCTGGACATAAATTCATACTAAGAAGAAAATAATGGTGATTATAAATATGCAAAAAATCTAGTTCCATATCAAGAGCAGAGCACTTCTACTGAAACAAATATCAGAACCACAATAAAGATGACTGACCATCATTATTTCCTGTTCAGAGAGGACTTTTTTGGAGACCGAACCCCCTTACTATTTAATATTACAAGTCATAGACAATACATTAAGGAGCTACAAAGGATAAAATAATGCATTATAATAGTGCACTAAGAAATACCTCTTGAATTTAAGATTGGATTAGTGTAAAGAAAATTAAACTGCAAATTACCTAAAAAACATGCTGTCTGCCCAAATGTCAACATTTACAGTGCTCATAAACACCTTTTTCTATGATCAGTTGTGTTTTTGTTTGAGCTAACAGAAAGCATGGCAAAGCACAGAAGCAAAGTTTTGCTTTTCAAACAGAGACAAGTTTATTTGGAGGTTTATATAGCTGCCATCAGCATGAAATCACGAGAGGATCCAGAGGTCATTGGCAGTGACACAGAGGTTTTCTCAGTAAATCAGAACTCCTGCATCTGTGGCACTGAGAACAAGCTGATCACCTTTCTAAGAGAGTTTGTGCTGGAGTTAACTTGGTTCCCCATGAGCTCCAGCCCCAAGGTGGTAAAATGTGCATGAAGGCTGTACAGCTTCTACCCCCAAACTGTGGTCCAGTTTCTGAGCTAGCAGATTTTAAGAAAGCAAAAATATACCAGGAGATATTTTCCTGATTACTTCTAAAAGGTAATGAAAGTGTAGTGACCAGGATATGGGCAGTCAACTGTAAAACATGTTTAGAGCTCAAAGGCAGGGCAGAGGGAAGTGACTCTTAAGACTTAAAAATAAAAATGAAAATAAGAATAAAAATACAAAAATAAAAATAAAATATAAAAATTAAAATTAAAATTAAAAAACGAAAATAAAAATAAAAACTAAAATAAAAATAAAAATAAAAATAAAAATAAAAATAAAAATAAAAATAAAAATAAATTAAAAACTCTAAGAGTGAAGAACTGCTGAAAACCTGCAATCTTTTGCATAAACAAAACAGGTGCTATATCAAGTCTCAGAAAAACACCAAGTTTATCTCTGAGGGTAGGCAGAGGAACAAAGGAAATGGGAGACTAGCTGAAATTCAGATTTCAGAGGGTCTAGCAGGGTTCTTTGACAGGAAAGCTGCATGGTGCAAAACCAGGTCACAAGTCCCCGAGGAGCATGTAAATCCAGGAGTTCCCACTGCTTTGGCAGTCAGGGTCAATTAGTGACGATTTCCAGGGCACTCCCAGGCTGGTTATCAGCTGCTGGGTCCAAGAGCAGCACTGGAGGCAGGGAGGGAGCTGCTGCTTTTCCTGTCCTTGGGCTTTTCACTGGGATTTTTTTCTGTGTCAGACCTTAATGATTGCTCTCAGTCTGACCCTTAGTGTGCGGGTCAGCAGAGACTCAGTTATGAAGCACTCTTTCTTCTCCACAGAAAACACCTTTCACCCTCCTGTGAAGTCACATCTTGGCAGAAAACAGCAGAGCAGAGCTGACCAGGAAACCAACATGAGCAATTTGA
The DNA here is from genome assembly GCF_963662255.1 of Cinclus cinclus. Taxonomy (NCBI): domain Eukaryota; kingdom Metazoa; phylum Chordata; class Aves; order Passeriformes; family Cinclidae; genus Cinclus; species Cinclus cinclus. Next base: position 1,033,868 of record NC_085051.1, on the reverse strand, counting down.
CACAAAAATCCCACTTTGGCCACCTTCTCTAAAGGCTCTAACACAGTCCTTCGTTTGTAGCCCATGACTCACATAATGGAAGAGTTCTCCCTTAAAGAAAAAACCAAACAAACAAATGCCATAACAGAGACACAGTTCAGAGCTGTGTCTTAATTAATTATTATTATTAATTATTGTCATTATAATTAATTAGAATGGGACAGAATCACTCCCTGGAGGTGAAACACTGGTGAAGCAGAGCTGAGCATTGAAATTAAAATTCAAGTAATGGCTTGAAATTGGATATTAATTTCTACAACTCTTAAACTTGTTCTTAAATATAGGCACCATGTTATCTGTGCATGAGAAGGAAATGCCTGCATTTCTTTTCTTTTTTCTTTCTTTTCTTTTTTTTTTTTTTATTTTTGGCTCAGGGTTTTAAGGATCATTGTAAGGACACTCAGATACTCTGAGTGGAGCACAGATGTCTATGACAGGCAATGTTTCTTGCACTTCCTTTCCATGCTGTATTTAAGATGGTATATTCAAAAACAGTATATAACAACTCAGATACAAAAGAAGAACAGTTACCATCAGGATACCTGCTTGCCTGTTGCAGTAATAACTTAGTTTCTTCATGCAGAAAAGCCAATTCTTTATTCACATAATTCAATTTTATACAGTTTTTACAGACCTCGTATGTAACTTTAATTGGTTAATAACTTTCTTGCCAATTACTCCATTGGTTAGTAAAGGGTATTTTACTTGTCCATCAAATCTCTCTATTCTTGAATTATTTTCTTATTTTCTTCACTGATTCTCATGGGACAGATCCATTGTTCACCCAGATGCAGACTTGCTTTCCTCACCAAGAAACACAACAAGATTTTTGTGTTAATTAACTCTCATTTCCAAGGTTACCTCTGCAAGCTGCACTTAGAAGAAGTGACAGGTTAGTTTTAATTCAGAGCAGGCCTGATTTTATGAGGCCCTTTTTTAATAATTTCTCTACCTGTCTGTGACACTTGCCCATTTAGTTTCTGCTTCCCAGAGAAAGATATTCAACCTTGGGGTGTTTGACTTGCCTTTTGAACTAGTCTGGTTCATTACTGAAACATCACAGAGTCCAATTAATGCTTGTGTGAATAATATATATATATAAAATATGCATTTATATGTGCATACATACATAATACATATATATGTATAAATACATACACATAACATATACAAATATTAGATATATAATATTATGCGTATATATACTTATTCTTCTACATAATAACGATTATGTAGCGATACTGCGATCACGCATTTTTGTTGCCATTGTTATGGGTTTATATGGGTTTTTCACACTCCAGCATCTTTCTAAACACGTGGCCATGCCCGAAGACCTTCACCTTGCTCTGCAGAGCTCAGGCATGTGAGCGAGCTGCTGCGTGTCAGCTGAGCTCCCAGGAGCTGACCTTGTGTGCTCTGGCTCAGGTCAGAGTTAGATGAAAGGGGCTCAGGCTAATCTTGCCTGCCTGAGAGCTGGGACAAGTCCCAGCCCGATGCTCAATCCTGCAGCTAAGCCAGCACGGGGTGTTTTGTTCCACCGCAGCACCAAAGGGCACCGGCCAGAGCTGCCCCAAAACCAAAAATAAAAAGAAAAAAACCCAAAAACTCGGAAACGCTCTGAGTTCATGTGTTGCTGCAGCTGGACATGAGAAAAAAGGCTGGGGGAGAGGCACCACTGCCCTGTCACACGGAGCTGAGCAGGGACACGTCAGGAAAGACAGCACACCAGTAAGCCAGCTTGTGTCCTTGCAGGCAAGCTGAACTCCGAGCTTGTCTGCTGTTATGGCCTCTCCTGGTGTTTGAAGGTTGTACAGGATTTCGTGTGTGTTTTTTTTTTTTTTTTTTGAATAAGAAACACCTTTTAAAAAACCAAAACCAACCAAACGAGCAAAAAACTTATTGGGAGACTTACTGAAGAGAGAATATGACAATAGATATTTTTCGGTCAGGAAACAGCTTAATAACACCTTATGTAGCTCACAGGACTTTCTAGCATGGTTTGTTTTGTCTTTTTTTTGGTTTTTTTGTTTTTTTTTTTTTTCTTATAGCAAATTTAGGCATCTTTTAGATTCCCCAAATGATGTGACTGAAACAAATCCCACGACTTGACATCACCTCATGGAAGGAGATGGAGCACCAGCTAACATGTGCTCTGTACACAAATTTATATTATAAACTATCTCCCGAGCTGCCTGGTGGTGAGAGCAAATGCAGATGTTGTAAACAGCTGTGCCTGCCTGAACAGACTGCAGCTGCCCCCTGTCAGCTCCTGATTTTGCTAACCCCAGAATTTATAAAATGCCTCAACGTGGGCAGGCTGTGTTTACCTGAGGGAGCCAAGAATGAACTCTCCATCCCAAAAACTCCAACCCCAAAACTCCATCCCAAAAAGTCCATCCCAAAAACTCTCAGGGTGACTCGCGAGTGATGTAAAGGCTGAACACGAGATGGCGCCAGGTCCTTGCAGCAGCACCACCTAAATTCGGATACTTCCACCTATATTTGGATAATTCCACCTGTCTCGGGTGCAGTTCCAGTTCCAGCATTTATGGCTCGTTTAAATGTTGTTTTTTAAATGCTGAATGAAAGGCACAATATGCTCCTGAAAGGCTTTTTTTAAGGACTGCACATATCAAAGCTTCTGGAAATAAAAATCTTCTGGAATAAAATAAGACTGGGGTTGGGGGGAAACCCCAAACTGCTCAACAAGTATAGTTCTCTCTGGGAAAACTATCTACATATTAAGGATTTTTTTTTTTAAAGTGTATAATATCTGTCCTAGTAAGAAGACCTCTATATCATGTGTTCAGCTAAATTATGACAGAAAAAAAAAAAAAAGTTCTGTTTTCCTATCAAGTAGCTGTACCTATCCTGCAAAATCTCAATATTCTATTTTCTAAAAGCAGAATTTCTACTTTTATGTAGGGGCAAAAAGACTTTTACTCAAACTGTCAACTTGAATGCTTCAAATTAACTCCACCAGATTAAATAAACCAGAAGGCATGCCTCAACCACTTTTAAAAATAAAAATTTCAAAGGGTAAGAGAAGGTTGTGCCAGAGGAAACTGGTAAGGTCACTGGCCACACATGTCTGCTAAAGATAAAGCAGGCTGCACTTTCTAGAGAGACATAATGGATTAACTTCATGGAGTCCATGGGGAAGGATTCTCCAACACTTTATTTCCTGGGATTTGTCCCCATTTACGTGAAAGGAAATCCCTGAGCATTTCAATGGGTCACTTTTTTTCCAAAACCAAGAGATTACACAGTACTGCAGCTTTCACAGTCCTGCATCACAGTGTTTATTTGTTGTTTTAATGCTGGTGTTTCACAGCCTGCAGTCTGTGAGGACTGTGATTTGGGGGAAGCAGTGAAACCAGACTGTGACTAACCTTTGTTGTAGCCTGGGAGTAAAGATTTCATTAAGAAGGACCTGAGATCATGTGAGGATTCTTGAGCAAGTTCATACTAAAGTATCTGAGTCGTTGGGACTGAATTTAGACTACTTTAGCTGCAACCAATTTACTCTCCTTTATAAACAGGAAAATTACAGCTTTATAAAAACCTTTCAGCAAATCTAACAACAATTTGGAACATGCTGGAAAGTGATGCATCAAAAGATTATTTTATTTTTTTTTTTCTCCTGCTTTAGAACCACGAGTTTCTATCCAGGGAGCACAGCCATTTAGAGCCTTCATCTCAGAGTCTGTTTTGGCCCTTGCCCTTCAGGGACTATGATCCATTTTGCCACTTTCCTGCACAACCCAGTAGCAGGGCAAGCAGCACAAGGAAAGAACGACTGGGTGCATCAGCCTAAGCCTGAACTGAAACTCAGCATTGTCAAAGTGACCCATAATGTGACTGTGACCCTGAGGAAGAGAAACTTATTCAATAAGTCTGCTCTGTAAATTTTAACAACATAAAAATGAACCCTGATGATTAAATCTCATTAGGATAAACTGTGGGATCTCAGGTGTGGGATCTCACAGATAAGTCTGTTTTATGAGATGGGACAAATGAAGATGGTTGGTAAAGCCATGTCCAGCAGTGCTCTGCTTTGGGGCTCCTAACTTTTTTTTTTCTCGTAGGTCTTTTCCGAGAAGGATGATTCTGCTCTCCCTGAATAAACCCGATTGTTACATGAGAGAGGCCAAGGCTTAACACAATGCCAGCTTTGTGACAGCCATTGGTCTGCACCACTGCAGCAAAGACAAACCACTCTCATTGAAGGGGGCACTTCTGGAATGATAATTAGCCAAGAGGCCAGCACAGCTGAGGGAACCCACTACACCGACAGAGGTGCAGAATTAACTCTCTTATTACACTGATATTAAACAGGATAGACAGGACCAACAAGCTGAAGGGAGCCCAGAATTAAGATTCTCTCTGCTTTCTGGTGGTGCAGCAGCATTATGTCCAACAGTAAGGAAACGGAGCTGTGAAATCACGACCCATGAACAGACAGGGGCTTGTGCTCTGTGCTCAGCCTCCCTCTGCTCCTGCCTGTCCTTCCCAAGGGAGTAGCAGTAATTGCAGAGCCTCCCCATTCCAGGCCCTTCCCCTGCACAGCACTGGGGCAAGGCCACACTCGCCTTCCCAGGCACTGCCTGACTCTGCTGCTCCAGGAAAATGCTGGAGAACAGCAGGTACCAGCAGGGGCTTGGCAATTCCAGGTCAGGAATAGCCGGGACAGGAGGAGACAACCCTGCATTGTGGGGTAAATGAGGTCCCAGGTCCTGCTTCCATCGTGTGGGAAGTTGCCAAGACACCAGTCCTAGACCTCCAGTGAGCTGGGTTGTTTTCAACTGAATTTTCCCCAGATTGTTCTAAATTCCACTGGCTCTTTCCCAAATGGCTTAGCAATATTCAACAAGCAGTGCTGCCCAATAATTTTTGGTATTGTTATTATGAAAGATGCAAATGTTATCAACCAGTGTCATTTTCTCTGCTCCCCTACCTGACCTATTTGAAAGGACTACCCCAAAGTGGAGGGAAAAGACAGGAAACATCCAAAAGCAGAATTAACATACAGCCCGTGGATTCTTGCCAGTTTAAATTCTTCTTTAGCATGTTCAGAGATGTTTCAAAGGCGTTCTACTCCACTTCCCATTTTCTCTCTCTCCCACCTTGGGCATGTCTGCTCTGTACGTGAGGTTCAATCCTTTATCTGGAATATCTGGTGTGTGATTCGTAGCCCTGGTGTTACGTGTGAGTTTAAAGCAAAACTGAAATAATACAGAATTCTTCCCAAGGTCAGAGAGTGGCTCAGCCAGTAACAGGGAACAACTTTTAACACTCCAAATACACTGGAAGGTTATTCTAGGTGAAGAGAGATTCTAAAACTGAGGAGAAGTGTTAAAGCAACAAAATTAGATTAAAACAGCATGTGTATTAGACATGCTTAAACTATTTAGGTGAAAGACATCATCATCCCAGGAGGAAACTGTGGTGGTTGAAATACAACCACTCCACAAAGAGTGAAAATAGTATTGTATTCATGTCTGGAATCTCTTTATCTCACTTTCTGCCAAGTAATTGCTTTTGTTTAGCCAGCTCCATAGAAAACTGACATCCTCAGAAGCACCCAGCCCGCTGTGAAGGAGCTGAGCCAGCACAGCACAGGTGACCCCTTTGGTCAGCACAAACCCTTTAGCAGATTTTTGCTCGGCCAGGCAAAAGTCCCAAGTGACCAGGGAACTCCCAAGGACAAAAACCCGCAGAACTTTTCATATTCCTACAAGTAAAATCTCCAGGGTATCCTGGAATCTCCAGGGGCAGTAGAAAAGCTACACTTCGTGAGTGTGTTTTTTGTTCAATGTTTGTGTACTTGGAGCCTTCCTGCACGGGAGATTTTCTTCAGTCATGAACAGAGGAGTCCACAGGGGGGTGTTATGAAATAGTTGTAACAATATAAACGACTTATGCTGCTATATTATCAAGAGAACCGAAGTAGTTAAGAAGTGCTTTAAATAGAGAAACACCTGATTTTTTAAACCTTTGGAGTGGCTGGCGTTTTTTTTCCGTCATTACTACGATGCCTGTGTTGAGCTGGAAAAACCCCGGCGTGCAAGGAAAAAAAAAAACAAAATTATCAAAACGGTATAGTTTAATCCCAGCAACAGCGAGGCGGGGAAATGCTGCGCAGAGAATTCCCTGAGCGCAGGAATTCCCTGGAGCACCTGCCCGCGCGGGGGGGGGGGGGGCCGGAGCGCCGGGCGCCGTCATCGTTTGGGGGCGGCACCGGCACCGGCAGCGGGGATCGGGAACGGGACCGGGGATCGGGAACGGGACCCGGGATCGGGATCGGGATCGGGATCGGGATCGGGATCGGAACAGGAACAAGACCGGGCTGCGCGGGAGGGTCCGGCTGCGGCCGCTCCGGGGCGTAGCGCCGTCCCGGCGGGCACGAGCACGACCAGGAGGATCAGGACCAGGAGGATCAAGACCAGGAGGACCAGGACCAGGAGGACCAGGACCAGGAGGACCAGGACCAGGAGGACCAGGACCAGGACCAGGACCAGGACCAGGACCAGGAGGATCAGGTCAGCGGTGTTCCAGGGGGCCGCTCGCTCCCGGCGCTGTGGCTGCTACCTCTCCTCGTCCCCGCTCCATCCCGCCCGCAGCAGCGCTTTTAAACGCGCGGCTCCTGGGAGGGGAACGCTTCTTCTCGCGGCGGGCAAAGCTCCGAAAGTCCGGCTCGGCTGGCGGGTGGGGAAATGAATGGTCCAGGGCGGGGGGTTCGGCAAGTGCTGTCAGTGGTGACGCACAGCTGCACCCAGCTCTCCAAGGTGGGATCCCCCTTCCTCCCCTCCCCGGGCTCCGACGACCAGCTATAAAAAAGCGGGGTGTCGTGAAGATTGTCTAAAGGATGTTCAGGGTGAAGCAGCTGGAAACGAAGCTGGCCGTTCGAGCAGTACAGAGACAAGGGAGGTAAGGGGATGCCAAGGGAGGTAAGGGGATGCCACGGGGATCCCCAATCCCATCGGTATTGCGCTGCTGTGACAAAAAATATCTCCCCCTGACATTTGCAAGAAGGATAAGGAGCCGCCCTCCTTGGTGCATCGTCCCTTGCTCAGCCTGGCGCGGGGCAGAAGAAGATGCAGTGTCCATTTGGCAGGTCAGCAGCTGCGGGTCTGGCTGTGCGTGGGAGGAGTGCGATGTGTGCTTCTGAAGATTTGCATTTACCACACTTTGTATTTCCACGGCCGAAGAAAGGTCGTTTGCAATTTCAGGTTTTTGATTTTAAGGTTGTGGAAGGAGGGGAATCAAGGAGGTGCACTTTTCTGGGGTTGTCTTGTTTTTGTAAAAAAAAAGGAGTATGTGAACAAGCGCATGAAGGGCTTCGTTCTGAAACTTGTATGGAAATGCGGAAAGAGCAGGTGGGCGAGCAGAGAGCAAAATTCCAGCTTTCCACGTTTATTTATTGACTTTGCCTGATTTTTACTGGCATCTGCCATATGAACTTGTTTCAAAACCAATTAATCTTTATGCTTCTCTCCATCTTTCTAATGGAGAAATACTTGGAGTAAAACTCAGTACACCAGGAAAGTGAAAGGCCAAACTGGGACAAACATAAGCATATACAGGTTGTTGTTTTTTAAATGACACGGGTTTTCCATCCACTCGCTCGTGATTCCAGTTGAGAACAATCGTAAAGGAACTGAAGGAAACCCAGTGTAAGTTAAACCAGAGGGAGAACTCCAAAGAACCTTAGCTTTGTCTTGAGGACAGGTATAGCTTGGTACCAGAATATGAAAAAATAATATGTAGTAATAATAATATATAAAATAATTTCAAGTCCCCAGTAATGAGTCTTAAGCTGAGGGACAGCTCAGGACTGGTCTCACCACTGACTGCTGAAGTTTTATTCTGTTATGGAGACACATGACTTGCCTGTAACTCTTCTGAGTTAATGTTAGCATCACTTTTGAAAACTTAAATGCTTTATTTACCTAAGCCAGGTAGCAATCAAGCGTCTTGATGAAACACACAGCAGCTTATCTGTCACACATCTGGGACTCTGCCCTATGGGAAGTCCAAATTAAAGGGAGGGGGCAGAAACTGGCTGATCTGTATGACTGGAACGTGGTAGGAATTGGGCTGGGAGCAATGTTCCCTGATTCCAGGTCCCTGGCTGCTTTCATCTCCCATCCCAGGAAGCAGAGGACTTGGGGGCATGGTGGCAGAGGGCACTGCTGCTACCATCCTGATTTTACTCCAGCAGCCCCATCCACAAGAGGAGAAGCCTCTTCCCACAAGAGGGAAGACAGGAAGGAGGTAGGGAAGGAATGAGATAATAAGGGCTAATCTTCCCCTCGCTCATCCTGTGTCTGACCTCACTTCATTTTTCTTCATGTGGTCCCAGTAGTGTGGAAAAGTGATCAGGGTGGGTGTGTGTGTAAACAGAGGGAGAATGTTTTGGTGTAGGCACAGACCACAGGAGTCTTTTTGGGTTCTTGAACCCATTCTCCCATTTTCTGTTGTGCTTGTTACGCTGAGTCAGGGTTTCTCCAGACAGACCATGCATGCTCGGGGGCAGCAAAGTTTGGCTCCATGTGGCAGAGTGTTCAAATGGAGGATGGGAAGAGAACAAGAAGGACAAGAGTGGAATGGAGACCTTAATAATCACCTTCCCTCAACACACTGATAGAGCCCTCAAACAGGCAGGAAAGGCAGAGGGACAATGCCTATGAGTGCAAAAGATGAGGAAATGAAAAAGAACAGACAGACAGTGAGCCACTTAGTTATTCCATGTTCCAGCCCTCATTTACTCAACTTGTTTCCTGTTTTCCTCTTTCTGATCTCTCTCCTCTAAACGAACAAACTCCCACAAAACCCACGAGTCACTCATCCCCCGACACTGCTTTCACTCTTACTAGGCTGCTCAGAGGCAGACCAGGAACTCAGTTCATTTCCCCTACAGCTAAGGATTTGTCTGAGCTCAGGCAGCCTTGACCTGGTAAGATCAGCAAAAAGCTGTGCTCACACAGGTAGAGCAGGGTCTCCATAGGGCTCTGCATATGAGCAAAAAAATCCACCTTCCTCCTGCTCCCTTCCCCAGAAAAGACTTTTACAGCAATAGGATGAAACCTGCTCCTTGCTTCACAAGTCTATAATGTGATGATTTAGATTGCCAAAGCAGAGAATGATGAATAAGGAAATGCGTTTTATGATAATGATCACTCAGTATAGGTGCAAAACCACTGAATGTGCTGCACAAAGAAAGCTTTTCTGTGTTTTCCAGAAATACCCAATGGTGTGGAAATAGCAATGCAGCAGAAGATGACATTGTTTAGGACAGTAGATTAGGACAGTCAGAAGTCACTTTTCTATCAGTGAAGTGGCATCATTCCAGTCTCTGGAGATGTTTATCATTCCTGTTTGCCATCTCATCCTCAGAGATTACTTCAATCTCTTTAGACATAACCTTGAAAATCTCATCAGCTACTGAAGAGGGTTTAGCAGCAGTGGATGTCCCTGGAGGGACACTTCCCAGAGTTCTGTAGACATGTATGAAATAACTTTGCTTCAGTCAACACCCTGAGAATTGGAAAGTTTCAGCAGTAAATTAAGTTATTTAAATTTTCCCAGTTTGCTTTTGTCTATTCAGTGCTCTCAACTCAGCTGTTGCTTTGAAGCTGAAGAAACTGAGAGTCCCACCTTTGCTCAGTCTGTTCTTTAACTTTGTCTAAGCTCTGAGGTGATATCTTTGGTAACCTGTGGCAGGTTGAATTTCTTCCTGTCACACTTTTACAATGTTTTAGTTCTTCTTTTACACAGATGCACGCTAAGTAAAAAAATAAAGTTTTTTTTTCTTGTAGTTAGATGCCTCTGCCTATATGTTTCAGTATGACATTTTTTATTTCAAGTCTCTCTGACCTTGTAACATTATAGTCATCTCTCTTGTTTCCCTCTTCACATGTTTATTTGCTATAAAACCATTTCTCAATAGCTCACTTTCCTCTTATCTGGCAATTCATTGATCCAGAGAACAAAGCAGTTAAATTACAAGGATAGTTTCTTTCTGAAACAAACATAAAAAGTAAATCCTGATGGCACTGTTGGCAGTCTAAGTCAATTTGTGTTCATAATGTGCATCTGCCAAGTTCCAGTGTGATAGCTTAGAGGACTTTAAGCACAACCTGAATTATAAACTCTCATTTGATAACCTGTAAAGCAAGATTTTATGGCTATTGTGTGGTTTACTACTGTTTCTGCAAAACCTGTGACTGAACCCTGCTGAGGGGAAAGAGCTGTATGTTTTCATACTGATCAAAAAAGAAAATTTACTATCTTCAAATGCTTAAGATAGGGCATCATTTCTCTCTCAGATCACCAACAAACAAATGGAGAATCATTAGTGGTTTTCTCAGCTCTGTGTATGTGATATGTAAAATATATTGTGTTTCTCTGTTTAGTCAAATTTTCCAGGTTAAATCTGAAGTAACTCAGGGTAAAAGTTGAGCATTGAATACAGGTTCAAATAGAGCACTTTATAGAGGTGTAAAAAAGAAACCTGATAAGAAACCTGATATGACCAGGTAGGATGTGTCATTCAAGGAATGATAAACAATGGATCCGACTTCTGAAAAATTGCAAGTGTGACTGTATGGGAAACCTTTGGCCTATCACCCAAGGACGCGGTGGTAAATTGATGGTGCTTCCCTGAAGCAGATGTGAATTTGGAGAAAACAGATCAGCTGATTCTCCTTCAATGAAACCCTGTGTTAGATTGGAGGGGTAAAATCAGACTGAATGCCCAAAGTCAAGAAACAGACTGGTCCAAAGGATGCCTCTGTTACAAGTCTTCTTGTCCAAGGCTGACTGTGAGCATTGTTTTCATTAGAGCAACACCAAGTGTATGAATATTTACAGGAGTGATTCACTGCAGTTCAGGTCTTCATGCTCTGTAAGATCAGCAGATTGTGCGCAGTTAATGTAATTAGTGAAGATAAATCTAAGATGTTGCATTCTAATCTGGGTTTCCTACACTTACAGTATGGGAACTCCTGCTTTACCTTATCCTCTTCTGAAAACAAGTCTGGTTGGTCTCTGCACTCAGAGCTGACTTGGCTGGGATTGCCTCCTTTCTCCTGTATGTATTGCTCATACAAAAGAAAAAAAAAGTAATTTTATTTCCTATTTGCACTATTTTCAGTCCAAACTTTACTTCAGAAATCTCATCTGGACAGGGGAAGATATTTGCCAAGTGTCTTTTGAACATAATGAATCATATTTTTATTCCTCTACAGTGCAAATGGCAGCATCTGCTTTAATAAATCTTACTTTAATAATCAGAACATCTTATTCTAATGGCATTACAGTAAGATTTATAAGTATGCTTCTGGGATGGGCATAAATTAATGAACATAATCTAGTCAGATCCCAAACAGAAGAATTTTGATGTTTCATTCCAGACAAAAAAATAAAAATCTCTATCAAAGACTTCGAGGAGATAATCTGTTTTATGTGGATAGATAGGAAACAAGCACAAGCCACTTAGGAAAGTAAGATATGGATTTTTTTAATATATTTAAGGATATTCTTTTAAAGAGTGTGTTCATTACATGTGAAGAAAAGAAAAAGCAAAATTAGTGAAGTCAATATTTTTTCTGGAAGTATTCTTCTGTAAATAAAATAAAAGTATGTGTACAATAAATAGAAGTATATGTACAAAATATTTTAGTATTAGTACAGATTATATTAAACCTGAACCCTTCAGTCACAGGCATTATAAATGGTTAGTTAAATATTTCTTGAATTAAAACATTTTTCAATTTAGAAAGCTGAATGCATGTGAAGTAGAAATTTTACATGAAACTGTAAAGTACAATGTTCAGTCTGCTCTAGAAGATTTTGCACATATAAAAAGAAAATCATGTTAGAACCTTTGTCACTAGAAGAAAGGGAAGTTGTTCTAACAGATTTTGTGCAAGAAGTTCTGTTCTGCTCTGCTTTGCAGAGCACAGTGCTGCTCTCTTGTGAAAAATACTGAGTAACCCTCAATAGTTGCTCACTCATACCATACCCAGTGAGTGCAACATTTCATAATAATTGTAAATCAGGCTAAGGATTAGTAAACTGTTTCAAGAATTGTGGTCCAAATCTGTTTTTCCTTGATTGCCTTCTCCAATTTAATTAGGAAACTTGGGAGCATCTTCAGTTTCCTCTGCAGATTGTGAAGTGCAGCTGGTTCTCATTCAACTGGCAAAAGGCAGATTTTTAGAAAACTGGTTTTTAGCATGGGGAGAGGAGTTTGTGTTCAGAGTAAATGGTTTGTTATAAAAGGAATTCATACTCCAAATTTTAGCTGGGATCTGCCAGCCATTTGTAGTTTTTATTTAATCAAAGCTTCTGATTATCCCGGACTAATTGCAAATGGGAGTAGCAGCTGCTCACTTCCTCTGGAAACCCAGATTTGGGTACTTAGAAGAAGAGCTTCCAAATTAGTAGAGACTGATAAAAGTGCCATTCTAGGCAGAATGCCCAGTTTGCCAGGCAGAATGTTCTTGAATATAATTTCACTGTAAATATACTTTATTTTCTTTTCTTAACTAATAAGCAAACAGAACTGTTACACGTACATGTTTACAGCATGATCTTGAAACAAAGCTATCCCTTATCAATAAACACTAGCAAAGCAAAACTACTCCTTATCAATAAATACTAATAGAGGGGACAAAACTTCTTCACAACAGAACTGTAACTTAGTGTTTGCCAATATGACCATATCCTTCTTTTCAAATAGGAATGGACAGGACTAGATTATTTTGGAATTAATGAAAATTAATATTTCCACTTGGAGGCTTGAAAACAACTGAAACAAAGGGGTCTGAATCTCTCTTATATATTAGCAAATCAAATTTTCCTTGCAAATTGAGTAGAAGAGTACAAAGATGCCACAATTACTGACATGGAAGCGGGCTTTGATCCATTTTCTGGAAAATTAAATAAACTGAAGGAACTGATAGTGAATTCTGATTCCCTTTTCTCTCCTGAAACAGAAGGAAAAGATAATGTTACCCAGCCGATGGTCATTTCAGTACTTTAGTCTTTTGTCTAGATTTGATTTTGATTTTCATGTAAGTGGCCCCAAATGCAAGACACTTCTGAGAAACTTTTCATGCAGGCAAATCAGCTGCTAGCTGTTAGGGATTAAAGGACTTTGCAAGTCATTAGCCTGAAATAATTTCATTTAGTGGCTGTATTAATAAACAGGTCAAATAAAAGGATTGTTACCAAGCATTAAAATACATGATTATCACCTCAGGAAACTCCATAGGTGTATTCACAGATCAAATATGAGTAGCAGGACCTTTCAAATAGTTCTAAAAAGCTGCCCTGAGTCTTAACATGAAATATTCTGTTTGTAAAAATATATAACAGCCTGACAGCCAGCATACCCCCAGGTGTCATTCCTGGTTTTGACAGTTCTGGCCTTGCTGTGGTCACACTTAGGTCCTCTAAAGTAATGTAAGAATTATTTTTCTAATTTTCTGCTATGTCCCTACAAAGGTGCCTAGTGCATTTATTTTAGAGGCTGTAAAATTTTACTAACTTTATAAGAATATATTGTTTTGGCTACAGTTATACTCTAGCATTTGTAATTTTTCTATTTATTTCAACCACGTGGAAGAGTTCTTCATGAGACTGGAAGTAACACATAGTAGGATTTTAGTTAAAAGTTCTATTTTTTTGGCAAATCCTTTTGTGCCATTGTTTGTGTTCAAGTAGTTAAATACTTACCAAAATACTTATCTGGAAAGGGATCTAGAGAAATCCTGTGTATGTTCATTATAATGGGTTAACTTGTGGATTTTTCATGCTCTAAAAGTAATGGGAATTCAGAGAACAAAAGGCATCCTTTCAGATACCCCAGTGATGTAATATGCTGACAGCATCATGACCTTCAGCTGTAGGTATGTACATAAAACCCAGAAGAACTCTTGAGTTTATGAATAGGTCCATTCCTAGGTTCAGTCCTTGGATTCAGCTGATTTGCAAAACTTCCAAAAGCTTTCTGAATCGGGTGTCTTAGCAAACCTGTGAGCCAAAATGACTGAACTGGAATATGGAAACTTTAGAGACTCGTAAGTGGAGGCTTGAAAGTTTTACTGAGCAATTAGTCTCTATCTGGAAATGGCACATACTTTCAGAGTTTTGCAAATCCAAAAAGGCATCCTGATGCATGGGACTGGGGCTTTCTTTTCTCCTATCTCTTTTTTAGTCCCCCATATTATGTGGATATATACATCTCCTTTCTCTGTGTGTGTACATACATATATATATATATATATATATATATATGTGTGTGTGTGTGTGTCCTTCCTATACAAAGGAGAAATTTCATTGATTTGGCTGATCCTTGATAAAATGATTTGACATGGAAGCGTATTTGTTTCACATTTGTACAGAACTTAGAATAAATACCTTGAAATGGATGGCAGACACTGCATGATGGGCTTTGTGGATGGTGAGAACTTGAGAACACCTCTCATAGTTGATGCTAAAAGGTGCCGTATACGACAGGAGAATTTTGGGTTTTCTTTTGTATCCTGTGCCTCAGGAGTATCCACTTGGTGGAAGCAGCACAGTGAGCACCTCAGAACTCTTTTTAAGCCTAAAAAACACTTTCCCCAGATATTCAAAATTGGACATACAATTACCTTTATTTTAATTGTCAGCTCATTATTAACTTGTTTTATTTGTGGTGATAGAGTCAGACCAGTAACAGTGCACACAGATGAGTGTGAAGTGCAAGAGCTGAGCACTCCACTGGGTTTTCAGGGAGGTGAATCCCTGAGGAGCCTTCCCTAGGTAAATATGTGTTTCTGTGAGCAAATACAGCTCCTCCATCAAACAGGGCATTGAGGAGGCCCCTAGACCTTGTCACACATTCATTGTGGGCTGCTCTGCTTCCCTCTAAAGTCAGCTTCTGATGTCATTGCATGCCTAATCTGTCTCTAGGCATCTGGGTATTCACTTTTCTTGTAGGATTCACTGGAGAAACAAGGATGAAGGGTTCTTCTTGTCACCTATAATAATGTTTCTTCAGCTGGGGGATGTTTTATGTTTCTCTCACCTCTGTGATTTTTAAAAGCATTAAATGCTGCTCTTGGATGTCCAGTTACTCTTCTGTCTGTCTTGCAGCATTACCTATCTGTATAATGCCTTTTTTTCAAAATTAGAAAATTGTTTTACTCCATTAAGTACGGAAAGCAATTATCATAGGAGGCTGGGATTTAAAATCCAGCTGTGGGCACAGGGTTAGATACAGATACTTTCTTAGTGTTCTTAGTTCTGCAGGGAGTAAGATGTCCCACATTCTGAAAAATAGAGGAGCAAAACCAACAAAAGGTGTCATTTAAAAGCAAGGTCTTACTTGCCCTGAAGAATTTTTTTGCCTCTTGGTTATGATGTCCGGGTGTTGGAATGATGAGTTACTTGTCCACAGAATTGTCTTGTTAAAGTTTAGGGTTTGACATGACCAATGATCTCAGATTAGGGGGAACTTAATAAAGCTTGAGGAGAAGGATGTACCACGGATAGTGGGCCCAAAAAATGCAGAATTTACAGGCCACAGGCACTTTGGGCAGAATTCCCAAGATAAGGAAGAAAGTAGCAAAGCCAACTCAGCAACTGCTGCAGCTCTGCTCTGTGTGTGGGTTGGTCTCTTGCACACCAGGTGAAATAACTTATTTGGGGACAACAGCGGTACCTGTTCTTGAGGCAGAGAAAGAGGAAAAACTTGAAGGTGGCCATTTTCCCCCAAAGATATTTTCAATTATCTTCAGGAAGCAATCTATATAGGAATGTTTTGTTTATAAGCATAGGCATTGAACTGGCACAGCTGTTAAAATTTATATTTTTGTTGATATGCTGAGTAGTGTGGAATATGGTGTTTTTCACAGCGATCCATTTGCTGTTCCCACTTTAGTGGCTTTAATCCAAGAGGATTCAATTTTGTTGAATTTGCTGTTTCTAGCAGAAGTATGTTTTTCTTTTCTTTGTTTCCCACAGACACTTTCCTCAAAATAGCTACAGAAGCTTTAATTTATACAGAAGTGCTTGATACTGTCAGTTCCTGTTAGCAGGAATTCAGCATATTTGTACCCACAGATGCAGGTTGGGAATATTCAACCAGCCTAGTGATATTCCCTTTATTTATAAATTGCTGCACAGAATGTTTCAAAGGGGGAACAATACTCAAGGAGATTAATTTTGCAAAGTCAAAAAGTTGATTTTTTAATACACATTTTTAGCCTTTACATCTAAAGCTGAGTTTAGACTTCACAAGAGCCTTCATGCCACATTTGTAAAGCTGAGGGAAATTCAGGACAGAGCTTTGTAATCAGAGTAACCCAAGAGTGGATAGTTTTGTAATAATAAGTATTAATAAGGAATGTTTTTCTTCCCTGTGGCCATGCTGAATTGTTTCTCTGTGCAGTCTGACCCAGACCTCGGGTTTTTTACCTTAGATATCTCGTGGATGAGAATTGCCTCTTTGGGTTGCAGGGAATCAGTTTTCTAAGTCATCCACCCTGCCCTTTGTTCTGAGGTTCTGCAGCAGAAAACCCTTGGGTACCCCAGATCCACTGGTGCCAATCCCTCCACTGATGCTCCCCTGTTCCAGTGTCTGCCCGTGTTAAGGAGCATTTAGTGCTCTCCACTCTTCTGAGCCTCCAAAGGGAGTTGTTTTGTACAGATTCCTGCCTTCTGCTCTGCATGGGAACATCCACGCCTTCACCTGTGTCATCATGTGATTCTTCAGGGGCGTTTTTCTAAAAATCAGAAGTGCAGAATTTCTAAAAATCAGAATTCCACTCTGCCAGCTGCCTGAGGAGTGTTTGCTCTTTGTTGGCAAGGCAGCTGATTTTTACAATGATCCTCTTTGTACATTGAGCAACTGAAGAAATGGAGGAGACTTGAAAATTGTACCTCCATGCATTTCTTTGAGGCACAAGATCTCCTGGCCCTGTGTTAGCACTGTTTGCCTAAATTTTTATGGGTTTTATAGAGGCTAGCTTTGAAAATTTTGCTTATCATATCTACCTAATCTGTCTCCACTGCTTTCAAGGGTTTGTCCTCTGCTTTACTCTAGGGCAGAGTTAATTTGGACATGAATTCTGTGTTTACTTTTACTATAACTCCTCACCTTTCAATTTACCAGAGCATGAATTTACTTTCAGGACCTGGGGGTGGGGGGGAGGGTGTGGTCTGAGCAGTTTCTCAGGTACTGGAACTGGATTTAAGTAACTTCAAAGATCTCATTGAAATGTTGACCTTCATGGAAGCAAATTTGAAGCTGTGACCTTGAGGTCAGTGAGATTGGAAGGAAAATTAACAAAAAAACAGAGTTTATTTTAAATGTTGAATTTTTGAGGATCTAATTTTCCTTAGTTGTAGAACTCTCTGAACTAGATGTGAACTGCAGTACCAAATCTGACTTTTGTTTTAAGAGGAGAAATGTTCATATTTTGGCACAGAAACTTTCTTCTTGTGTATTTTATCAGGTAGTGTTTTGTTCAGCTGAAGCTTATATCTAAACTATTTATTCTTTGTGTTGCTTTTATTTTATTAACTTTTAACTAGTTAGCAGCTGGAACTAGTTAGGTGACAGAGAAGCAAACTAAAATAATGAAATTAATTTTTATTAAAATAATTTTTTGACTTAGCGCGGTAACAACTAATGCAATTTTGGTTTTAAGATTTGCAAAATCAGAAGCTATAACACTTTTCCTTTATAGTGTGTATAACACAGAAAACTTCCTGCATCTGATAACAACAGGAAATTAAATGATGAATGTCTTTTTTAAGCTTTTCTGGACGAAGTTTAAAGCAACACTGAGGAATGAAGGGCTTCCTGCAGCTGCTGGAAGTGTTAGAGAGAGGAGCTGAAGAGAGCTCACTTTGCACATGCCATTCTGTCAGTATCAGCTCCTATAAGTAAGGATGAGACTTTGTGCAAACATGAGTCAGGAAATTTGGTTAGGGTACAAGTAGGAACTGTAACTCAATATCCATCAGGCCTGTGGAGGAGTTGCTATGAGGTGATCTGTGTTCTAAGCATCAAGTATCAGTCAGATCTAGCGTTTTTTAAAGGAGTCTTTCCTTTTTCCTTCACCCTCTGTTCCCCTAAAAACTGAAATTCAGACTTGTATTCGCGAACTTAATGGGTTTATTTTTGAAAAGAGATGTTTGACTTTGACTTTGCCACTTCAATAATGCAGTAAGTTGAACTGTGTTCTGTTCCCTTCATACTTTAAATCAAATTATTCAGTATATTATGTTTAAAAGCATTGTTGCTTTGTGCTTGTTGCTCTGACTCATCACAAATCTGGTTTTACAGTGGTTTTACAGTGCCAGGGTGCTGTGCTTCACTTGAGACTGTCCCCTCATGTAAGGACCCCAAGCAACATGTTCAATAGAGACTTTAGTAGTTCTGTCATCTACCTGAAGTAATTTGCTATCAGCTCTCTGTTGAAGTCTGGCTGATCTATATTTCTCTTTAGTACTGCACATTCCGCCTTTTTGCGGGCACTTTAACTTGCCAGCTGAAAATAAACTTTTTTCTTTCCTATTCTAGCTATTCTTTAAAAAACCCTCTGAAATAGCCTTGATTTTACTTATTACAGAATGGGTAATCAATGGAAGAAGTAGTTTTTTACCTTTCTGCCTGGCCCAGTGAAGCATATGAAGGGGAAATAGAGCAAGCACTGTCTGTATTAAGAAATAAATGAGATTTAAGTTAGATCCATAGAATGGTTAGGGTTGGAAAGGACCACAAAAGTCTTCTGGTTCCCCCCTTCTGCCACGGGCAGGGATGCCTTCCACCAGACCAGGCTGCTCCCAGCCCCATCTAGCCTGGCCTTGGGCACTTCCAGGGATCCAGGAGCAGCCACAGCTGCTCTGGGCACCCTGTGCCAGGACCTCACCACCCTCACAGGAAAGAATTTCTTCCTGATGTTGCATGTAAACCTACCTTCCTTCAGCTTAAGACTCTTACCCTTTTCCTGTCACTACTGCCCATGTGAGAAGTCCCTCTCCAGCAGTCTTGTAACCCTTTTAGGCACTGGAAAACTGCTGGAGGATCTCCCTGGAGCCTTCTCTGCTCCAGGCTGAGCCACCCCAGCTCTCTCAGCTGTCAGATAAATAGGATTTCTGGCTGGAGAGCCCTGGAGAGTCCTGTAAGTAGGATTCTAGTGACCATCAGAAATGATTCTGTTCCCTGGATTGGTAGTTAGGACTAAGGGTTATCTTAATTAGAGAGTCACAGCAGGTTCTAAGGGCGAGGATCCAAATATGAATTTGTAACTTCTGTAACTGGTGCTGCCATGGGCCGGAGGGATGAATCAGTGGCTGTGCTCCTGTCTGGATGCTACAGAGTGTGGCTGGGGGGAAAGAAAGGTGGGAAAGAGAGAGGGTGGAAGTTGGGCACACTTCTGCATTCCAGGGCAGGAGTTACCTTGCAGCTGACGGAAAGCTTGAAGGACTTCTGAGACTTCTCCAAGGCACTTGATACTTCCTCATGCCATTAAGTACAAAGCAATGTAATGCTCAAATCTGAGTGTTTAAACGGTTTACAAACATGTGTTTATTCATCCTAGGGTGAAAAAAAATGGTGACAGTTAATGATAACATGTTTCTGCTAAATGTAAGAGGAATTCATAGGCCACGGACAAGATCTGGATTTCTGGAGTTTCTGTCAAAAACTGCACCCCTTGTAGTTGATAAGGTTGGTAACCTCATTATTATGAGGAGCCTTGGGAAAACATCTGATTGCCTAAATTCATATTGTTCATATTCTTGCTAGAATTCAAGCCAGCCATGAAAGATTCAAATTTAATTAAGGCTTTTCATAATTCTAAAGGACATCTTGCTCACAGTGAATATGTCTGTTAAATATTATGTTCCTTTTGGACACGGTAAGTTGTAGT
Source organism: Cinclus cinclus (assembly GCF_963662255.1). Classification (NCBI taxonomy): domain Eukaryota; kingdom Metazoa; phylum Chordata; class Aves; order Passeriformes; family Cinclidae; genus Cinclus; species Cinclus cinclus. Next base: position 1,013,892 of record NC_085051.1, on the reverse strand, counting down.
TTTACATAGAGGATGTAGGTTAAGAAATTTGCAAGGGATATTGGCTCTGAGCACAATAATTCTACCAGAGATTTTTTCATTTTATTTGAAATGCAAATCTTAGATTAGACAGACTTGTAGTGTAATACTAGCTTAGCAAAATAAATTTCAGGAATTCAGACCAGTTTGCTTTGTCTGCACTTCCTGGAAGGTCTCATCACTTGGGCAATTTTAACAAACAGGGTTTGCAATATGTCTGTGGGCTGGGCTCTAAATTACTATGAGCATGTGCCTTAGAAGGGATGATAATAATTCAGACTTATGTCTGCTTAACAGTAAAACTTTGGCTATTAATAGCAGGGAGTTTTTAACAATCAGACAAAAAAGTAAATTATTTTCCTCCTAGAGACCTGAAAAGGTGAGTAGGCTGGTTCTTGTATTTTGCTGGCATAGGAATTAATCTAATAAATCCTGAAGGTTAGAATTTACTAATACTGAAGCTTGTACTGTACTGTGAGAGGTAGCTTTTGTTCAGTTCTTACCAAAGCTGAAGAAACTTCTGTGGGGTTTTTTTATGTGTATATATTTACATAAGTAAATAAGTCGTAGTGTTCTACATCTGCTGATGCCATTCAGGAATGAAAAATGTAAAAAAGATCTGTAATTAAAATGCCAGAAAATAGATGGATCCTATTTGAGGGACTGCTACAAGCATCTTGTTATTTAATAATATTTTTAAAAGATTTCACCTTTGAAGATATTTCTGTAGAATTTGATCAGAAATGGTAGCTGAAACGCCAGGAGGTCTAAAAAGCTCTTTTCATAATACTGCTCAGGACAGCCAAACTCTAAGAAGGGAGTGTCTGGGAAAGTGAGACTTGCCTGGAGCACAAGCAACAGGTTTGTCTAGAAAAAGATGTCAAGCAAGTAATATTACATTATCTCTCTGGAGCGAAGAACATTGCTTTATTAATAAATCCTTGTTTGATCAGCAGGTTTTGCTATAGCTTAATGCAGTTAAGCAGCAAATACACTGTGGGTACAGGTGATAAAACAGGCTGACTGTGGAGGTGGGAAGGAGATAGAAGATTTACTTCTGGTGGAGTATTTCAGCAAAACTTACTGGGTTTTGCCAAAGCTTTGATGGGACGTTTTTCCATCAGTGAATTTTCAAGTTTGTAATGCAGCATATCAGCATTTTCTGCGCCTTTGTCACTACAAATGATGAAATGCTGTATCAGATGTTAGCAAGAAATGTAGTCAGGCATTTCTTGTTTGAGCAGCTGTGTGCTGTTCCTACTTTCATCACAAATAAAAGCATGGAGAGCAGCCTAGAAATAGAAACTCTGTGCTATATTTAGCATTTTTCACTCTTTTTCTGCCTCCTAACTCTGAGCCAGAAATCTGCTGTGTTGGAACTCTGGAAACAGAATTTTAGACTTTCTGTGCTGATGGGCACTGACCCCCAGGAGAGCACTGCTTTTGACCTGAGGCTGTGGAGAAAGATTCCAAAATGGAATGATAGAACTGGGATTATGGGTGTGTATCTTGAATAGAAGTGTGCAATATCACATGGCGGAAAATTTAGAATTTAAGGTTTTCAAATATAATAATATATATGGAGCAAGATGAAGGCTTTAGGGCTGAGGTTTCTTTCTTTTCCACCTTCTTCATGGGTTTAGGTGGTGCTTTTGTAATCAGATAGAAAATTCTGCATTGTGGGTCACGGGTGTTCGGTTATTGGATTAAAAGTAAAAATAATTTAGGTGGCTTTTCTTAACTGGACAATTTGGCCTTAAAAGGCCTTGTAGAGTGAGAGATATATCTTCATTTTTAGGTTGTTAGCTAGAAGTGCTGTAGCCCTCACTGTAACATAGATAAAAATTAATAAATATCTGAGTCCAAACGCAAATTTCTATGTCTCAAGCTTTTAATCCCGACTCTGTCAGAGAAAAAAAAGAAGATTAAAATGTGCTACTGCTGCCCTGATTTCCCAGCACAGCTCGTGGCCATGCATCCCTGGGGGCTGGTGGCACTGGGGAGCCTGGTGCCCCTCTTGCTGTAGGTGGATTTCCTGACACCGAGGTGATTATCCCCCTGTGGTGTGGCTGCTTTGAACTGGAGGAAATACTGCAAGGCAGGAGGATCACGGCAGCTGAGAGGTCTTTGGTGGCTTGGGATGTGGCAACAGAAGGTGGAAATCTCCCAGAAAACCAACAGACGGAAGCAAGAGGATCAAGGGGCATATCTGGGAAGTTCACTTGTGAAGGAAAGCATTCTGGAATTCTGAATTTATATCAGATGACTTCATGACTTTACAGATTATTTTGAGCACAATTTATCTTATTACCAGTGCCATCGAATGAAATATTTGGGTGTCAAGTACTTTGGTTAAATTTAGCACTGCTCGTACTTAAAAGATTATTTTTGACAAAACAAAAGCAAGGGACCAAAACCACCCATTCATTTACGTTAATCTTAGCCCTGGGTGACACCAAAGATGAGGCATTCTCACACTGCTCTTCAGATCAATGTGATCTGCAGTTAAATTGTGGCTTACCCACTGTGACAAGCTATAAATGGCAGAGTTCAAACCGGAATGTTGCAGTTTCTGACTCATTCCTGCATCTGTCTCTCTGGATCCTGGGGTTATTTAAATTAACTGGAATCAACACAGGATGATGATAACACAGAGGTTCTTAGTAAATTAGCTTTCTTCATGTATGTGTCACCAGCACCATGGAGAAAAGCCCATGTCTTAGGATTCTTAGTTTCCAAGAGAAGAAAATAATTTTCCTTTGATGGTACAAATTTTCATTGTAATATTCGTCTCAGTTTGAACTGCTTGAATTCTTAGCCCAAGTAATCCCATGATAAACACATATTAGTGCCACTTCAGTAACACTGGAATAACAGGCCCCACAAACCCAGGCCCATTGCCTTTACACTTATCCACAACCTGAGTTGCTTAAGGGCATTTCCATCCACTGTCAGACTGGTGTCTTTCCTGATAGCTGCTAAAACTGAGCAGTTTCAAATCACAGCTCTTGCAACCCGCTGCAAAGCAAGGATGAATGCCAAAAGGACTGAATTGCAGCCTTCATGGAAAAGAAATGAAAATCCTGTGACCTTTGTGGGCTCTGAGCCCTGGGGATCACATGCACAGGAGCCATCCCTGTTCCCTCGCTGGTTGGGCACTGCCCTCGTGCTTCAGCCATGAAGTGATGTGCAAAAGGGGCCTTATTCCAAAGGGGATTTTCTCACTGGCAAGGAAATGTACTGCAGAAATTATTCTCCCCTTTGAAATGTCATCTGTTGGCAGCAGCAGCTGCTGCTTGACTTGGAGTCCAGCAACACTAGCTCGCAAGTAGAGACTCATTCTGGAAGATTTTTCTTTTTTTTTTCTTTTTTTTATTTTTATCCCTAATGTCAGGTGGTTACAAGAATATATTTAGTCCTGTTTTAAAGTACCAGCAGTAACCTTAGAGAACTCATACCTGGGACACTTTGGTTATTTGAACAGGAAGAAATTGGATTTTCAGTGTCGTGGAAGGATTGAATGGGGATGTAGAAGGGAGGATTGAAAGCTGTTCCAGAATTGTCTTTACTTTTAAGGCAACAGTCAAAAAACTGAGTTTCTGCAGATTTCTGCTTATAGACTAGACATGTTCTGCCCCTTGTCTTCAATCCTTCATTGAGCCTTAGTCGATCCTCTTTTTTTTCCAGAGGAAAAGGCTGAATTACACTGAACTTTGAATCTAGGAAACCATTGCTAAGGAGCAGGAGAATCTTAGTCTTTCAGTATTTCAAATTCTTTGGGGTTTTTTTGTTTTATTTTTGTTGTTGTTGTTTGTTCTGTTTTGTTTTGTTTTTAATTTGCATTTGACTGCTTTAGTAAAATCTCTTCCCAGAAATGAATCAGAGCTCACAGGTCATCTATCAAGAACAGGAAGAGTTTCTTTAATTTTCTCGTTACTAGGCTGTATTTTTGTATCAATAGGCTGCATTACTAAGCTGTAGCATTTTTTGTATGGTCTAATGTGTAATGTGACAGTAAAATATATTTTGCCATCGGGCTATTTTGTGTAATACATATGGCTTATTCTGTCTTTTCAGTAGAGGGAGTAAAGATCTGAAGAAATCCCAGATAATGGCTTCTGATGCCAGTCATATGCTGGAAGCAGCTTTGGAGCAAATGGATGACATCATTGCAGGTATTACAAAAATGCTTTATTTTACACCATACTATCTTGAGATTTAACCATGTCTGGTTTACTTTTTAATAATTTCTCTCAATTTATCGAGTTCTCTGACATGTAGTTTGCACTATTAACACTCTGGTTCAATAGCTATGTGGAGAAAGTAAAATAAAAGAAGTAAAAACAATCCTATAATTTCCCCTCAGACAGGTGAATATTGAAGTAAGAGAGATTTACTTTACTTTAATGCTCTATGGTTACTTAAACACATCCTCAGCCATGTGGTAATGCATTCTGTATTTCATATATCAGTTTTTTATTTCTATGTCTCTCTAAAAAAAGTTTTCACCAAGTCTTCTGGTTAGCTGGATGATACATAATGACATCAAACACATGCACATACAGATGTAGAAAAATGGGTGTGTTACATAAAAATACACATAATTCTATTATGCCTTGGGGGTTGTGCTCACACAGTGTGCAGCAGGAGCTCCTTAAAGGAGTGTCAGGGTAGGGCCATGATCTCATTTGTGCACAGTGGGAAAGAATTCACTGAAGCTTTATAAATCTAAATAGTGACACCCAAGCTGAGCCTTCTTCCCTGGTGATGAAGACAGTGACATCAGTCTCTTGTTGCTGCAGTTGTGCTTCTCCTTGGTCTTCTTCCTGCTCTTCTGGAAAAGCTTTCTGTCCAGAGACTGATATGGGGCTTTAAATGTCACCATCAGGCTTGGTCATTATCCAGGCTTTTTAGTTTAAACAATCATTAGGGTCTGATTTGGTTTGGTTTGTTTTTTTTTATTTTTCTTTTTTGCATCCTCATATGAGTCTTCACTTTATTCTAAATGTGAAAATTCTAACAGACTGCTGAGACACACAGAATTGAAAGCATGAATACAGGATAGATATAATTGAAATTACTGTTCACACTGATGGAAAATAATTCTAGGCAAATGGGAAGAATCACATATATATCTCCTTGTCCTGAATGCAAAACCTTGTTCAAACAAGATTTTAACCAGTGGAAGATAACTGGTATTTTATTTTTTTTTTTTACACCTAACAAAACACATAGATAGGGAAGCATTGAACTTCCCTCAGATGCATAAGGAGAGACTAAGAAAAGCAAGTCCCAGACCATAATTCATAAACTAGGAAACTATAATACTTTTTAGCCACTGCAAGCCTTGGGATGCTCTGGAACCTGTGCTCAGAAATGACCTGCACACAAGTGGAGCTCAGTGTCTCTCTTCTCTGGTGATTTATGCACAGCTCTGCACACACTGGGAATATCATGGGTGCACGGATGGTTCCACCCTTCAGAAAAAGCAAGAGAATAAAAAAAGAGGAAAAAAGAGTCACTCTATTTAAACTGATTTTCCGATTAGACTTTTTTTTTTTTTTTTTATCCCCAGGAGCTATCAGTTGTGAGGCGAGTCCTGGTTATGACAATATGTGTTTAATGTTGGGTTCTTTTTCATGGTATGGAAAGATAGCCTCATAATATGTGTTATATGTGGCATAAATTATTAAATAGCATTTTTTTCCTAAGGTTCATGCCAGAAAAAGTAATTGAGGCCAGAAGACAGCTTTCATTTTTTGTTGGTTGATTGGTTGGTTTAGCATTCTTTTCCCTGCTCCTTTTTCAGATTGTTTGTGCCATACCATTTCAGGGTTTAATCTTGATAAATAAAAAATAGAGTTAACTTTTTCCAGGCTTTCAAATGACATCACTTCTACCCCCATCCCTTGGCTGTCCTGGTGGTGTACAGAAGTAATGCAGAGAAGCAAAGCAAATGTTGGAAAACTCTTCACTGGAAATCAGCTTATCACAGCTGCTCTGTGCTGGTGACCAAGCTCCAAACTAAAAGGAGTCAGGCATTTATGATGTCTTATGATTTACCTGATTTATTCCTTTATTTAGGAAAAACTCCATTGTTTGGAAAGGTTGTTAACTTATACCTTTATTTATTACTTTCCTTTGTAGGAGTAGATAAACCTTTTTAAGATAGGTTAAGTCTGCTGTCATTCTTCTCTAGCCAATGTTCTGTGTGTTCCAGAACTATTTCTTGAATATTCTGGCATGACTGAAGGACCAAGTAGATCTGCTGGAGTCTATACTTGGATACAGTTATTATCCCAATTTGTCTGAAACTGAGGGACGGAATGATTATTCAAGTTTGATTCTCCCTAATTCAATCCAGTAAACTTCTGTATGCAGAAGGCAGGGACTGGAAAACAGGAATGGTCTCTCGTCCTGTACGGTGAGAGAGAAAATAAGGTGGAAAACACTTTTCAAAAGATGTCTGTAAGACTGTACTGAAACAAACCAGGACTGAGATTTCTTCAAATATGGGAAAAATCATCTGTACAAATGTAGCTGCTCTTGGAGTTGACAGGAAACAGCAAAAAATCAATTGTTCAAAGGTTAAACTTCATGACTAATGTAAACTTAGGGAGCTGATATAAAAGATGTTTTCTTTTGCAATGAGGCCTGAGTGAGTACTAGGAGACCCCCATGCTTCTTTTGGCCTCAGAAACTTTGTCTTTAGGCACAAAATTAGCATTAATTCCATTTTAGAGAAGTCCAGAGATGTATATCTGTCATTGCTTAACTTGTGAAGCTTGAGTATGAATGTATATATACAACATACAAAACCAGGATCCTCTCTCTGTAATCAGCCCTCACTTCTTTTGTTTGCTTTATTATCATTGAAATACTGGATTGGGGCCTTGTCCTTTAGGGTAAGAACTGGGTATGTGCAAATATATATTACAATATTACAAATATATAAAAATATTACAAAAAATATATAATTACAATACATAGTATATGAAATAGTACCTATATATATATATATATATATATATATATATATTGCAAGCATTTACAGATTTGCACTTTCCAATTCTAGAGGTCCTATCCCTTGCTCCAGGAGGTGACTTCTCTCATGCACAATTCTCATTAATCCAGCCAAGAAGTCCCACTGCAGCCTGTGCTCACTCTCCATGCAGCACAAAACCTATTAGTGCTCAGACTGCAGGAGAGGAGGGCTGTGAGGCAAGATTAACAAATTGAATTTCCCTGGGCCTGATCCAATTTGACAGATAGGTCAGTGTTCCCAAGTCTCTTATGCCTCGGTACAGCTGCACTGATAACCCACCCTCGTAGCTATATAAATTAGGCACGCTGAATGATTAGCCTTATTTAACTAAAATAGCAAAAAGGGCTAATGTGATTGTCAATGCACATCACTTGTCCATTAGCTGGAGTGACCTGCACTCCAAACAGAGACTTCCTCTAAAGAAACACCATCTATCACATCCATCTGCTCATTCTTTGTTTAAGGTGCATGACTTTGGCATTGCTTCCTTCTGATCTTTAACCAAGTCATTACTTCTTTTATCCAGATTGTACCCATTTATTAAAATGCATTTCTTTATAGGACTGTAGGTTTTGGTTATTTTTCTTGGCAATGTATTGTAACAAATTAATACCGTTTTTATTTTACAATTATTTTATATAAAACTGCTTCTTTCCATCATCAATTTGTAAATCATTATTTCTCTTTGCAATTAGTGACCATTAATTGTAAGGTCTACTCACCACAATATAGTTTGCTGCATCTATAGAGTTCTCTTCAAATTCACCAAGTCACCAGTGTAATTACTGAGTTTCCTTTTAACCAGAGCTCCTGCAATTATTGCCCACTGGAAAATAATGAGAAAGTTAAACATGTTATCACATGGGTCTGTACTAATATTTCAGTATTTAGCACAGGAAGATTAAAAAGTAAATGTAATTAAAAAGTTGGGCAAGGAGTTGTCCAAAGACTATTCATGTTTGAATTCCCTTCTCCTGAGCTGGCAGAATGTTGGGGCTCAGTTCATGGCTTTGGTTGCTGTATTAGAAACCCAACCACTTCCCACAGCCTTGCTGGAAAAGGGACCTTCAGAGGGAATTGTACTTAAGAAATAAACAGGCTTTTAGTTCAAATGTAATATCTTTTCCTCGTGGGATTTACCAGCCAGAATTTGAAAGAAGACCTGTTTGTGGCGATAATTAAATCACCTGTAATAAATGATCAGAACTTGGATTCCAAACAAAAAATGAATGCTGACACTCACTTGAGCTCCTTTGGATGGACTTCAGGTTCTGTGGAATAAAGTTTTCACTGAGCCCCTAGATAAATAAAAAAACCCCACAGTATTGCCTAGTGACCTCATCCTCCACCCCAAAGAGCCACATATCATCACAGGATTCATCCAGCCTCACAGCACTTGGTCTGAAGAGGATGGACACCCCTGTTCTGCTTCAGCAGGGATTGAAATTGTCCAGAGCAGACAGAGAGCACTTAATCCTAGTTTTGTGTGTGCTGGGGAGGTGCTGGTGGGTCTCATTTGAAGTCCATGCAGCTGGTGGGCACAGTTGGGACTGTGCAGAATGGCTGGAAAATAGCTGCTTCTTTTTCTTTTCAGTTTGTACACTTCCAGGAGGTTTTGCATTTTTATCACTTAAATCCAATTCAAGGCTCACAATACTTTCAAATTTAAAGTCTGGATTTTATATTTGTATAACTTTTTATAATTGTAATAGGAATCTTTATAGAATTTCACTTCAGAGCGCTGAACTGACTGCAGTTAAAATAATGATGAGCAAAACAGAACTATTTAAATGCTAAGCAATTTCCTTCATTGTAGATCACAGTAAGTGGACAACAACAGCTGCAGTGGTTTTCTTGCGTTTTCTAAATAAATTGCAATTGTTAAAAGGCTATGCTTCAGTTATCATTAGTGCATTTCCTTTTTATTTTCTGTTATTTTTCAATCAGTGATTAAGGCTTTTTTCTGAACAAAAGAAATATTATATCTAGAGCACTTGTTCATCTTATTACTTCTATGCATTCAGCAATTTGTGAGCATTTGTGAAGTTACAATATTGTGGCTTTTTTAACCATTAACTACAGTGTGTTGGTGCATAGATCTTATAGCAATAGAGATATGAAAAAGGAAATTACATGGAAAATTGCTTAAAATGAGGTCTTTGATAGAGGAATGCATAATTTCCTGTCGTAACAGTTCCAGAAAATTATGTGTCAAGAATGATGAGGGCTTTGGGGGGGAAGCAAAAGATAAAAAATTGTGTAAGACCTCTAAACATCCAGGATATTAAAGGAGGAAATACAAAAGCTTAACACAACATTTATAGTTTATAGTTGTGGGGCTTTATTTTATAACACTTAGAATTTCTTTAAAGTGCTGACATTTATCTCCAGACACTTGACTTCAGAAAAGCTGAGATATCAACAATATCTGATTTATAGCAATTAGAAATAGTTTAAACGTTTAAAAATAGGGTAGTTTCATTGTTTCCCTATTTACTCAATTCAGCATTTTTCATGTCAGCTCTCTGTGGCCTTGCTTTTAATTTTGCTAACAACTCCTAGAACAAATGTACACACTTTAATAACCATTTCAGCCATTTGTTGCTTATAACCAGCTGTTTATTAAGGCTTTTACATGTGCTGCAACCTTCAGGTTAAAACCTTGCAGAAGTGTCCAGGTGCATCTGTGGTCTGTGTTTTAAAAGCATGTGAAAATCGGGGCACTTGCATGCAGATCTGTGCATGGGCAGCACTGGCTGCTGATCCCTTCCCAGGGTTGCCAGTGCAACCTGACTTTTGGAATTTCCTCAATTTTGAGTGCTTAACCTTGCCAGAGGTCACTACAGCTGTCCCCAGACACGCTTCCCATTCTCACTTTCTCAAAAATCACGGGACTCCGAGCACAGGATGGAGAGGGGAGACTCACTGTCGTGTCTGCAGGAACAATGGATTCCCTCTGTGAACAGGGCAGAAATCACAGAGCTGAAACCACTGAAAGCATCTTTCCTATAAATACTTAATCACCAAAAAAAAACCCCCAAAAAATCAGGTATTTTAAACTGTTTGCTGTAAGGCAAAGTGGTCCTTTGAAGGTCCAAGTCAAACTGATCTACAGATCTGTTTGGTCTTTGACTTCCCTTGCAAATGCTTCTGCTGCTCCAGCAAAACAACAAAGTTAGAAGCTTTCTTGAAAATGGGAGTTAAGACTATTTCAAAATGGAAAAATACTTAAAGTTTAAATATGCTACTTTAAATTCTTTGTTTCTGATAAGAGATGGAGTTTTGGTTTTTTAGTACAAAACAGCAAAAATGCTGTCGTGTCCTAGACAGCTGCACCAGCTTACCAAACTGCAGTAATGCATTGCATTTATACCCAATAAGCTCCACGCAGCATGGCTGTTCGTGCTGTTTTGAGGAAGGACTGGAAAGAAACTGAAGCATGAATAACTGCAGATGCAGCATGTGGCAAAGAAAGGCAGTTAAGCCATGATGGCCAAAACCCCACGGGTCTGAAAATCTGAGGCACAAAGGTCCTTTTGTAGTTTCTATGAAGTGATCTGTTTTTCAGTACATGAGTGAGTCAGTTGTGTAACAGGCCAGTGAACAGATTGCTAAGATTTAAATTTAAAGGACTTTGATATCACTAAGTTCAAAATCGTATCTTGTCCCCCTCTTACTTTAAGCTAATGAAATTGTTTTGAGAGTCTTTTTGAAAATGAAAGTAGTGTAATCTTAATTAAACAAGTTTCCTTCATTTCCTCACAAACTGAATGCTCTTACTACTGCTTATTACAGTTATAGATTTTGTGCTAAAAACACTGTTTTACTTAGACTGCTGGTTTCACCGGCTCTAAATGCACTTCTTTTTTTATGTGTAATTAAAAAAAAAGAAAAAAGAGAGAGAGAAAATACTTGCAAGTATTTTTTATTCTTTAATGAATGGGTTGGTCCTGCTCTTCCTGTGCAGTGGAGACTCACAGCTCCTAATCCATTCTCCTTTTTTTCACCAGGCTGCTTAGCTTGTGTTTCTGGATAGGAGAGACTTTTTTGTTTTTTTGGTTTTTTTTGTAGCTGTTTGTGTAGTCCCTAAAAGTGCTGCACATCACAGCTCAGCGTCTAGAAACATGTAGGAAAGAAGCCTGAGTAATTACACCTATACTTTGCATAAGAAATTATAGGCAGTTCTTGGAAATTGTCTCAAAGATTCCAGGTGTGATTGTGGGGAGAGCTCAGGTGAAAATCTTGAAGCTCTCATCTGAATATGGTCATTAGTGTTTCTAGGCTTGGAAATTTTTTCCTAGGGCTTCCTGCTAATCCAGCTTAATAGTTGCTTTTTTCCCCCTGTAGTTAAAGATGTAAAAGCAGAGATTTGAGGAGAAGTTAATACGAGCTGTGATTCAAAACACACAGTTTGCTATGTATTCTGCACTGCAGTGTGAGGAGAAAGGGTTCTGTGAGCTCCCTCCTCGCTCATTCTGCAGGAGGCTCAGCAGCCAGGAGGCTGAAATATGTCCTGTCCAGCCCTTACTGCTAGTTTACATAAATTCACATTTTCAAGGCTCTCTTCGTGAGAAAATACAACTGGGCTTCAAAGAAAATTGCACTTTGTAGTCTTGGAGAGAGGAAGAACTTGGACAACCTATATGCTCACTGGGTAAAAATCCAGGTAAAAACGTGTTCTCTAGCAGTGTACTGATTGACTGAAAGGCCAGAGGAAATGTGTTTACTTTATTCAAACCACTGTTGGTCAGATGTCAGAATTGGTACTCCTGAATACCTCAGCTGTATAGAAAGTCATCTTTACCCAGCACAGAAGTAGCTTTTTGTGTTTCCTGTAGAGTTTTTGTTGTTTTGTTTTTCTGGTTTCTGACCTAAAGGAGCCAGCAGTCTTAGGAAATCTCTTTTTAACCTCTGATGGTTGAGTTGGGCATTGCCTGGATTTTTTTTTTTTTTTTAACTCAGCCACTTTGATTGTGAAAATATTGAGTTGAAAAGAATGAATGAAGGGGATCAGAAGTTAAGATGCAAGGGAAAATGAGAGATCAGACAAAATATCTGCTTCTAGGAGAGATGGAAGCTGTGTGGTGGATGAATGCATTCAACACAGGCTGAGGAGAGGGGGTTTTCAAACTGGCAAGGCTTTTGCCTTTTTCTTTACTTATGCTTAGTAACTTATTTTTGCAATCTACTGGCAGTGCTATTTTCTGAATAGGTTATGTATTTGCCCAAAAGGAATGTTTCTTTGAAGCCACTCTGCTAATTGCAAGGAGCTCTGAGAGAAGAATGTACTTGCACGGTCAGGGTGTAAGAAATGTGTAACTTAAAAGTTGTTTTGCTTGTTTTATTACTTATTTTATTCTTTCTGCCTACATATAATGTGCAGCTGCCTTTAACCTCCTTCACTCACTGCCTATTTGGGGAGGCCAGGAGTGAGCTACTTGGAATGCCTTAGTTCTAATACTTTTTCTCCCTTTCTTTCTTTTTCTTTCCTTCCTTCCTGCTCTTCCAAAGTGAACATTCATGATGAATAATGGTGTTCCAGCAGTACACTAGGAAACCATGGTGTTGGGTATTATATAAACATCACGACAAAAGATTTCCCCGTGTCCTGTTTACCCCTGGAAAAAGAAGTGAGGTACAGTAGAACTGTGACTTGCTTAAGAAAAAAAAAATACTTTTGCAAGAGTTCAAAACTGCACTCATTTTTCCTGAGTGTTGAAAAAAATTCTGGTGTTTGAACTGCATTTTCCCGCTCTTCAGTTATCTGCAGTAAAGCTATGCACATATAAAGAGCTGTTAATGGTAGAGAATGCTGGTAACAAATAATGTTGTGTGGTATCTCTTTCTTTTTATTCCCATTAATCTACAAGAACATCCAAATTCTTTCTGTCTGGTGCTAAAATTTCACATACTTTGCAGCATGATGGTGTCAAAGTTTAAAGCAATGCAAAGAAATACAATTATTTACTCCTCCACACTTCTGTTTTCCAGGGTGTGCTCTTGTCATTCTGGTGAGCAGTGCAAGCCTACTTAGCATGAAACTACAGGGAAAGCAAATAAGAGAAGCAAGCCTGTGTTTCATTTGAATCTTAGCACTAAATCAGGAAGTTTTCTGAATTGAAATGCTGACTTGGGCTCTGTATTTCTGCATTTCTGTATCTAGCGCAAAGTTCATTATTTGTTGCATTCCAAGGAGTTCTCCATTTTGCCCTTGCAGCCAGGAGAATAAAAGGTGCCACGTTAACAATCCATAGCAAACCAGTTTTAAGGAAATCTAGAATTGTGCAAAATGTGAGGATGCTTGGAACTCTGCCAGTTTTAGCTGTCAGCTGGAGAGCCTGGGATAACTTAAGGATGCACATGGTGCTTGCCCAGTCTCAAGAAATCACAGAACACCTGGCTGGCTCTGCCTGTGTTTCAGCACTTCTGAAATTTTATTACAGAATTAGTTTCTTAAAGGTGACAGTCCGTGTGTATGTAAATGTTGTTTTCCCTGGTGTTTTGGTAGAGACAAATCAAATAAAGACGTGATGAAATGTGTGAATATCACCACTGAATTTTCACTGGATTTTCAGCACTGAATTTTCCTACATAACCTGGGATTGTTTTCTGTGGAAAGTTGATGTTGCCAGGAATGTTGTAGTCATGATAATGCAAGGATTGAGGCAAGAGGTGATACACAGTGAATCACCTGGATGGTGAACAAAGATGTTGCCAATACTGTCCTGGAGGAAGTTACAGTGGTACAGTTCATGTCCTTGTATATTTGACTATATGAACTATCTACCTAGTTCAATGAACTGAACAATTGCTTTAAATTATATTTAGCTTGACTTTTTTTTCTGCACCTGCAATATTCATTGTGGGCCTGTAAGTTGATGCGATTTTGTTTGGATTGTGTGGAATTTTGTTTGGTGTTTCTCTCTTGTATGTAAGTGAAAAATATTCATAAAGATATAACAACAGAATGCTCCTTTTGGGTTTTTCCCATTCCATAATAATTTTAAATTGCCAGCTCATTGAAGGGGTAGCCAGCAGAGCTGATTATGAAAAAGCTTTGAATCCTGTCTGATTTTCTGGAGTGAAAAGTGCTTGCTGAGCAAAAAGAAAATATTGGCATGGAGCTTTCCAAAAGAGTGAGAAATGGCACAATAACCAAGGAATCAATGTCTGAAGAAGTATTAGGAAGTCAATGTCATGTATCAGTTTGTTGTGTGCATCTCAGAATTAAGGAATAAGCCACTGGCTGAATGAAAAAGAGGTCATTGGTTATCTGAGCCAAGTGGCCCTTACACAATTTGGAAATCTGCTATTTTTAGTATATTACTATAAATGTCTATATTAGTATCATATAATATTTCTGCTATTATTAATCTGCATTAGGTGATACAGAAACAGTATGGCCTGAGTAGCTGAGAGCATAGAAATACATAAGAAAATATCATTTAGTGGTCAGAGAACACAAGTCCTGCAAAGCAGTCAGTTGATCCTCCCCTGAAAAGGAAGTAATTCAGGAAGCCAAGGTTGATTTACAGAGTGAGGTTGTCTCGTGTGGCAGCCTTTGGGGCACCGGATATTGAAGAAACTTTGTCTTGGAAATGGTTTTAGCCAGAAATTAAGATGAGATCTTGCACTTGAGGTATTAAAATAAACTCATAACCAGTGGAAGTCAGCAGGCTCAAGCAGGGGGAGATTAAGGTAATATGAAATGTTCCAGTAGTGAAAATGACTGTTGCTTTAGCAAAATAAAAAAAAAAAATGCTACTACAGAGCCTTCCAAAATTTCTAGGGAGGGCTTTTCATAATTTAAAACAGTGAAAAAAAAACCTTCTCCACATCGATTGTATGGTAGAATTCAAGCCACACAATTTTTTGCAAAGACATCAAAGACTACTTGGGGTCATTTAAAGAGTTTTTGGAGAAAACCTATCTAAAATTATTTTAATTTTCCCAAAAGCTGTGAGTAAAATGAAACATTCACTAAATGAGAAACCAAGTATTGTCTTTATTCAAACACTGGTTGACATGGGGGATAATATTAGCATTAAATGATCAATTAGCAGTCTGGTGAAAAGCTACTTTAAGTGCAGAAGGTATTTCTGTGTCCTAGGAGCTACAGTGTTGGTGTCTTCATGAGATGTGTATCAGGCTAGGTGTAAAATGAAGCACTGGCTTCAAGCAGAGTTTGCAATGCCCAGGTGATGGCAGATAAATGACCACAGCAGGCAAACTAACACTGATTAATGTGAGGTAGTGTGCATTCAAGAAGAAAACCTGGATTCCTGATACATTTGTACATCACATTTGATACATCTGCCCATGGGAAAAATAAACTTAGCAGACCATTTTCGAACGCCCTGCAAAGATTTTTTCTCCTTTTGTTGCTAACATGTAAACTATGTTAAACAGAGGAGTAAAAAAAAAATAATAGCAAGGAGATCATTAAAATCCCCTTGTGCACATCAGTTATGTAATCTTCTAGTGAATGCTAAATGCTGCATGGAGCCAGTGCAATGAGAATGATCAGAAACCTAAAAACAATTCTCCCATTAAGTCAAATAGGAAGACAAACTGTGATGGTTTATGCCAGAGACAGCATGAATGAAGACATGTGTGCAATCTATTATGTACATGAGGCAGTGAATTGCAGATGAAAACGTTTAAAAGTAGAACAAATAAAAGTTTTCTACCTGACTGGTTCTTAAGGACACGAAGGCATATTAAATGAAATCAAGGTCTGAAATTCAGGACTGGGAGAAGAGAACTTATTTTAGTGTGCATCTCATTGAAACACACAGGGTACTAAGACAAGAAGTTTTGGAGATACTAAAATTTGTCCTACTTATAATTCTTCTGTAAGTGAGCTACGGGTTATTCGTGCCTATTGTTGAGAAAAAAATACTGGTGTTGGAGTACTGGAGGCAGCGCAATTTAGAGAGCTTTTTGTAATTTACAGAGCTAGAAAAGTTTCATTTGCCATTCCTATTGCTGGCTTTTGTGGTGTTGTTCTCAGTGGGGGACTTATAAACATGCTCGTGGTCATTTATATTTTTCTAGATTTGGTACCATGATGTGTTTCGATCCCAGTTTCTTGTCAGAGCTGCATCAGTCATTCTTGCATTGCTTGGCTGTGGGAACTTTCAGTGGTGTAGCTGAGAAGTTAGTGACATCTCATGGTAATTGTGGAAAATTACAGGTGATTTGGGATAAACTTTGGGGTTTGTAATTTGGACATTGCAAATGTGATCTAGGTCAACATTCCCTTTTTGACATGTCCACTCACCCCTTGCATTTAATTCTCCAGATTTCATTATTTTTCTAGAGACTAATTCAGGTGTTGTTAAGCCTAAAATGAAAGTTTTCAGCCTAGAGTGAGACCTGTCATTCTAAAATCCATATATTGTAGTGTACAATACTTATTAATTTTCCACCTACAAAGCAATGATATGATATTGTGGTCTCTCCTCTTCTTGTTGGTTTTAGGCACAAAATCAGCCACAGAGTATGCTAATGGTGGTTATGACATCGTGTCACCAGCTCCCTCGGTGTACCTGGGCACATTCCAGATTTTGCACCTCCTGGAGGATCTGAAGATGGCCCTGGAGATGCTGGAGGACCCTCAGGAGAAAGAAGCACTTCGGAACCAAATCCCAGGGGCCACAGCAGTGTGTTTGAGGGAGTGGTTTGAGGAGAACCTGGTGAGTTCCTGTTTGAGCTTTTCCATTTTGTCTGCAAACAGGGTTGGGACAAGTATTTTCATATTGGTTTTATAATAACTGAAATATAAATTATAATATTATAATTATATAATTAACAGAATTTTATAATATAATTTCTTACATATAATTAATATTAACTATATCATTATATTACAATACAAAATAATATATAATGTAATGTAATATAATATAATATAATATAATATATAAAATCGATAATATATATAATAATATATAGTAATATATTATGTATTTAGTATATAAATATATATTTAATTTATGTATAAATATAATTATGTATAATATATATTTTATAAAATATATTTTATATAAAATATATCATATGTAAATGTATATTGTATGTAATATATAACATGTATAATATATACAATATATAATTTTATATAACACAGGAGTTGCAATAAGATATAATTAGTATGCTATTAACTGTTCTAAAAAATTATTTTATAATGACTGAAATCTGCATACTTAGAGAACTGCAGGGGGTGGTGAGCAGTAATAGCTGAGGATACCACTGCTTTATTTGCTAATTTCTAAAGCAATGCAGATATAGGAGTAGAAGTTGATAAAAGACCTTGTTTTATCCTTTGGGGAGAGAAGAGATAGTAAAAATTAAGTACAAAACAAATTGCCTTTTTGTGCTTTTTTTATTTTTTTTTTTAAATTTGATTTGCTTTATTCACTCTTTGATGGAGATAACAAATTGATAACGATTTACGCAACTTCTGACTTTTAAACTGTCATTTTAGAATAGTGTTGAAGGGACAGATCCAGACTGGGTGATCCCCCTTTCCTTTCCCTTGCTGCATTTCCTTTGCTATCACTATTAGAAATGTCCAAAGCATCCTGAGCACCAGGCAGTGGGGTGGAGTAAATGCAGGGAAGCCCTTGGTTCTGAAGGGGAGACATTCCTGCTGGGATAGACAGGGAACAAGCATCTGACCACACTGGAAAAGACTGAGGTTCTGCAGACGCTGGGGCAGAGCTCAAAGGAAGAGAAACACAATTTCCCCCTCCCCAAAGCTGCCACTGCCAGGGACTGGTGGGTTCCTTATGAGTAAAACCTACCTGTGGCTTCTCCAGCTTCAGAAAGCTTCCTAGATTAATGGGTTTTGGGGTTTTTTTCCTCCTGGCTTTGTCAGTGCATGTGACTTTTATGTAACTATGCCTGTAGCCTGTGGTTTGGTGCTTGTTTTCTGCTGTGTGCTGGCTGTAACCCAACGTTGTTGGAAGGGTGGCTGCTTTTGTTTGAACTTGTCAGCTGCTGGCTCCTTGGCATCCTCCACTGAGTGCAGGTCTGTGGCTGGAAATTCCTGTTTGGGCCCACATGAGAAAAAGGAACGAGAATTTGGTACCAGTTTTGAAATCTAAAAGTGTAGGCAGTGTTTAATTTGGATTTGCAGTGTTAAGTTTTAGATTTAGGTACCCTTAGGCCAGCTCTTGCCAAATGCTTGCCTCAGCAGAAATAGCTAAGAGATTAGTTTAGTGCATAAAAGACAAATTTTCAGAGTTGTTCGCAGTAAAATTGGACCTGTATCAAAAGCAGCATTCATTTGATAAACCAATTGGCCAGTCTGCATTCAGAACCAAGAAAACAGGGAAGATGGTGGCTTGCAGTATCTCTAGTGCTGCATGTAGAGATGACTGGTTTTAAAATATTTTGCCCTGCTCTGCATCAAGGGAGGGTAGTGCATAATTGCTGTGACTGTTATTTGGAAAGGGATAGTAATCTTATGTATTTGAAGATCTTTCTTACATTTATTAAAATGCAAATAATTTGCAAGCATGCAAATAATTTCTGTGGAAGAAATCTGATAAAATTCAGCTCATTTGAATGAAGCGGAATATGATTTCACAGTTGTGTCCCATACTGAAATTTCCTTCATTCCAGCCCAGAGCTATGAAACATGACACTTAATATGTGTCGTATGCCAGGACAGCTGAGGTAATCTCTAAAGAATAGGAGAGCTCTGCATCTCAGTGAATCCATTCACACTGGAAGCCCCAAAAGCCATTTAGTGATCATTCCTCTATGAAATGCTGGCGTGTCTTTAACAAAACCCCACTCAGAGGATGCAGGCTCCCCAGTGGAATGTGCTCCAAAGTATCTCTTCTAAGCACTCTGTCTGAAGTGTAGGCTAATAACTGAGACAGAGACTTGGAGCATATTTCAGTTCTTTTATACAGCTGAAGTGTTTCATAGAACATTGTTGGATATCAGTAGCAATAACTGAATTGCAGCAAATGTTGTATGTGAAATGTTTGAAATGTGACAGTGGATGGTGAACTGATTCCTTGGAGATTTTGTTGTTTTGGGCTGTTACAGGTTAAATAGCAGCTATAAATGGAGAGGGATTTTCTTTTGTGGGTGAATTCCACATCTGTTTATTTTTGGGGTCCGTGCACCTTCCTTTGAAGCTGGAGAGCTGCTCTAGCATGTCTCTGAATATCTTCAGAGACTACAGAAATTACTTTGTTTCTAACATTTTACTGAAAAGGCCACCAAAAGTACCCAAAACTTATCCTGGTTAGGCACGCATTAGAAACTAAAGATACAAAAAGCCATTTCATGCTTCTAAAAGGTGATGAACATGCTTCTTTCTTACAACAGTATGAGTATTTTCTCCTTCACTTCAGTGTGTGGTTGAAAGTTATATTAAAAATCATTTCAGCTGCCACAGTTAATCAAGAATACAAACAACGTGCCTAATGGAAATAATCTAAATGTGTTTTTTGCCACTTCCCTGTGTTGCTTCGCTGGGAAACCACAGAAAGGGAAGTCACAAGGAAGGCTGGAGCCTCATTCCTGCTGGATAGCATCGAGCAGCAGCTTTTGGCTGCCAGCATTTGGCTTTAAGCAAACTCCAGGGTAGAAGTCCCAGTGATTGTGTGCTCCTGGAGTGCTCCCTCTGCATTAGCAATCTCCATCACCTCCTGCAGCCCTGAGAGCTCTCGGAGGCCCAGGGTGGGTGTCCCTTCTCTGGGTTTGCCACGCAGCAGGATTTGGGATAGCAGCTCAGAGGAGAAAGTGGCTGCATCCTCTTCCTCCTGGTTTTGTTGGAGGAACATCCAGAATCCAGACATCAGCTGTACCCGCGTGGGGAAAATAAGCTCTGCAGAAAGTTGTCCCTTGGCCTCATAACTCGATTTGCAGCTTTGAGAATTGCCACTTAATGTGCTGAACTGCACCTTCAAATAAATAAATAAAGGCTGTGGAGTTGAGCCTTTATCAGCTTCGAGGTCCGTGGGTTTATCCCTGCTGAGTCTGGAAGTTTTTGTGGTGATTGTAGAAGCTGGTGAGCTGGTCTCACCTTCCTCCAGACCCATAGCACCAAACCCTGGGATTTATCAGGCATGAAATATCACCCAGTGATGTTTCTGATTAATTTATTTTTTTTTTAACCAGTGGTAACTTTGATATTCTTTGTCCCATCTGCTCTAGGTGTGAATGATGGCAAAGATGTGGGGGAATTTAGATATGGCTAGAATAGGAAAACTTGAATCATCATGTTTCATACCTGATATTACCTCCCCTATTAAGTCCTTTGAGAGCAGCTGCTTGATTCCTTTTTCTTATGGAGCCATTGGTGATTTGGGGTTTCCTGTAAGATCATGGCCCAGCATCTGTTGAACTAAAGGTGTTCTTTTGGAAAAGGCCTTTTTTTTTTTTTTTGGTTGGTTGGTTCTGTGGTCTGGGCTCTATGAACAATTCAGGTTCCTGAGTTTACAGAATAACTGGACACAGTAACTCTGCTGTCCCTGCTTTGAGACAGATGAAACAGGTTTGTCAAAGTTAGCACTGAAATTAGAAATATTCTGTGTCACACAGAACAAGGATTTTATAGTTGTTGCAACTGCACAAATCGTTTGACAAACCCAAAACAGAAGAAAAAATTATTAAATATAGACTTTTTGATACGTTAGAATTATATTAAAAGCTTTTGCCTCAAAAAGAACTGTTTTAAATGGCCTTATGACTGTAAACTCTTTGGCCTTAAAAATAACAGGAAGACCCTGAGATTATCTGGGAGAGTTCATACAAAACAAATTTGTGGGTAGTTTCAATGTTTCTTGTTAAATATTTCAGTATTGCCAGTGACCACATGACCTATCACAAAGCAGATAGTAATTTCAGCATTAAAAATTAACTGCTGCAGTGGCAATTTGGCTTAGTGATTCTACAAGAGAATGTATTTAGTTACAGTTTCATAATTCTAAATGAATTTCCACACTGCTCATTCTGGGTTTTATTCTATCCACCTTTATAGAATCCATTTTTGAATAAAGAGGAACACTTGTGTGCTTATAATGGAAACTTAAGCCTCATTTTCTGGATAGCAAAACATGATCTTCTTCCTAGGGGAACATCTATATTTAAAGCAAGCCACTCTATCATGTAGCTTTATATAATGAGCCTTAAAATGCCAATTCTTGAAAACTCATTAGTATTTTCCTTATTATTCAAAAGTTTTTTGGAAGCTTGAATCTGAAAATCTTTCAAAATATTCTCAATTTGAGGGAAGGGATAGAAGAGCAGAAGAAATAGCAGGGGAACATGTGGTAGAGGCAATTTTTAATAGAATGTGATTTGTCTTGTGTGCTGTGCTTTTGTTTCTTTTGAAGATATGTTCTTTAGTGGTAAAACCAGAGAGTTTTTAGCAGCAAAAAAGGACAAATTCCTTACAGTCTTGGTTGCTATTTGCTCGTAATTAATGTTCAAAAGAGATTATTTCCACTGGGGGTTAAAAATCAAGTAATATTTTTCCCCAGTATCTTTCACAAGGCTTGAATGAAAGCAGCAAAGCCTGGTTCAGAATTCTGACTTGGTGGAGCTTGTGGAGTTTTGAAGTCACTTCAAAGTTTTATTTTAAGCATGTGTCAAAGTACTCTGCTGAAACCTCATCGCTGGCCTCTCTAGTCCACTTTTGTCCAAGATTCATTTCACAGGGTCCAGAAGAGAGGCAGAAAATGGCTGAGTTCAGGGCACTTCCATGTGCCTGAAAACACTCTTTTACAAAAGCATCAATAGCATTTATTCAGCAACAGCTGAGTGGGAAGGGAATGTATTCTGAGCAGCACCAGCTAAAGCCAGTGCATTCATCTGCTGGTGGATGTGACTGTGGGACTCAGCTGCTGGTGGAGATATTTATAGCAGGATCTCCCCACTGTCAGGGGATATTAGCACATGTTGGATTGGAAAGGGAGCAGCAGAGCCTGCTTGGGACAGCATGGAGAAGCTGCCATTCCACAGGCATTCATGTTTATTTTTGCCAGCTTGAAATGTTAGATGGGTTCTGTTTTCTGACAAGGACTCTAGGTTGAAAGCTGAATATCCCAGTTTTCCAAGGTGCTCCAGCTCCTTTTCGGTGAATTGATGATGCAAGGATGGTCTGAACTGGAAAATCTGAACCCCTCTGAGCTCCCCAAGTGTTACAGAGCCAGCAGAGAGGTGCCCTTCATGTGTTCAGCCATTTATGAATACTAGAGAATGCTGTGGAGACAGTGGAACTGCTGGGCTACAGAGCTTTTCTAAATATGGAACTTTTCTATTTTTCCAGTGCTCTGTGCTTGCTTTGCTTGGGAGCCAAGCCCATCCCCTCTGACTGTGACTGCTCACTGTAGCAGCTCTCAGAAGGAGGAGAGCCTCCTCTACCTGAACAACTAATAGAAGTCTAAAGCAGTTTTGCAGTGGATAGGACGGGTTTAGATCTCTTTCTGAAAATGTCATTTTTTTTCACGCTTGTAATAGTCAGTGATGTTTAGCAGAGCCACCTTGCACTGCAGTGACCAGAAATGCTTAAACAGAATTGAGTTATGGCCTGAGGCTTGGAGTACTCATGGAGGACAGGTGACATTCCTGCTGTAACAGCAGGGCCTGGATTTCGTGGACGTTTTCCCAGGTTTCAAGGTCCTCCACTGACATATATGAAGTTTGCAATCCTCATCTACGTGGCCTCTCCACACTTTGGTGCTGTCATGGAACACTGTAGGAAGCCTTGATCTTGTAGAGAAATTGAATGCTATCCTTCAAAAAGATGGTTTATTTAGTTCTCTCTGTGCAAGTCTTGTTCAGCTCTTGGCTCCAGTGCCTTCCTTTGCCCTGAGTGGCTGAATATCCCATTAGTTGATCTTCCCTTCTGTGTCTGATGCCGTGCCTGGAGTCCCTTTTCCGTCTCACCTTCTGACCCCTCACTAGACTCTCCAGCTGCATTACTTTTCACTGATTTAAATGTTATACACTGTATTCGTTTAGCAAACATTAGTGCATAAATGAGTTTTTCAAGTGGACCTCCAGGAAGCCTTGGAGAACATTTTCCATAAAGTAACTAACAGAGAGATTGGTAAGAGAGAATTGTTTCCTTAAATAATGATGCTGACAGAAAAGGTGTAGAGGTTATGCAGAGAAACTGGAGAAAAAAAATTAGTTTTAAAAGGTCCCTGTATTGACTTGGAGGCATTACTTGAATAATAGAAGGCTGTAACTTTACGTATTTCTCTATATAACCCCTACTCACATTTCACAGAAATTGGATGGATAGGCTGACCTACTGAAATTTGCTAAATCTTAAAAATTATGACAAACATAGAAATATTGTATCCACAACAAAGTTATTTCATTCTCTTTTGGATTAGCATGCCAATATCACAAAACTAAATATTTTTTAAGCTTTTGTGATCATTCAAAAATGAGGGAAAAACCCCACTTATTTTGGATATATTGTCTGAACATGTTGGCATATTCTTTCCCAGAAGTTGGAAACAATGGGCCTAATTTTCCTCAGTAATGAAAAGCTTAAGAAAAAAAAAAAGAAGAAAATAATATTGGTATATTCCTCATCAGAAATAAGGACTTGTAAAGGTGTATCTGAAGCTTATTCTATTTGGGTTTGTTTTTTGTTTGTTTGTTTTTTACTATATTTTCTATTCTCGAATTTAGAAGAGAATAATCTGACATGCCTCAGAGTGAGGAGAGGCAAACTGCTACCTGGTAATGTTACTGGTGTGAAAGCAAATATTTGGTGAATATCCTGTTTCAAATGTCTCTCATATTGATTTATTGCAGGTTTAGTAGTTTCAGCAGTGCTTTGAAGCATTTGAGGCAGGAAACTAAAC
This sequence comes from Cinclus cinclus, assembly GCF_963662255.1. Lineage (NCBI taxonomy): Eukaryota > Metazoa > Chordata > Aves > Passeriformes > Cinclidae > Cinclus > Cinclus cinclus. The sequence continues at coordinate 989,976 of NC_085051.1, read as the reverse complement.
CTGATTTATTGTAATGTGTTGTGCGGTAGGATGACAATAAGTATCTTTAATTATTTTCTTTATATCAGAGTATCAGGGTACTCTGCATATAACTGGGGGAAGTGTTCACAGTGATGTTGATGGTCTGTTAATTAGAAAATATTTTCTAGATTTTATGTGAAAACAGAACATTTTTTTTTACGTTCTCTTCTAAATAAGTTTCATGCAAAAAAAAAAAAAGCCACAGAGTTCTTGCAGAACTGGGCTAGACAAAGTATTTTTTTGTGTTTGGGCTTAGTTGTTTATTAAATTTTATTTACACTAGAGGGAGTTTTGTAATACTTCTAGTTACTAGTTAAAAGCGAGTAAAATGGAGATGAATTTAGCTAGTTACAAGGTTTTTTAAAGTTGAATAGTTTATTTGAAAGTTAACACTTATTTATACTTTTGACTCAATAATTAAACACTTGTGATTCGCACTGTAGAACTAATTATTTAGCCAAAAACTACTTCTTGAAAGTATGAAGAAGAAGGAACAAGAAGGAAGAAAGAGACAACACTTAGGAATGTCTGTTTTGTCCTATATTTATTACTGTATTCCTAAACTCTAAATTCAAAACCTTTCCCCATGTGAAATTATACACTTCTATTCTAACTACACACTAGTGATTTTAATTTTATTACTTTAATTTGGAAGCTTTCTCCAAAGCCTTTAGTCAAAAGAAGTGTTTCCTTGGGGATTAGTGTTAGAAAACCCAGAAAGTTCAAAACTCCCAGGTTTCTGAGTTCCAACACCTGCGGACACCCAAGTCTGTTTAATTCCAAAACTGACTCTTCATTTTAATCAACAATTTAGGGCTGAGTGCATCTTATGCTGGGAAAAGATTGTTTGTGCATCTGCAAAATGTTATTTCTTGTCTGTTTCCCAGGATATTGTTTATTTTTTAAAATTATAACAAGCAAAGCAAACACGCTTATCTAGAGAATGCAGTGTATTTTTAAAATTTTGTTCCAAGAATTTCTTTCTCTGTCACATAGGCATTATCAGTCAGTTGCAATTAAGATTCTAAGACAAATTTTCTTGCTGGAATATGGATTCCTGAAGCCATTTTTGCCATGAACAAAATGCATGATTATGCACAAATAGCCTGAGTTTCTTTATACACAATATTCCCATATTTTCTCTCTCTTTTTTCACTCCGAAGCTCTCACATTTTTGTGCACCATGAGAATGACATGTGTGAATTGGCATGCTGAAAACATTTTCCCTTTTAAAATGCGATCGTAATCCCTTTGTTTCCAAAGCATCCCAGGCACTAGGATTGGGGAGGAAAAAAAAAAAAAGGGAAAAGAAAAGGAGGAAGAGATGTAGGCAAAGTTGAGAATAATTCTTGGCAATGAGTAAATTTCTGTAGCATGTCCACCCTCACTGGGCTCCCCTGATGAGACTGGGAGGATGCAAACCTGGACACTTCATTTCTTGGCCTAAGAGAGCAGGTGTAAGTTCTTTTAGTGTTTCCAGGGGCTGATGGGATTTGAAACAAGAACAGTATTGATGAAAAGGAAAACTTGGAGGGTGGCTCTGATTCCTCCTATTCCTTTGGCCTTTAATTTCCCAGGAGCTTCAGAGGCAACAGAAGAACCAGATTGACCATTTGCAGTTGTGCTGCACCAAAACCTGTATTTTATCACAAATAAGTAAAAGAGAGGAAACAATGCTAATGAACATAATTATTTTTTTGTGTGTGTCCACAGGGCCCCTAGCTGGGTGGGAGAAAGAGGGGGGAAAAGTGGTGGATAGCAAACAGCTCTGTACTTCTTCTTAGCCCAGTCTTGGTAGAAGAGGAAAAACACCAGACAGTGCCTTTCCCTCCACTGTTCTAAGAGGATTCCTGGATGTTTTCTTTCCCCTTCACAGTCTGGAATGGAGGGACAAGAGAAGTGCAGCTGATCATTTAAAGCATTGCTGCTTTCAGTTTCAAAGCTCTTGCAGCATGTTTGTTTACTATTTTAAAAGAGACTTCAAGCCTTGTTTGAAGTATTTAACACGCTGACTGAAAGTAGTGGCTCACTTGGCTTAGTGGGTTTTGTTGGTTATGTATCAGCACAGAAGTTCTTGGGCTGGCACCTTTGGTGTTCTGCAAATGGAGTTTTTAGTTCAATCAAGCCTGGCAGTAGTCAGCAGTTCTCTATGGAAGTATGGAACTGGCAAATAAACCCTAATGGAGCTTACAGAGCACATAAACTTTGCTGACTTGAAATATTTTACTGCCCTACACTGCATTTGTACTGCCATAATGTTTGTGTTCCTTTGTTGGGGGGGAAGGCACTGGAGAAAACAGTTTGATGGGGGCAAGAGAGCAAAAGCTGGATCAGTCTCTCTCTGGGGTAACACTTTGAGGGTGGTGGTTCTGCAGTGGAAGTGGGGTTCTTTTTCCTATGGGGGCAAAGAAGCTTTTGCTGCTTTGTTTTTTAGCTCTCCCCTGAACCAGAAACTGGTGCTCAGTGAATTTCACAAAATACATGTATTTCCTGAAAATAAGAAAAAACACAGTGGTAACCAGATGAAGCAATCCTGAGATTGCAACACATTTTCCTTATTTTCACGCTGCCCAGAGAAGCCTCCCTGCTTTCGCAGTGAAATGGAAACGCATTCTAAGTAAATCTGGGGCGACTGCTTTGCATTCAGCTGGTTCCTGAAAGGTTCAGGCCAAAGCTCAAGCAGGATGTAAAGTTCAGTGTGCAGGTGACAGGCTCCCAGTGAGCATGTGACTGTCTGGAATGTATGCTGTCAACATTCTGGCTGATAAGATGCAGAAAATTCAGACACTCACCCCTTAATCAGGAAGAAAGACTAACAGAAATCAAGATGCCTTTTTGTGAAATCCAGCGCAAGTTGACAAGGCAGAGGTAAGGTATGTTGTCATTTTTAATGCTTTTAAAAGGAAAAATCGATACTATCCTAAATGCAGATGCTACACCAGGGCACTGGGAAGTTTAGCAACACAGTTTTTCTGTAGTTTTTTAAATTAAAACCACAATCATTAGCTGATCAAGTGTGGTGGAGTGTTTTGAGACAGGTATTTCTTTCTTCCCTAAATAAGACTGAAATGGGAGTCTCAGAGCCAGTGTTTTGAAATGAATGAAATGTGGAACCTAAGGCACCATAATGGTGGTTCTGTGGGATATGCAATGTTGTGAGATAAAGTTTGATGTATCTGCTAATCTCCACAATTAGATAACAAGTTTTTTGGGGGGGAAAAAATGCTTTATACTTGGGCATTCATTTTGGGTGTTCATGTTTAATGTCAAGACAGCCCCTATCCAGTCTCCAGCTTGTCAGCCCTGACAGAGACTGTCATGCACAGGGAAACATATTCTATTGAGTTGTGGGTTTTTTAAATGCACTCTTGATGGTGTATTAAGATTTTTTCCAGATATTATGAGCTGTTCAAGAAATAACTGTTCTCATCCACTTTCAGACAGCATAAAATAAGTATGTTCTATGCTCAGGGCAGCCCAAGACAGATCTGACTTGCAGCACTGCTTTTGGAAATAGACAGTTCTTTTCTCATCACGTTTACTGCTATCCCAGCACCTTTAGAAGACTTGTAGCACTGACTTGCTAAAAATTGTCACGTTCTTCTTGTTATGTGACTTTAAGTAAGGACAGATAACAAATACATGAAGGGAACTGAAAGTCTAGGTTTATATCCTTCCCTCTTACTTTGTGTTGCGGGAGGGTCTCAGAAGAGCTCCATCAGGTCAAAAGGACCAAGAATAGTGGAGATATTAAAAAGCCACGTCCCCCTGAAGAAATTTTGTCATGTATATGTGACTTCCCAGTCTGGAATGTGGGTAGGTGCCTGTAGGAAAGGCTTTATGCAGCTTCAGACTTTGAGTCATTTGTGTATAACATTAATACCAGGGGCAGCTTTGACACTAGCTCTTCCTAACTGCTGGTTTACTGCTGCCTAAGCCCAGGGCTCAGTCTGCCTGTAGGCTCTGAAGGCTGTGAGGAGATAAGCAAATGTTCTGAGATGGTCACAAGGATTCCATGGGGGCAGCTGCCTTTGGGTCTGCAGAGGCATTGCCCAAGCAGCTGTCCTGGTGTGTGTAACCATCAGCTGCCTGGTTTAAGGTCAAAACCACCTAGAACTAGGGGTAGAAACTAGAGTTTCTTGGGAATATTAGAAGTTATGGATAACTGCTGTGTGGAGGCACTAGAGGACACCGCAATAGCAGGCAACACTTGAAATTCCCCTCTTGCCAGAGCGTTGTGTTGCACATGCATTTAGCTTGGTGTTGCAAGTTTGAAAAACTGCCAAGCTGTGAGATTTCAGCTTCAGCGGGAGCAGGCAAATATCTTAGAAGGGTATCATCATCTTCTGCTGGGCTGGAAAATCTCCTCTTTGGCAACATCAGTATTTATGGGATCATTATCTTATTTACAGGATCATCCTTGAATTCCTCCCCTTTTATAATGTCTTTTGAGAGGACAGGCAAGGAATTCAAAGAGCAGAGCTTATTTTTAGGTTTAGTCTGAGCCTGAAATAAATTGAGAAGGCTGAGTAGTGTTACAATAAACAGAGAGTAGAACAGAGACAGGAAATAGGGGGTCTTTGGTAATGAGTTCCAGCCACTCTTGAAACAGAAAGCCAGAGAAAGCATTACTTGAGAATAGTTTCTCAGTGACAGCTTAATAATTTTTAGCTTGTTATTCAGCATTAAAGGGGAACAGTTCCTGCAGATTTATGCTGTTCTTGAAAGATCCTTTTTTAAAGATCATTCAGCAAGTTATCTTTTTAATGTTTTTAGGGTTGCGTTGTTCTTGTTCTAACCAGTCTGCTATTTAGAAAAGCCAGATGTTTGGGGGGGAGCCTGAAGTTTATACGGTTCCGTGTTACATACACATCTGTGAGAGGCCTTTGGGATAAGACTGTGGCACAGGGGAAGAGGATTCAACTTAAAATATGACCAGGCATTGAAGATTTCAGAAGCTGAGGGTTGAAAGGGGAAGAAATCACAGCTACATCCTGTAGAACAAAGCAGAGCATTCGCTTCCAAAAGTTTCTTTTAACCCTGGGAATGTGACTGCTGAGATGGGCCCGAAGCATGGATGGTGAGATTGATATTTACAAGCACTTCACGTGGCTAAATAGGGTGAGTGATTTGCTGGGCTTTGTTTTCTCTTTCTGAATGCACATTTAGCACAACCTTAGTGAGAATTCTCTGCTGCGCGAAGGGAAAGTTCCTCGTTCTGTGCCTCAGACTTTGAATGGTGTGAGTTTCTTTACGAGAAGTGAATTAAAGACGTGCCTTGGTGGAGGAGGAGGCTTAGGGAGGGGGGAGATAATCAGCTGTCTTTGTCTTTAAAAATGAACCTCTAGGATCAAACTCTAAGCAAATGGCAATAGATTCTGGCAAGTGCTTGTGCCTCCCGGGGGCTGCGGTGCAACGCAACAAATCCTGCATGGCATAGCACGAGAAAGGAGAGGCTCTTTTTTGCCATGCTGTGCTCCAAAGGGAAAAGTTTCCTGCAGCAGCTCTTCCCTTAAGTCATTCTTCATCGGGGTAACTGCATGAGACCTTTCGGGATGCCTTTGTCTCGGGTAAAAATGGTGCTGGTTTTCTTCTGTGACTGCTACTCTGCTAAAAAGATGGGGTTTTTTTAAAAGGCAGGGCTGACTATTCATTTTGTTAGTTTTGTTGATGAGCTGTCCAGACAGAGATTAACTGCATGAGATTGTTTATGTCTTCCTCTTTTTTTTTTTTAAGGCAAGGAATTAAAAAAAAAAAAAAAAAGGTTTGCACAGTTCTCTCATCACCTTTAAAAAATCACTTTGTTTCTGTCAGGTTTTAGATTTTATGTTCTGAGTATTTATTTTTCACTGTTAGAAAAATCCATGAATGGGATGTGACTAGACCCCTCAGAATAGATCCCTGTTTTTAAAATTAGAATGTGGATTTAATTGTGTCATGGAAGAAGCACATTCCTTATTCTTTTAAAATCTGTTTTTAGCCTGTGTGTGCTTTTCCTGCAAATTCTTGCGTGTCTACATGTATGCACACATGAATACATATGCAAATGCTCTCTTGAATTTTTACTAGCTGTATAAACATAAAATATCTGTCAATTTGCATGTGAAATGCAATTAGGAACGTTTATTTTGGGTAGTTTCTTGAATAAGTGTAAAATATTAATGATGTGTCAGTCATTAATAAGAGCTTGAGAATCCTGAAGTTAATTTACCAAGTATTTGCATCAGACTCTGGAAACTTTCACATTTCTGGAGTGTGTCTGTGGAGGGGATTAAATGGGAAGTGAGTGGATAATGAAGAGGCAGCAGGAAGTAGCTGCTGGTAACTTTATACTATTAGTTTAACCTGCGCTCTGTGCAGTTAAAGCTAATTACCTCTTTAAAATAGTGTATCTTCAGCTCACATATTAATTTGCTATTTAAATGAGGTTATGGATACAGCGTGTCTGCCACTCCTGCTTCCAGAAATTTCATTTCTGTAAAGATGGGCTTGCTAACAAAAAGGTTAATAAGGTCTGCTGCTATCAGCTTGTGGGCTGTGCTCAGAAAGGACACGGTGCTCAAAAGCAGCACAGAATTTTGCAGGAATTAATGCTGCTGCTGCACGTAATTCCCTTTATGTCAGGTACATAAAAGAGAATATCAATACTCCATTTCCTTGCAAGATCTTTAAAGGGGTGAGCACATGTGGGGGAAAGGAGGAGGACTGAAAGTGATCTTGCATTGATCCCAAGAGAACTTCAGTAGTTTGCTCCCAAATTCCTTTGACAAGTGATTTTTTTAGAAACCAAAAAAGTTGAAACAATGTAAGTTGCTTGGTCGATTCTGCCGTCCAAGAAGCCCAGTGTCTCACATCTGGCACTGGCTGTTACAGCCCATAAAGATTTCAGTTCCTGCAATCACAAACTGTTGCTCCTTGGCTGATAATAAAATTGCGAGTTGCTTTCAGAGTAACACATGGCATTTTAACAGGGAATAGCTGCGGCAGAGCTCCATAAAGCCTTGGTGAAGTATGCCAGAGCTGGCTCAAATTTCATCATTAGCAGAAATCACTTCAGAGACCCAGATGGGTTTTGATGCTGCAGGGGTTGGCAAGGCTGGATTTGCGTGGTATCTGTGGCTTGGACTGGGTTTGGGCAGAAAACAGAACAAAAAAATCATGAGATGCAGGCAGGCAAAACAACAGATGCAACTGCTATTTTCAGATGCTTGGAGTGGAAGGTCTGGTTTTAAGCAGAATGTAATTGTAATGTAATGTGTACAGTGGCATCTTGCAACAGCAGCAGGGGGGAAAAGTACTATTTAGTTCAAACTGAAATAATCTGACACCACACTTCAGCTCTTTCCGTTGAATTTTACTGGTGTCAACATGACCTGTGGCTATGCTGGGCCAAGAATGGCCAGAGGGATGGACAGAGCCAAGGAAGGAGGATAGGTAGAATTCCCTGTGTATAAACACTGTGCTTTTAAATTCACAGCCTGGGCAGCAGCACAGCCATAAAGCAGTGCTGGGCACTTTGGGGGAAGTGCTTTTGCAGGTAATTAATACAGGGTTCATTCACAGGGCCTGAGTGTGGATCTGTTAAAAGTTTCTGCTGCAAACGAAGGGACCTGAGATACACCCCCTACCTGAAAGTGTCTCATTTTTAACAAAGCTTCTTTTGTTCTCCCAAGGGATTTGGGAGAGGGCTCACATACAATTTTGTGTCGTCCTGTTGCTTTTTTATCATCTTTCCACCCACCCTTAATTGGAAGGCACCATTCCAAATGAAAACAGTGCAACCCTCATTTTGGTATGTAGACATGTAGGTATAGCTCAAAATGATTAATATAAATACTCATATTCACTGCAAACATGCAGCACAGAGCTGGTGGCTGGCCTGAAATTGATGTGCATTGGTTTTATGCCTTCCTTTTTTTTTTTTTTTTTTTCTGGAGGAGATTCTTAACCTGTTCCAGCCATAGGTGGAGTGATCAAACCCACAATGTAGCCATTAAACTCAAGATATTGAAGGTGAATCTTATGACTTCTGTAAGGATATTTTCATTTAAGACATGTAACTGTCTGGAGGAAAAAGAAAAAAGTATTCTTTTCAGAAAAATTATCTGGATAAAATAAGAATATTTGTTTAAAATTCGTTGGTTTAAGGGCTACCAAAATGTATCTAGCTCTCAGTTTCAGACTATGCATTGTCAGCTTTTTTTCAAGTGACTGCTACTTTCATTTAACCAACCAGTAACAATGGCAAATAAAAAATCCTGCTGTTGATTTACTAATTGCCTTCAGATGAAAGGCAAGAATTACAGATCCAGAAATCGTGTTCCAGCCTTCTCCTCCTCCTCCTCCTCCTCTCAGGCATCTGAGGGAATGCACATATATTGGGATGGGTGTGTACCTGAGGCAGCACTGTTGCGCCAAGAGATTAAATTTGTACTGCATCCATAGTCAGAGGCAAATAAAAATATTTACAGTGTAAGCTGTTCCTTCATCACTCATCGTAATACAACTCCTTGTGACTCAGAACATAATCCCAGTGACCAAAAAGAGTGCTGCAGAGGTGCAAGGACCATACACTTCTAAATACTGTCAACCCAATAGGCTGGGAAGAGTCTGCAGCCTACATTTTCTCCTGTGGGAATGCAATACTGAGGTTTGGTAGTTTGTGGTGAAGCTGACTGGCTGGACTCTGCTGGCCAAACTCCTTGTTTTCAGCTTCTAAACTACAGCAAAAGGCAATACATCAAGCATGTCCCTAATCTTCCCCATTAATACAAGTGTTACGGTGGCCACAGGCCACGATAATACCTCAATTATCAGTGGAGCTGGAGGTGGTTCATGTGGCTAAGGAGGGCTGTGACATAATCTGTCTCCTCACAGAGGAGGGAGACTTGTTGAAAAAGCTCACAAATCACCACGTTAAAACTGCCAGGTTTCCATTGCCAGCTCCTCCTTGTTCCACAGCACAGGGTGAGACCCATGGGGCTTGTGACAAATTTCTGAGTCACAGCTTGCTGGCCAGCTTCAGAAGTTGGTGAGGTTAGGATAAAACTATCTGTGTTGGAAATTCTTGGTGCTGAAAAGGCACACGCGAGGAGAACATCAACTGACCAACATTTCCTCTGATACTTTTGCTGATTATCCCTATTTAAAATCAAAGCTATTGAATTGTTCTCCAAAGTCTGATTTATTTTGTGTGTGTGTCACATAAGAAGGAAAATTCAAGCCCTTTTCTTGGAAAAGGACTCCAAGAATGACTGGATCATGCAAGTGATTCTTAAGACACTTGGAACTTTCCAGCAGCATTCCAGTATTATATTCATATTAAATCAGTGAGCATGTTCCAAAGAGAGATTTGGAAAATAAAAAACAGAAGACGTTGAAGCAGGTGATGAATGCTTTTTGACCAAAAAAAAAAAAAAAAAGGAGAAAAAGGAAAAGTGTCTTTCTCTTTTGTTTCTGTGGAACTGGGAGTAACAGCTAATTTGGAATTGCTCCAGGAAAACTTTCTATGTTCATATCTTTTGCTGTCTGATGAGCAGTAAACTCTATCCAAAATCACTAAGGAGACTGTAATACAGGTGCTCCAGGAAATCATTTTGCAGCTCCTGGCTTCCCCTGGGCTGGACAGGTGCACTCTGAAGAGTGGGTAAAACCTGGCTGGGAGTCCTGACAGCACATCCAGCTGGGGAATGTCCCCAGTGGTGTTCCCAGGGATCAGTGTGGGACCCAGCCCTGTTTGGGGTCTGTACTGATGATCTGGACCCAGCCCTGTTTGGGGTCTGTATTGATGGTCTGGATGAGGGGGTCAAGTACACACACCGCAATGCAAAGCTAACACCAAGCTGGGTGGGAGTGTTGATCTGCTGGAGGAGGGGAACTCTGCAGTGGGATGTGGACAGGCTGGAGGAGTGTGGGCAGGCTGGAGAGATGGGCTGAGCCCAGGGGTGTGAGGTTTAACAAGGCCAAGTTCTGGATCCTGTCCTTGGGTCACAACAACCCCATGGAGCCCTAGGGGCTGAGGACAGAATGGCTGGGAAGGGGCCAGGGAAAAGGACCTGGGGGTGTTGGTTGGGAGTTACTGAACATGAGCCAGGTGTGCCCAGGTGGGCAGTGACCCCCTGGCCTGTATCAGCCATGGTGTGGCCAGCAGGAGCAGGACAGTGCCTGTCCCCTGTGCTGGGCACTGCTGGGGTCACGTCTCCAGTGCTGTGTCCAGCTCTGGGCCCCTCAGCTCAGGAAGGACATGGAGGGGCTGGAGCGAGCCCAGAGGAGGGAACAGAGCTGGGAGGGGCTGGAGGTCAAAGCCCTGTGAGGAGAAGCTGAGGGAGCTGGGGGCGTTCAGCCTGGACTAGAGCAGGCTCAGGGCAGAGAGAGCTCATCCCTCTGGAACTGCCTGGCAGGAGGGGGCAGCCAGGGGAGAATCGGCCTCTTCTCCCAGGAAGCAGCCACAGGATGAGGGACATGACCCGAGTTGTGCCATGAGAGCTTCAGACTGGATGTTAGGAAAAATTTCATCACAGAAAGGGCTGTAAAACATACAAAACATAAAACACATAAAACACTGCCCAGAGAAATGGTGGAGACACCACCCCTGGAAGAGTTAAAAAAAAAAAATGTGTTGATGTGGTACTTGAGGGCATGATTTAATGGTGAAAATGGTGGTGGTGCTGTTTGGACTCAACCTCTCTTCCAGTCATAGGAATTCTGATTCCTGTAGGCAAAGTATTTATGGCATGCAGTTAATTGTTTATCTGCAGTGGTGCTGCCATCAGCATATTTTTAGCTACCTTTCCTTAGTATATCTTTCCTTCTACTTTGTTATCATGTGTTATCACAAACTTTTTTACTTATTTTGTGTATCTCTCCCATTCCATCATTGTAAGAGGCATAGTTACCATATTTGGTTTATAATTTGTCAAACCCAGGCAACAACGTTTAGTCTTTAATGCTGGATCTTCTGAAATAACAGCTTTATAGGAAATCCTGGGGATTCAGTCTTTTAGACCTGCATAGCCACATGACTAGTGTTTATTTATTGTTTGTGAGTTTTTAGAGCACCTGGAACCCTCTGTGGTCTGATGTCCTTTGTGCTGTGGGTCCTGTATTCAATTGCTGCTGGTACATGTGACATCTTGCTCAGTTTCTTCTCAGTCCTGACTCTCACAAGAGCAGAATGCACTCCAGCCATCCACAGATGGCCTTGGCTCATGTTACACTATTTTATCTTGTCTTTATTCATGCCACAAAGAATTAATGAGTCTCAAACAACTGCTCTACGTCAATCAGACACTTTTATTTAGCAGGTAATTTTTCTGTCTACTGTACTTTCCTATGCTTATCTGAGGCCTTTCTGGCTGACCTTACACCTGCATATTTAGAGCCATTTCTGTGAGGTCTTGGACCTTAGTTGTACTTATTATGAACTGGTCAAAAACTTGTGATGAAAGTGTATTTTGAGTAGAGTTAACATGTTCACTTTTTGATGATGAATGCTGGTAAGTGAGGAGTGGAGTGAGCACCTGCACATTCTGTTTTCAGTGTTCCTGTTGACCCCTTAAACAGGGACAAAAGAAGTCACTGAATTTAGATAATTCTAGTTAAAAGCCTTGCAGCTATGCTAAAGGACATGATTAAAACATAAGAGCCAGATGCATAGGAAAAGAGTATAAATAATAGAATGCAAGACAGTGCACACTTGCTCCAAGTTATAGATCTGAGCAGAAACAAAGAGTAAAATCAGAATGAAGAATGGGCTGGCAGCTGAATAAAAGCATTTTAAAGGGATCTGGAAGTTATGGGTCCTAGCCTGAAAGTATATTAATTTTATTTTATGTTTAATATGAATAGAAAAACAGCCCAAGAGTATGTGAAAAGGTTTTACCACTCAAGCCAATTCCAAGTGGAGTCCTGTGTCTCCTCTTAGGCACAAAATTTCTAAAGCTGGGAAATAGCTGGTGAAGAAGAACCAAAAGAAAGCAACAAAACAAACCTTGAAAAATTAACCTATGAGAAAAAAGACAGAAAAACTCATATCTTCTTTCACAGCATGAAGAGGGACCTGCTAACTAGAGATGTAGAGGTAATTTTCAAATATGTAAAAAAGCTCTGAAGTGAACAGCGGGACCTATTTTTAAATTTATGGTGGTATGATAACCATGAAGCTGAAGAGATGATCCAGATTAGGCATTAAGAAAAATGCTCTAATGATGGGTAGGTAAGAAGTAGATGGAGAAACTGTGAATTCCATCTCTGGAGGTCTTTAGAAGGAGACAAAACAAGAATATTGCAAATAATCATTCTGCCCTAGGACCAAACAGTGAACGAGATGATGTCTTCAGACATCTTTCATTGTGATTCTATCAATTTCTTTCAAAATAATCAAAGACAAGGGTGCTTGGTTTCTCTCAGCTTGTAAAAGTGCCACACTTGTATCTACTGCCACACTTACATCCAGTTCGGCACTTTATGGATTGAAAAGTCTCTTTTGATTGGATAAAAAGTTGATTTCTTGATTTGAGTTAGCACCATGTTTATTTTCAGCATCTGTTTTACCTTTGGGCCTATAGACCTCAGTATAGCTCAAGAAGCCATAAATATACTTAATTATTTTTTTTTAAAGACTTGTTCACAGTCATTCAGTCTAAAAAGAAAGGGCTGTTGGGGAGGAGGATTATCATTCTGTTGGTGCCATTGTGCAAGGAGCTGTAAATGAGCAGTCAGCTGCAGTTGGAGGGAGCTCATGGGATTCCTGTGTTAGCTGAAAAGCCAGGCTGTGTTGTGTTCCCTGACAGAAATGCAGTGCCTGCAGTGGAGCTGGGAAATCATCCTCTGGGGGCTCAGGTTTCTTTCGATGCTCTGAGCAAACAGCTCCACTCCCACAATGTTTCAGTGTGCAGGATGAACCTAGGAGGCTCTTCTAAACTTAAATAAATCTGCAGGTTTTTTTTTTTTTTGAGGTGTTTCTATACAAAGTATTAAAATTCACAGGAAATGGGGCATAATAGATAAGGACAGGCCATGGTTTAGAAGGTTTTGCTCCCTAGAGCCATTTAGAAATCCGTAAGTGATTGGGTGACTAGAGTAGTTCCTGAAAAGAATTTGATAATTTGAATAAATTTTTAATTGCTAACAAAAAAACTTCTAGTTTTCTTTCAGTAATTTTGAGGAATAATACTCCTATAGCAATTTTTACCACTTGAAAGGAAATGCAAGATTCATTGACTTTGGCAAAAGACTGTGGAGACTAGATATTTCAAATTAAATGGGTTTTGGTTTGGTAAATTGGTATTTTCCATTGAAATTATAATTTTCTAGAAAATATCAGTTTTACCACTTATTTGAAAATACCAAATCTACCACTCCTGAATGCTGTAAATGAGAGAGTATTCAAAATACAGGTAAAAAGTACATTCCTAATGTACATTAGTTTTTAATGTACAGTAATTACAGGCATAACACACATGAAATAAAATGTTCTGGTCTATACACACATTTTTTCGTATTTTTTTGTCTTGTAAAAACTGTTTGATATACAAAACTCCTATTAAACTGAAACTTCAACGGAAAAAATGTCACAGCACCTTTTTTTCCTCCCAGTCACAGGTGAACCATCATACATCCAATCATGAAACTTATCAAGAACGGTTGGCACGATTAGAAGGTGATAAAGAGTCTCTCATCCTGCAGGTATGTCCAAAAGAGAGAAGAATATTGTCTGTATAGTTGATATTCAGTGCACAAAAGCTGAAGTGGCAGAGTATTTTCTGTTAAACAAATGTTAGTAGGTTGCCAGAGGTAACTGATATTTAACCAGGAATTAATTTTTAATCTGTATAATCCCTTTAAATTGTGGGGTTGCCTGGTAGACGAAAGGAGAGGGGTGGAACAGCAGCAAAAGTGGGGGGGATGACAAAAGGAATAAAAATAATTCTGTCCCAGGGCACTTCTGGGGTGGTGGCTCTCTTTCTAGGTTTGCTAGCTCATGCCAATATTCTAGGTTCTGTGTGCCACAATTTTTAACGAACCAGAAGATTGGCAGGTAGATAGAACTGGGATTTTTCCTGTTTATATGCTGGACCAAAATTGTGCACATCATCGAAAAGCTTAAGGGGGAGGGAGACAGGGATAGAGAAAATTTGACAGTAAAGTGCATGCTTAAGATCTACCAGGTTTCCTGCTTCTCAGTTTACCAAGCCTTTCTCAAACAGATCCTGTGTCCCACGTAAGTTCTCCTGGAGAAAACAAGGGTTGCACAACTTAAATATTTTCTGTGTATTTTTGCTCTTCCATGCTTTTTAAAAACTGAAGCTGGAGATTATTTAAATGGTCTTTGAATATCCTTTCCTTCCATGCTTTCAAATGCATATTGCAAGCACATATATTTATATCCAACAAAACTCAAGTGTGTTGGGTAGGTGTTCTCCCTGCTTTCAGTCACAAGTTTCTGTAAACATGTCTTATCCTGTATGTTCTGCTCACACTTGTGTTCTGAGCAGAAGCCTCACAGCTGTTGTTAAATAAATAAATGTTTTGAGACAAGCTTTGGCTTGGTTGGATTTTTATATTTTTTCCCATTACTGTTAAACTAAGTTGCTATTACCAAAATTAGGAAAAAACACACCTGACTGATAAACAATCTTCTGGTTAGAATTTAAATGTGCACTATAAATTCCCTTTGCAACTGATATTTATTAGCTCATCTTTTACTAATCAAGTGGTTGTTAATGCTGAAAACTTGATTCTCTGAGTAACAGCAAACAACTTTCCACACTGTGCATTCATGTCTTGAACATATGAGCAGTTCATGAGTGGAGAGGCATTTGGGAGCCAAATCCAGCTGTTCCCTGCAGAGCTGAGGCTGGAACTGCTGCACCTGTGAGGGTCTCCTTTGCGTCCCCCATTTTCTGTGCATTTCTGTGCATCAGCTTTTGTGGATCTAACACAACCAGTGCTGGTAAATCCCTGGGGACTGTCCCAGGCTGCTGCTCAGGATGTGCTTTCCCTCTTTTTGTCCTGCAGATTTTCAGTAACTACTTCTTCATCCCCACAAACAGGCACCCAGGAATGCAGCCAGCCAAATGCACAAAACAGGGTTTTATGACATGTCTGGGGACCTGCCTAGAGTCTGTCTTAGAAGGAATAGAGTAAAAAACCAGATTTGGAAAATGTCTCTCTTGCATTTTACTCCCATCACTTCCATCCCCCGCCTCAAGCCCAAAGGCTTAGTCAATATTTGTGCATTTTCCTTTCCCACTGCACAGCATTGCAAATAAGATGGACTAAAACCTCAGCCTGGCAGATGAACATCAACAGCAACAAAGATGCCAGGGTGGAGCTGGGCTCAGGACCTGGTTTACACCAGTTCTTCTGTCCAGGCAGTCAAATGTGAGGAGCACAGGCAAACCCCAAGCTGAGGTCCCATGGCCCTAGGGATGCTGCTGGGCATGACCTTTGGCAGGAAGATAAGAAAGGAGTGGGAACAGAGCTCCTCTGTTTTGTGGCTGATGCTGAATGGCACCAGTGACTGGCCCATAGCTGTAATCTGGAGGGAATATGAGGCTGGGAGCACTCCAGTCTTGCCTCAAAGTCTCAAACCTTTCTAGCACTCAATTTTTAGCTAAGTATTTGATACCCCTCACTTTTACAGAACATACATTGCCTACAGGCTGAGCCTTGCAGGTGTTGCACTCCTAAGGCAAAGATGGAATTGCCAGCGTAGCATGAACTGGGATTTTGTTCTGGGTGCAGCCTTACAGGTTCCTTGAAGAGTCTGGCAGATGTGATCCTGGACAGAGAGGAAAACATGAGCTCCAAGAGGCTGATGTGCCTCTCAGCCCAGCTGCTGGAACACCCAAGACATGCTTCTAAAGCTGCTAAGCCTGCACTAAATTCCTTTGCAGGTCACATTGAACATCCAGAATTTTCCTTCCAGGTTGCAGTGGTATTTAAACCTAACCTGATGCTCTAGATAAAACTGGTTTTCTTCCTCTGGAGCTTGCTTCACGCTGAAGGAGAGAATTCAGTTTGTTTCTTCATGCCTTCTGACCTCACATGGTTTTTTTTTTTTTATATCATCCCTCACATGATGGGAGCAAAACAAAGTAGACAAGCAGCAGATTTCCTTGCAGGGAGTTCTTCTGCCCAGTTTGGATGTGTACCCCTGCCGTTTGATTCCATCCACTCCATCCTATCACCTCTCATACTGAGTTCAGCTGCACTCTAAGCTACAGTCAAATACTTTAATGGGAAAAAAATTATAAATAGACCTCTTTTTTTCCTTTTCCTTTTCCTTTTCCCATTCCTTTTCCTAGGCATGTTTGGCTTTGTGTCTGCAGGTAAAAGAAATACAGATCTCTCCCTCTGCAGCTACCCTGAAGCGAGCTTGATTGTTCACTGGGTTTTTAGACATGCTGCCTAGTGGGTATATCTTAAGATTTCACTTCCACATACTGTACATTTTTATTTTGTTTATTAATAAAGGTGTTGCAGGATTGGATGTGAGAGCATGTATAAGTTTTTGTTAATGCATTTCCTTCAAAGTGGCGTTTAAACACCGTAGGCTCCTTTGTTTGCTTATTTAAATAACTTTTTTTCTAGAACAATCAAGGCTTTTATATAACTAAGGAGTCAAAAAGAATATACAGTGCGTATGTTCTTCTTAACATAAGAAATATCACTGGTCTTCTTTTCCCATATCTTTCTAATGTTATCCTGGGTGCATTTTTTTCCCACTTTGCAAAATTTGGGTTCAGCTGCTGGGCTGTTTTTATTGCACACTCATTTCTCTGTACCACTATTCCCACAGCTCTTTACCAGGATTGCTCATTTTTTCTTTTCCCGGGGTTCATTGTCTGTATCTCCCTGCTTCTGCTTTCATGTTTTGGCTTGCCAAAGCCTGGGAATTTTTGTTGGAATAGAACTCTGGCACAGCTAAAACTTGCCTTTTACTCATTGCTTTCTTTATAGCTCTAGATAGGTAAGCTATCAATAAAGTTTTGTTCTTGCTAAGTAGTAATTGGTTGGGTTGGGAATGAACAATTTTCCTACTTATCTGTTTGAGGGAATGAAATGCCAGCAGAACCCGGAATGGCAATGCACGCTCCAAAACCACACAAAATATTTCCAGTGTCCTCTGCTCTTGCTTGCTCCTTTCCAATTTTCCTGACTTTTGCATGAAGGGACCCAGGCTTACCTATAGGTAGCATTCCATCTCTTCTTGAAATGCCCTTTCTTTTTTCTATCAAAACAAAGCAGTTGCCGGGGAGGGGAGATGAGAGGGCGGGGTTGGAGCAAAATAGAGGTAAGGCTGCAAAACACTCTGTCTTGGTAGAGCAGGTTGCTGCAGTGCACAGAATATTAAAGCATTGAGGGCTTTAGGAGGCAAGTTCTTGTCAAAACGTGCATTTGGATGTTATATGCATAAGGTAATTGAAACTTATTTACAGTCAGTTCAGTAGCACTGTGCTTCTCCTCTCAAATTACAGGTGAGTGTTCTCACAGACCAGGTGGAAGCTCAAGGAGAGAAAATCCGGGACTTAGAAATCTGTCTTGAGGGGCATCAGTTGAAGCTGAATGCTACAGAAGAAATGCTCCAACAGGTAAAAATCTGGACTGCAGAGCTTCCTGCCCAGCCTTCTCCAGCAGTGGGGTGAGCACACATGGTCAGCTTGTCTGCATGTGTGGTCACCTTTGGCACCAGGATAAAACAGGGAGAAAAAAAAAATTCATCTTTTATTGTTCTCTCCTGCTTTGCACTTCCCCCCCCCCCCCCCCCCTTCCACTCCTCCCTCCAAATACATGTTTCTTTGTTTTCCTGTTGCAGAAAAGTTTTACTGGCTGGTTGCATAATGCTGTACGTGGCAGCATGTGAAATGAAACTATTGTGTCTTATTTGAACTGTGCTTATTTGGACATGGCTGAGTAACTGGTTAGACAGGTTAAATGTATCTAATGCATGGAAGAATTAAAGAATTAAGAAGTTTTATTTAAATGCCTTCTGTTTTCCTATGGCTTAGAAGTTGAACAGGCAGCAATTTGAAATTAATTACTGTATCAAGTGCTGTTCTATAACCATTTTTGCTTAACTTCAGAGCTTTCCCCTTATTTTGATATGAGAAATTTAGTAGATAGAGACATTTTTTTCTTTCTTTCAATCAACAGTTTCAGGCTACGTGATTTAAGTTTTGCTCTTTGATGTTCTATATTGAGGGAGCAGAACAAATGATAAATTAAATACCTTACATAACTTGTAGGTCTGTTGATGCCAAAGTTCTTTCCCTTTTTCTGTTCTGTTCTGTTCTGCAGTTTTCTGTTACAGACACAGATCATCCACTGTTAATGCAGTACATAGGTACCAAAAATAGATTTGAAACTGTAAATAAGCCTCAAAAATCTGTGCCAGAAATGTTTAGGATAGATGCTGCTCTCAATGAGCCTAGATCTTCTCCCCACACAAATACTTTGTGTTTTAAATTTGCTATTTTAGTCCATGTGAGAGATACAAGCCTTTTTATGAACTGATCATAGCTTTACATTATGGTAAGGATCCTTGGGTGTATGTATGTAAACAGCAGCAGTTTCTATAAGATAAAATTGTATCCTAAACATTTTAAATTATAAGTCTCAGAGGTTCTTGGATAAAACCTTCCCTCTCACACAGTCCAAAATTCTTCCAGCTGGGAAAGGCTGTATTCTAAGGGGGCGTCTAAAGAATGCAAACAGTGAGTGCATGCAGTTTTCCAGTGAGATCTGAAGTGAAACTCAAAGAGCAGTGATTGTTTAAGTTGTGAAAACCAGTGTTCAGACTCCAGGAAGGCATTCACAATGGAGTGCAGAAGCTCCCTGCTCCAAAATAAAGCTGGGTAGTTGTTCTGTGCTTCTGCTAGAACTATTTATTCTTTCTCTGACTTAATTTTTTTTTTTTGCCCAGATAATCTTCTGAGGAAACTGTGAACTTAAAGCCTTTTTACAAGAACACTGAGGCTTCTGAGAATGGAATATAATGTTGCATGAGCATTGCCATTTCAGTGAAAATATTTGCATGGGCCAGCCTGGTGTTAGGCACGCACACAAATTGCTTACAAAGCTGATCCTAAAGTGATAATCCACAAAGTGCTGCTCCAAAGCTAAAGAAGCCAGAGAATCTCCAGATATGTCTAAAAAAAGGGCCTTAAATCTAAATTTTGGGATAGCTTTGAGCAGCTGTAATGTTGTTTCTCCCAGCAGACCATGGGATATGGGAAGCCCACGTTGGATCTCTCAGCAGTCAGAGAAGTTGTACATTTATTGTCTCAGCACAGGAGTCTATTTTACATCATTTATTTTGAGGGTCCTCTTCTCAATTCATTTTGTTGAAAAGATCATCCACCATGGGGGATGAGTTGAAGTTTGGGCAGAAGAGAATGGCCTGATCATGTGGTGATTATGACATTCATGTAAGATCTGTGGCCAGTGGACTTTTCCACAGCTGATTTGTAAAAAGTGGAGTGAGTGTGGCCTCAGGGGCTTCAATAGATGGATCAGCCAGGTTTTGGGGAGAGTTGGGTTCAGATCTTCTCCTCCTGCTGCTGCTGTCTGCTTTTCAGAATGACTTCTGTTGCCCTCTTAGGAGGGGTTGTAGTGTAAACTCAGGTTTATTTTCTGGTTCTGCTTTCTTATTTACAATCTATTGAACTCCACTGATTTTTGCTTAACTTAAGTCAGCTGCTTCCTCTAAGTGGAAAACAGAGCAATAAAGATAAAGCCCTGTCTTTTTAGTTTTGAGAACTATAAAAAGAGTGACTCATAAATACTTCTGTGAAAAAAAATGCTTCAATTAAAAAAAAAAAACAAAAAAACCCAAAAACTTTGAGATAACCTAACGATGGTAGCTGGAAGTTCCACAGCAGAAAGGATATCTAATGCTACCCTGCAAAGTATTTTTTGCTGAATCTGTGCTAGCAGAGACTTGTCCTCTTTGGCAGGGTGGGGTTACTGGCAAAAAAAAATCCTTCTGGCTGGTGATTTATGCACAGTTGTTTTGAGCCCCACTACGAAGTAATCACGGAACCACTTCTGAGACAGCAACTGAAATACAAGTTACACAGATAACACCAAGTGGCTGTTCAGCATTTCGGGTGGGCATCTGGTTGTCCTTTCATCCTCCCTGCTCCTGACCACGCTCCTTTGCAGCTGGTTTGGGGCTGTCCCCCCCCCAGCAAACCTTCTCCCCCATGACTGCAGAAAACTAACTTTGGAAGGAAGAGGCTGTTGGTGTGATGGCTGGGTCAAACAGCTCACAGCAAAGGTCGAGGTGTAGCAGAAGGGTAATGGAGAGATGGGCTTTGACCTCACTGTTCATGGGAGCACTGCCAAGGAAAATTCAGCTCAGCAGCATTTGGGCAATGAGAGGATCCTGTGTGTAAGACACAGAGCTGCTCTGGTGTGCACAGTTATAATGTGATGCTTATGGCATCAAACCCGATGTTTTACTTTTGTAAGGACTTTTCCCACCACAGATGGTAATTAAGAAAAGTATTTCTTCCGCCTTGAAGGTGTCTGTGTCTTCTTCCTTCAAAAAAAATTAAGCAGGCCTTTTCAACACTCGTGAAAGTCAATGGCAAAACTTTTAATTCAGTCCTGAAGTATAATACAGGTTTGGGCCAAGAAACAAGGTCATCCTTCACAGTAAATGGTAACAGAAATCTTTCTGGAACATGACTGGGAGCAGGACATACATTTAAACTCATGGAATTGCCTTCCACTGGGGTGTCTGTCCTGCTGTTGAATGTGTGAAGGAGATGGAAAGGTTGGCCTATGTGAATAGCTACCTGCTTCCCCCCTTAGCACATTGTAATGCAGATGTCTGGAAGTAAAATTAAAAAAAAAACCTCCTAGAATTATCCTAGGAAAGCAATTTATGCTGTGACAGTCCATTTCCAGTATATCAACTGCTTTAAATTGTAAAGTTACAGCCAATTCTAGAGAGCAATGATGTGTGTGTGTGTGTGTGTGTGTGTGTGTGTGTTTTGTTTTAAGTTACTTTGTGCCATTACTAAATAAATGACACAAGCTTTTCTTCCAGAAAATTCTAAGAAAGATTTTTTTTGTATGTTTGTTTTTGGTTGTTTTTTGTGGGGTTTTTTTGAGAGGAGAGAGGGCCTTGGGGGAATCTCCTATCAACCTGCTGTAGAACTGGAAAGCAGAAGTAATTTTTGCTCTATTAAGCTGCCCTAAACTGCCCCATAACAGAAGTAGCAGCCATGCCTAATGTAAACACATGGGTGCTGTGGAATATGTGCTGTCAGACTTGAGAGCTGTGCCACGTCCATCTGAAAAATGAACCTTCTGCACACACAGATTTCACCTCTATGGTCCCTTTACGTGCATCTGTAGGTAATTATCATCAGGAATTCTAGTTTGTTATCTCTTTGCTCTTCCAGAGCTGCACTTTATTTATTTAACAGATTGCAATTTCCATGGAAGCTCTCTGGAATAAGGGACAGCACTTTGCTTTGCCAAGGACAATTCTGGTCTGGGTAGCAGGATCTTTCCTGAATCAAATCCTAGATGTGGTCTGACCACATCTTTGTGCCTTCCAAATTATTTCTGACACAATCTAGGGGACTTTTTTTGGATAGTTTTGTTGTGTGAACAAGATTGTGTCTTCAATGAAGTGAATTCTCTTGAAAAGTATGAAGGACTTGGTTTTAGGATTCTTTGTGTCCTAAAAAATACACATAAAAACTGAAATGTTTGGGTGTAAACCTGTCAATTTATGGCCCACCTCTGTCTGGGTGCAAGGGCCTGAGGAAGGTGTGCCAGACAGAGGGAAACCTTTTTAAAAAGTGGATTAAAAGAATGCAGGGGGGAGCTGAATCAGAGCAGGAGCTAGAATCCAACAGTGTGTACCTGCTCTGATTTTGCAGTTGTCTCCTGCCCAGGGGAGCCAGAATCCTGTCTTGGTTGCAGGGTATAAATCTGGTGTGTATGTTTGCTCCTCAGGAACTCTGCTGGCTGGCAAAAACCATTCCTCCAGCTTTCATTTGCCTGAGTTATCTGACCTTAGATGAATTTCAGCACTTGTTTATAGCACGCAGGAGCTTCTTGCCAGCAGCTGGCTCAGTGTTTCAGATTTTGAAGCGTGCTCTGTGCTGCTCTGGTTGAGCCCTAAGCTTTTTCAGAGCATGCTCTCAAGCTGTGCAAGCTTTATCTCTCCAGGTGAGCATTCCAGTGCTTTGCTCCTCTGCAGTTAACGTGGGCAGGAATCTGCTCCAAGGGCTGCCCAAGCTGGCAGGGCTATAGGAAGCTCTGTCCTTTCCCTGCCTTAACCATAAAATAGGCAAATGATGCACTGGAGGGCTGTAATTCCCTGCCTTGCACCATGCCATGGTGATTGCACACGTACATGGCTTTCAGCTGTGTTTCCAGCTAAGCAAATATCTTATTTCTGCCACAGCTGACACACAGCACTTGAGAAGTGCAGCCCTCATTAGGGCTGCTTCTGGCTGGATTTTGCTTCCCAGGTAGGTAACTCGGTTTGTCTGTCTCTCTTAAGGCTTTTAATAAGGGTGAAAAGTAAGGGATTTTTCAAATGTTGTATTTTGTACGGTGCACAAGTGCAAAATGGGATCTTTGGGGTTTTTTTTCCCCTCCTCACTTGACTAAAATCTCACTTATGGTTTTTCAATCAGTGTATGGCATGACTGTTTCTTCTGTTTTGTGGAGAGCTTAATATCCTGGAATTTTCTATGCCTGTAGCTGAGAGCCTAGAAAATTGTGGCGTCCTCTTTTCAACCTATTTTCTGTCATGTTAGATTTTATAAACTGTTTTATAAGAATTACATGTTTTCAAGACAACTAAATGTGAGAGTGAGATATACAGCATGTGCTGCAACTACATTGGGAATATTGGAAAAGTTGATTAAGTACTTTAGAAATAGGCAGTGTGAGTTTTAAAAAGCATGTTGTTTTTGGAAATAGTTTGCTATTCTTTGATATGTCTGATACATGTACATCATCACTTCTGCATGCCTCCTCAATTTCTAAAGTTAAAAGTTAAGTTTAGAAAAAGACTTTAGGAAGGTAAATTCCACTTAGATGGTATAACGTATATAGTACATTTCAAAACTAAAAACCAGTATCTTGTTTCTAAAAGGACTTCCTAGGATACGTTCTGTATCTGTTCTGTTTTTCAGCTAAGATCCTCCTAAAGCTGCCACAGCCTAAATTACCATTTTGCCTGTCTCATATTATCTTTGAGCTCTGAAACCATAAACATAAATTTGTATTTTCTTTTCTTACAATTGCGTATTTATTCTGGCCGAATTCAAGTTGCATCATACCGCTGAAATACACTATAATTTCTCTGTAACAAAATGGTTCACATTCTTAATGAGCTGTTCACTGTGAGCATCTGCTTGAAGATGAAAATAATTGCTTCCAGATGTTCCTGTTTGGAGAGGAGACATTTACTTCAAACGGCACTTGCTTTCAAAGCATAAGTTGGGTCCTCTGGATGCAAGAGGAATTATCAGCTGTTTTAAATCAGTGGAGCTCCATTGAAAACAAACCAGGGCTAGTTAGCTGTTCTGCCTATTTGAAGTCACGATGTTTACGCCAGTTTGCTCCAGATGAGAATATCTGACTCCCCAGCTTTAGAGCAAATGGCAAAGTTTGGTTTGAGCTGATTAAAAGGAAAACTAACCCAAAGAGCTGCCTTTGTGCTCACTTGGACCAGGTGGTGCCTCCGTGCTCACACAGAGCTCCTGAATTTGGGATGAGAGGAGTGAGTGTGGATTGCTCTCCACTGCATGACTGAGGGTAATTTAGGGGTCTGTAGGAAAAATAAAGAGTAATGCTAGATGGTGCACTCAAAGTATAGATCTTTTGTTTAAAATCCCTAGAGGGATGCTGTGGCTCCTTGCCTTATTAAGAAATCTTCCTTCAATATCATGGAGCACCATGTCAGGGTCCAAAAAATTCTAAATATTGTTTTAGCTCAAGAGTGAATAGAGTCTGTCCATGGGGCCAGAGTTGCCTCATCCTGCTCTTGTTTCTGATGTTCAGTGGCCTTATTTCATATCAAAGCTCCCATTTTTAGCTCTGCCTTAACCTTCAGCAATCTGGCTTCTTAACTGCTGTGCAGAGCCTGTTCCAGTCTGGACTGGGATGTGCCTCTCAAACTCCTGCAAAATAGTGGTTTTTTTGGAAGACAGAGGAGTTATTTGTAATTATAATTGTAATTTTTAATCACATCTGTAGAAAGCAGCTCCTCCTGCTATTTCATTAAGTGACTGCCTCCTGGGGTTTCTCAGTAAGAAAGTTAATGCAATATCTTTTCCTGATTAGTGCTTGATTTGTTTCATTCAGAGAAGAGAAAAAAAGAAAAAGGCCAAAACCATGAGTCTACATTTCTCCTTATTTTCCCATGCATCCACAAATATTGCCAATGTCAGCAGGAATGGGCATGGCATTGGGAATAGTGGGTGGCTTAGATAATTGGTGTTGCAATACAGATGCAAGTTTAGTACTATTTTTAATTTGTGCGATATTCCTCACCAGACTAAAATGACTTACATGCAGAGCAGATTTTGAAATAAACTTTAACTCTGTAATTTTTGAAATAATCTTTGTGGTTTCTCCAAGCCATGGTCTACAATGTGCTACTATACAGTTTGGGGCAGAGGAAGGGATGAGAAAAGGGTGATGGACGTGGTGATTTCTGGTCCCTCAATTACATCAGTGTAGATCCAGATTAACTATGGCAACTCCAGTTAAATCATATGAATCCATGTAATTCAAAGCACAGTCTGCTGTGATTCCTGTATGATTCATATGATCAACACACTAATGGGATTTATGAATTATCACAAAATCTTTTAAGCATTTGGAAGCCTACATTCTTTGTTAAAAATCAACTTGGCACTTGGAAAACTAAGTGTGAATTTTCCAGTGAGGCTTAAACTCTTTTTTTTCCTTTTGAAAACGGGGGTGACAGAGGCATTTGATGTACGTAATACACTCTGTTAAATTTTGGATGGTTTTTTGCCTTGGCTTTCCTGAAAAATGGAAGATTCAGTGAAGGTGTGAAGGTTGACTGCTCTCCAAACACACTGGTGTGATGGATGTGTGTCCATCCAAAGCATGTCTTCTCTGCAGTCTGGAAAACCAGCTTGGGGCACACACAGGCAAAAGCCCTGACTAGTTGTTTCTCCTTCCCAGTGTTCCTCAGTTTAGACATTGCCTTCTAGGCTCCAGTTAGGACATTTCTTTCACAGCAGTTCCCTCCATGCTGTGCAGTCTTCGGAAGCCACCAGGTACTTGGGGGTGTAGGTTGTTCTTTCCTGGTGTAACTGCAGAGGTGTTGCTTGCCTCTGCTACTCAGCCTGAGTTAAGGTGCTCATTCTGCTATGCATCCTTTATTGGATGGCATGTGACAAGAAGGTCTACAAGGTAATCCTAAAACATGACTTTGGCTGATGAGTGGTTTAGGAAGACACCAACTCTTTTGTAATTTGCCATTATGTAGGTTTGTGTCTGTTCAACCTGAGTATTGTTTTTGATTTCATGTCTAGCCCAGGGATTAACTTTGCCATACATTTTCTTGAAATAAGGAGTGGGACACAGTGGTTTGGTGATTAACACAGAACATTTAGATGAAAATAAAGAAGTGCAGCACTTGAGAAGCACGCTGAGGCTCTAAGTGAGGGTTTGATATGGACCTGCCAATGAAACACATGGCAGTCTGTCAGCACTCACATAAATAACTGGGGGCAATATTCTGCTTTACTTTCAGGAGCTGCTAAGTCGCACATCGCTCGAGACTCAGAAATTGGATCTGATGGCTGAAGTTTCAGACCTGAAGATTAAGCTGGTTGGCATGGAAAAGGAGCAGAGTGAATATGAAGAGAAACAGAACAAAGCTGAGGTGAGTTTTTTTCATTAGCTCGTTTTAAATTTTTTTTTCCATCCCATGTCCATGGTGTGCTGTCACTCACCTGAGCTTTTGGGCTGAAATCAGCACGGAACAGGATTTTCCATCTGATCACTGATCCTGTGAATTCAGTGAGCAGTGGGCTCATGCATTTTTGGGATGGGGTTTCTTTTCCTCCCTCTCATTATACTTCAGAAGTTGCTGTTTGGCTCTCATCAAGGCCAAGTCCCTTCCAGAAGCATTTATTGCAATGGGTGTTCACTTAACCTTTTCCTTTCCCTGGCAGCTGGGCTGACATGGCTGTGCCAGGCTTACCAGAGCTCTTCCCTTGTATTTTGTGGCAGAAAAGACTCAGCTCAGTGCCAGGGGTGCCACAGGCATTGAAATTGGGGATTTTAATGTATTTGTGGCACTTGAGAGTGCATTTGCCTCAAATGTGTCTTTCCCCTTGCGGCTACATAATAAATAGTGCAAAAAATATCATGGGCTGGAACTGTAGTCCCTTTCAGATATGGAGAGTTGTGGACATCAAAGGAGCTTTGAGTTTTGCTGTAGTGGTTAAGAAAGAGAGTATGAAACAGGGAGTTAATCTGAGCAACATCCATGTCAGGGTGATGAGTAGCAGGTGGGAGCTGGGAAGGAAAGCAACCCTGGAAGAGAGAAATTCATACAAACTGCCATGTGTTGCCCTGTTCTGTAAGAGAACCAGCTAAGCTGGCAGGAAAGGACTGCCTGGAAAGGAAGGGTTACTGGGTCTAGAGATTTATGCATTGTTGACTGGAAAGAAAAAAAAAAAATTAAAATCTAAACTTTGCCCCGTATTGACTTATGATAATTTGAAATCCAGGCAGTATTAGGAACTGTTGCTCTCCATAGCTCTGCTAGTGGAATAGCAGGTAACTATGCAGGAGTACTTTGCCTGCAGTGACGTTGCTCATTTAGGGTGTGTTTGCTTTCAACTTATTTATTCTCTGAAGTTTTCTTTAGAGATTCAAAGATAACATAAAGAGAGTGATTTCTGGCAGAGCTTGCAAGCCAGAGAGGCACCAGCTGCTGGGTTTTTTTCCACCTGTGGCCCTTCTTGTGCCCTTTCAGGCATAATTGCCAGTGCCTTGTGTACAGAGGGCCTGAGCACTCCCAAGGTACCTGAAAATCTGAGCAGGTCTGAGCAGCACCTGCTGGCTGCAGATGGTGCTCCCAGTGCTCCCCATGACGTGTGGAATACAGCGGGGAGGATGCCTGAATTACTGCAGGGCATGCACAGCCAGCCTGGCTCCTGCAAAGCAGAGAAGATTTTTGGGTGCATTTTTTATGGGCTGGGCTCCTGAGTGCTTGGGGGTTCTGGTTCTGTGAGCTGTGAAATTCTGCTGCTGCATGGAGGTGTGTGCCTCCCTGGGGTGGAAAAGCTGAGCTTGAACAGCCTGGTTGCCTTCATGGTACTGCTAAGTGATAGGACACGTCCCTGCCAGGATGGAAAAAGGGATTCTAACCTGATGGAAAAGTTGGGAATTGCTGTGTTGAGTGGGTGCTGAATTATTAACTACCCCAGGGTGTGATTGGGTTTCTGGCATGCTGAAAGTTGCAAACCTTGGTGTGTGCAGAGCAAGGAAAATGGGTGCTGCAAGGAAAGCTGTGGGAAACAAAAAGCGTTTTGGTTTGCTTGTTGAGCTACTTGTGTATTTATTTTAGATGTCCCTGAATAAGCATTGATCAAATTTATCAGGAGTTGCTTTCAATCAAATTGGATGCTGAGTTGAACTCTAATGCTTTGACCCTATTTCTGCTCTTTTCCAGTAAATTATATTAATTTTTCAACACAGACATGATTTCAAACATCAGAATGAAATTTATTAATGTTCTTTACGTTATTGGACTGCAGCTGCTTAAACTTGGTAATATTCTGTTTTCCTGAACTCTTCGCCTCCATTGCCCAACTACATCTTTCTGATGAAGAAACCACTTTTACAAAAAAAAAAAAAGCAATAATAATAATAATAATAATAATAATAATAATAATAATAATTTTAAAAGTCTACCTGTAGTTTGCTCTTAGTTTTGGCATCCAGCATGTAAACCATTTTAAACAGCTTGTTCATGATACTTCATGGGTGACCTTGATATTTCTAAATATAATAATGAGGTTTAAAAAAACTTTAAAATTAAATGTGACATTGCAGTTCAGCCATGTTTTCTCTCTATTCTAATTTTGTGTCAGCTTATTTCCCAGAAGCTGTTTCCAGACACATAGAATTTATCTATAGAATTATTCTTCTGGTTGTTCTGGGAGGAAAGAAAGCAAATTAAGGCATCCTTCTAAATATGAGCGACTTTTAATGTGCAAGATTTGTTTCACTTCATCTTGTGCAGCTGTCATTTAGGTTTGGTTTTAGTGAGCAGCAAGGAGTTTATCAAGCATCTCTAAGCTCCTCTCAAAGGTATTGATTTCACACTGAATGCCACTTGTCTCTGGGTCTTCAAAAGCACGTACTAAATATAAAGTGCCAATTATTTATATATACACTACAGAGGGGCCGGGAGAATAGTTGCTTTTATGTGGGCTATCTCACTCCTGGCTTTGTAATTTTAATTCCTTTTCTGGGGAATAACATCCTACTTTTGTCACAGTAATGCTGTGAAGGTTCCAGAAGTCTCACCTAAGGGGGTTCTGTACCTGAGAAGCCTCAGAAATTTTGAAAATGTGTTTTTCTTAATGTAGCAAGGTATGAGGAAGCAGCATTGTTAAAAGGTTTATGGCTGCTCTACCTGAACATGGACAAAAGAGACTTTCTGTCTGTCCTCTTCCTTCCTTTTGTGGCATGGAAGAAGTCTGAGGGTTTGGCTGCAAGCTGCTGGCAAGTATTTTATGGCTCTTGTAACTTCTGAATTAAATATCTAGTGCAAAGCTGCTTGCAATTCCAAAGAAACCTGATCAGTGAGCCACTGAGTCCCTCTGGGGAGTCTGGTGTGCTGGCCCATCTGAACCAAGGTGTTGTGGTTAGTGTTCATAAATTTTCCTGCCAGGTCCAGTCCCCTGCTGGTACTGCTCTGGGAGGCACCTGACTGTGGAGAGGATGGTAAAAAAACAAACCTAATCCTTGTTTATGTCCATTAAAAGTTTGTTGGGTGAAGGAAGGTGAGTATCAGACACTGTGATCCTGACTGAGCATAATATGTATTAAGTAAAATGTATTGTAATGGTTTTTCTGAATTTCATCTTAAGCACAGTGAGCTAGAATATTCTCAGATGTGTGAAATTCTTCTGAATGAGTCAGGTAAATCTTTCTGAATGTTTAATGTGGATGCTGTTACTGCCCTGTCCTTGCTCTAAGACTCCTGATTTTGCTGCAGAGTTGAGGTTACAGGAGGATTGTTGGCAACTCTAGAGAAGAAAATAATAAAAATAATTATTTAGTATTTTAAATAATTATTTAATAATTATTTTATTGTGTCCACTGAAATATTTTTCTCTCATTTGGAAGATGGATTAAGCTCCTCAAATTTGTTCTATTTGGGAAGATTGAGAAACCACAAAACTTGTGTTATTAATGCACATGACATCTAAGAGAAAGGCACTACAAACCTGTGATAGCTGGAAATACACTCAGTGCTATTTGCTATAGAGCTGGGGAATTCAGGTGAAATGTCATATAGATTGTCATACCTGACTTTTATTTACTTCCTAAGCAGGATTTTTGTGTGTGTGTGTGTGTCACTGATACCCACAAATCCAAGAAGCTGACCAGCAAACTGGAGCACTTTAAAACAATTACTTTTTCTTCTGTGTTATCCTCCTGCATCTGTTCCTTCACTCCTCCTCCACATCAACATCCTGCCCAGACAGAGAGCTCTGGAGTTATTTCTGCCCCGTGCTGCAAAACAGAATCAGTTTGCTAGTAAATTCTGTGTGTAAATTTTGAAAGAGCAGGCCATGGCCCCAGCTGAGCACTTGGCAGTTTCTTCCTACTGGATGATTTGGAAGTTCAAATGAATGCAGTCAAGTCCCATTTCAGCAAGTGTACCTCTGAGCCAGCATATTCAAATATGTTCCAAAATATGTCCCTCACATAATTGTAAAACCTTCCAAAAAAAGTTTCTGATCTTAACTTCAGAATCAGACTCATGAATTAGTCTGGAATGTAGACTCTGTTCCATGTAAACTGTGGCTTTGTGCAATATTCCAGGTTTATACTCATTCACATCTGCTTTATCAGAAAGGAAACACATACTCTGTCTTTTTTAAGCTTGCCTCTGATGCGCTTCATGTGCTGCAACTGTAGAAATATATTCTTTGCATCATGTTTTTCTCTCACTTTTCTATTTTTTGTCTTTTTTTTTCCTCCTTTCCTCCCACCTTTTCAGTCAGTAGTGAACCTGATCAGTGACCTACAGGAGCAGATGTGTAGACTGCAGCTAGAAATTAACAGTAGGATCCAGGAAAGAAAGTCTCAAGATAGGAAACCAGACTTGACCCCTAATGGTCCCCAAAGTGGTGCAAGATCAGTAGAGGCTCTGGGCCAGAAGAATTGCTCTCAGTGTGAAGTATGAGAAGCACCCCTTGGCAGAAGCCTCTGCTTTGCCTCTTCTCTCTCTTGCACAAACTAAATTCCACTAACCACAGCTGCCTTGGGAATGTTTTGGCATTAATCTTCGTGGCTTTCATTAGCAAAGAATGAGAGTGCCATAAAAAATGACCAGGGCAGGGGGGGGAAATCCCAGCCCAGATTCTCCACCCCAATTACTGGGATAAATTTGGTCACCGTTGATGGCTGCCTACTAAAGCAGAGAAATCTGTAATACCCAAGCACCCCTTTCAGATTTTTCACAGTTTCCATTTCATTTGGAAGTTTGTGGTGCTGGTGGGGTGTGGGTTTTTTGGATCTGGGGGTTGAGATTTGTCTGATGTGCAGCATGCTGGCATGGTTTGGTAGTTTGTTATTTTTCCTCATGGTGATGCCAACCCAGCTCCTCTGAACACAGATTATTCACTCCTGGATCTCTCAGAAGTTTAACACAGGAATAAAATAATATCAGCTAAGACTGACATGTGCCTTTTATTTTTCCAATAAAAAGAGCCATAATAAAAATGATCTGCTTGTACTTTTAAAATAGCAAATCCAACACAATTTTGTTTATTCCCTGACGTTGGCAGGTACCAGAATTTACAAAACAGATCCTGGTTGTATTTGAGCAAGAATGTGTCATGTGGCAAAACAAAAGCTACTTTGCAAAAATGGCTTCATTTCACTGAATGTGGAATGATACTAGTATGCCTAGGAAAAAAACATTTTAATGTTTGATTTCAAATCAGGTTGTTGCCACATCTCTTTGGCATTCAAAATTTGTGTGCCCAGAACTCATAAGTAATCTGCTTGTATTGTGAGGGAGTTATTCAGTAATTTCTCTCATAGGCTTTACATTATAGAAATAACTATTTTGTGTGTTAGACCTATTTTGAAAAGAATGCTGTTGCTTCTGAGCTTGGTTTTGTGCAGAACTGCTTAATGGACTGTCAGAACTACAAGCTGTAGGTTGGAGAAATAATCTGAGGGTCAAATCTGGGAGTCATTCCAAATAAATCTTAATGTAACCCAAGATGCTAGTGTGGTGCTTAATATATACATAAAATTGGGTCACTCCCGCAAATTTTCCCTTCCTCAGTTCATTTTAAGACATTTTGTCGTGTCAGAGCTCCATTGAGGATTTAATAATACTGTCCTTTAGAATGAGCAAGATACAAAAAAGTGGGAGAAGGGACATTTACGGGACAGCTGCTGAGAGTAGGTCACAGTTTTTAATGTGGTGGTTCAGTGTTGGATACTGTGTTGTTCATGCATGGTCTGTAATTCAGGACTGTGAAAAATTAATATCTGCCAGAAAAACTTTACCTTTAATCTCCTTCTTCCTCTGCAGGGTTTGTTACAGGAACTCAGGCACCTCAAAATTAAAGTGGAAGAACTGGAAAATGAAAGAAATCAGTACGAGTGGAAATTGAAAGCAACTAAAGTAAGCAGAGTCCTTGGCATTTTCTGACAGGCTTCCATCAGCTGGGAAGGGATATGCTCCACTTCCCATCAATATTTACTTTTCTGGCATTTACCTTGTGGCACGGTAGCTGTGAAGTCAAATTTTCTCTAACCATCTTTGGAATAAATATCTTGGTTTGAAGGTGTTGTAGCTTTCTTTGTGCCTTTTGCAACCTCCATACAATTTTCAGCCTGGTACTTCCTGCAATTCTTATTTTAGGGAGCCACAAAAGGCATTTTGACTTGCAAAGAGCTGCCCAGAGGAATGGCATCTTTGAGGGCTTCCTGACCTTGATTTGTGTAAAGGTGACAAGCCCAAGTGGGATGTACTTTCCAGCCTGAGGAGACATGCAAAATTTGTTGGGTGTTTTCTTACTATGGAATTTGTTTTCATAGACATTAAGCCCAAAATCCACCATTAGCTCACCTGCTTTGACTTTCTGTATATCACTTACACTTCCATTGACCTTAAATCCTGCAAAGCTCTTGGATCATAATCTGGAGAAATTTGACATGTGAAACACTTAATAATTTTCCCCATAATTTTAATTTTTTCCTTGAGGAGCATTCTCACTGGTATTATTCATTTGAATTTTTAACCCTTTCCCACCAGATTAAAAAGCACCATATGATTTTTCCTTCTTGTGCTCTAATCACATCTCCTTCCATTTGTGCAATAATCCCTGTTGATATGAATGACTGACTCTTGAGTTGTGGTTGAGTCTCAGAGAAACATTTCAAATTATTAAACTGAATTTTTTATTTAATGCTGATCCAGACATGACGAACAGATATTATTTCTATTAGCATTTCATTCTTCTGAGAATTCTTGGATGAATAACAGAATGCTGCTGTCATGTCTTTTTTCTCATTTAGATAATAGTTCTTCAATCCATTAAAATATTTTCTTTGAAATGGTGGAGATGAACAGCCTTTGAGAAAATATTTTCTCAAGCAGTGTGTGGCCAGCAACCAAGACAGATACAAATTAAGGAAAATGAAGGAGCAGAAGGAAAATAGAGAAGAAGAATCATAAAACCCACTGAGGGAGAGAAGATGCAGGGCTGGAAAGGAAGAAAGTACAAGGAAAGGGGGAGGAAGCAGAAAAATAATCAGAGATTACAGGAATTAGAGATAAAGGGAAAAGAGAGCTTTTAAAAGAGCTCTGAGATCAAGTAGACCAGGGGAGGCAAATCCAGATCTGGTATTAAGAGGTCTGCAAGCTTTTGTCTTCCTGTTGTTCCAGCTTCTTAGATGAGAAGTTGGAATATATCCACGGCTGGATATAAAAAGCAGATTAGTCCGTGGGAAGTGCAGGAGCCCTTCAGAGATGCAGCAAGGCAGATTCTTCTATTCCACGTGGAATTTTGGGCAGAGTGGTGACGTTATCCTGCAATCCAACCGCTTGCTTCCTGGTGAAAATAAGTTTGTGTAGTAGTTAATCTGTGTTTCTCCCCATTTGGATAATGTTGTTTGGTGCTTTGCATCTTTTCTGCTTTATTTTAATATTTTGAGAAGGTGGTCGCATTTATTATTTTTTTTGGTCCTCTTTACTTTTTCCTTACTTTTTTCCCCCCTCTTTTTTGGCCTTTATCTGCAGGGAGGCTTGGTGTGCTCTTGCAGGGGAAATGCAGAATGTTGACACACAGAGGTTTTGAGTCCTCTGAAGAAAATATTTTCAAACTGCTGACTCAAACTTCTCACAGCATATTTTACTTTCTCATCAACACAAAAACCACATTAGAATCACTGCATTTCAAGATGGACAATCACAGAATTCTTCTCCCTCTGTCTTGTTGAGATCTCTCATGTGGGATTTTCTATCCAAATCTAGTGGCAGCCCTAAATTTCCAGTAAATGCAAATGAACAATGGTATTTTGTTGCATGTGTGTAATTGTTTTCCAGGCCATGCTCTCCTTCTATCCTTTTTTGCTGTTTTGAGGAAAACCAGTTTTGTTATCTTGCTGAGAAGACTCAGCATTAATAGATTCTCAGTTAACTAATAAGTATAACTTATTAGTATAGGATTATTTATAATTTACAAATATTTTAAAATATTTAGAGATTTTATAATTGGGATTGAAAATAACTGTTATCTGTTTAAAAATCCTTTGATATCTTTCAGAGATCTTCATGCGAAGTTTGTGTTCCCTACAGCTGTCATTATTATTACATGACCAACTTTGTAGCATTGAGAGCTTTCCAGAGTTTCCTCACCTACATAAACCCTGGAAAATATTACATTTCTCTGTGTCTGCCTTCTCCAAGAGATTATTGAATGGGGGAAAATGAGCTTCTCTAATAGCAATGGAAGCATGAACAGGTTTTTCTAGTGTTTGTGAAACATTCTGAGCAGGTTTAACTGACCTCAATACACTCAGTTATCTTCTTTTTCCTGGGAAAGGCTCACAGAGAATGGGTGGGGAAGGTATTCTGACTTTGCTGTGCTCTTTTTCAGGCTGAGATAGCCCAGCTGCAGGAGCAACTGGCTCTCAAGGATGCAGAGATAGAACGTTTGCAAAGCCAGCTCTCCAGGACCTCCTCATACACTGAGGTGGCAGAAAGAGGTAAGAGGAGGGGAAACAAAATTAAGCACTCAGAACTCTCCTTTCACTTTGCTTTGGTAGCAGCTTGGAGCAGGATTGCAAAGGGACACAAAGAAATAACAGAATTGACTTAAAATTTATTTTGGGAGGATAAGTGGTATCAGTTAATTCTGTGATAGAGTAGAGGCCTTTAATGTGTGAAATTCTATTCCAATCTAGAGGCAGCACAAACTGAAATAAGTATCCTCTAGGCCCTGAAATTTTTCTGTTGGTGTTTTATTTATAACTGTAAAGACTCCCTGCAGTTCAATGGGAATTTATTTTTCAGGTGTGCCTTGAAAAACTTGCTTGAAAAATCTTGACAGTTTCTGTTTTTTAAGGGGAAAAAAAGCTCATAGAAATAGCAAAGCCTAATGTTTCAATGTCCAAACATCCTAAAAGTGAGTCATTATTTCCTTTCTTCATGGCTGTGTCTGGTTCAGGCTCCCTCTCCCAGGAAAGATGCACCAGATGGATTTTGAGTGTCTCTGCCAGCCTGGGCTGGTTTCGGGTCCTCTGGTTTCTGTTTTAAGCCTGCACTGTTGACACAGGTCAATGGCAAACAAGCCAGTTTGTTTAGCCTTTGGTCTCCACCAGTGGTGCCACAGTTCTCTGAAATATTCCCTCCCTGGGGCTCCTGCCAGGAGAATTTGGAAATAGGGACCTTTTCCTCTGCAGCACCGACACATCCACGCAGGAATATTTGTGTGCAGTTTGCCCCAGGGCATCAGCTTGGCTGCTCTGACAGCTTCTGTGGGTGTTAACTGAGGCTTCCCAAGGCTGCCCTGGCTGGGATGTGAATTTATTTCCATGTGCTGTGCTTCCTCCTTCCCAGGGCTCCCCAAAAACCTCCTGTGCTTCCCTCCAAGGAAGCGACTTCAACGCGCTCAGCTACAGAGCTTGTGCATGTAGAGAGCTGCATGTCTAACCAGAACATTAGTTTGTCTAACAGCAGTGCTTGGTAGAGGAACCCTTCTACTAATAGAACTGTGTGCTCTCTGTGAGATTCCCAAACAATTTATGGTATTTTAAAGGAAATTGAATGCGGTGTGGCAGTACATCTAGAGCTCAGCAGCCTTCAGCTTCTGGAACTGTGGTGGAATTATCCTTGATTCCAGTGGCAGAAGAATCAAACCCTCTACAAAATCCATGGGCTACACTCAAGGAAAGCACTTAGACTGTATTTGAGTGGAAACAGTAATAATCCTCGTGAAAAAAAAAAAATAAAAAATTAGGTGGTTTCCTCAAATATAGCTGAAAAATGATGTCAATGTACTTGTAGTATGCTAGAATGCATATCCTAATGAAATTGCAGAATTGATCTAATATGTGCTTTTTCTACATACTTTATTTGGCTCTCACCACTTACCATCGTAGAGGAAGTTTATAGGAGAAGGCTAAAAGAAAAACGTAAGCCTTGCCATTCCCTTTCTGGCTTTACCTCACTGCTCCTTCCCCACCACTGTTAACTCAGATGCATTCTGCAGCAATAATTCCATGTTTGTTTGGATTTGGCTGTCTAATTGTAACACACACGAAGCACTGCTTTCACTGCTTGCAGCAAGCAGGCATTGCCCTGCTCAGTAAAATTTCACTGCAGAAATAAAGGTCAGAGCTTCACAAATCAAACTGCTGCTCTTCAAAGGGACGTTGTCAAGGTTAACAGAGACAAAACCCAAATTACCCTCTTTTATTTGCACATATGTAAACCCCAATATTTAATTTCGGGAAAGATGGAACTGAAAGCCTTTCTTTTTGGAGGGGAGGATTTAGGCTTTTTTTACTTTTTTAATCACCATATTAAATTTAAGAAAAAAAAAAGTCTGAATAAATGTCCCCACACTTGATGATGTTAATGAACATTGTAAGTAAAATTTGGTCTAGTGTGCTTAACTCTACCTTGACACCAGTCCTTTTTGAAGTCTAATATTTATAAAGAGAAATTAGTGGGACTGTGATATTTTAAAAAGTTTCCCAATTGCTTGCCCACTGCCTGCTGGCTTTAGTTTTTGATTTGACTCTGCCTCTGCATGTCCTGTCTCTTCTTTGAGAAAATGCCTGTGAGGTTCATTTACGTGTTTTAAAACTTACCCACTGCAAGGTGTGCACTTTCCAGAATCCCTGCAGTAAAAACTAATTACAGATTTTTCAAATAGTTTAGCTGTGACATTGAGCATTCGACATTCAGTTGTAAAATCTTTTTTCACAGATGCTCTTTGGCAATGTTGATTTTCTTTCCCCTCTCTCCCTTCATGCTTTCATTCCTATTTTCATGTTTTTTTGGGAGCAGCTGTGTCTGCTTTGATGTCAAAGCATGTTACAACAGAGAAACTCTCAGGTTCTGTCTCCATCACACTTGGTTTAGTCAGGAATACTCGCTGGGTCTATTGTGCAGAGGAAAATGAGAGATTTGGTCCAGCAAAGTTAGGACATGATCAACAACCTCATACATTTCCAAAGAACGTGTTTTTAATTGGTATAACATTACTGGATAACCTCTGTCACTAAATTGTGTGTGAGGAAATTCTCCATTCACACGTAACGTAGATTTTAACCAAGTTATTCATGCTGAATCATTTAAGAAAATAACATTTTTCAGGACTTCCTTGTACCAAACCTTTTGTTTGTTTGTTTGTTATTTTTCATTCCCAAGTTCATACATGTACTTTAACTGCTTCTCAGAGGGAATATATTTTCAATCCTACCTTAAATTTTTTCCTTAAGTATATAACAGCGAACACACTTCACACTCATCTTTTGCAAAATGAGCTACAATGTTTCTTTTCTTTTCCATCATTTAAAATAGTGTTATGTAGTCTTTTGTAAGCAAAACCAGGATGTTTGTGTTGTGCAATGCTTTTAAGAGTTCAGCTTCTGAAAAAATCTATATTAAATGTAGTTTAGTAGTACACTGGCCATACCTCTGACATGGTTTTGGTTATTAGTAAGAACGCAGGGAGAGTACCAAAAAACATCTATTTACAATAAACATAGCGAGTCTTTTTTCTCTTACAACATTTTAAAATCTTTTTAGACCAAGAAGTTCAGAGGTTGAAGATAGGAATGGAGACATTATTGGCTGCAAATGAGGAAAAGGTGAGAAAATAATCTTTGTTTTGCGTGTTAAGAATGAAATTATGGTTTTGAATGTTCCAAATAACACACGTTCTTTAAGGACTACACAAGAAAGGGGATTCATTCTTCAGGAGGCTGTAATTTTCGTGGTAATAAATCAAGCCATGGGATTTTCCTGGATGGTGGCACACTCATATATCATCACACAGACAACAATATGCATCCCTATAAACTTCCTTTAGCAAGTAGGGAATCCAGACAGGGCAACATTAATTCTGGAGAACATAAACCGTAACATCAGACTCCTCTGCTTTCCTTACGTCTGTAATTTCACGTTGCCCAGCAAATATTGTGTACAAAGGCAAATAACATTCCTCACAAGGCATGTGAAAGACTGAGCCTGTTTTCATGAAAATCACAGAGATGTAGTACAGTGTTTCTGCAGTTAAAAATGAAGGATTTTAAATGTAATTTGATTTTATTTAATGTTTGTCACAGGATCGTCGGATAGAGGAGCTGACACTACTACTAAGCCAGTACAGGAGAGTCAAGGACATAATGATTGCAGCTCATGGTAAAATGTCTTGTGAATAAATTCCTGGGTTTATTTTAAGCTTATGTGGTGATTGCTGTGACCATCAGCCATATTTTACAGCATAAAATGATACTAGATAGGGAGAACTCATTTATTTCCCTTCCACTAAACAGAACCCTGACAGCTGACAAGTTTTCTTTGGAAGGAACAACTGAAAACCCACCTTGCTTTGCTGCACACAGTTCTGTGTGCTTAACTTCAACATCTGGGGGGAAGAAAAAAAAACAAAATCTTTGTCCCAAATCTCATTTACACTGTAGGAAGTGGAGTGGGTTTTAGGACAATCTCATTTTAAGTTGCCACCATCATTTTCAGCACTGAATTTAATCTGGGGGACTTGACCTGAAAGGACAGTTTTGTTCCATGCACCCCATCACATTAACAAGCAACAGCAATATTTTTGGGCTTTGCATGGCAGAATGGAAACTGTGTTTAACATACAAAAATACAGAATGAGAGTAAATGTATTTAACATGCAAAATAGGGAATGAGAGCCGACCTCTCTCTGAATGTTCATTAAGTGAATAAATAAAAGGAAGCGAGGAACAAGCCAGGATGCTCTGGATCATTGAGCTGATACTGCAGAAAACAAACTTTGCCTGTTTCTCTCCCTTCCTGCTTCTACTCTCTGATGCTTTCAGGCTCTTCTGTCTCCGGTGGCAGTGATGAGGAGCTTGAGGCAACTTTAAGGAAGTGGAATCTTTTGAATAACTCCCAAGGAGAATTACTGAAAACAGAGGTACAGATGTTCTAGGAGCAGGTTCTGCTGTGTAAATAATTATTTTTGCTGTTGGTTTCTCTGTAGTAATGCAGGTGAGGGTTCAGCCCTGGCTGAATTTTTGTATTTCTTGCTATGGGCACAGTAGATTCAGCAGCAGACACCAGGGCTGCAGGTTTGAAATTCTTGTATCTTACCCAGGCCTCTGCAGGAGAATTGTCACCAGCTGTGCTCCCTCCAGTGCCACACAAAGCCTTGGAAATCAGGCAAGACCTTGTGTTTCATGTGGGTGATGATAAATTGTATTATTTAGACTGTTTAACTGTTGTCTTGACTGTTCTTGGCTTTGCTGCAATTTTGGGCACTTGTGAAAGCTGTGCTTGTCCTGGAGGTTCGCAATGCTTAGATGGTTAAAGTTTCAATTATAGGAATAAATCAGAATTTTTATATATCAGAAGATACATGCACTGCAGTCCTTAAAACCATAAAATTTATTTCTATTTAAAGTAGAAGTATTCCAGTACCTTCAAGTAATTTAACCTCTCAGCAGGAAGAATCTTTGGACATCACAGACAGGTAAGAATGAGTAGCTTCCATTGAAACATGGAACAATTTTCCTTTCTAAAATCCCTAAATGCTGCACATTGCTCACAGAGAGTTATTGCTGTGCTTGTTAAGAGCTTCTAAAATTATCTACAGATACCAGGATAAAGCTGCCTTTCCCTGCTGGTCTGAGGATGTCTTGTTGCTCTTTCTGCCTTCA
Organism: Cinclus cinclus; assembly: GCF_963662255.1. Taxonomy (NCBI): domain Eukaryota; kingdom Metazoa; phylum Chordata; class Aves; order Passeriformes; family Cinclidae; genus Cinclus; species Cinclus cinclus. Next base: position 950,283 of record NC_085051.1, on the reverse strand, counting down.
TCTATTGCAGTTCTCAATGATTTTCAGGCTTAAAAAAAAAAAATAATAAAATAAACTAACTTCTTAATTCTTAGCTATGTTTTATGCAGATATTACATGACTTCTGCAGCTGTTGTGCATGAGATACTGGTGATATGCGAACAAACCTTGTTGTATTAACTGCTGCTTTTTTTGCCTGTCCCTTTTCAAGGGTTCCACAGAAAAAAAAGTCAAGTAGTTTAGAAGACTTGCAGAGTGAGTCCTTGGAAAAGGTTGGTTTCTTTGTAATCACAGCTCCTGGTGTTTAATGTCACAGCTAAAAGACAAAGATCAAGTATAAATATTCTTTTTGTTATAGATGTGGTAACTTTAACTACCACTAACTCTGTGTGTGGGCAAAGAACCCTAAAACACCTCAGGTTCTTACCCCAACCACCCCCATTTCCAAGCTGGTTGACACATTCATGTGGACACGCCTTCAAATTCAGGTTTCTTTTTTCCCTGAGAAAAGCCAAAACATTTACATGAAATACAAGAAATAATGAGGACTCATTTTGTTAAATTGCAGTATTGCTTTCTTTATGGGTGTTTTAATTTATTTTTTTTTCACTTTCAAATCACCAAAAATATTAAGACAGCTAAACCTGAAAGTAGCTAAATGTTGGAACTGGGTATTACATGTGGGTTTTTTTGTTTGTTTTTGTTTTGTTTTGGGTTTTTTGTTTGTTTGTGTTTTTGCAGCTGTGTTTTCCCTTAGCTCTCTGATACAAAAAGCATTCCTGAAGATGGCAGTGATGCTGCGTTAGTTAAAGCAGCAGGAGCACCACAAAGGCTCTCATTCCACTCCAGAATAAAACTTCCCAATTTGCAAAGTCTTCTTGCATTGTGGTCCACGGCCTTATTTCTTCATTATGCACACTGACATTTTTCTACACTTTTGTAATTCTGCTTTGTGAGAATGCTGTCCTTTTCTGTACTCAAGTTAGGCTTAATACCAAGTTACCAACACCCAGTGATGCCATTTTAACCAGATACCAGTAATATGATTGCTCCAGTTCTCAAATTTTTAAAATTTGTTCTTTAATATTTTTCTTGAATTGCTGGAGATGATAGTGGCCAAGTAGAATGTGTGAAATTTGTGCTGCACTTGTTTGATTGTAGTCACACACACACGTGACAAATCAGAACTAAAATTTCATTCTATGAAGAAGTGATGAAGGTTTTTCTCATCAAAGCTTTTAGTTATTTTCTTGTCTTAAATCAAAAATCTGAATTTGTCTGTGTGATATGCTGTGATAAGGCTGGACCTACACACTTATACTGGAGTTGTTCTGCCTTGCTCAAAGCTCAAATTCACATTTCTTCCAGTAATAATAATAATAATAATAATAATAATAATAATAATAATAATAAACCACATCAGTGTCCCTGACCTAACTGTGGTGGAATTTTTATCACTTGGTTTCTACCAGAGCTCTTTATGCTTTCGGCTGGATCCATGCAGGATTGTGTGTGTTATGTCAGTTATTCTCATACTGGTCTGTTAAACAGCTCTTATGCTCCCTGATCAAAGTAAGTCTAAAGGGACCACCCAGCAACCTGGAAACAGCAAAATTCCTTTGATCACAACAGAACATAAACAGGAATTTTGTAGAGTGGGGAATGAACAGAGACAATTAGTATTAAATATTGGATGGAGATGAAATTAAGAGGTAACAGTCCTTGTAATACATTGTCCATCCATTAAGCACCACCTCCACAGCAATAAGACTACATTTGATGTCCAATGTATGTTTGTTAATACTAACATTTGTCTGTTGCTTTTTTCCATAAAACTTTGAAATTGCCCTCCCTGAAACTCCATAGTATGTAGATGGAAAACCAGCACAGCCTGTTGTAGAACAAGAGGTATATTAACTGCATCCTTCCCTAACAATTCTGTGGTGTGGTGTGATGTGGTGTGATGTGGTGTGATGTGATGTGATTGATGTGATGGTTATGGCTGATTTGCATTTTATATTCATTTTCTCTTCAAAATGTTTGCATAGTTCCAGTGTTGACAAACAAAACAGAGGATAAAGATTAAAGAGGGAAATCTTTTGATTTTTTTACTTTTTTTATCCAGAAGTTTGTTACATGAAGCTGAGGTCAGTCAGTCTCAGAATACACACTGCTGATGTAAGCCACAATTTCTCTACTCTTAATATTTTTGGTACAAGTCAGGATGTGCTCCTGCAATTGCCAAAAAGGAGCTGGAGTTGAGGAACTGAACGATCTGTCCTGCAGTTGTAGTATCCAAAGAATCCTCTAGGCCTTGGAATAAGAACAGATAAAGCAGTAGTTATCTCATTGATTTTTAATATTTCATCCTGTCACAATGGTTTGAAACAATTTTGTTGGAATGGGTTTACTGAATAGGAGCATGCTGTACGTTCCTCTATACTAAATATTCTTTGCATATTTCCAGTGCAAAGTTCTCATATGAAACCTTCATTCTGATCCTGAAATGATTCTGATATTTACCAGTGTGAGCTTATTCCAAAGCACATATTGGATGTACACCATTCCCCCTGATAATGTCAGCTGGAGCTGCAGGTTCCTTGCTTGTCCCAAAAAAAGCATTTCTGTCCTGTAACTTTCACCCAGAGCATTGTCTTGGCCATCTTTTCATCTGGATTCAGTGTTGGAGAAATCCCTACAAGCCATTTCCATAACTGTAGGCAAAGAATCTCTGTGCTTTGCCTAGAAAAGTAACTTTTTAGGCTTGAAACTATCAGATTTATGGGAACATTTCATCTACCCTTGTAAAAGGAGCAAGGTGCCCAAATAAAAATCACTTGAATGTGAGGAAAATTAGGTTCTGTAATAGAACTGGCAACTATATTTAGCTGTAATTATTTCTTTTTAAAAAAAGAAAAAAAAAGACTTCACATTTACAATTCTGTCTGTGCAAAGAGATTTTTGTCCTTACAAAAGTTACATTTCTGCACCCTAACCTTTGTTAGGTGTTGATTCTTTAACTGTTATTAATGGTGGTGGGAAACATGTTTGAGGAAATTTGAGGCATGCAAATACTTTTGGGTTAAATTCCAGCGAGATACAATTGTGAGGCAGAAACAGAGAAAGTCTGGTGGAAAATGGGAGAAAAAGTTATCTGAGAAGTAACTAGACACATTAAAAACAAAGTTGACCTTGAAAGATCAAACAGTTAAATAGTGACAGAGTCCTGGAGGAAAGGGAGACAGCTAGAAAAATTCTTATGGCAAAACCAGGCAATATTTAACATGTATCTTAAAGCAATACAGAGTGGGTGAAGTGGGGGGAGCAGATGAAGGAAGGCAAGGCTGTGTCTTGGCTGGGAAACTGTCAGCTGCTGGATGGGTTTAGATGGAGTTATCTGCAAGCAGGAACGTGCAGGGAGTGCAGTCATTTTGAGCCATCCCTTTTTTCTCAGCTTTAAGAACATTGTGTACCAGACTGCAGATGCTGGGAGCAGTTTGATTTTGCATTTACTTTCTCTTTCCCTCTCTTTAAAACAGCAGAGTAAGGCAGTGGGGAAAGGCAGCAAGTACCAAACGCTGCCTGGAAAGCTGGCCCGAGCCCTGCAGAACGGAGAGCAGGGGATGCACAGCTCCCCTGCTGGATGTGGCACAGGAGACAACGACGACAACAGCATCCCAGGCCTCAGTATGTACCTGTGCCTCTCCCAGAGGGAAAATCCACACTGTCTGAGGGGCTGGGACATAGTGTGGGACAGAATCTGCTGTGCCAGAACAGTGTCCACATGGTACACAAAGGCAATGTCCTTCTGCTTTACTTTTTTTTTTTTTTTTTTTGAGATAAAAATCCAGAAATATTCCCACAGCTATTGGCAAGAGTGAAGGATGACTTTAATTTATAGGGTTGTTTTTTTTTTTTTTTCCTGTTGCACCCGACAAACCATTTGAAACTTCGCAGTACAGCTTTCAGAAAACATGAACTTTTGGGTAAAAATCCCTCTATCAGCACTGTTAGTTGCTTAGCTGTGGGGGACCCACTAGTGAAAATTTAAAATTTCCTTTACTATATGCAGAAAAACATCAGTGGATTTTGTAACTACAAATCCATTTCTATTCCACAACCACAGCCCTGTGGGAGTCTGTATTAATTTCTTTTTAGTGGCACCTTAAGTGCAGATTTATTGACAAAGAGGTGTTAACAGAGAAGCACAGGACCAGGTATTTTTTTTTAACACTGAAGGGCTAGAGCACAAGAGAATCCCTTGTGATTCTGAAGTCTTCCTGCACTTTAAAAGTTACAGTGGATTTTTTTTTTTTAATTTTCTCTTGTGGGGGTTGATTTATTTTAAGGGCTCTGGTCCCTAAAGCTGCTAGCACACTGCAGTTTCAAGGTTCCAATAGGGATTTGGGGGTTGTTTAGGGGTTTTGAAAGAGCTTTTCTGTGACGGCAACTTTGTGGGCAATGCATGAGCCATGCTGTGGTGTCTTTACCTGTAGGATTATCCAAGGGTGGGTGAGCTTGTAAAGGAAAGTGTTCTTTTTCTAGAAACAGGCAACAGCTTCTTAAACACACTGAGTCCAGAGAATTTTTTTCTGCAGGTTGATTTGTTTCTTGCACATGCAGTAAGCTCATTCCACCTCCAATTCTTTATTTAAGAGCAATTGAATGTAATCTTAGACATTGCTTCATTTCAGATACTCTGCAGACTTTGTAGAGCTCTGTAGTCTTTATGCTTAGAGAGCTAAAACTTCCCAAGAACAGTAAGGAAAGCCCAAGCAGATCCATTTTCATCCCTACCTGTCTGAGATGATCTGATCAGAGTTCTTGGGGCTCGTGCACATCAATTCACATTCACTTCCACATCAAGCATAACTGCTTCTTCTTCTTTTTGGTTCTGCTTTTAATGCTTAGCTTAACTACTTTGCCATTCTGTAACTTTATTTTGCTGGTGTTTTGTATCCTCTTTGCTTCTCCATCTGGCTTTCTGCTTCTTGGGATGACTGAAGATCGTGGCAGGAGTGTCAGTGCACCTGTGCTAGGTACTGTATCCCCAACAAGATGCAACTTTTAACTCTCTTTTTGCCGCTTACTTTGTTTCTTTCCTCTCCCCCTCCCTCTCCCTACCAAATACTAATCCCATCTGGGCCCTCTAGAACTCCTTACATGCAGTACTGAAATGAAGTAATAGCTCCTGGTGTGTGGCATTCACATAGGGTTTCTTTTTATGACACTTACCCCTGGTTTCATTCTGTTTTCATTGAATTTAGAAAAATTCCCACTAATTTTGATGGAAGAGTTGAGGTATTAAGAGCAGGCAAGAAAACCTTAAATGAATTCAAATAACATAGTGAAGTAGAAAAGACTAAAAGAGAAAATTACAAAATTATTTCACCCAATGTTTTATTATTTTCCTTGTTTTTTAGCTTTTTTTTTTTTTTTTTTGTATCAGATGTCCAGCTGCTTTTTTACCTTCTGAGCATGTTGTTCTTGGGTTGTTTCTTTTTTAATACAAGAACAATTTTAAAGGTATCCATACTTTTGCATCATGTCCTGCATTTGAACATCAGCCTCCCAGACAAGAACTTTATCAATGATTGCTATAAAATGTGACTGTAATACTGTTCTTAACCCAGGAGAAACAGAGAACATGGATGGTACAGTGGTCTCGGATGACCTTTCACATCTCTCTTCGGGAACAGATTCAGGTCCTCAATCTCCATGGTCTCCAGAAAACAGAAAGAGTCCAAAAGGGATCAAGAAAATCTGGGGAAAGTAAGGTCTTTTTTCTCTTTTTTTTTTCTTTTTTCTTTTTTAATTGATTGTCAAAGCATTTCAGCTGAGAATAAAGCCATTTCCCAGCCAAACCTATATATAGCAAGAATATCTATGTATTATATATCTACCTATTACCTATTATATATATAATAAATATCTATATATATTATCTACAGCAGGAATAACCTAAAATTTGGGGAGAGAAGCAGCTCTGGGATTGCAGGGGTGTGTCCTTATGTACACAGAGGGGTGGAAAAAATGGTTGGGAGTGTTCACAGTGTCAGGCTGGTGAAAGAAATAAGTCACTGCTGTCATCTTGATGCTATTAATTTAGCATGCCAGCAGTTTTATTAGCCGTGAAAAATTAAATCGTATCAAGTTGCTTATTACAAAAGACACAGGGTAAAAAATAAGGGAAAACAGAAGGAACAGAAAACAGAAAACAGAAAAATTTAATCTGCTTCAGCAACAGCAGCCATTTCCAAGTCTGGATTTGTAATTGTATCAAAGTGTTACAGCTGCTCTGCGGAGCTCTTCTTTTTCCCCTCCAGAGTTATGTCCTGACTGAATTTCCTAGAAATCCTTCAGCTGCCTCTAGAATTGGGCATTGGCAGTTCCCAGGGAGAGCTGTTAGTTGTCACTGTAGTTTCCAGGCACAACAAACATCCTCTGTCAGCAGCTAACAGCCCTGTCGTGGCACTCTTGTCTTGCAAGAATTCGAAGGACTCAGTCAGGTAACTTCCCTGCAGACGACCTGGGGCTGGCAGAGTTCCGGAGGGGAGGTCTCCGGGCAACAGCTGGACCTCGTTTGTCCCGATCCAAGGACACCAAAGGCCACAAGAGGTAAGGGCTCCTCCTCTCCCTGGCACAGCCTGCCGCTGCTAAATGTGCCCAACAGCCAATCCCTCTATGGCTTTCTATCTTCTTTTTTTTTTTTTTTCTTAAGTCAGAGTCAGGAGTGAAAGTACAAGAGAGGGGATTTCATGTTTGGACTCAGATGTTTATAATTTTTATCTATGTTACAGTGAGTGCTAGAGCACTTTTAGTTGACAAGCTAAAAATGAGGAAATGGTGATCTATCTCTCTTGTTACAAGGTTATTTTAGGCTTAATTGTTTAATGAAAAACTAACACTTAAATTATTTTTACTTTTGACTCAATGACCAAACACTCTTGATCCACAGTGCGGCATTTTTTATGCAATTAAAGATCCTACCTAGACCCATGAAGAAGGTGAAGAAGAAAAACTTCCACTCTAAAACTTCCATCTTGCTCCATACCTATTACTGTATTCTAAAACCCCAAATTCCAAACCCTTCACCATGTGATACTACACACCTCTATTCAAAATACACATCAGTGATTCCAGTTCTATCATTCAATTTTGCAAGCCTTCTCCAAGGCTTCATTCAGATTAAAAGCAGTGCTCTTTTGGGGGTCAGTGCCTGACAGCACAGAAAGTTCAGAATTCCCAGTTTCCAGGGTTCCAACATCCCTCCCTCTTCTTGGGGAGTTTGCCCAAGCACTTTGGTGGGATTGCACACCAGCTGGAAAGAATTTCTCTGGTAGCAAAATCATCCTGAGAATCTCCCCTGCCTGTACTCCTCCAGCTGCAAGAGTGGAGTGTCAAAAATTCCACCTTATAAAACAACAAGGAGAATAATTATCTCTTTATCTGCATAATGATGAGGATTCAGCAACTGCCTTTTCCCACTTTTCAAACAGAAAATGGGAAATTTTTATCTGCCCTGCACCTGTTCACAGGTCCCAATTCCCAGGACACCCCAGAACACAGCATACTGACAGATTTACTGCCGTGCTGCCTCTGGCACATGATGAACTTTCCAATATGGACATTCATTCTTTCCTTTAAGATTTTCCCAATGTTTCTTGTGCTTTTCAGTGACCACAATGCCCCATTTGCTCAGTGGAGCACTGAAAGAGTTTGTAACTGGCTGGAGGACTTTGGCCTGGGCCAGTATGTGATTTTTGCCAGGCAGTGGGTGATGTCAGGCCACACGCTTTTAACTGCCACACCTCAGGACATGGAAAAGGTAATCACTGCTTCTCTCACCTGCTGATTCTGTCCATTCCAGGCTCTACCTTTCTAGAATCCACAGCATCAATTTCTGTAGCTGTATCATGTGAGGAAAGGAGCCAGAGGCAGAACAAACTCTTTGTTAATGGTTTTTGTTGCAGGAAATGGGAATAAAGCATCCACTGCACAGGAAGAAATTGGTTTTGGCCATTAAAGCTATAAATGCAAAACAAGATGAGAAGTCTGCACAACTTGATCATATCTGGGTGACACGTAAGTGTTTGGACTCTCACAGGATTGTTTGGGAAGGAATTTCTCCCACCTCTACAAAAGGACAGCCTAATTCACATTTAAGCAGCTACCAAACATCTTTTTAAAAGGACTAAGTTTCACCAGAGAAGAATTGAGGATTTTTGTGTTCTTGACATCCAAACATGCATCTTCTGGTATGCTCTTCCATGGGGAACTCTGTCAGACAGCAGGGAATTAAATAGGTGGGCTCCATCTAGGAAGAGCTGCAATATGCTGCAGGAGATGTGCTCCATTACGTGTTGGTTGTCAAATGTCACAGGGCTGGTGTGGAAAAGCTGGGTGGTGGGAATTGCTTTCAGGCTGCTGGCAGGAGGCTGTCCTCAGGAAAGGGGAACAAGCAGAATGAGCCACCTGGATGAAGCCAGGCCAGGCAAGAGGGGGGGAGCTTCATTCTCACTGGTCTGGATTTAGTTCCCTATTGCTCTCACACCTGCAGGGTGGCTTGATGACATTGGCTTACCTCAGTACAAAGACCAGTTTCATGAATCCAGAGTAGATGGGAGGATGTTGCAGTACTTAACTGTGGTAAGTACAGTCCTTTTCTTTCAGTTTTACCTATTTTAACTTCAGAACAAGCAAAAACTTTTATTTCTTTGAATGTGAGCAGTTAAAGAATTTTTGCAAGACAGAAACAGTGCCAGTAATAACTCCTTTGTGCTGCCTAGTGCATGGAACCTCTTCCTAAAGCCCATAAAATAAGTCATATATTAGAGCTAACTTCTGCAAAGTCCTTCTTTCAATATCATGGTGCACACCACAATTAAAAGTAAAATTGCCTGTTTCACATGTAACCTCTGGATCTTGTTGTTCTCCACACCAAGTTAGCAACAGCAGAGTAACAGCAGAAAACTAAGAGATTTGTACAGTTCTGACCACATCCACAGCACACCATGAGCCACACACAGCCATTCTCCTGCCCAAGTCTGAATAAAGAAGGCCTGGATTTGCCTTAACAGGCCACACCCCGCCTTCATTTTCTAGCCAGGTTTGCTGTGGTGCAATGTTAAAAAAAGCCCCAACAAACCAACAGAAGAACCAACCCTCCCTCCCCCAAAACCTCCACCCTAACAAAACCCAAACCTTCTTTAAAGTCTACTGTTATACAAAACAACACATCAAATTTAAACTCTTTCCTCTTGGGGAGAGTATGTTTTTTGGTGTGTGTGTGTTTTGTGCCACCTAAAAGGCTCTCTTCTTCACAGAATGACCTCCTCTTCCTCAAAGTCACCAGTCAGCTGCATCACCTGAGTATTAAATGTGCCATTCATGTGCTGCACGTCAGTGGCTTCAACCCCCACTGTCTACGCAGGAGGCCAGTTGAGGAGGTAAGAGGATGTTGAAATAAATTAATTTAAACAAGCACTAATTATCTGGTCCCAGCCAAAGGGGATAGACAGCCAGCAGTGTACAGTGATACAACAGAATCATTGCTTCTAAGGACTTGCACCTAAAGCAGCAGTTATGCCCCTTATTAGTTGAACCTCATGCATTTCTTTTCAGAAGTTATTTGCATAGTGGAAAAAAGATTAATTCATCCTCCAAGAGAATAATTTGGAATTATTTGTCTCTGCCTGACCTCATTTTTAAAATCTGTTTTTGCCTTACCTGATCAGTATAGTTTTGTCTTAGCATTAAACATTGTCAATAACCCTGCTGTCAAAACATTCCCTTTTTATCCCTGTAATCTGTAATCTCTGCTGTTGCATTTCTTGATGCAATATGTGGGGTTCCATCAGTACTAGACCAGGTCTGCCATTTCATCAGAGGCTGCTTGAAAGAGGCCTTGAAGATAAACAATCCCTCAGCCAGGGAAGAACAAAGAGGAAGAGGAGAGAGGCTGTTTTCACGTGAGCTGAACTATAAGCTGTGCACACTCAGACAGTGCAGGTTGTTGTGTCATCACCTTTTGTGGTCCCTCCAACAGAACAACATCTCTCCTTCTGACGTGGTGCAGTGGTCCAACCACAGGGTGATGGAATGGCTCAGATCAGTGGATCTGGCAGAATATGCACCCAATCTTCGAGGCAGCGGAGTGCACGGGGGCCTGATCGTAAGAACTTATCATTTCACCATTAAAAATTGACAGGTTGTAATAGAAACCATCTTTTGTCTCATGTTCATCAAGCAGAAAGAAACAAAAACTTCTGCAATATGACAACGTGATCAGGCCTTCTAAGGAGCCTCTTTATCTGATCCACACATCTTCATTTTATGAAGGAAAGCTAAAATAAAAAAGGAACAGCTGAAACTCTGTAATCAAAGCAGAGCTGTACACAAGTGTATGACAGCAGCACATAAAATGAAACCTGAAATGTACTGTGCATGCAAAAGTTGCTTTTTAATAAGGCATCACTGAGTGTTTGAGTGATTTACCAGAACTCTGAGCCACTCTAAATAACCATCCTGAAATCACAGCAGTCAGGAATGACATTTTTTTAATACAAAACATTCAGAACTATTTGCAGCTCAGTAATGTCAGGGTTCTGAAATACCATTATTCTACTGCTGTAGAATTTTAGCAAAAAAATGCAGTGGTAGCAATTGTACTAAGATTAAGTTTGTACCCTCAGTAGAGCAGAAAATACCCAAAGGAAATTTGTTCAGCCCAAACAAATGAATGGTCTGATGATAAATATAAACACATATTTGCCTGATCATGCTCAGCATTGTTTCTTGGCTCCTTTCAGGTATTTCCCATTCAAACCCAGTATCATGAGTAGGCTATAAAAGGTCTAATGTGAAAAATGTGAGAAATCCTCTGCTAAGCACTGTAGTAGTTTACTATTGGAAATATTTCTATTAAAAAAACAAACATCCTGCCTTTTTCCCAGATTCTGGAACCTCGCTTCAACGGTGACACGCTGGCCATGCTCCTGAATATCCCACCCCAAAAGACCCTCCTGCGCCGCCACCTCACCACCAATTTTAACATGTTAATTGGGCCAGAGGCACAACAAGAAAAAAGAGAAATCATGGAGTCAGCAGCATACACACCTCTGACCACCACTGCCAAAGTTCGGGTAGGTACCGCTGCCAAAAAGGAGAGATGTCAGTGTCAGACTTCTCTGCTCTGAATGATAAAGAAAATAAGGGACAAACAAAGGCAGGGGAGAGGTGAATTCTAGGAGTGTTACATTTCCCTTCATTATAGACTTTTTACTATGTATGTGTTTCAATCAGGTCCTGAAAATAAGCATGCAATCTCTTCTGTCTCTTCTTAGAAGGAAGATCATGTAAATGCATTTAATATCCACTGTAACTCCAATTTGAGAACAAATGTAGTTAATTCAGAATCTACGTACCTGAATGACCAGGGTATAGCAGTAAATGAAAAGGGAAGGATTTTGAACATTTGAAGAACAGCCTTACTTGTCTTACTCAAAATTACCTGTGTTGACTCCTTATTTTAGCCAAAGAAACTTGGATTTTCACATTTTGGAAACTTAAGGAAAAAGAAGTTTGACGAATCAACAGATTACATTTGTCCTATGGATACAAGCCCAGCTGCTACGAATGGTACCTCGAAAAACTATGGTAGCTACAAAGGACTTAGTCCTTTCACTGACAGGGAACTGGATCAGGTGGGACAGACAGACTGATGCCATGCTCATCTCATCCTCTCCATGCATTCCAAAGCCTGCAAATAACCAAATGTTCCCCTATAACAAACTCTTTGCTACATCCACATGAACTCATTGAGAAAAGTATTGCCTGTGGACACTGGAAAGACTTACAGACTAAAAGTGTTGGGTTGGTTTTGGTTTTTTTTAATCAACATCTTCATAAACTCATCCATCCTCAAGCCCTTTTTCAGGACTACGACACCTTTACACTCTGAAGATCGAGGTATTTTGTCAGTCAAGGGCATGGTTGCAGCAAACACAAGACTTTTGTACTTCTAGCTTCCATAATTTTAGTATGGCATATTTTTTTTCATTATCTTTATGGGTGGTTTTTAATGTAATAAATTCATTTGGACAAACTTGTACAAAGCTATCAAGTTATATTAAAGTACAACTGGATTGTATTTTTTAACAGACAGTAATCAGAAAATCCAGCTGAATTTTTCTTTCATGGTGTACAGTGGGGAGTAGTTCATCTTAGACAATATATGTGAAGACAATGCATCAGCAATGAACAAATTATTAATAAACCAATAGTTAATTCACTTTTGTAATGGAGTGGTGAACTCGTGAATGAAACTATCTAGATAGCATACAGAGAAATGAGGGCTAAAACCATCAAATTTTTTTCAACTTTGCTGTTGTGTAAAGGGATGTAAACCCTGAAAAACGGAGTGCTCCTGGAGCCTTGTGTGAACCTTGGCAACACACAAGAGCCACACAGAGGCAGCTGGAGTAAACTGGCCGACATAAAAACAGTTTAAGCCTGGTAAGAGAATGGTCACAGCACTGAAAAGACTAACTGTGGAGGTAATTTTTTCATTTGCATGGTTTAGTGCATCTAACATCTCATTTGCGCTCATTGGCTCACTGTGGTCCTTTCCAGTGTACTGCTGCTAAGCAGGGAGAATACCAAACCCTGACTGTGAGTGTAGATGTCCACTTGCTCATCTTGAGTAAGAGTTGTAAGGGATTGCATTCACGTTGAGCCAAGAACTTGCGCTGTGCAGTTGTTCAAGCATGACAGAAAGACTGGATTTTTCTCTAGGAGAATGGTCTGTCTACTAAGCATGACTTCTGAGCATGTGGCCCACACAGGAAATCACAATGCCCTAGAACTGGGGACATTTCTGTGTAAAAAGAGGTGGGACTGTGTCAAGAACATCTTGCCCGTGAACGAAGCCTACCAGAAATACGTGTTAGACGATTTGGAAAATACTACTTTTTGTTGATTGTATCAGTTAAGCTTTTTCTTTTTTTGTTTTTTTTTCTGTGAATTAGAGGCCAATTTCATGGACTCAGTCTCTCAATCAGGATGCACTCTTCTTATCATCAAATGCATTTTCACATACCTTGCAGCATGTAGGCATTTTTGTTAAGGAGCTTTTAAACTTACCCCAACTTCTTTTGTCCAGGCACACCAGATTACTCCCAGAGCTGCATGTAGATTGAATAAAATTGCACATGCTGTCTGATTTGAACTAGTTGGTGACTGCTTTTACAGATGGAGCACTCAGAAGGCACAGTAATGCAAATAGGGGCTCTTTCCCAAGGCATAACCCACCTCACGGTACGTACTGATTCCTCTCTTGTTCTAAAGTCACAAATGTGGTCTGCTAAAACTCACTGAAAGTTGGTCATTGCTGCTGGTAAAGAAGAGCAAGTTCAAAAAGGGCCTCTGTTCTTACTAAATCTCTTTACAGCCTGGGGGACATTCAGTCAACAAAACCCCCTGCTTTTAAATTGCTAAACTTTATTTAGGCCTCTAGGTTTTCATGAACGCTGCTGTCTCTTTGACAAAATGACAGATGTTCATCCCCTTAAATGAAAACACTTCTTCAAAGATTTTGCAGGTAACCACCACCTTAGTCACAGTGGCCAGGAATGAGGTAGACTTTTGAAAATTTACAGGAGCTAAAACTCTGTGCAAAACAAAACACCTCACTTTAGCTTCCTCATTCCACAGAAGCTAGTTTATTAAAATCAAAAATAAGTGACTGGAAGACATAATGAATTATGAAATACAGTTGAGTTGCATGCCAGACACAAAAAAGAATTTCTTCAAGCAAAAGTCTATTTAAGGCGGAATTGAAGAAATTCCCTTGGATTGTGTGTGGGTGTGTGGCTCTCACCTTGTGAGCCTGAGCTCATTACAGTTGGGTCTCTGGGAACACAGAGCTCTCACCAAACACCCTCTCTCACCAAACACCCTCATTTCTTCCAATCTTATTCTTTCAGACACTGCTGAGCCAGGATGAAATGCTGAACAACAGCAGGTTTTTAACACCGACCTTTGAAGACTTGAGATGATGCTCCAGCATGACCAAGACCACTCATACCTCGTGCCTGCAGGAGCAGCCAGGAGCAGCTGGGGGCCCTGGAGCAAGAAAGTTTTACTTCTTCTCTGCCTCCGCCATGTCCCACGTAGCACTTCCTGTTGTCAGTGTATCCACCTTTGTGCTATTTTCCCACGTCAAGCAGTAGGAAACAGGTGTTGGGAGAGGAGTGGGACTCATGCCCAGTCTGGAAAGCCAACACTGGCAGTGTTATGTCCTTTTATTCAGTGTCCTGTTACATGCTATGTTGATATACTGTTACATGGAAGACCTTTTGTAATTTTTTATAATTATAATTAACTTGCAGTGCAGGAATCATTAATATGTAACCATACCATGGAGGCTAACCAGAGCTATCTGGAATTCAGCTGGGTGCTGGTGAGAGCAGCAGTAATGGCTCACCCACCACTCCTGTGCTCTTGCCAGACTGGCCCCTAGGAAGGATTTCAATCTCTCCTTCCATTCACTGGCACCTGTTCTGCCCTCTTTTTATCCAAGTCAGTGCACTGTAGGATGGGAAAAATGGAACTGTCCATCAAGTCCTTGCTTTTATTAGGATGATAAGCTGCCATGTTCACAAATCTTTACCTAGGGCAAAAACAACTGCAGCAGGAAATTGTAACTCTGAGACTACCAGGAAAATACCAGAATAAAACAAAAATTTATTTCTTTAAAGCACCTGACAAAATAAATCTGTTGCTGCTGTACTGGGCTAGACAGGACTGCATCAGAGGGAGATACACTTTCTGAGGGGCTGAGTGTGAAGCTGTCACCTTTACAGCAGCAATTACTTGTGGCAACTGTTTACACCTACATCTCCTGTGTTAATGAGCAATTAACAAGATCTCTTAGTAAACAGAGAAATGTCAGAAAAAAATCTCCTTAACTGTAATGAAAAGTATACTCTGTGCAGGGCTGGTGTGCTCCTTGCTGGCTGCAGGTGTTGCTTTAGGTTCTAATATAGCCAGAGGGCAGGTCACTGCCAGCCACAACCCTCCCAAATCAAGAGGAAAGCTCCAGGACTGGCCACAGATGCAGCAATGGCTCTTTAAGAACTACCTGGGGTGCTTTTTACAGATGATCTATCTCACTTCACCAGTCTCTCATGACACACCCTGCACTGTATGGTGAGGTGTAAGAAGACAAAGACATGATTTCATTGGCCACAGTGGTAAAATCAAGGCAAATTATTTTCAATCACTGCAAACTGTGAAAAAGGGGAATTCAGAAGAAAGAGAAGTAAGTCATCAGCAAACTACTGCTGTTTAATGTTTAGTAAAAGGTATTAAGTGTACCAGGCTGGCAATGCAGTCAGTGCTAGTGACCAGCTCAGGTACCACCTGCATTTCAAATACTTAATTAGCCAACAGACTTGTTACAGCACTGCAAATGGGACTGGCTGCTCCAGCAGCCCTGGGATATTCCAAACACAGTATTTCACATTTCTTTCAATGCTGTATTTACAACTCAGTGTGTTGCTGTGCTAAGCTGGCTGTGAATAGTCAATCCACAAAACAATTGATTCTTCTTTAAAATATTTGTAGTAAGAAATACTAATTAGCATAACACTGGTATAAATGCTTATTTTTTGACTGTTATGAATAAATTCTGAATGTTCCCCTCTCTCTCGCTGACTACGGAATGATTTAACACAAATTCATGTGGATGACCTCTCACCTTCATTTTTTCCCCTCAGAAATAATGTTTTATACTAATTTCAGAGGTCACACTAAGTAACTCACACACAATTCAAGATGATTTCTCAATTCTTTGTGTTAAAACACACAAGGTGATTATGAAGTTACAGACCACAGAAATTAACATCAAGAGGTTAAAAAACACACAGAAACGCTGCACAGTTGCACATCAACTGCTCCTGTAGAAAAATATCCAGTACTTCCAGAAAAGGTATCAGGTGACATCAATAAGCAAATGTACTGCTCTTGAGATAGCCAAGCTTGTCCAGATTGGGCTGACAGGCAAACTGAATCATTGGTGGTGGCCCACACATGAGAATGAGGGTCTCACTACCAGGGGGAGGCAGGTGGGCTTTCAGCATGTCTGCAGTGACAAACCCAGAGCTGTACTTCCAGTCTGCAACAAAGAAATTAATTCTATTACTTTGAATCTCTTTAAAAAGGCTGAAGCCTTTTCAAGCCTCATGAAGTAGCCAAAGAATCAAGTTATGGCACCACCACTGCAAACCAGGAGAGGGTTAAATTTCTCACTCAGCTCAAACCTAGTGAATCCCTTCCATAGGGGCAACAGGCATGTAGATAACAAGGAGCTGGGTAATGAAACATGGAGGTCTTACAACAAATTATAACATTTAAAAGAAATGAGCAGGTAGGAATAAAAAGGAAGAGTAAATCATCTTTTTCAGTGAAGAGGGGTCACCCAGTGGCAGGGAGAGGTACTTTTTTTCATTCTTGAGATGGTGTGGTGAGTTGACTAAGTTCAGTGAAAACAAAAGCTCTGCCATGCAGTTTAGTGATAAGAGAAAACAAATTAAAACAGGAAAGAAATGCTAAACCATTTCAAGCAGCAGTATTACTGAATGCCATCTGCCATTTGAAGTGAGCCAAGTAGGAAAATGATGCCTTAATTCATACACATGGCAGCTCTGTTTCACCAGAATCTAATCTGGAGCAGCTGCAAAACAAAGATGTGCACATAACACTTATATAAATACCTGCAAACAAATATTTACAGGTATTAGACAATTTAATGCCAACAACATGCTTACATAACCTGATTTGGGAGCTAGCCCAAAACAGAGATGAACTTTGGATGAAAATTCCCAAAAACTGAAATACATTAAAAGATGCACTGAGTAAAACATCTGACCCAAGTGAAGTTAATTACAACCTCCCACTTTTTCAGGCCCACCTAGCTTAGATCCCTTTTTAAAACAGGGTGTGTGGTAAGGTTTGTTTCTGAGGAGTTTCAAAGTGTAAGACAAGAACACTTGACTCTGATGTCCCCTAGAGCAAGAGTGAAGCTCTGACTGTTACACAGGGATGAGGAAAGGAATTTCCATGCGTCCCTACCTTTTGGAGGTCTATCCAGTGTGTACCACAGCACAAACTGCTCAGGATGCCTCTTGGCAATGTCTTCTAGCTCATGTCTCAGCAACATATCATTTTCTGTCTGCAAAATGAGAGTGCTGCTCAGCTCTAAACCATCCCAGGAGCCCTCTGACAAGAGCTCATCTGCCATTCACAACAAATGCAATGATAAAAATTATGCAAATCAAGAAAGTAATTTGGTATTTAGCCCCTTCCATGATAGCTATTAGCATTACAGGCATCTGTAAACTGAGATGATGAACAACAAACTGTGAGACTTAGCAGCCACCTAAACACAGTCCTAAAGATGGCAATTAGAACAACTTTTTAATACAGGCTAAAATCCCAATAAACTGGATTTGCCCCTGGCCCTGACAAATGTCCCTGGAGCAGCATGGTGAAGGTTAACTGCACAAACAGATTAGTGGAAACAAATCCTGTTTCCTTGAAATCAGTGAAGGACAAAGATGAGCAGAGGGATCAGGATCTGGGTGGCAGTATTTATTCCCTAATGTAGGAATTCAGTGAAACTATGACGAGACACCTAAGTGTGAAAGAGTATGAAACGTGTGCCATCAGTTTAAAAAGTTCAGAGGCCAGCAAAAACAAGTGGGCTATGAAGAGCAAGCAGAAGGGTCAGAATACTCACCTGATTAGCAAAAAGGAGGTAACATTTTGTGGAGTCCTTAGGATCATTTGTGATCTGACGGATCAGCTGCAACATAGGAGTTATTCCTGTGAAAAACCAAAATGGTTATAAAGGGGGTATTTCTTTCTATGGCTACAGTTTCAGTATTAATGCTGCCTCCCTTCAGTCTTCTCAGTTTGCACAGGGCTACACACCTCTGAATTTCTAATCCACATGGACAGCAGAGACTGGGGGCTTCTATTATGAAAAACAGTTCCAAATCAAACCAATTCTTGTACGCAGGGCTTTTCTCTTCAGGACTGTCTATCACATAATTTTACCCTCAAGACATTTTCTTAAAATACTTTTTGTCACCAATGAAGTCATTTCTCTGAGGTCACAGGGTAAATTAGTATTCAACCCTCAGGCTGCTACTCCCCAGGACTGAGCTCAAACCACTGGAATGCCTCAGTGTTGCCACCATGAAAAAAAAAATTAAGGAAAAGAAATGCAAGTGTAAGTACTCTTCTACTAAAGTACAGTGACAGTCCTCACATATATCCATAAAGACATTTTCACTCTCTGGACACTCCACATGGTGGGATTAGTTTTACCTGTTCCTCCAGCTATCATCCCAAGGTGCTTTGCAAACTTCTTCTCTGCTTCAGACTTCTTATTAGGCTTGATAAGAAAAGTACCTAGAAGAAATATTCCAAATCTCTAGGTACATTGGCTTCCAAACAAACACAGATACAAATTCCATGGGAATGAATTACACTACAGATGATCAATTAATAAAGATGAATCTTCTGAAAATTCCTCCCTCCTGCTGAGATAGATTCTTCTGGAGATTACTGATCACAGGAGGTCAGCATCCAGAGAAGCATTGACCACTCTGAGGTGAGACTACAGGGCACAACTCGTCTCAGTCGAGATCAGTGCAAAATCTTTCACTTGTATCCCACAAGAGGATTACTTCTCTGAGCTTATTTCCTCACAGTCAACCCAGACCTGTTTGATTATGAAAGGGAGCTGGCTCTCAGCTGGTAATTCAGTAACAGCACTGAGATTCTCAGATGGCATTTTAAGCCACAATCTCCCTTGCTTAAGAAGCATCTGGAGCACCTCCCTCCATATGTATAGCTGAGGTATTTTATTTCCAGTACAGACTTCTCAGTCATACAGTGCATTAGCATTTTTTTTCAGATTTATAGTCCCAGGAGTGAGACATTCATCATTTATTCCTTACACAAAGTACTCTTTCCCATCATATCAACTCTGATAGGCTCATGGTCAAGTCTAGAAAAGGTGCTTTTTTTCCTATTTATCATTAAAAAAAAAAAAGATTCTCTACAGCTGTCAAGTTTTATAAAGCACCTCTGAAAATAACCAGTACCTCCCTTTTGCTCTCCCACCTGTGTCACAGTACCTGTCCCCTTATAGACCAGCAGTCCATTCGGCCCTCTGAAATCAATGGTATCTCCAATCTTCATGTTATCTAGATACTGGGACATCTTCCCACCCTCTGGAAACTTGGGGTTCACATTTTTGTGGTAGACCTGTAAGAACAATCATTTACACATTATGAACCACTAACTTTCCTGCAGACAGTATCACAAACTGTGGAACACAGTCCTGAAGGCCTGACATTCAGCACCGAATCGAGGCAATTCTTTGTTCTCAATTATCTCTTGAGTCTTGCAACAGGAAGCAGACAAAATCAATAAAATGTGCTGTTGGACACATGTTCCTGTGCTCCCTGCAAACAGCCAGGAAAACAGGGATGGGTGGAAGGCAGATTATGTGCTGCTGCCCTTACTTCACTATCGCTTTATGTATGTCATCCCATTTCTGTAGCCGCTCCTTCTAAAAAAGGAAGCATTGCTGCATGTTTTCCTTCTAAAACTTTCCCACTCAGCCACACAACAGCTTTTTCAGCTTTCAAGGTACGTAAGAAGGATTAAGCAGTTCATTACCATTCACCACCCTTGCAACACGAACAGAGCATGCAAAAAAAAAAATAATAATAAAAAAGTCTAGACTTATGCCTAAGGACAAACTCTATCACAGAAAAGGATTAGGAGATCCAGAAGTCCTAGGATCCCCTAGCTTAAAGGATTTCCCTTGTTTGACTTGTTTTCTGCTTAGAGGTCTTGGCAGGAAGCATTAGCAGCACCATAGGCATCTAGAGGGAGAGAGATCAGTATTCATGCACTGCCAAATAAAAGATACTAGGGAAATTCCTGAAATATGGCCAGGGAGGTGGTTCTCTCCTCCCTCTACTCCTCCTCTGCCATCCCTCAGTGCCACACAGCAGATGCACAGGATACAACTTACTATTCAAGGGCAATGTGGAATGAGTTGTTTGCCATGTAGTCACCCTGTTTGAAAAAGATGAGATCCGAAGAAAATGAAATTTAATGACATTTGAATGAAAGACGATGAAATTTGATGACTAGATCAAAGCAAACCATCTCATTAAAATTAAATAGTTGCCCTCCTTCCAGTTAGCAACCTATCTATATTAAAGGAAGACAAAATTTACCTTTATAATTAAATCAACATATCCTTTTGTCTCATCACTGGAAATGGGGGTATAGGCTCGAATCACCAGACTCCCATCAATTTTTGCAGAAAGGTAAACATGCTGGCCTGGGGAGAAAGAATTATGTTTTTCTGATTTCAATCTGATTATGTTTTTCATCCCTGGAGGACAAGAGGGAAAGGCAGGTATTGTAACCTGCTACACATGCAATGACAGAGAAAATCCTTGCCATATAAATGTTCTATGAAACATTCAGTTTCTTCTCTTTTTTCAGCACACAGCAGGAATTTCCCAGGAGGTAATATAGTTTAAGGATCTTGTTCCTAAATTCTTAAGAATGAATATGGATAAACACAAGCATTGCAGAGCACATCTCAGTTGGTTTACCATTTGTCTAGCTAATTCCACTGCTCTTCCCCACACAAGCCAGAAAAGAGTTTGGAGAGAGACAAGCAGAGTGCAAGGACATGCCCACAGCATGGAATGGGGTGTCCCTGACATCTGGCATACAGCACAGGGAGCTGCCAAACAGTGAAGAACAAACAGAGCCACATCTGCAGATCAGACACAGAGGCTTTCCCCTGCACAGATTATCACTGATTCAAGGTCCAAGGTTCAGTGCTATCAGCATTCCAGAGTACAGGAAATAAGGCCAATCCTGGGCTGAAATTCATGCTACAGAACTCCAGAAAAAGTTGCATGGAAATGCGTGTAACTCAAAGGTAAGTGCATGCACAGAAAAGGGTCTGAATATTTCAGCATCTTCCCAGGCAGCAGAGTTGTCTCCTTTATCCACTACAAGTGTGACTGAACTTGCCAAAATCAGGAGGGCAACTGCCAATAGACTGAGTGGACCAGATGGAAGTAGAATGCAAGTAAGAAATATGAAAAAGCTTTGACAGACACCACTCTTGCTTATATCCCAACTGGAGACAAATTCCATCAGGCTCAGTCCAGTTTCACTGCTCCTTTCCTAACCTACACCATGCAACCGTGCAAAGCACGCACAAAAGATCAGAAATACAGCCCTCTGGGAAACCTGATAGTTCTCTCCAAGACAGCAGCATTCAGATGCAGCTTTTAATTCCTTGCTTTTCTGAGCCTTCAATTCACAGTCAGAAGTCCAAGAACTATGAGAAACCAGAAATATAAGTAATTAAGTGTTTACAGCACTTACCTACAGGTAATCCTAATACATGATTTGTTGAGGGTAGCCCGAATCTAAATTTCTTTGTATCGTGACTGATTTCCTAAAAAAAACAAAGTTAGAACAAGGTCAGCATCACCACTACTTTGAATTTCAAACTTTATTCAACACAATATGCTTTAGCAAGCCTGCTCTTTGTTAGCATGCAAGACAAATTCTGGGAAAGGACACAGAAAAGGCTTTGAAAAATTAAGTTGAAACAACCAGGAGTTTCAGAAAGCAGTTTTCTCCTCTTTACTTTCACAAGGAGTGTCCTGTGCTTGCCTGCACAACCCCTGCAGCATCTTTAAAAGATAAAATCAGGAAATTGTGTGCGCAGGGCCAGAAGAGCACATTGTTGTGGCCAAAGATCAGGGAACACAAGGCGTGCAGAAGCCCAGCGCTTGCTTCTCACCCAGGGTGCACCCAGGGCAGGAACCGTGGGAGAAACACGGCCAGCAGCACTTCAGCACGCGAAACATCAGGAAACGACAGTTCGCACAAACGCTTTCACACACCCTGCTCTACCCCGGGAGCATCACGGGGTGGCTGCGGGGTGACAGCCATCCTTGGAGGCCTCTGGGGTTTCGATCCCACTGCCAAGAGCCCCGCAGGCCAGCGGCCTCCCCGAAGCCCTAAGTCCCCAGAGCCCCGGGCACCTCCTTGTCCAGCAGCCGCAGCGGGTACTTGGCCAGCGGGTCCTGCAGGGTGACGAGGCCGCTCGGCCTCCGGGCCGGCCCTCGCAGCAGCAGCAGCAGCAGGGCGGACGCCGCGACCACGGCCACGGCGATGGCCATAGGCGCTCCCTGTGAAGAGAAGGAGAAGGGCACGGCGGCCCGTGAGGGCACGGCCCAGTCCCTTACCACAGCCCCAGTCCCTCACCGCAAACGCCTCCATGACGATCTTGCCGCCCGCAGCGCCCGCGCCCGCCTCACGCTTCCTCCTCAGGATCCTCCTCCTGACTCCTCCTCGGGATCCACCTCTGGGATCCTCCTCCCGGTCCCTCCTCCCGGCTCCTCCTCGGGATCCAGGGCTGGGATCATCTTCCCGGTTTCTCCTGGGCCGGAGCGCTTCGGGTGATCCTCGCTCCCACCTCAGCCCGGGCGGGTCAGGCTGCCCTGGGAGCCAAATTGTTGATTTGACAGAATCGATGGGGTTGGGAAATACCTCTGAGGTCACCGAGGCCAGCCTGTGACAGGACAGCGCACCTAGTCACCAGCCCGTGGCACTGAATTCCATGTCCAGCCTTTGCTTTCCTCCAGGGACAGGGTCCCCACCGCCTCCCTGGGTCCTGTGATTGTGGTAACTGCACCACTTAACTAGTGCCTTGTCTTTATTTTCTTCTGTCTTTGCTCAGAGTCAGGATTAAAAACACGAAGGAGACAAATTTTCTCATGTTCAGGTTTGGTTGCTTATTAAATCTTTAACTTAAAGTAAGATTTAAGTAAGAGAGTTCTGCAACGCTTTTAGCTACCAACTAAAAGTGAGCAAAATTGAGGCCCTGAATCTAGCTAGTTACAGGGGTTTTCAAAGCTGAACAGCCCAATACAGAACTAACACCTATATTATTTACACTTTCGACCCAATAACCAAACTCTTGTGACCTGCAGTGCAGCACTATCCAACCAGAAAATACTACCTGAAATTATGAAGAAGGAAGAAGACAAAGAGACAACACCTAAAATTCTTCATCTTGTCTCATACCTATATTATAAACCCTTCAAATTTAAAACCCTTCACCATGTGAAATTACACACTTCTGTTTAACTACATACCCATGAATTTTTAACTCCATCACTCAAATTTGGAAGCCTTCCCCAAGGCCTCAGGTCAAAACCAGTGTTCTCCAGGGACTCAGTGCCAGAAAGCACAGAAAGCTCAAAAATTCCACACTTCTGGGATCCAACACTGCCATGCTTAGCAATTCTTGCTGCAAAGAAAAAGAAGGGGAGCAAAGTCGAATTGGTCACTTCAGATGAAGAAGACAGTGTTTCTGTGCATGCAAGGCACGGCAAGGAACGGATTCCTAAATGAGGAGTAAATCTGCCCTTGTGCCACTTCTCGAAAAGTGCAAGGGAAACAAAGTGAGGGCAAAAGAAAACAGAGAGGATCCAATGAGAATGGGGTTGCCATGTCCTTTTGGGCAGACCTGCTAGTGGGAGGAGAGTCAGGAAAGACATGAAATGTGTTATCTCCACAGACAGAGGAGAAGAGAGAGAGCAGGACACCCTCAGGACACCATTCCAGAGCTAACCAGTGAGTGTCATAAGTGTTTGTCACACACACTGACTCCGAGCCAATTGTCCATCAAGCAGTGGAATTTATTAAGCAAGCGGTAACAAGCAAAAGCAGCGCTGGGCGGCCGGGAGTTAGCGCTCCACCAACGGCGCGCGCTTTCCTCTCTCAGTCCTTTGGGCTTTATACCCCTTGTTTCTGGTGTACGTGTCCCTTTTGCAATCGTGTCTGCGCTGGCACTGCCTGTTGCTAGGTGGTCGTACTTTGCCCTCCGGTGGTCGTTGGAATGAAGAAGACTCCTCTTCCTGGCAGACGTATCTTGACCTATGAACCTCTGCCTTATCAGTAGATCCTTTTTACACATTAAACAATGGATACTTAAGTATGGTTAACTAGCTCAGCTAAAACTAACATATCGAGACATTCTTGTGGGCTACGGGTGCATGACTTGTGCCCTCTCAAATCCGGTTCTATTTTCTGTTATTTTATTGAACTCCTGGTAGTCCTTTTATTTTAATGAACAATTCTTATGTTGTTTTTATTACAATCCCTCCTTTTCTTCTTTCATAATTTGTTCATTAAATCTTTTTAATTCCTGATAGCTCAGTGCAAGTTCTTCTTCCACCTCCTCATCATTTAAGATGTGTTCGTATTTAGCTTTAATTAACATCAGGTGAGCAGCCTCTAATCGCCCTTTGACAATTTCTATGAGCTTATTAAAGATACAGGGTCCGAAAGTTAATCCAAACACCAGAAATAACAAAGGACCTGCAACTGTAGATAACAGAGTAGTAAGCCAAGGAGAACTGTTGAACTAAGTTTCATACCAGAACTGTTGAGCTTCTCTTTCTCGCCTTCTTTGCTCTAGCCCTTCTCTCAGTTTAGCCATTGTATCTCTAACAAGCCCGGTATGATCTGCATAAATGCAACATTCTTCTTTAAGTGCTGCGCACAATCCTCCTTGCTGAAGGAAGATTAAATCTAGCCCCCTTCGGTTTTGTAATGCTACCTCAGATAAAGATGGAACAGATTTTTCTAAGGCCATGATTGATTGTTCTATTCTAGCTAAATCTTCATCTACAACTATCCTTAATGTATTAAACTCTGTTGTTTGTCTCACTAGGGAAGCTATTCCTGTACCAGCTCTCGCAGTACCCACCAACATAAGTGTCGCCACAGTAAGGGCTGTAAAGGGCTCTTTTTTTTTTTTTTTTTTTTTTTTGCAAATATTCTGGGGTGTTTTGGGCTTGATATACATATTCCTCTGGGTGATATTATAATTTTGGGGACACCACAACTTGTACACAATAGTCTGATGTTTCATTACAGATGTCCAGAGAGATACATGGTGTTAGTCCTCCTACACTGCAGATCCATTTTGCATTTTCTGTAGGTATTAACCATTTGGCAGGGTCTTCTCTTTTCTTGGCACTAGTCATCACCCCACAAAGTTGCTGCATCCACATCGGCCTTTTCCTGTTACCGAGGCCAGAGTAACCCCTGGCCTGCTAGGTTCTTTCCAGTTACATTGATTGGGGTTACTTGCGTTTATTCTTTTAGCTTTTTAAATTACGCCAATAGCTTCGTAAAACGGTGGTTTAATGCTAAAGCATAGCCAACAATGCTCAGTTAGGTTAGGCTGGGTTACGTTGAGCACACTAAAAGTTGCAGAAAGCAAATTCCACAAAGGGCTACTAGGAAGTGGGGTATCAGTGGGGAGGCCAGTGGAAAAAGTGTTATCCTCTGAATTGTTAGTGGTATTATCTGTTGATTCAATGTCAGGCTTCAGTTTCGGGGGCTCCTTTACCACTGGGTTAGGACCTACACCTACCAGGTCATTTGGGGCTATTTCTTTCTTTATTAGTATTAATCCTCCTCGGTCTCACCCTGGCTCCCTATACCTCACTCCCCAGGCTTTACCTGTTAACCATCCTGCATCCTCTGGTTGCGTTCTGTTGATAAAAAAAGATGATTGCAGTTCCCTGCTGAGACAATTCCTCTGCTCCAATCCATATTTGGAGGAGTACATCCCCGAGGGCCCCATCCTACACTGATAAATTTATCTTGGCCGCCACCCAGTGTCCAACCATAAGCGACTGTTTTACATCCCTAATAGGCACAAAAAATATTCTGAAGGATAATTACAATACGATTTTCCGGGATTTGAACTAGGACAAAAATAGAATCCTAACTTATTTAGACAAGGGCTTATGAGTACTAGGTCACATAGCTGACTGGTAAAACTTGGGGTCCAGTTATAATCTTTGATTGTAACACCTGTTGATCATTCTATTGAATTAGGGACCATTTGAAAGGTTGATGCTTGTTCACATAAGCGTCTACTTGGCTGATTTGTATATATATTACAGCTAAAATTTTCATAACCTGCCAAGAAGGGTATGGTCCTGGTGGATTTTTATTCCCAATTTCTTTGTGTCCTAATGTGAAATTTTTATTTTTGCACCCCTCACCTGGGTCTATGAGTGATTTCTGGGATTTAAAATCCTTGAGGCAGTTCTCAGAACATTTCTGAATTGTTCCAGTCTGTGAGTTCTCTCCTCTACCTTTTCTTATCCCTCTGCCTGGCTCGCCGACTCGGTTGCTTCGAGCCGCGAGGGGAACCATCTTCTCGGCAGCAAGGATATTCTTCAGGAGGGCCATGTCGTTTTTGGTGCCTCTTTTTATAGGATTCCCAGTTCTTATCCTTCACTTGCGGTGAAGAACACCAGACCCCAGGTACTGCTTTTCTACAATTTCCCTTAATGATTTTAGCTATAAAAGGAACTGGTTCATTAGGATGGAAGCAACAATTTTCTGGCCTAGCCCCCCTTGTGAATACCTTCCACAAAATTCGAGATCCTTGGGGCAATATTCCACTCTCTTCCCCTTCACGTAAAATCCTTTCAGTAAGCTCCCTTTCTAGTTGATAGCAATTCTTACAAACACCGCTAGGTGGACTTCCTCTCCAACAATGGACCCACTACCGTTCTTGGCAAATTTTACAAACAAAACATACAAATGGATAACAACCACAATCCTTGTTCGAGCAATGTATCTTGAAATATCCAGTTATCAAGTAGTTATACTTAATTTCGCTGTCTCATTTTACCTGAACTACTTTTACAGTGTTCATTTAAGTCCGTTTTAGGGTGACTCTAAGATCTCCTGGAGCGCTGGTTACTTTCCAGGGTTCCTCGGAGGAGGGGTGTTGAGGTCCTTTTATCCTGCTTGCATGAGTCCAGCCTTTTTCTGCGGTTCTGATGGCAGTTTCTGTAGTGAGTAACACAACATAGGGACCTTCCCAAGTTGGAGTTAACGTATTTTCTTTTCATGTTTTAACCAAAACCTTATCACCCACTTTTATATTGTGAATTGCTAAATCAACAGGAGGTCTTTGTACCAATAATCCAGCCTTTCTAAGTTTATCACGAGCTTGTGTCAGCTGTATTGTGTAATGATTAATTTGTTGATTACTTATCTCTGGATGATCTGCTGGGGCATCCATATTATACGGCATTCCGTAAAGTATTTCAAAGGGGGAAATCCCTATATCAGTCCAGAGTTGAGTGCATATATTTAGCAAAGCTAAAGGTAAACATTTTACCCAAGATAATTGTGTTTCATACATCAGCTTGGTTAGTTGTTTCTTTATTTCTCCATTTATTCTTTCTACCTTCCCCGAACTCTGTGGGTGCCAAGGAGTGTGATACTTCCATTTTGTCCCCAGGGCTGAAAGAATCTCCTTAGCAATTTTAGTTGTAAAATGTGGCCCCCTGTCCGAATCTATCACCTCTATTAACCCATATCGAGGGATGATATCTTCTAGCAACATTTTCGCCACTGTTTGTGTAGTTGCTCTAGAGGTAGGAAAAGCTTTTACAAAATGGGTTAAATGACCAATTATTACTAACAAATGTTTGTATCTCCCTACCTTAGGCAAATCAGTAAAGTCAATTTGAATGTGTGAAAAAGGTCTGTACGCTAAATCCCTTCCCTTCCCCCAGCTTCCCGTTGTCTCCATGGCTTCTTATTCACCTTTTGAGAGGTTAAACATCGTTGTGTGACCTGTTTGGCTAAGTTACACATCCCAATACAGACATATTTAATAGCAAATTGATCTATCAAGGCTTGTGTACCCCAGTGAGTTTTGGAGTGAATGGCTTTTAAAATTCTTCGGGCTACTGGTTTTAGAAGAGCCTTGCGACCGTCTGGCAATTCTCGTTTATTTCCCTTCTTCACTACCCCCATTTCATCCAATTTTTGTTGTTCCCTCTCAGTGAATATGAGTATTTGAATTGGCCCATGATAATAACAACGCGTCTTACTGGGGTTTAAACAGACACATTTTTTAAAATTTATTTTGGAATTTTTCCCAGCAAAGCATGTAAGATAACTAGTTTATTTTTTTTTTTTTTTTAAAAAGGGGCAATTTTTCTTAGCCCCTGTGGCCTTTTCTTTTAATACTCTGAGGGCTGTGGTCTTTGCCTCATGATTCACTAGGTTATTTCCCCTTACTTGATTGTTTACTCCAGTCTGGTGCCCTTTTACATGGACCACAGCTATTTCAGTGGGCCACTTTAGAGCTTGTAAAATTTTCCTTACTAAATTTTCATGAATTAATCCTTTTCCCTGGGAATTAATTAAACCTTTCTCTTCCCAAAAGACTGTAATTTGCTTCAGGTATCAACAGGAAGGTTCCTAAACCTGATTTTAAACTGCTTTCACAAACTACATCTTTAATCACAGGTACACTAAAAGGTTTTCCCTTCGCCCCCACAACTTGGAATTTTCTTTTATTTTTTTTTTTAATATTTTACATCCTAAAGGGAGGTTTTGTACTGTTCACCTTTCTGCTCCAGTGTCAATTAAAAACTCAATTTCCTGTTGTTGGGGACCTACTTTCAGTTTTACCAGGGGCTCTGATCTTTCTTGGGTCCCCAGCAAATAGAGCCCCTGACCCCCCTAATCTTCCTTAAATTCTTTCTCATCCGCAATCCTTTTCCAACAATCTCTCCAAAAATGCCCTCTCTTTCTACAATAATAACAAGTCACCTGGGTACCCGCCTTTTCTCTAGGCACATTTCTGGTTCTGGGAGGGCCCCCCTTCGAGGAGAATCGATTAGTTGTTACCCGTTGCCCCTCACGTGCTACTGCCATCATTACTCTAGCCTGCTTCTTATATCCTTCTTCCTCTCTCCAGACATACACATTCTGTGCTTCCCACAACAATTCGTCTAAACCACGATCATGCCAATCTTCAATTTTTATTTTTTTTTAAGTTTTTCCTGATGCCAGGCCAAGATTTTGCTACAAATTAGGTTTTTAACAACACTTGATCTTCTGGAGTATTGGGGTTCACCCCGGAACATAGTTGAAATGACCTCCGGAGCCTCTCTATCCATTCAGTAGGGTCCTCATCCTTCTTTTGGCTTTTACAGAAGGCTTTATTTACATTTTGTCCCTGACGGACAGATTCCTGGATTCCTTGGACTAGGATAGTTCTTAAATCTGCCATATGGGCTCAGTGCTGTGGATTTTGCTTATCCCAGTTGGGGCGTTGCAATGGCCACTTCACATCAGCTTGGGGACCTCCCTGGTGGTCCCTGTCCCACACCTTCATTTCTGCTGTTCTGATCATTCTCCTTTCTTCAGAAGAGAACAAAATTCCTATGATAAGACTGCATTTTATCTCATGTATATATATTGGGACTCAGAAATTTATCAACCCTTTCCACCACTCCAAGGGGATTTTCTAGCAAATGTCCCATCTCCTTCTTGAATTCTCTAACATCTCCAGAATTAAGGGGCACTTTTACATAGTCTATGCCCGGTATTTGGGCAGGCTGTCCCTGTTGTCCAGCGTTTGGATTAGGGATTATCCCCAGGCCCACTTCTCTTAATGGATACAGGGTTGGACTTTTCTATCCCTTCTAGACTAGCTACAAGTGATCCTTCGGTTATCTTCGGATCCTAACTCGTGGTTCCCCAATTTTCGTTCCCCGATTCTTCCTCATGATCTGACCCTAGGACTTGTGCCTGGGGAGGTGGGGGAACTGGGAGAGGAGGAGATATGTATGATGGGGGGGAAGCAGTCGGGACCTCCTCGGATCATTTAGATTTCTTTTTCCCTCCCCAAGTGTTTAGGGCAAACAATCTAGTCCTAGTTTCTCCCACTATCCAAAGGGCAGCATATTCGCTTTTTTTCCAGGCAAAAAGGTTCTTTAGAGTTTACATAAATATTTATCGCCTGGCAAATCCAGTCTTCGGAACTTCCGAATACTGGCCAAAACAGATTATCTCCACGGATCTGTTTCCCTCCCCACACCTCCATACAATAATGGATAATTTTGACCTTATCCTTCCCTTTCCTAGAAGGATAATCATTCTAATATTTAATCATCATCCCTAACGGACTGTCAGGGGTTATCTGGGGGAGCTTTACTGGGGTCCCCTTACCCATGGGATCAGAGGGCTTGCTTTTCCCCTGTCCCATCTTCCAGAACACCAACAAACACTCACACACAGGTTTCCCTCTTTTTGTGGCCCAGTCCCTCGCGGGATTTGGGAACCGCACTACTCAGAGGTCTGCACTTGCTTCACCCACACCGGGCGTCTCATTTGCTATGTCCTGGGATACCCAACCCCAACCGAGCGGATTCCCAAATATACTTACGCTTCCTGCGTCTTCGCCCGGGGCTTCGTGCACAAAGATTATGGGGTTACCGGTTTTCCTTTGCTTGTTACCAATTTAGGGTTCGTCGGTAAGGGTCCAGGAGGGTGGACGCAGCACCAAGGCCGCTAAAAACGGGGGCGCCTCCCTGGTGGAGGTCTCCCACCGGGTTGCCCTTATCCGAGTCACAGCACCAATTTGTTATAAGTGTTTGTCACACACACTGACTCAGAGCCAATTGTCCATCAAGCAGTGGAATTTATTAAGCAAGCGGTAACAAGCAAAAGCAGCGCTGGGCGGCCGGGAGTTAGCGCTCCACCAACGGCGCGCACTTTCCTCTCTCAGTCCTTTGGGTTTTATACCCCTTGTTTCTGGTGTACGTGTCCCTTTTGCAATCGTGTCTGCGCTGGCACTGCCTGTTGCTAGGTGGTCGTACTTTGCCCTCCGGTGGTCGTTGGAATGAAGGAGACTCCTCTTCCTGGCAGACGTATCTTGACCTATGAACCTCTGCCTTATCAGTAGATCCTTTTTACACATTAAACAATGGATACTTAAGTATGGTTAACTAGCTCAGCTAAAACTAACATATCGAGACATTCTTGTGGGCTACGGGTGCATGACTTGTGCCCTCTCAAATCCGGTTCTATTTTCTGTTATTTTATTGAACTCCTGGTAGTCCTTTTATTTTAATGAACAATTCTTATGTTGTTTTTATTACAATCCCTCCTTTTCTTCTTTCATAATTTGTTCATTAAATCTTTTTAATTCCTGATAGCTCAGTGCAAGTTCTTCTTCCACCTCCTCATCATTTAAGATGTGTTCGTATTTAGCTTTAATTAACATCAGGTGAGCAGCCTCTAATCGCCCTTTGACAATTTCTATGAGCTTATTAAAGATACAGGGTCCGAAAGTTAATCCAAACACCAGAAATAACAAAGGACCTGCAACTGTAGATAACAGAGTAGTAAGCCAAGGAGAACTGTTGAACTAAGTTTCATACCAGAACTGTTGAGCTTCTCTTTCTCGCCTTCTTTGCTCTAGCCCTTCTCTCAGTTTAGCCATTGTATCTCTAACAAGCCCGGTATGATCTGCATAAATGCAACATTCTTCTTTAAGTGCCGCGCACAATCCTCCTTGCTGAAGGAAGATTAAATCTAGCCCCCTTCGGTTTTGTAATGCTACCTCAGATAAAGATGGAACAGATTTTTCTAAGGCCATGATTGATTGTTCTATTCTAGCTAAATCTTCATCTACAACTATCCTTAATGTATTAAACTCTGTTGTTTGTCTCACTAGGGAAGCTATTCCTGTACCAGCTCTCGCAGTACCCACCAACATAAGTGTCGCCACAGTAAGGGCTGTAAAGGGCTCTTTTTTTTTTTTTTTTTTTTTTTTTGCAAATATTCTGGGGTGTTTTGGGCTTGATATACATATTCCTCTGGGTGATATTATAATTTTGGGGACACCACAACTTGTACACAATAGTCTGATGTTTCATTACAGATGTCCAGAGAGATACATGGTGTTAGTCCTCCTACACTGCAGATCCATTTTGCATTTTCTGTAGGTATTAACCATTTGGCAGGGTCTTCTCTTTTCTTGGCACTAGTCATCACCCCACAAAGTTGCTGCATCCACATCGGCCTTTTCCTGTTACCGAGGCCAGAGTAACCCCTGGCCTGCTAGGTTCTTTCCAGTTACATTGATTGGGGTTACTTGCGTTTATTCTTTTAGCTTTTTAAATTACGCCAATAGCTTCGTAAAACGGTGGTTTAATGCTAAAGCATAGCCAACAATGCTCAGTTAGGTTAGGCTGGGTTACGTTGAGCACACTAAAAGTTGCAGAAAGCAAATTCCACAAAGGGCTACTAGGAAGTGGGGTATCAGTGGGGA
Source organism: Cinclus cinclus (assembly GCF_963662255.1). Lineage (NCBI taxonomy): Eukaryota > Metazoa > Chordata > Aves > Passeriformes > Cinclidae > Cinclus > Cinclus cinclus. Next base: position 917,996 of record NC_085051.1, on the reverse strand, counting down.
GGCCAGTGGAAAAAGTGTTATCCTCTGAATTGTTAGTGGTATTATCTGTTGATTCAATGTCAGGCTTCAGTTTCGGGGGCTCCTTTACCACTGGGTTAGGACCTACACCTACCAGGTCATTTGGGGCTATTTCTTTCTTTATTAGTATTAATCCTCCTCGGTCTCACCCTGGCTCCCTATACCTCACTCCCCAGGCTTTACCTGTTAACCATCCTGCATCCTCTGGTTGCGTTCTGTTGATAAAAAAAGATGATTGCAGTTCCCTGCTGAGACAATTCCTCTGCTCCAATCCATATTTGGAGGAGTACATCCCCGAGGGCCCCATCCTACACTGATAAATTTATCTTGGCCGCCACCCAGTGTCCAACCATAAGCGACTGTTTTACATCCCTAATAGGCACAAAAAATATTCTGAAGGATAATTACAATACGATTTTCCGGGATTTGAACTAGGACAAAAATAGAATCCTAACTTATTTAGACAAGGGCTTATGAGTACTAGGTCACATAGCTGACTGGTAAAACTTGGGGTCCAGTTATAATCTTTGATTGTAACACCTGTTGATCATTCTATTGAATTAGGGACCATTTGAAAGGTTGATGCTTGTTCACATAAGCGTCTACTTGGCTGATTTGTATATATATTACAGCTAAAATTTTCATAACCTGCCAAGAAGGGTATGGTCCTGGTGGATTTTTATTCCCAATTTCTTTGTGTCCTAATGTGAAATTTTTATTTTTGCACCCCTCACCTGGGTCTATGAGTGATTTCTGGGATTTAAAATCCTTGAGGCAGTTCTCAGAACATTTCTGAATTGTTCCAGTCTGTGAGTTCTCTCCTCTACCTTTTCTTATCCCTCTGCCTGGCTCGCCGACTCGGTTGCTTCGAGCCGCGAGGGGAACCATCTTCTCGGCAGCAAGGATATTCTTCAGGAGGGCCATGTCGTTTTTGGTGCCTCTTTTTATAGGATTCCCAGTTCTTATCCTTCACTTGCGGTGAAGAACACCAGACCCCAGGTACTGCTTTTCTACAATTTCCCTTAATGATTTTAGCTATAAAAGGAACTGGTTCATTAGGATGGAAGCAACAATTTTCTGGCCTAGCCCCCCTTGTGAATACCTTCCACAAAATTCGAGATCCTTGGGGCAATATTCCACTCTCTTCCCCTTCACGTAAAATCCTTTCAGTAAGCTCCCTTTCTAGTTGATAGCAATTCTTACAAACACCGCTAGGTGGACTTCCTCTCCAACAATGGACCCACCACCGTTCTTGGCAAATTTTACAAACAAAACATACAAATGGATAACAACCACAATCCTTGTTCGAGCAATGTATCTTGAAATATCCAGTTATCAAGTAGTTATACTTAATTTCGCTGTCTCATTTTACCTGAACTACTTTTACAGTGTTCATTTAAGTCCGTTTTAGGGTGACTCTAAGATCTCCTGGAGCGCTGGTTACTTTCCAGGGTTCCTCGGAGGAGGGGTGTTGAGGTCCTTTTATCCTGCTTGCATGAGTCCAGCCTTTTTCTGCGGTTCTGATGGCAGTTTCTGTAGTGAGTAACACAACATAGGGACCTTCCCAAGTTGGAGTTAACGTATTTTCTTTTCATGTTTTAACCAAAACCTTATCACCCACTTTTATATTGTGAATTGCTAAATCAACAGGAGGTCTTTGTACCAATAATCCAGCCTTTCTAAGTTTATCACGAGCTTGTGTCAGCTGTATTGTGTAATGATTAATTTGTTGATTACTTATCTCGGGATGATCTGCTGGGGCATCCATATTATACGGCATTCCGTAAAGTATTTCAAAGGGGGAAATCCCTATATCAGTCCAGAGTTGAGTGCATATATTTAGCAAAGCTAAAGGTAAACATTTTACCCAAGATAATTGTGTTTCATACATCAGCTTGGTTAGTTGTTTCTTTATTTCTCCATTTATTCTTTCTACCTTCCCCGAACTCTGTGGGTGCCAAGGAGTGTGATACTTCCATTTTGTCCCCAGGGCTGAAAGAATCTCCTTAGCAATTTTAGTTGTAAAATGTGGCCCCCTGTCCGAATCTATCACCTCTATTAACCCATATCGAGGGATGATATCTTCTAGCAACATTTTCGCCACTGTTTGTGTAGTTGCTCTAGAGATAGGAAAAGCTTTTACAAAATGGGTTAAATGACCAATTATTACTAACAAATGTTTGTATCTCCCTACCTTAGGCAAATCAGTAAAGTCAATTTGAATGTGTGAAAAAGGTCTGTACGCTAAATCCCTTCCCTTCCCCCAGCTTCCCGTTGTCTCCATGGCTTCTTATTCACCTTTTGAGAGGTTAAACATCGTTGTGTGACCTGTTTGGCTAAGTTACACATCCCAATACAGACATATTTAATAGCAAATTGATCTATCAAGGCTTGTGTACCCCAGTGAGTTTTGGAGTGAATGGCTTTTAAAATTCTTCGGGCTACTGGTTTTAGAAGAGCCTTGCGACCGTCTGGCAATTCTCGTTTATTTCCCTTCTTCACTACCCCCATTTCATCCAATTTTTGTTGTTCCCTCTCAGTGAATATGAGTATTTGAATTGGCCCATGATAATAACAACGCGTCTTACTGGGGTTTAAACAGACACATTTTTTAAAATTTATTTTGGAATTTTTCCCAGCAAAGCATGTAAGATAACTAGTTTATTTTTTTTTTTTTTTAAAAAGGGGCAATTTTTCTTAGCCCCTGTGGCCTTTTCTTTTAATACTCTGAGGGCTGTGGTCTTTGCCTCGTGATTCACTAGGTTATTTCCCCTTACTTGATTGTTTACTCCAGTCTGGTGCCCTTTTACATGGACCACAGCTATTTCAGTGGGCCACTTTAGAGCTTGTAAAATTTTCCTTACTAAATTTTCATGAATTAATCCTTTTCCCTGGGAATTAATTAAACCTTTCTCTTCCCAAAAGACTGTAATTTGCTTCAGGTATCAACAGGAAGGTTCCTAAACCTGATTTTAAACTGCTTTCACAAACTACATCTTTAATCACAGGTACACTAAAAGGTTTTCCCTTCGCCCCCACAACTTGGAATTTTCTTTTATTTTTTTTTTTAATATTTTACATCCTAAAGGGAGGTTTTGTACTGTTCACCTTTCTGCTCCAGTGTCAATTAAAAACTCAATTTCCTGTTGTTGGGGACCTACTTTCAGTTTTACCAGGGGCTCTGATCTTTCTTGGGTCCCCAGCAAATAGAGCCCCTGACCCCCCTAATCTTCCTTAAATTCTTTCTCATCCGCAATCCTTTTCCAACAATCTCTCCAAAAATGCCCTCTCTTTCTACAATAATAACAAGTCACCTGGGTACCCGCCTTTTCTCTAGGCACATTTCTGGTTCTGGGAGGGCCCCCCTTCGAGGAGAATCGATTAGTTGTTACCCGTTGCCCCTCACGTGCTACTGCCATCATTACTCTAGCCTGCTTCTTATATCCTTCTTCCTCTCTCCAGACATACACATTCTGTGCTTCCCACAACAATTCGTCTAAACCACGATCATGCCAATCTTCAATTTTTATTTTTTTTTAAGTTTTTCCTGATGCCAGGCCAAGATTTTGCTACAAATTAGGTTTTTAACAACACTTGATCTTCTGGAGTATTGGGGTTCACCCCGGAACATAGTTGAAATGACCTCCGGAGCCTCTCTATCCATTCAGTAGGGTCCTCATCCTTCTTTTGGCTTTTACAGAAGGCTTTATTTACATTTTGTCCCTGACGGACAGATTCCTGGATTCCTTGGACTAGGATAGTTCTTAAATCTGCCATATGGGCTCAGTGCTGTGGATTTTGCTTATCCCAGTTGGGGCGTTGCAATGGCCACTTCACATCAGCTTGGGGACCTCCCTGGTGGTCCCTGTCCCACACCTTCATTTCTGCTGTTCTGATCATTCTCCTTTCTTCAGAAGAGAACAAAATTCCTATGATAAGACTGCATTTTATCTCATGTATATATATTGGGACTCAGAAATTTATCAACCCTTTCCACCACTCCAAGGGGATTTTCTAGCAAATGTCCCATCTCCTTCTTGAATTCTCTAACATCTCCAGAATTAAGGGGCACTTTTACATAGTCTATGCCCGGTATTTGGGCAGGCTGTCCCTGTTGTCCAGCGTTTGGATTAGGGATTATCCCCAGGCCCACTTCTCTTAATGGATACAGGGTTGGACTTTTCTATCCCTTCTAGACTAGCTACAAGTGATCCTTCGGTTATCTTCGGATCCTAACTCGTGGTTCCCCAATTTTCGTTCCCCGATTCTTCCTCATGATCTGACCCTAGGACTTGTGCCTGGGGAGGTGGGGGAACTGGGAGAGGAGGAGATATGTATGATGGGGGGGAAGCAGTCGGGACCTCCTCGGATCATTTAGATTTCTTTTTCCCTCCCCAAGTGTTTAGGGCAAACAATCTAGTCCTAGTTTCTCCCACTATCCAAAGGGCAGCATATTCGCTTTTTTTCCAGGCAAAAAGGTTCTTTAGAGTTTACATAAATATTTATCGCCTGGCAAATCCAGTCTTCGGAACTTCCGAATACTGGCCAAAACAGATTATCTCCACGGATCTGTTTCCCTCCCCACACCTCCATACAATAATGGATAATTTTGACCTTATCCTTCCCTTTCCTAGAAGGATAATCATTCTAATATTTAATCATCATCCCTAACGGACTGTCAGGGGTTATCTGGGGGAGCTTTACTGGGGTCTCCTTACCCATGGGATCAGAGGGCTTGCTTTTCCCCTGTCCCATCTTCCAGAACACCAACAAACACTCACACACAGGTTTCCCTCTTTTTGTGGCCCAGTCCCTCGCGGGATTTGGGAACCGCACTACTCAGAGGTCTGCACTTGCTTCACCCACACCGGGCGTCTCATTTGCTATGTCCTGGGATACCCAACCCCAACCGAGCGGATTCCCAAATATACTTACGCTTCCTGCGTCTTCGCCCGGGGCTTCGTGCACAAAGATTATGGGGTTACCGGTTTTCCTTTGCTTGTTACCAATTTAGGGTTCGTCGGTAAGGGTCCAGGAGGGTGGACGCAGCACCAAGGCCGCTAAAAACGGGGGCGCCTCCCTGGTGGAGGTCTCCCACCGGGTTGCCCTTATCCGAGTCACGGCACCAATTTGTTATAAGTGTTTGTCACACACACTGACTCAGAGCCAATTGTCCATCAAGCAGTGGAATTTATTAAGCAAGCGGTAACAAGCAAAAGCAGCGCTGGGCGGCCGGGAGTTAGCGCTCCACCAACGGCGCGCGCTTTCCTCTCTCAGTCCTTTGGGCTTTATACCCCTTGTTTCTGGTGTACGTGTCCCTTTTGCAATCGTGTCTGCGCTGGCACTGCCTGTTGCTAGGTGGTCGTACTTTGCCCTCCGGTGGTCGTTGGAATGAAGGAGACTCCTCTTCCTGGCAGACGTATCTTGACCTATGAACCTCTGCCTTATCAGTAGATCCTTTTTACACATTGAACAATGGATACTTAAGTATGGTTAACTAGCTCAGCTAAAACTAATCGAATCAAGACATTCTTGTGGGCTACAGGTGCATGACTTGTGCCCTCTCAAATCCGGTTCTATTTTCTGTTATTTTATTGAACTCCTGGTAGTCCTTTTATTTTAATGAACAATTCTTTTATTGTTTTTATTATACCAGGACAACCTACAGACACAGCTCCTCAACTAAAAATTAAATCAGAATACCGTTACGTGAATCCTGTTGAAAGTAAATTTTTAAATTATTTTTTTAGGTTTTTTTAAAATCAATATTTAATTTGCATCAGAAATTCCAGGCAAGCTGGGCTTGCTGTAGTGGCCGGAGAGAGAAGCAGTGGCAGCTGCTTGCCATGTGTGGCTTTTCCACCTTCGCTTCAGTCCCCTGGCACTCTAGGTAATCCCACACCACCCTTGCTTTTCCAAGTGCTTTGTTGAAGGGTTTCTGAATGCAGCAGGGAGATTTTCTGTACTTCCCATTTGTGCGGAGGGTCTGTTTAGGGAAATGTGTCTCACTGGATGGATTGAGAACTCTCCGTGCCAGGTGAATTGCAGTGAAGAAAGGGAAAAGAAACCAACAGCCTGGACTGAGATGCCACGCCACTGCCAAGCACAGGGGTTTTTGCTTGGTGTTGATTCTCCAGTCCTGTCTGCTCAGCTCTTGTTCTGAACTGCTCAGCCATAAATGTCAGCGCAGGAGGAGCAGAAAGTCCCACGGTTCCCGTGGATCATTTGTCTGCACTGACTTTGTGCTGCAGCCTGAGCCGTGCCCTAAATGTTGGGTTTGAATTACTGCCACTTGTCCAGGATTGTGTGTTTGGACTGTATTCTGACAGAAATCCATAGAGATAGTTACAGCATCCGGTGGATCTTTGTAGGCATGGTACATTGCCAAATAATCAAGATGGTAAGATACAGCAAAAATAGAAGGAATGCTACTTTCTTGTTCACCATGCAAATACAGGGTACAAATGTAGAAGTAACAGAGGTCCACGGCCCTTGTCCTTTATAAAAATGCTTCAGCTCTTTGCATTTTTATTACTGGAGTCCAGCCCTACTTACTAGGGAACAAAACCATGGAACATTAATTTCTAAAAAGAGTTTTAGTTTTTGGTTTTTTTTTTTTTTTTGTAGTGTAAATCATATGTATCACAAATCATATATTTTGTAGTATAAATCATGATGGCTTGCATGGCAATCAGAATCTGTACCTGAAAGCAACTGGTAATTCTTCCCAAGAGTTCTGCTCCAGAAGAATCAACTTTATTTCAAGACATACTCGTTTATTAATGTAAAGGTTCCTACACTAACTCCTCAGTGTTTTACATCGTTATTTCTCATTTAGTCGTTCCAGAACTTAGCGATGCTTTAGCAATCAAGCAGGGATGGCATCCCATTCTTGAAAAGATAGCTCTGGAAAAACCTGTGTCTGACAACACGTACCTGACAGAGGGCAACAGTTTTGTCATTACTACAGGACCGAACGTGAGTGGAAAATCGACCTGCCTGAAACAGATTGCTCTCGGCCAAATGATGGCACAGGCTGGTGAGTTAGAGTGGACGAGATTAATCCTCTTCTGCAGCACGTTTTTTTTTTTTTCTGGTTAAATATATTTATCAAGTTGAATGATTTAGCTTCCAGAGTAACATTATGTCTAACTAAAATGCTAACAGGTAATTTGCCAGCTCTTGTGTTGCTGACAGAGGCAACTGTAAGGTTTTTGATCTGCCCCTGGAAACTTCTGGGGCCCCATTTGTGTCTCCTGAAGCCTTCCCAGCCTACCTTCAGAGAAGCAGAGTTGCATGCCCTAGTTCTTTGGAGCACCATAACCCAGTGTAGCACCTTAGGCTGCATTGGTAGTGAGTGTCCTCACCCGTGTAAGCGTGCTGGTCAGATGGACACGTGTGTGAGTCATGCCAAAGGAACACGTGACCTTGAGCATCCCTAAATTACATAGAGAAACATGCTTCCAGACAGGTGCGATGAATAGAGAAATGATCAACCACTTCAAATAAAAGTAGCAACAAATACTTCAAGGTTCTAGTACTAAAGTTAGAAAAGCAAACCAAGTAGTTGTAAAGTCCAACAGACCCATTCCTATATTCAGGAATTCCTCATTACTTTTTTCTTTGAAGTCTGGTAGCACAAGTCAAAGACCCAGCTCTGTACAAGGAAGCTACTTAGCAGTGGAGAATAAAATGTATCCATCGTGCATCTGTGGGTTCAGTCCCCGATAACTGTAAGTTGTTGAGGAATGACTCCCAAAGACGTGAGTTTAATGCGAATAAAGCAGGGTGTGAACTTTTTGGCAAAAGGTTCCTGTTCTTTCCTGTTGGGTAAAATCACCATGCTTTGAAGTCTGATAAAGGCAACATAATCTTGGTTTTGGGAAACTTAATGTTTTTTGGGATTAGTAAATCAGTGGCCACAGAAATGTGAAACAATCCTAGAGCTGATTGTTTTTTCTGCGTGCCTTCAGATGCACAAACAGCTTCAGGCATATGATGTCTTACAAGTTCCAGTGATAAGCTTCTTCAATTATCCTACTATAAATTAATGGTAGAACATAAAGACTTTATCAAGTAAAATGCATTCTCTGCTGTGCATAAAAGCCAAGAGGAAAAGTAATTTTTGTTCCCAGTATTCAGGCAGATGTCATAGTGGTGAGACAAACTTGTATTTTACTTGCTTTGTAGGTCCTTATGTCCCAGCAGAGTCTTGTTCTTTTCGAATTGCAGAGCAGATTTTTGCCAGAATAGGTATGGATGATGGTATGGAAACAAATGCATCAAGATTCATGAAGGAAATGAAAGAGGGATGCAATACAGTTATCCAGGTCCAAGGCCCATTGTTACTGTTAAACTAATAGAAATTGTACTGGTGTATTTCCACCGAAAGACTGTACTTTGAAAAAAAATCCAAAACCACAGGAAACCAGGCGTCTCTTCGATAGAAATATGTTCCAGCGTGAGTAAAAATCAGTGCTTTGCTGGACAGTACTTTCAACATGTTTGGGTTTGCTTAGACTTTACATTATCATTTGTGGGAGCCTAAGCTCTCTCAGTTTCCTCTCACGAGCTGATACCATCCTGAGGGTAAGTGATACGTTCAGTGGATGAGTGCTGTAGTGTGGGTCTTGGCTTGTTTAGAATTGACAGCTGTTTGAAAGCTCTGAAGAGGTAAAATTGCTGTATCTCAAGAGATTATTTAAAAAAAAAATCAGCATTATGTTCCATCTGAATAACATGAAAAATTCCTCTTTAAAAATACACATTTATAGGAGTTATAACCCTTTGAATATTTTTCTAGATAACGTACATTATACAAAATGCTAATGATAAGCCACTCATCATTATGGAAGAGCTTGGCAGAGGTACCAGTGCCCAAGAAGGTTTTGGCATTTGTTGTGCTGCCTGTGAATATCTGGTGAACTTAAAGGTAATTGCATTTTGAAAGAAATGTAAGCCTTAGAGTTGTTTTGTCATCCTGAAAGCAGTAACTGCAGTATTTTCTCAGAATTTAACATGGAGTTTTTCTTTGCAAAGGTTTCTTGGGTGACTATGGTATTTTTCATAACCAGTGGACAGTAAGAATTATGGTGCTAGAGGAATGAGGTGCAGACCTAAGCTGTGTTTGCCTCTGAGGAAAGAGAGTCCGGGCTGAGGTGAGATTGCCAGGAGTGCTTGGATGAGCGATCCAGGGAACGGGGAGCTCGGAATCGCAGCTGCTGCTGGATCTGTTGCCTTAGGTCTGCTCCATCTGTGTCTGTGCCAAGTGGGATTTGTGCTGTGGAGAGAGGTGCTGTGGGGAACACAAGGTGGAGTAAATCCTCTCTGGGGATGGGCAGCGAAGGACTGAGTAGCAGGGAAAGGAGAGGATTTCTAAGTGATACGACTGTTTCTGCCAAGAGAGGGGTGGAGCAGCGGTGGGGGTGGTTGGGTTTGGCCTGGGTCTGTTATTCTTTGTGCAATTTTTAAATTCTGTAGTATGATTTATTGTCCGGGATCTTTCTAACAAGAGCTGACGGAAATTTAGGTTAAGCCTTAGAAATTGGGTCCATTGACTGCAGAAACTTGCTGAGGCTGGAGGACTGGGGTGATGGCTGCTCCCAGGAAAGGTTACTTATTTATTGATACTGTGTCACATTTCCCTCAGCGACTGCCAGCCCGGAATGGCTTGAGTTTGTGCTCTTCTCACTGGGGAATTGGAGGAGGTTTTGGTGTAATTAGAAATTTGAGAAAAATCCAGCTCAGAGTCTCACCTCTGTCCCCCTTTAAGTTATCCCAGTTTGTCCCAGCTTGGAGCTGCACAGAAGTCAGGCAGGGGAAATGACATCAGGGAACAGCTGTCAATTCCAAGGCAGAGAGAGAAGATGTAGCAGCCAAGGGCAGGAGAGGGGAAAAGTTTCAGAAAGCATTTCTGTGGTGTAATGAATGCCAATGTCTGCTTGCCCAGGGAGAAGAGGACGAACTCCCAGCCATTCAGGCCTGACAGTCCCCTGCAGTGAGAGCTCAGCACGCATCCCCAGAGGCAAGTCCAGCATGAGAAGGAAGGAAAGAAGGTGATTCCTTTTGCTTGCAAGTCATTTCCAGTTCTGAAAGCCCAGCCAACATTTGCTCTTGCTTGTGGTGGGGTGAAGCACGAGCAGCGGGCACGGGTCGTGCCGTGGATTTAGCCGCAAAGCCCAGGGTCATTGAGAGGGGACACGAGAGGTGTTTGTGTAGGAAAATGCCGAGGGGATGTCTAGGGGAGCGAGGAGGCATTTCTGAGGGGATTGCTGAGGGAGGTGAAGGGAGCCCAGCAGAGAATTTCTCTGGGAAATTTCTCCGAGGGCCCTGGGGAGCGCAGCCAGGGCTCTCCAGGGCTAGCAGGGAGGGCTCAGCCCTCGGGACTCTGCGTGTCCTCCTTCCCTGGCAGCAGCCGGCGAGGAAGGGAGGAGAGGCTCCGTGTAGAATGAGGCCCACGGGAGAGAGCGAGCAGAGGAGCAGCCTGGGGCTGGAGAGGGGCAGGAGAAAGGCAAAGGGACCTCGCTGGGGTCACAGAATGGACACTTGGATGAGCCAGTGCAGGTGAGGAGTGGATCGGAGTTCATCTGCAGGGAAAGAGGGAGGGGATCTTTTGGAGGGAGAAGATGAGGCAGTAATGAGTTCGCTGTCCTTGGCGCAAGTTGTGTTTGCACAAAGTGAGAGCAGAAGTGAGGGGCAATCCAAAGGCAGCCCTGCTTGTCCTCTGACTTGTTTATAAGTTTTATTCTTTCATTTTGCAACTTCTGTAAATATAAAAAAGATGAAAACAAGAGCATTAATGAGGTTCCTGGCAGTCCATTACAGTGTTGTCATAGAATTCATAACAGTTTTGAGTAATGCAGTTCTTTATTTGGATTAGTCATTGTGTGAGATTTGGGGTTTATCTGGATTTTGAAGCCCTCATGGTGGCCCTGGTACTGCTCAGGAGCTGGTAGGAAAAGCAGAGTCAGAGCTCCTGGCAGGCACAGGCTGTTATCCCCCAGAGTGGATTGTAGAGGAATTGTTTGGGACTTGGATTCTCCCCGTGGGTGATGGCAGTTGCTGTGACTTGTATAATTCCATACATTTGACTCCCAAAACTTCCCAGCCCAGGGGCTTGAGCTGACGGGGGAGCATGAACATTGTTCTTTGTGCAGTGCCCAGATTTGGGGCTAACTGATGGGAGCTAGCAAAGCTGACAGTGATCCCATAGCCCCAAATTCCCTGCTCAATTCCCACTGCCATAACCTCCCAGTGCCTCATGGAGTGTGGCTATGCCCAGGCAGAGCTGCCGCTTGAACACCAGCTGTGCCAGGAAACCAGCAGAGCTTCCAAGGAAGCTCAGCAGCATCGGGACAGGGACAGGTGTGTATGCCAAAGAACTTCCTGTTTAAAACCCTCATCCCAACCCCACCCATGTCCCTTGGGGGCACTTGACAGGGTTGCCTGGAATTCGGCTGATTTGACCCCCTTTGAGCTCAGGCTCCAGGTGAGATTTTCAAGCAGGAGAAGGCAGAAGCCGGAAGCATTCCCAGCCCATGCCGAGGCAGCCCCTGTGCCCACGGGAGAACATCTCTCCCTGCAGAATCTCAGTTCCTTTCAGAGCCTCAGCAGTGGTCTCTACAAGTTCATTTCCCTCAGGAAAGGCCGCACGTCCCTGCCTTCAGCACACCTCCAGTGGGAGCCACCTGTGAGAAAGCTTTCCATCCCTTCTGCACTTCCAGCTAGCTCCCAACAACTCCCACCTTCATCCAAAAAAAAAAAAAAAAAAAAAAAAAAAAAAAAAAAAAAAAAACACCACAAACTTCACCCCAGCCAAATCTTGGATTTTAAGGCATCTCTGCAGGGTAGTGCTTGGGATCTGATATCTGTGAGGGCAGATTGCCTTGGCTTTAATGCTGCTGCATGGATGATGGCCTCAGGCTGGAAGGGATTCGGCGTGGCCAGGACACACCCGGCAGCTGCGTGGGAGCTCTGGGAGGTCGGAACTGGGAATTGCTGTCCCAGCCCCTCTGCAAGCAGCCCGTGCTGCCATCACCAGGAAATGTCAGCTGTTCCTCGTGGTGCTTTTGGGCTGTCAGTGGTCTCTGTCTGGGCTGAAGCATCTCCAGGTACCTGTTCAGAGCAGCCCCCGGCCCAGGATCCGCAGGCAGCCCTCGAGCCGCGTCTGTGCCGGCGCTGGCCGGGCGCCCCGGTGCCCTTCCCCAGGGTGTGTGCTTGGCACAGGCAGGACACTGCAGGCACAGCCCAAGGACGAGAGGTGCCGGTTCCCTTTCAGGTCCCTCCTGGCCTCCTCCTGCCCCGAGTTCCCTGACAGCTGGGACACACAGAAACACCAAGGAACGTTGCTGGCAGCAAGCAGGAGACACCGAGGCCTCTGTACAGCTCTGGGCCAGAAAAGCAGCCCCAGCTTCAGCAGCTGCTATCGTTTTGGCCTGGCAATACTCACCTGGAGGAACTGTCCTATTTACTTGAGAGTCAGATTTTAGGATGCCTCTCAAATCCAGTATATCCTCAATATATCCCACGATCTGGAAGTAAAGAGGAAAATTCTCAGCTGAATTTTAATAAAGGAAGATTTATCATTACGGAGCTTTTTTTTTTTTTTTTGAGTTGCAAAGCAAGGGGGAGGGGGAGCATCTCACCTAGCAGGTGTTGGAGAAGCAGCCCGAGTGGAACCGGGCCGGGCCCCCGCCGAGCAGCTCCTCCCACCCACGGTGATCCAGCCCCTCTCGTTCCACAGGGGTGCGGCCGGTGGGAGCCCCACGGCTGGGCGGACACGGGGAAGGGGGATCCAGGAGCTGCTCTCCTCTGGGGGCTCCGGGGGCTTCGCACACCTGTGGCATGAGGACACTGGGAGCGGCGGGACTTGGGGTTGCCGGGGTGGCACGGTGTTCCCCGTGCCCCGGCCGGTTCCAGCCGCGCTCCGGCGTCTGCATCAAGAGATTCCGCCGCCGTTCTCCCGGGCACGGTTACCGGCAGAGCCCCGGCTCCCTGCGGCCGCAGCGGGATCACGGCCCGAGTCCCACGGCCGCTGCGGCCGGAGCAGGAACGGCAGCGCCGGGCTCGGCCCTGGCGCCCGTCCCAGGGCGGCTCCTGCTGCCCGCGGCGATCCCGATGCCGATGCCGGTCCTGTGATCCGCACCCGGCCAGCCCAGGGAGAGGAGGCACCGCTCGGAACCCCCGGCGGACACCGACAAGACCCAGAGCCGAGCCCTGCCCCCCCCCCCCCAGCCCGAGCAGTAATTCAAACCCAACATTTAGGGCACGGCTCAGGCTGCAGCACAAAGTCAGTGCAGACAAATGATCCACGGGAACCGTGGGACTTTCTGCTCCTCCTGCGCTGACATTTATGGCTGAGCAGTTCAGAACAAGAGCTGAGCAGACAGGACTGGAGAATCAACACCAAGCAAAAACCCCTGTGCTTGGCAGTGGCGTGGCATCTCAGTCCAGGCTGTTGGTTTCTTTTCCCTTTCTTCACTGCAATTCACCTGGCACGGAGAGTTCTCAATCCATCCAGTGAGACACATTTCCCTAAACAGACCCTCCGCACAAATGGGAAGTACAGAAAATCTCCCTGCTGCATTCAGAAACCCTTCAACAAAGCACTTGGAAAAGCAAGGGTGGTGTGGGATTACCTAGAGTGCCAGGGGACTGAAGCGAAGGTGGAAAAGCCACACATGGCAAGCAGCTGCCACTGCTTCTCTCTCCGGCCACTACAGCAAGCCCAGCTTGCCTGGAATTTCTGATGCAAATTAAATATTGATTTTAAAAAAACCTAAAAAAATAATTTAAAAATTTACTTTCAACAGGATTCACGTAACGGTATTCTGATTTAATTTTTAGTTGAGGAGCTGTGTCTGTAGGTTGTCCTGGTATAATAAAAACAATAAAAGAATTGTTCATTAAAATAAAAGGACTACCAGGAGTTCAATAAAATAACAGAAAATAGAACCGGATTTGAGAGGGCACAAGTCATGCACCTGTAGCCCACAAGAATGTCTTGATTCGATTAGTTTTAGCTGAGCTAGTTAACCATACTTAAGTATCCATTGTTCAATGTGTAAAAAGGATCTACTGATAAGGCAGAGGTTCATAGGTCAAGATACGTCTGCCAGGAAGAGGAGTCTTCTTCATTCCAACGACCACCGGAGGGCAAAGTACGACCACCTAGCAACAGGCAGTGCCAGCGCAGACACGATTGCAAAAGGGACACGTACACCAGAAACAAGGGGTATAAAGCCCAAAGGACTGAGAGAGGAAAGCGCGCGCCATTGGTGGAGCGCTAACTCCCGGCCGCCCAGCGCTGCTTTTGCTTGTTACCGCTTGCTTAATAAATTCCACTGCTTGATGGACAATTGGCTCTGAGTCAGTGTGTGTGACAAACACTTATGACACTCACTGGTTAGCTCTGGAATGGTGTCCTGAGGGTGTCCTGCTCTCTCTCTTCTCCTCTGTCTGTGGAGATAACACATTTCATGTCTTTCCTGACTCTCCTCCCACTAGCAGGTCTGCCCAAAAGGACATGGCAACCCCATTCTCATTAGATCCTCTCTGTTTTCTTTTGCCCTCACTTTGTTTCCCTTGCACTTTTCGAGAAGTGGCACAAGGGCAGATTTACTCCTCATTTAGGAATCCGTTCCTTGCCGTGCCTTGCATGCACAGAAACACTGTCTTCTTCATCTGAAGTGACCAATTCGACTTTGCTCCCCTTCTTTTTCTTTGCAGCAAGAATTGCTAAGCATGGCAGTGTTGGATCCCAGAAGTGTGGAATTTTTGAGCTTTCTGTGCTTTCTGGCACTGAGTCCCTGGAGAACACTGGTTTTGACCTGAGGCCTTGGGGAAGGCTTCCAAATTTGAGTGATGGAGTTAAAAATTCATGGGTATGTAGTTAAACAGAAGTGTGTAATTTCACATGGTGAAGGGTTTTAAATTTGAAGGGTTTATAATATAGGTATGAGACAAGATGAAGAATTTTAGGTGTTGTCTCTTTGTCTTCTTCCTTCTTCATAATTTCAGGTAGTATTTTCTGGTTGGATAGTGCTGCACTGCAGGTCACAAGAGTTTGGTTATTGGGTCGAAAGTGTAAATAATATAGGTGTTAGTTCTGTATTGGGCTGTTCAGCTTTGAAAACCCCTGTAACTAGCTAGATTCAGGGCCTCAATTTTGCTCACTTTTAGTTGGTAGCTAAAAGCGTTGCAGAACTCTCTTACTTAAATCTTACTTTAAGTTAAAGATTTAATAAGCAACCAAACCTGAACATGAGAAAATTTGTCTCCTTCGTGTTTTTAATCCTGACTCTGAGCAAAGACAGAAGAAAATAAAGACAAGGCACTAGTTAAGTGGTGCAGTTACCACAATCACAGGGCCCAGGGAGGCGGTGGGGACCCTGTCCCTGGAGGAAAGCAAAGGCTGGACATGGAATTCAGTGCCACGGGCTGGTGACTAGGTGCGCTGTCCTGTCACAGGCTGGCCTCGGTGACCTCAGAGGTATTTCCCAACCCCATCGATTCTGTCAAATCAACAATTTGGCTCCCAGGGCAGCCTGACCCGCCCGGGCTGAGGTGGGAGCGAGGATCACCCGAAGCGCCCCGGCCCAGGAGAAACCGGGAAGATGATCCCAGCCCTGGATCCCGAGGAGGAGCCGGGAGGAGGGACCGGGAGGAGGATCCCAGAGGTGGATCCCGAGGAGGAGTCAGGAGGAGGATCCTGAGGAGGAAGCGTGAGGCGGGCGCGGGCGCTGCGGGCGGCAAGATCGTCATGGAGGCGTTTGCGGTGAGGGACTGGGGCTGTGGTAAGGGACTGGGCCGTGCCTTCACGGGTCGCCGTGCCCTCACGGGCCGCCGTGCCCTTCTCCTTCTCTTCACAGGGAGCGCCTATGGCCATCGCCGTGGCCGTGGTCGCGGCGTCCGCCCTGCTGCTGCTGCTGCTGCGAGGGCCGGCCCGGAGGCCGAGCGGCCTCGTCACCCTGCAGGACCCGCTGGCCAAGTACCCGCTGCGGCTGCTGGACAAGGAGGTGCCCGGGGCTCTGGGGACTTAGGGCTTCGGGGAGGCCGCTGGCCTGCGGGGCTCTTGGCAGTGGGATCGAAACCCCAGAGGCCTCCAAGGATGGCTGTCACCCCGCAGCCACCCCGTGATGCTCCCGGGGTAGAGCAGGGTGTGTGAAAGCGTTTGTGCGAACTGTCGTTTCCTGATGTTTCGCGTGCTGAAGTGCTGCTGGCCGTGTTTCTCCCACGGTTCCTGCCCTGGGTGCACCCTGGGTGAGAAGCAAGCGCTGGGCTTCTGCACGCCTTGTGTTCCCTGATCTTTGGCCACAACAATGTGCTCTTCTGGCCCTGCGCACACAATTTCCTGATTTTATCTTTTAAAGATGCTGCAGGGGTTGTGCAGGCAAGCACAGGACACTCCTTGTGAAAGTAAAGAGGAGAAAACTGCTTTCTGAAACTCCTGGTTGTTTCAACTTAATTTTTCAAAGCCTTTTCTGTGTCCTTTCCCAGAATTTGTCTTGCATGCTAACAAAGAGCAGGCTTGCTAAAGCATATTGTGTTGAATAAAGTTTGAAATTCAAAGTAGTGGTGATGCTGACCTTGTTCTAACTTTGTTTTTTTTAGGAAATCAGTCACGATACAAAGAAATTTAGATTCGGGCTACCCTCAACAAATCATGTATTAGGATTACCTGTAGGTAAGTGCTGTAAACACTTAATTACTTATATTTCTGGTTTCTCATAGTTCTTGGACTTCTGACTGTGAATTGAAGGCTCAGAAAAGCAAGGAATTAAAAGCTGCATCTGAATGCTGCTGTCTTGGAGAGAACTATCAGGTTTCCCAGAGGGCTGTATTTCTGATCTTTTGTGCGTGCTTTGCACGGTTGCATGGTGTAGGTTAGGAAAGGAGCAGTGAAACTGGACTGAGCCTGATGGAATTTGTCTCCAGTTGGGATATAAGCAAGAGTGGTGTCTGTCAAAGCTTTTTCATATTTCTTACTTGCATTCTACTTCCATCTGGTCCACTCAGTCTATTGGCAGTTGCCCTCCTGATTTTGGCAAGTTCAGTCACACTTGTAGTGGATAAAGGAGACAACTCTGCTGCCTGGGAAGATGCTGAAATATTCAGACCCTTTTCTGTGCATGCACTTACCTTTGAGTTACACGCATTTCCATGCAACTTTTTCTGGAGTTCTGTAGCATGAATTTCAGCCCAGGATTGGCCTTATTTCCTGTACTCTGGAATGCTGATAGCACTGAACCTTGGACCTTGAATCAGTGATAATCTGTGCAGGGGAAAGCCTCTGTGTCTGATCTGCAGATGTGGCTCTGTTTGTTCTTCACTGTTTGGCAGCTCCCTGTGCTGTATGCCAGATGTCAGGGACACCCCATTCCATGCTGTGGGCATGTCCTTGCACTCTGCTTGTCTCTCTCCAAACTCTTTTCTGGCTTGTGTGGGGAAGAGCAGTGGAATTAGCTAGACAAATGGTAAACCAACTGAGATGTGCTCTGCAATGCTTGTGTTTATCCATATTCATTCTTAAGAATTTAGGAACAAGATCCTTAAACTATATTACCTCCTGGGAAATTCCTGCTGTGTGCTGAAAAAAGAGAAGAAACTGAATGTTTCATAGAACATTTATATGGCAAGGATTTTCTCTGTCATTGCATGTGTAGCAGGTTACAATACCTGCCTTTCCCTCTTGTCCTCCAGGGATGAAAAACATAATCAGATTGAAATCAGAAAAACATAATTCTTTCTCCCCAGGCCAGCATGTTTACCTTTCTGCAAAAATTGATGGGAGTCTGGTGATTCGAGCCTATACCCCCATTTCCAGTGATGAGACAAAAGGATATGTTGATTTAATTATAAAGGTAAATTTTGTCTTCCTTTAATATAGATAGGTTGCTAACTGGAAGGAGGGCAACTATTTAATTTTAATGAGATGGTTTGCTTTGATCTAGTCATCAAATTTCATCGTCTTTCATTCAAATGTCATTAAATTTCATTTTCTTCGGATCTCATCTTTTTCAAACAGGGTGACTACATGGCAAACAACTCATTCCACATTGCCCTTGAATAGTAAGTTGTATCCTGTGCATCTGCTGTGTGGCACTGAGGGATGGCAGAGGAGGAGTAGAGGGAGGAGAGAACCACCTCCCTGGCCATATTTCAGGAATTTCCCTAGTATCTTTTATTTGGCAGTGCATGAATACTGATCTCTCTCCCTCTAGATGCCTATGGTGCTGCTAATGCTTCCTGCCAAGACCTCTAAGCAGAAAACAAGTCAAACAAGGGAAATCCTTTAAGCTAGGGGATCCTAGGACTTCTGGATCTCCTAATCCTTTTCTGTGATAGAGTTTGTCCTTAGGCATAAGTCTAGACTTTTTTATTATTATTTTTTTTTTTGCATGCTCTGTTCGTGTTGCAAGGGTGGTGAATGGTAATGAACTGCTTAATCCTTCTTACGTACCTTGAAAGCTGAAAAAGCTGTTGTGTGGCTGAGTGGGAAAGTTTTAGAAGGAAAACATGCAGCAATGCTTCCTTTTTTAGAAGGAGCGGCTACAGAAATGGGATGACATACATAAAGCGATAGTGAAGTAAGGGCAGCAGCACATAATCTGCCTTCCACCCATCCCTGTTTTCCTGGCTGTTTGCAGGGAGCACAGGAACATGTGTCCAACAGCACATTTTATTGATTTTGTCTGCTTCCTGTTGCAAGACTCAAGAGATAATTGAGAACAAAGAATTGCCTCGATTCGGTGCTGAATGTCAGGCCTTCAGGACTGTGTTCCACAGTTTGTGATACTGTCTGCAGGAAAGTTAGTGGTTCATAATGTGTAAATGATTGTTCTTACAGGTCTACCACAAAAATGTGAACCCCAAGTTTCCAGAGGGTGGGAAGATGTCCCAGTATCTAGATAACATGAAGATTGGAGATACCATTGATTTCAGAGGGCCGAATGGACTGCTGGTCTATAAGGGGACAGGTACTGTGACACAGGTGGGAGAGCAAAAGGGAGGTACTGGTTATTTTCAGAGGTGCTTTATAAAACTTGACAGCTGTAGAGAATCTTTTTTTTTTTTAATGATAAATAGGAAAAAAAGCACCTTTTCTAGACTTGACCATGAGCCTATCAGAGTTGATATGATGGGAAAGAGTACTTTGTGTAAGGAATAAATGATGAATGTCTCACTCCTGGGACTATAAATCTGAAAAAAAATGCTATTGCACTGTATGACTGAGAAGTCTGTACTGGAAATAAAATACCTCAGCTATACATATGGAGGGAGGTGCTCCAGATGCTTCTTAAGCAAGGGAGATTGTGGCTTAAAATGCCATCTGAGAATCTCAGTGCTGTTACTGAATTACCAGCTGAGAGCCAGCTCCCTTTCATAATCAAACAGGTCTGGGTTGACTGTGAGGAAATAAGCTCAGAGAAGTAATCCTCAGAGGCAAACACGGCCTGATGGGACATGGCTCTGGCACCCCATTTCCTCTGGCTCCTGCTGACCTGGAAAGCCACAGGAAAACGCACTCCCCCGACCTCGCGTCCCTGGATACCAGCAGAGCTGCAGTTTCACCCAGATCCCATATTCCCATGGCACTTCATCCCAGCAGGGATGAAAAGGTGAACCCTGCGCAGGCAGGACCAGGAGCCCTCCAGTGCAGACCCCTGGTGCTGAAACCTCTTGGCTCTGGCTCCTCAAACACCA
Organism: Cinclus cinclus; assembly: GCF_963662255.1. Classification (NCBI taxonomy): domain Eukaryota; kingdom Metazoa; phylum Chordata; class Aves; order Passeriformes; family Cinclidae; genus Cinclus; species Cinclus cinclus. The sequence goes on along the minus strand of NC_085051.1, from coordinate 898,274 downwards.
CAGCTTTTGGCAAAGATGGGAGGAGTAGAACCATTTCTCTGGTCTTGGAAGAGAAGAAGAAGAAAAGAAAATGAAGTCCCCTGCAGAAGTCAAAGGATCCCAGCTTTCACACTTCTGCTCTGGATTGCTCACTGTGGGGCTTGATCCAAGACAGGTGACACCAATTCAAATATAAAAGTGCCCTTCTCCAGCATTTTTGTTCCTAACCCTTTCAGACAGTAAAGGGATGCTCGATTTTCTTATTGCATTCTTTGCTCCATTTTAACAGAACCATTTTCATGCCAGACCCCACTTGTCAGTTACTCAATCCTCCTTTACCCCTGGACTTTGCATAAAGGGACACCCGGGGTGTCCCTTTTTTCACACAAGAAATCCCAAAGGGAAACCCCTCCAAAACCTGACAGAGAAAGGTTTCAAGGCACTCCAGAACACAGACACAGCTGTTCAGGCCTTCTCAGGCCACACCAATCCGGTCCCATCCACCTGAGCTCTGCAGGTGAGCTGTGCAAAGGCTCCCCTTCCTCCCAGGCAATCACTGTCTAAGGATGTCCACAGATGTCCCTCCTGGGCAGCACCTGGAAACAACGTGGGAAAGGCAAAATGAGAATGTTTTCTGTCAGAAAATGAGGAACAAGAATAATCATCATCATCAGAACTTCTGGACAAATTTAGCAACATCACTTTCATATGGTAAATACATGCCATGCCCATCCTTCCAGCCCAGGTGAAAACAGGAAGGAGAACGACAGGAAAAGCACAGTCCCTACTTTGGATGTCTTTCCTAAAGACTCTCTGCACTGTATGCTCTTTGTGTTCATTAAATGAATGGATTGCTGCCAAAAAAAATCTCAGCCCATATTTTCTCAGCCACAGGCAGGACAGGGTGGGCTGCAGCTGCAGAGCCAGGGAGATGCAGGACCTTGGCACGCCAGGGATAAGGGCAGGGGAAGCAGGGGAGGTGCAGGGGAGAGCTGCACAAGTCAAGGAACAGGCATTTTCTTGTCTACATTCATCAGGGCTGGGAACGTGGAAAACACGTGGTGCTGCATGCATCCAGGACACAGTGCCCACGGTTTGGTTGTTTTCCCTCTGCTCTCATAAGCCCTGCCTTCAGCCCCTCTCCAGGGGAGCAGAGAATTCCTCCAGGCTAAGGGTGAGTCCGGGACCACACCCCAGGGATGGGTCCGGTAAAGCAGGGGAGTTGTTTATGGGAACTGACCGCAAAAATCAAACCCAACAAACACTGAAATGGGCTCTGTGGAGCAGCAGCACCAAGTGTTGGCAGCAGGCAGAGGCATGAGGTGCATGCAGGACCAACAAGTACCACCTCATCTGGTTCTTCTGCTTACGTGTATTGCAGTCGTGAATCACTTCACACCTGCTCTTCTGAAAAGGCCATTCATTTTCACAGGCATAAACCTGCCCTCCAAAATGACATCTGCAAAGTGGGCACTTGACTTTGGCTTCCTGTACCAAAGGTGCAACCTTACAGAGCCAACCTGCCTGTGGCCCGGCCAGGGATTTTACACACAAAAATTCCAGATGGTCGAGGATTTCTCCCAGACCAAAGCTGCCCCTTTCTCCAAACCTGGCTGCCATCCGAGTGACAAACGTGCCCTCCAAAATGACATCTGAAAAGTGGGCACTTGACTTGGTCTTGCTGTGCCAAAGTGTCACCTTTCAAAGCCAACTTACCTAACTTCCCTGCGGCCGGTCCTGGACTTTCACCTACAAAAATTCCAGATGGTTGAGGATTTCTCCCAGAACAAGGCTGCCCCTTCCTCCAAACCTGGCTGCCATCGGAGGGCCAAAAGTGCCCTCCAAAAAGACATCTGCAAACTGGGCACTTGACTTTGGCTTACTAGGCAAAAGTGCCACCTATGAGACCCAACTTGCCTGTGTCCTGTCTGGGGATTATACACACAAAAATTCCAGATGGTTGAGGATTTCTCCCAGACCAAAGCTGCCCTTTCCTGCAAAAATGGCTGCCATCCAAGTGCCAAATGTGCCCTCCAAAATGACATCTGCCATGTTGGCTCTGGACTTTGCCTTCCTGTGCAAAAGTGCCATCTTTCAAAGCAAACTTACCTAACTTCCCTGCGGCCGGTCCTGGACTTTTGCCTACAAAAATTCCAGATGGTTGAGGATTTCTCCCAGACAAAGGCTTCCCCTTCCTCCAAACCTGGCTGCCATCCGAGTGCCAAACGTGCCCTACAAAATGACATCTGGAAAGTGGGCACTTGACTTTGCCTTCCTGGCCAAAGTGTCACCTTTCGAAGCCAACTTGCCTGTGTCCTGACCGGGGATTTTACACACAGAAATTCCAGATGGTCGAGGATTTCTCCCAGACCAAAGCTGCCCCTTCCTCCAAACCTGGCTGCAATCTGAGTGCCAAACATGCCCTCCAAAATGACATCTGCAAAGGGGGCTCTGGACTTTGGGTTCCTGGGCAAACGTGCTACATATTTGAGCCAACTTGTCTACGACCTGTCCGGGGATTTTACAGAAAAGTATTCCAGATGGTCGAGGATTTCTCCCAGACCAAGGCTTCCCCTTCCTCCAAACCTGGCTGCCATCCGAGTGCCAAAAATGCCCTCCAAAATGACATCTGGAAAGTGGGCACTTGACTTTGGCTTCCTGGGCAAAATTGCCACATTTCAGAGCCAACTTGTCTGTGCCTGTCCAGGGATTTTACATACAAAAATTCCAGATGGTGAAGGATTTCTCCCAGACCAAGGCTGCCCCCCCCTCGAAACCTGGCTGCCAACTGAGTGCCAAACATGCCCTCCAAAATGACACGTGCAAAGTAGGCTCTGCACTTTGGCTTCCTGGGCAAACGTGCTACATATTTGAGCCAACTTGTGTGTGCCGTGTCTAGGGATTTATCCTAAAAGTATTCCAGATGGTCGAGTATTTCTCCCATACCAAGGTTGCCCCTTCCTCCAAACCTGGCTGCCATCCGAGTGCCAAACGTGCCCTACAAAATGACATCTGGAAAGTGGGCACTTGACTTTGCCTTCCTGGCCAAAGTGTCACCTTTCGAAGCCAACTTGCCTGTGTCCTGACCGGGGATTTTACACACAGAAATTCCAGATGGTCGAGGATTTCTCCCAGACCAAAGCTGCCCCTTCCTCCAAACCTGGCTGCAATCTGAGTGCCAAACATGCCCTCCAAAATGACATCTGCAAAGGGGGCTCTGGACTTTGGGTTCCTGGGCAAACGTGCTACATATTTGAGCCAACTTGTCTACGACCTGTCCGGGGATTTTACAGAAAAGTATTCCAGATGGTCGAGGATTTCTCCCAGACCAAAGCTGCCCTTTCCTACATACTTGGCTACCATCCAAGTGCCAAATGTGCCCTTCAAAATGACATCTGCCAAGTGGGCACTTGACTTTGCCTTACTATGCAGCAGGGCCACGTATCAGAGGCAATTTACCTAACTTGCCTGCGGCCCTACCTTGGATTTTGCCTACAAAAGTTCCAGATGGTCAAGGATTCCTCCCAGACCAAAGCTGCCCCTTCCTCCAAAACTGGCTGCCATCCAAGTGCCAAACGTGCCCTCCAAAATGACATCTGCCATGTTGGCTCTGGACTTTGCCTTCCTGTGCAAAAGTGCCATCTTTCAAAGCCAACTTACCTAACTTCCTGCGGCCCTTCCTCGGATTTTGCCTACAAATATTCCAGATGGTTGAGGATTCCTCCCAGACCAAAGCTGCCCCTTCCTCCAAACCTGGCTGCCATCCAAGTGCCAAAAGTGCCCTCCAAAATGACATTTGCAAAGTGGGCACTTGACTTTGCCTTCCTGGGTGAAAATGCCACCTATGAGACCCAACTTGCCTGTGCTCTGTCCATTGGTTTTATCTACATAAAATCCAGATGGTCAAGGAATTCTCCCAGACCAAAGCTGCCCCTTCCTTCAAATGTGGCTGCCATCCGAGTGCCAAACATGCCCTCCAAAATGACATCTGCCATATTGGCTCTGGACTTTGCCTTCCTGTGCAAAAGTGCCATCTTTCAAAGCCATCTTGCCTGTGGGCTGTCCGGGGATTTTACATACAAAAATTCCAGATGGTTGAGGATTTCTCCCAGACCAAGGCTTCCCCTTCCTCCAAACCTGACTGCCATTTGAGTGCCAAACGAGCCCTCCAAAATGACATCTGGAAAGTGGGCACTTGACTTTGCTTTCCTGTGCAAAAGTGCCACCTTTCAGAGCCAACTAGCTTGTGGCCCTTCCAGAGATTTTAGCTACAAAAATTCCAGATGGTTGAAGATATCTCCCAGACCAAGGCTGTCACTTCCTCCAAACCTGGATGCCAACCTAGTGACAAATGTGCCATCCAAAATGACATCTGCAATGTGGGCTCTGGACAAATGATTCATGGTGACATCAAGTGGCCTAAAAGGGCATGGGATGCATTGTGAACACCACAGAGGTTAAGAGAAGCAAGGAACCATTGTGACCCAGTGGAGGCTATCAATCTAATGATCCATTGTGAAACCAATGGGCCTAAAAGGGCCCGGGATGAATTGTGACACCATGGGGCCCAATAGAAACAAGGAAATATTATGACACCATGGAGGCCAAGAATCAAATGATTTATTATGACATCAAGTGGCCTAAATGGGCATGGGATGCATTGTGACACTACAGAGGTTAAGAGAAACAAGAAAGCACTGTGACCCAATGCAGGCTAACAATCTAATGTTCCCTTGTGACACCAGGGGACCCAAAAGGGCCAGGGATGAATTGTGAAAGCATGGGACTCCATAGAAGCAAAGAACTATTATGACACCATGGAGTCCAACAATCAAATGATTCATTATGACACCAAGTGGCCTAAAAGGGCATGGGATGCATTGTGACACCACAGGGGCTAAGAGAAGCAAGGAACCATTGTGACCCAATGCAGGCTGATAATCTAAGGATACCTTGTGACACCAGGGATCGTAAACGGGCCAGGGATGAATTGTGAAAGCATGGGGCCCAATAGAAGCAAGGATCTATTATGCCACCATGGAGGCCAAGAATCAAATGATTCATTGTGACATGAAGTGGCCTAAAAGCACATGGGATACGTTGTTACGCCACAGGGGCCAAGAGAAGCAAGGAACCATTGTGACCCAATGCAGGCTAACAATCTAATGATCCCTTGTGACACCAGGGGTTGTAAAAGGGCCAGGGATGAATTGTGAAAGCATGGGGCACAATAAATCATGGAAACATTATGACACCAAGGAGGCCTAGAATCAAATGATTCATTGTAACACCAAGTGGCCTAAAAGGGCATGGATGCATTGTGACACCACAGGGGCTAAGGGAAGCAAGGATACATTGTGAACCAATGGAGGCTAATAATCTGATGGTCCATTGTTTCACCAATGGGCCTAAAATGGCCAGGAATGAATTGTGACACCATGGGGCCCAATAGAATCAATGAACTATTATACCACCATGGAGGCCAAGAATCAAATAATTCATTGTGACATGAAGTGGACTAAATGGACATGGGATGCATTGTGACACCACAGAGGTTAAGAGAAGCAAGGAACCATTGTGACCCAATGGAGGCTAACAATCTAATGATCCCTTGTGACACCAGGGGTTGTAATAGGGCCAGGGATTAATTGTGAAAGCATGTGGCTCTTGGGGGTTGGTTTCTTTCCCTTTTCCCTCTGTGGAATTTTCCCCATTGTCATGCTAAGATACCTGTTGACTGGGCCCTGGTGACAAGGGGGGGGGACGGGAGGGAAGAAGCAAGCCCCGCGAGATTCAAACAGCCAGAAGAGGAAGCGAAAGGCTGGGCCTTGGCCCATTTCCCCCGCGGAGTTCGGACGAGAAGGACGATCGCCGCCTCTCCTCCATCCCAGCGTCGGGAAACCACCATCGGACCCTGCCCGGCTGTCTTCTCGCTGTGAACTACCACCATCCAGCACTCTGCTGATCACCGGGACCCACACCGTGAGCGGAGAGCTCTCTCTCCATCTCTCTCTCTCCCTGGGACAGCTCTGCCATCACCCCCAGCCCTCCTGCGGCTCTGCAGGACCCGCCCGCCCCCAGCACCGGGAACTGCAGCTCAGGGAAAAGGTGCCTGCAGCCAAAAAACACTGGGACTGAGTTACTGTTCTGGTTGTGGGTAATTTCATAGCTGTTGTTGTTCTTGTTTGTCTTGTTAGATATACTAGTAAAGAACTGTTATTCCTACCCCCATATCTTTGCCTGAGAGTTCTCTTAATTCCAAAATTATAATAATCGGAAGAATCACATTTTCTTTCAGTCCAAAGGGAAGCTTCTGCTTTCCTTGGCAAACACCTGTCCTTCAAACCAAGACAGATTTTGGCCACCCAACGTGGGGCCCGAGGGCATTGAGAGAAAAGGGTGAAAAAGGAATAACAGTTCTTGAGTTACCTCAGTTTTGTGTTAGGTGGCATCATGTTGTCCAGCTTACCGTGGTTTGGGCTCCATGTGGCCACAGCTCTATCTCTCCCATTTGCAATCCCTTACTTGAACATGGGTCCTATAACTCAGGCTGCTGTAACTATTATCCAGTTCCTTTTGTGGGCTGATAACGTGAGAAATTCATGGATTTTTAACTTCCTCTGGAAGGTGGGCACATGGATTCAGAGCTATCACACTCTAACTGTATGTTTTTGGGGCTACTTTAATAATGGTACATACTGTGAGGATATGACACCAGGGAAAATTTTGTCCCAACCCCTTACACAGTTTTTTGGGTCTGCTCCACCAGCTTTTGAGGGGTTCAAATCTCTTCTAAGCAGTAATGATATCATACAGTGGCTGACATTGCTAATAGGCCTTGTAAACCTATTCTATTTAACATTCCGAGATGAGGGGAGATTGACTTGGATGACAACCCTGATACGTCCCCCAAGGAATAGGGATCCTGCCCCAGAGCCTGGCCCTGCCCCAGAGCCTGGCTCTGCCCCAGAGACTAAGGACTCTGCCCCAGAGCCTGCCCCTGACCCTGCCCCTGCCCCAGAGCCTAAGGATTCTGTCCCAGAGACTAAGGATTCTGTCCCAGAGCCTGCCCCTGCCCCAGAGACTAAGGATTCTGCCCCAGAGACTAAGGATTCTGCCCCAGAGGTTAAGGATGTTGCCCCTGAGCCTGATTCTGCCCCAGAGCTCACCTCAGAAAGGAACCATCCAGAGTGGGTGGGGTTTCTAGTGAAGGAGATGGGCCAAATGCTGAAGGAGTACCTTTCCCCAGCTCTTGAGAAACTCTCCCTCTGCCTTAAAGAGGGAGAACCTGATGGTGCAGCAGTGGAACCCACAAATGTTACATCTCTCCAGGCTCCAGCTGAACTGCAAGGGCACTCACAGCCAGCAGCAGTTGCCCCCGTGGAAACTAGAAAGTCTAAGGTGAAAACAAAGCACCTAGATAATAAGGATCAGAAAGCAGGGCCCTCACAACCAGCAGGGGAGCCAGAGGTTGAGATCGTCACAGAGTCCCTGTCATACGAGAGTCTCCGTAATCTGCGTAAAGATGTTGTACGAAGGGGCCGTGAGGCTTTTACAACGTGGTTACTGCGGGTCTGGGACCTTATGGGTACAGGTGTGCAGCTGGATGGTACTGAGGCAAGGAATTTGGGACCCCTAACCCAGGACTCAGGTGTGGATCACATATTCGTAAGGGAACGAGGCCCCCTTTCCCTCTGGGAGCGGCTTTTAATGAGTGTAAGAGAGAGGTTTGTCCATAGAGAGAGAATGCAGGAGCACCACCATAGAATGCGCTGGAAGACCGCTGAGGAGGGGATCCAACAGCTGAGAGAAGTAGCAATACTGGAGGTACTCTTTGGGAGGGGTGGACAACATGACAATGACCCCGACAAGGTCAGGTGCCCAGGGCAGGTGTTGTGGAATCTCGCACACCTGGGGCCATCTCAATACACCACATTCATTGCAGCCATTAATGCTGACACCAACCACTAGACAGTGGGTTCTGTTGCCAATAGGCTCAGGAATTTTGAGAGTATAATGAACGGCCCAATGCAGGCTCAGGTCTCTGCTGTGATTAGGGAACACAAAGAGGAGATGAGAGAGATGAGGGAGGAGATGAAGAAGGTCAGTACAGCACCAGTGCGAGTCACAGATGCCAGAGTTAGAGCCCAACGCCCCCCAGCTAGGGATAGAGGAAACACCCCACGAGCTGACCTGTGGTTCTTTCTGCGTGACCATGGGGAAGACATGAGGAGGTGGGATGGGAAACCCACTTCTGCCCTGGCAGCGCGGGTGCGTCAACTCAAGGAGGGAAACACTAACCAAAGGAGCTCCACTAAAGTGAAGGTAGCCTCAACTTCCCATAACCAAGATGCAGGGTATTACAAAAGGGAGGATAATTTGTCAGATCCCCTTGAGGGAACCTCCAACATGTATACCCAGGAAGGAAATTATAACCAGTGCTAGAGGGGCCCTGCCTCTAGCCAGGGAGAGGCACAGGAAAACCGGGTCTTTTGGACGGTGTGGATCCAATGGCCTGGCACATCAGAGCCACAAAAACATAGGGCATTAGTTGACACTGGTTCACAGTGCACCCTAATACCATCAGAACATGTTGGGGAAGAGCCTGTTTCTATTGCTGGGGTGACAGGGGGATCACAGGAATTGACTTTGCTGGAGGCTGAGGTGAGCCTGACTGGGAAGGAGTGGCAGGAGCATCCAATTGTGACTGGCCCAGAGGCACCGTGTATTCTAGGCATAGACTTCCTGAGGAATGGCTATTACAAAGACCCAAAGGGACTCAGGTGGGCTTTTGGAATAGCTGCTGTAGAGGCAGAAAACATTAAGCAATTGAACACCTTGCTTGGACTGTCGGAGAACCCATCTGTAGTAGGACTCTTGAAGGCGAAGGAGCAGCAAGTGCCAATTGCCACCTCCACAGTGCACCACCGGCAGTACAGGACAAATCGAGATGCCGTGATCCCCATCCACAAGATGATCTGTGAGCTGGAGGGCCAAGGAGTGGTCAGCAAAACCCACTCACCCTTCAACAGCCCCATCTGGCCTGTGCGCAAGTCTGATGGAGAATGGAGATTGACTGTGGACTATCGTGCATTGAATGAAGTGACTCCACCGCTGAGCGCTGCCGTGCCGGACATGCTGGAACTCCAGTATGAGCTGGAGTCCAAGGCAGCAAAGTGGTACGCCACCATTGACATTGCCAATGCATTTTTCTCCATCCCTCTGGCAGCAGAGTGCAGGCCTCAGTTTGCTTTCACCTGGAGGGGCGTGCAGTACACCTGGAACCGACTGCCCCAGGGGTGGAAACACAGCCCCACCATCTGCCATGGACTGATCCAGGCTGCACTGGAAAAGGGTGAAGCTCCAGAACATCTGCAATACATTGATGACATCATTGTGTGGGGGAACACGGCAATGGAAGTATTTGAGAAAGGAGAGAAGATCATCCAGATTCTGCTGGGAGCCGGTTTTGCCATCAAGAGGAGCAAAGTCAAAGGTCCTGCCCGAGAGATCCAGTTCCTGGGAGTAAAGTGGCAAGACGGGCGGTGCCAAATCCCCACTGAGGTCATCAATAAGATCACCGCGATGTCTCCACCAACCAACAAGAAGGAAACACAAGCTTTCCTAGGTGCCATAGGCTTTTGGAGAATGCACATTCCTGAGTACAGCCAGATCGTGAGCCCTCTCTACCTGGTCACCCGGAAGAAGAACGAATTCCACTGGGGCCCTGAGCAGCAGCAAGCCTTTGCCCAGATCAAGCAGGAGATCGCTCATGCTGTAGCCCTCGGCCCAGTCAGGACAGGACCAGAGGTGAAGAATGTGCTCTACTCTGCAGCCGGGAACAAGGGCTTGTCCTGGAGCCTTTGGCAGAAGGTACCTGGTGAGACCCGAGGCCGACCTCTGGGATTCTGGAGTCGAAGTTACAGAGGGTCTGAAGCCAACTACACCCCAACAGAGAAAGAGATCTTGGCCGCTTATGAAGGAGTTCAAGCTGCCTCAGAAGTGATTGGCACAGAAGCACAGCTCCTCCTGGCACCCCGACGACCAGTGCTGGGGTGGATGTTTAAAGGGAAGGTCCCCTCTACCCACCATGCCACCGATGCCACATGGAGCAAGTGGATTGCCCTCAGCACACAGCGCGCCCGTATCGGAAACCCAAATCGCCCTGGGATTTTGGAAATAATTACAAACTGGCCAGAAGGTGAAAATTTTGGTCTTGCCGATGAAGAGGAGCAAGAACAAGTGCCCCGGGCTGATGAAGCCCCGCCATACAACCAACTGCCAGCAGATGAAACTTGCTACGGTCTTTTCACTGACGGTTCCTGTCGCATCGTGGGGATGAACCGGAAGTGGAAAGCAGCCGTATGGAGCCCCACACGACAGGTTACACAAGCTACTGAAGGAGAAGGTGGATCAAGTCAACTTGCTGAACTCAAAGCCGTTCAGCTGGCCCTGGACATTGCTGAAAGAGAAAAGTGGCCAAAGCTCTACCTTTACACTGATTCATGGATGGTAGCCAATGCTCTGTGGGGCTGGCTGGAAAGATGGAAAAAAGCTAACTGGCAACGTAGGGGAAAACCAATCTGGGCTGCTGATGAGTGGAAAGACATTGCCAGTCGGGTAGAGAAGCTACCCGTAAAGGTCCGTCATGTAGATGCCCATGTCCCCAAGAGTTGGGCTAATGAGGAGCACCAACACAATGAGCAAGTAGATCAGGCTGCAAGGATAGAGGTGTCACAGATAGACTTAGACTGGCAACACAAGGGAGAGTTGTTCCTGGCTCGATGGGCCCACGATGCCTCAGGTCACCAAGGCAGAGATGCTACCTATAAGTGGGCACAAGACCGAGGGGTGGATCTCACCATGGACAGCATTTCCCAGGTTGTCCATGACTGTGAGACGTGTGCTGCCATCAAGCAAGCCAAGCGAGTGAAGCCCCTCTGGTATGGGGGGCGGTGGTCCAAATATAAGTATGGGGAGGCCTGGCAGATTGACTACATCACACTGCCTCAGACACACCAAGGCAAGCACTATGTGCTGACCATGGTGGAAGCCACCACTGGATGGTTGGAGACCTACCCTGTGCCTCATGCCACTGCCCGCAACACCGTCCTGGGCCTGGAAAAACAAGTCCTTTGGAGACATGGTACCCCTGAGAGAATTGAGTCAGACAATGGGACTCATTTCAACAACAGCCTCATAAGCACCTGGGCCAGAGAACACGGCATCCAGTGGGTGTACCACGTTCCTTATCACGCACCAGCGGCTGGGAAAGTGGAACGGTGCAATGGGTTGCTTAAAACCACCTTGAAGGCACTGGGTGGGGGGACTTTCAAAAACTGGGAGATTAATCTACCAAAGGCCACATGGTTAGTGAACACCTGAGGTTCCACTAATCTAGCAGGCCCTGCCCAGTCTGAGCCCTTGAGAACACCAGATGGGGACAAGGTTCCAGTGGTGCACATGAGAGGTATGCTAGGAAAAACTGTTTGGGTGAACCCTGCCTCCAGCAAAGACAATCCAATTCATGGGGTGGTTTTTGCTCAAGGGCCAGGGTGTACCTGGTGGATCATGCAAAGAGATGGAAAGACCAGATGCATACCCCAAGGAGACCTTGTTTTAGGGTGAACTACCTACAATACTGTGCCTGTATCTGTAACTGTATGGATGTCTATAATTTGAAGATTTTTAATTTGATTTGGCATGATGGTAGGGGAAAATTCGGGGTGGATAATGTTGGGGTTTGGTTTCTTTCCCTTTACCCTCTGTGGAATTTTCCCCATTGTCATGCTAAGATACCTGTTGACTGGGCCCTGGTGACAAGGGGGAGGGGACGGGAGGGAAGAAGCAAGCCCCACGAGATTCAAACAGCCAGAAGAGGAAGCGGAAGGCTGGGCCTCGGCCCATTTCCTCCGCGGAGTTCGGACGAGAAGGACGATCGCCGCCTTTCCTCCATCTCCGCCATCCCAGCGTCGGGAAACCACCATCGGACCCTGCCTGGCTGTCTTCTCTCTGTGAGCTACCACCATCCAGCACTCTGCTGAGCATCAGAACCAATACCGTGAGCGGAGAGCTCTCTCTCCATCTCTCTCTCCCCCTGGGACAGCTCTGCCATCACCCCCAGCCCTCCTGCAGCTCTGCGGGACCCGCCCGCCCCCAGCACCGGGAACTGCAGCTCAGGGAAAAGGTGCCTGCAGCCAAAAAACACTGGGACTGAGTTACTGCTCTGTTTGTGGGTAATTTCATAGCTGTTGTTGTTCTTGTTTGTCTTATTAGACATATTAGTAAAGAACTGTTATTCCTACCCCCATATCTTTACCTGAGAGCTCTCTTAATTCCAAAATTATAATAATCGGAAGAATCACAATTTTTTTTTTCAGTCCAAGGGGAAGCTTCTGCTTTCCTTGGCAAACACCTGTCTTTCAAACCAAGACAGTGGCCCAATAAAAACATGGAAAAATTATGACAACATAAAAGCCAAGAATCAAATGATTCATTGTAACACCAAGTGACCTAAAAGGGCATGGGATGCATTGTGACACCACAGAGGTTAAGAGAAGCAAGGATCCATTGTGACCCAATGGAGTCTGACAATCTAATGATCCCTTGTGGCACCAGGGGGCCTAAAAGGGCCAGGGATGGATTGTTACAGTGCGGGGACCAATAGAAGCAAGGATCTATTATGCCACCATGGAGGCCAAGAATCAAATGATTCATTGTGACATCAAGTGGCCTAAAAGGGCATGGGATGCATTGTGACACCACAGGGGTTAAGAGAAGCAAGGATGCATTGTGAGCCAATGGAGGCTAATAATCCCAGGATCCCTTTTGACAGCAGGGGGCGTAAAAGGGCCAGGGATGAATTGTGACAGCATGGGGCCCAATAGAAACAAGGAACCATTATGACACCATGGAGGCCATGAATCAAATGATTCATTGTGACATCAAGTGGCCGAAAAGGGCATGGGATGCATTGTGACAGCACAGGGGTTAAGAGAAGCAAGGATCCATTGTGACCCAATGCAGGCTAACAATCTAATGATCCCTTTTGACACCAATGGGACTGAAAGGGGCAGGGATTTATTGTGAAAGCATGGGGCCCAATTAAAACCTGGTACAATTACGCCACCATGGAGGCCAAGAATCAAATGATTCATTGTGACATCAAGTGGCCTAAAAGGGCATGGGATGCATTGTGACAGCACAGGGGTTAAGAGAAGCAAGATCCATTGTGACCCAATGGAGGCTAATAATCCCAGGATCCCATTTGACACCAGGGGGCGTAAAAGGGCCAGGGATGAATTGTGACAGCATGGGGCCCAATAGAAACAAGGAACCATTATGACACCATGGAGGCCAAGACTCAAATGATTCATTGTGACATCAAGTGGCCTAAAAGGGCATGGGATGCATTGTGACACCACAGAGGTTAAGAGAAGCAAGGAACCATTGTGACCCAATGGATGCTAACAATCTAATGATCCCTTGAGACACCAATGGGCCTAAAAGGGCCAGGGATGAATTGTTACAGCACGGGGACCAATAGAAGCAAGGATCTATTATGCCACCATGGAGGCCTAGAATCAAATAATTCATTGTGACATCATGTGGCCTAAAAGGGCATGGGATGCAGTGTGACACCACAGAGGTTAAGAGAAGCAAGGAACCATTGTGACCCAATGCAGGCTAACAATCTAATGATCCCTTGAGAAACCAGGGGGCCCAAAAGGGCCAGGGATGAATTGTGACAGCATGGGGCCCAATAGAAACAAGGAACCATTATGACACCATGGAGGCCAAGACTCAAATGATTCATTGTGACATCAAGTGGCCTAAAAGGGCATGGGATGCATTGTGACACCACAGAGGTTAAGAGAAGCAAGGAACCATTGTGACCCAATGCAGACTAACAATCTAATGATCCCTTGTGGCACCAGGGGGTATAAAAAGTGCCAGGGATGGATTGTTACAGCACGGGGACCAATAGAAGCAAGGATCTATTATGCCACCGTGGAGGCCAAGAATCAAATGATTCATTGTGACATCAAGTGGCCTAAAAGGGCATGGGATGCATTGTGACACCACAGAGGTTAAGAAAAGCAAGGAACCATTGTGACCCAATGCAGGCTAACAATCTAATGATCCCTTGTGACACCAATGGGCCTAAAAGGGGCAGGGATGAATTGTGAAAGCATGGGGCCCAAGTAAAACCCTCTACAATTCTGCCACCATGGAGGCCAAGAATCAAATGATTCATTGTGACATCAAGTGGCCTAAAAGGGCATGGGATGCATTGTGACACCACAGGGGTTAAGAGAAGCAAGGAACCATTGTGACCCAATGCAGGCTAACAATCTAAGAATCCCTTTTGACACCAGGGGGCGCAAAAGGACCACGGATGAACTCTGACAGCATGGGGACCTATAGAGGCAAGGAACCATTATGACACCATGAAGGCCAAAATCAAATGGTTCATTGTAAGACCAAGTGGCCTAAAAGGGCTTGGAATGCATCGTGACACCACAGAGGTTAAGAGAAGCAAGGAACCATTGTGACCCAATGCAGGCTAACAATCTAATGATCCCTTGTGACACCAATGGGCCTAAAAGGGCCAGGGATGAATGGTTACAGAACGGGGACCAATAGAAGCAAGGATCTATTATGCCACCATGGAGGCCAAGAATCAAATAATTCATTGTGACATCAAGTGGCCTAAAAGGGCATGGGATGCATTGTGACAGCACAGGGGTTAAGAGAAGCAAGGATCCATTGTGACCCAATGGAGGCTAACAATCTAATGACACCTTTTGACACCAATGGGCCTAAAAGGGGCAGGGATGTATTGTGAAAGCATGGGGCCCAATTAAAACCTGGTACAATTTCGCCACCATGGAGGCCAAGAATCAAATGATTCATTGTGACATCAAGTGGCCTAAAAGGGCATGGGATGCATTGTGACACAACAGGGGTTAAGAGAAGCAAGGAACCATTGTGACCCAATGCAGGCTAACAATCTAAGAATCCCTTTTGACACCAGGGGGCGCAAAAGGACCACGGATGAACTCTGACAGCATTGGGACCTATAAAAGCAAGGAATCATTATGACACCATGAAGGCCAAGAATCAAATGGTTCATTGTAAGACCAAGTGGCCTAAAAGGGCTTGGAATGCATTGTGACAGCACAGAAGTTAAGAGAAGCAAGGAACCATTGTGCCCCAATGCAGGCTAACAATCTAATGATCCCTTGTGGCACCAGGGGTTATAAAAAGGGCCAGGGATGGATTGTTACAGCACGGGGACCAATAGAAGCAAGGATCTATTATGCCACCGTGGAGGCCAAGAATCAAATGATTCATTGTGACATCAAGTGGCCTAAAAGGGCATGGGATGCATTGTGACACCACAGTGGTTAAGAGAAGCAAGGAACCATTGTGACCCAATGCAGGCTAACAATTGTCCTGGTTTACAATACAACATACATATTCTATTACCATCTGAGAAGTGTGATCATCCTTATCTCTGTGGGAAATGTCTTCTGTTGATGGGCCATCACTGATAAGGGTGATCATCCTTATCTCTGTGGGAAGTATCTTCTGTTAATGGGCCATTGAGTCCTACTATAGAACTGATAAGATTACTTCATCCCATTGGGAGATGCTCCAGCCAGGAGGATGAGCCAAGCCTTTCCTACCTAGATAAAAACTGAGGTTTAGAACGCCAAAGGCAGCCTTTCTCCACTGGATTCCAGAGGAAGAACCAGGTCCTTATCCACATCATCGCTGGACCCTTTGGAGGAAAACTGCACCAGCACCCTGACTGACAGGGTATCAGGTTGTATTCTGACTCTGTCAGTGGTTTTATTTTTATTATTGCATGTATTTTGGTTTTTTTTCTTCTTTTTTTTTTTTTCTCTTCCCTATTAAAAATTGTATTACTGACTTGAAGTCTCACTGGTTTTGCTTTCCAAACCAGTACATTTATTGGCGCCCAACGTGGGGCAAGAAGGTACTGAGAAAAAAGTCAGCATTACAATTTTGAATTTTGCCAGCCACCTATTCACCATGATTCTCAACATGCTTACGTGGGTTTTATATCTTACTCTCTATATTTTTCCGCACAGGGGGAACTATCTGCCGGTTGTAATGCTCCTGTGTAGACCAGGGTATGGTATAAAAATTGCTTTATTGGTCTATTATGTCTATTGCATGATAACCTCTGAGGCAATGAACATCATTCGGAATATATACTCAACTTTGTTTGTTTGTCCTAGTCTAGGCTGCTACATCTGGGGTCTCAACAATCGCACCCAGCCCCTGGGGGGAGGGGAAAAGGATGATTTTTTCCAATCTTTCAGGCATGGCACAGCAGTTTTTGGAAATGTTGAGTTCTCTCTGGATGCCAAGGACAGCATAATATTGTTGTTAGTTCTGCTTTGTCTTCTCTGCACAGCCTTCACAGCCTGCAACATGCTTAGAAACAAAACACTACATGGTATAGTGCAGCGTATTCTTGAGGAAGAGGAAAAAAGAAACAAATCTACTGCGTCCATGTCTGCACAGACTGTCACAAAGGAGAAAAGAGCCAAAAGAAAAGCAACAGCATCCGTCTCTACACAGACTTTTATCCAGGAAGAAGGAACCAAAAGTGCCACCAGCATCTCCACACAAACTGTCACCGAACCAGAACAGCCCAGACCAGTAGCAGTTGCCCCCGTTCAGAAGAAGAAATCAAAGAGCAAATCAGTTCGCATAGTCACTGATGAGGACGTGGCAGGACCTTCGCACCCAGCAGAAGAGACAGAGCCAGAAATCATCACTCGCTCTCTATCCCTGGGTGAGCTGCGTGACCTGCGGAGGGAATTCACCCGCCAGGCAAACGAGTCCATCCTGACCTGGCTGCTCCGCATCTGGGACGCTGCAGCCAATGACACAGTTCTGGATGGAAGTGAGGCCAGGCAACTGGGATCTCTGTCCTGGGATGTGGTCATTGACCAGGGGATCGGGAAAACCCAAGAAACCCTCAGCCTCTGGCGGCGACTGTTGACAAGTGTGAAGGACAGATACCTTTGTAAAGAAGATCTCCAGGTGCACCAAGGAAAATGGAGCACAATGGAACAAGGTATCCAATGCCTGAGGGAATTGGCTGTGCTGGAGATCATTTTCTCAGAAGATGAGAGATTTCCTAAGAGCCCAGACTGTGTCCGGTGCACCTCACAGATGTGGTTGAGATTCGCACGGCTTGGACCAGAGATATACTCCCGTTACCTGGCAACGCTGCAATGGAGGGAAGGTGAGGACATGGTAGGCGTCTTGGCCAATAAACTAAGAATTTATGAGGACACTGTCACTGCCCCATTTCGTACCCATGTCTCAACCGTGGAAACAAGGCTGGTTGAGCAAGTCCGGAGCTTGATTGAAGAGGGCCATCAGAAGCTTAAAAAAGAACTTAAGGCAGAAAACTACCAGATCTCACCAGAACCAACAAGAGTCTCTGCCATTAGGAGCCGGCGTTTCCCAGCCAGGGAGAAAGGACACACTCCACGAGGTAACCTCTGGTTTTTCCTTCAGGAGCATGGAGAAGACATGAGGAAGTGGGATAGAAAACCCACCTCCTCCTTAGCAGCCCGGGTACGTGAACTGAAAAGAGGGACACCGAACATAAGAAGCTCACCTAGAGTCAACGCTGCTCCAGTCTCTCGTGCACAGAACTCCAAACAGTATCAGAACGATGATATGACTGATCCTCTTGAAGGGACCTCAAGAACCTATCTACAGGAAGAGAGCAACGTGTACCAAGACCAGGAATAGAGGAGCCCTGCCTCTAGCCAGGTAGAGGAGAGGGACAATCGGATCTACTGGACTGTGTGGATCCGATGGCCTGGCACATCCGACCCACAAAAACATAAGGCTTTGGTTGACACCGGCGCCCAATGTACCCTGATGCCATCAAGGTATGTAGGAGAAGAGTCAATCTCTATTTCTGGGGTAACAGGAGGATCCCAGCAGCTGACTGTAGTAGAGGCCGAAGTGAGTTTAACTGGGAAAGGGTGGCAGAAACACCCCATCGTGACTGGCCCAGAGGCCCCATGCATCCTCGGCATAGACTATCTTCGAAATGGGTATTTCAAAGACCCAAAGGGATATCGCTGGGCTTTTGGGATAGCTTCTGTAGAGACAGAAGACATCAGAAAACTGAATACCTTACCTGGTCTCTCAGATGACCCCTCTGCTGTGGGACTATTGAGAGTTGAAGAGCAACAGGTACCAATCGCCACAACAACAGTACACCGTCGGCAATACCGTACCGACAGAGACTCTGTGACTCCCATCCATGAGATGATTCGTAAACTGGAAAGCCAAGGGGTGGTCAGCAAAACCCACTCACCCTTCAACAGCCCCATCTGGCCTGTGCGCAAGTCTGATGGAGAATGGAGATTGACTGTGGACTATCGTGCATTGAATGAAGTGACTCCACCGCTGAGCGCTGCCGTGCCAGATATGCTGGAACTCCAGTACGAGCTGGAGTCCAAGGCAGCAAAGTGGTATGCCACCATTGACATTGCCAATGCATTTTTCTCCATTCCTCTGGCAGCAGAGTGCAGGCCTCAGTTTGCTTTCACCTGGAGGGGGGTGCAGTACACCTGGAACCGACTGCCCCAGGGGTGGAAACACAGTCCCACCATCTGCCATGGACTGATCCAGGCTGCACTGGAAAAGGGTGAGGCTCCTGAACATCTACAGTATATCGATGACATCATTGTATGGGGGAGCACAGCAGGGGAAGTCTTCGAGAAAGGAGAGAAGATTATTCAGATTCTGCTGAAGGCTGGTTTTGCCATTAAGCAAAGTAAGGTAAAGGGACCAGCTCAGGAAATTCAGTTTCTAGGAGTCAAATGGCAAGATGGACGTCGTCAGATCCCAACAGAGGTAATTAACAAGATCACCGCTATGTCTCCACCAACCAACAAGAAGGAAACACAAGCTTTCCTAGGTGCCATAGGCTTTTGGAGAATGCACATCCCTGAGTACAGCCAGATTGTGAGCCCTCTCTACCTGGTTACCCGCAAGAAGAATGATTTCCACTGGGGCCCTGAACAACAGCAAGCCTTCACCCAGATCAAGCAAGAGATCGCTCATGCGGTAGCCCTTGGTCCAGTCAGGACAGGACCAGAGGTAAAGAACGTGCTCTACTCTGCAGCTGGAAATCATGGTCTATCCTGGAGCCTTTGGCAGAAGGTACCTGGTGAGACTCGGGGTCGACCACTGGGATTCTGGAGCAGAAGCTACAAAGGGTCTGAAAACAACTACACTCCCACAGAGAAAGAAATTTTGGCTGCCTATGAAGGAGTTCAAGCAGCCTCTGAAGTAATTGGCACTGAAACACAGCTGCTTCTAGCACCTCGACTACCGGTACTGGGCTGGATGTTCAAGGGAAAGGTTCCTTCCACACATCATGCCACTGACACTACATGGAGCAAATGGATTGCCCTCCTCACTCAGCGCGCCCGTATTGGAAATCCGAATCGCCCTGGGATTCTGGAAATAATTACAAACTGGCCGGAAGGTGAGACTTTTGGGTTATCTTCTGAAGAGGAGGAGCAAGTGGCACGTGCCGAGGAAGCCCCACCATACAATGAGCTACCGGAGACTGAAAGACGATATGCCCTCTTCACTGATGGTTCCTGCCGAGTTGTAGGCACTAACCGAAAATGGAAAGCTGCAGTATGGAGCCCCACACGACAAGTTGCACAAGCTACCGAGGGACAAGGTGGATCGAGTCAGGTTGCAGAGTTAAAAGCCATCCAGCTGGCTTTAGATATTGCCGAACGGGAGAAGTGGTCAAAGCTCTATCTCTACACTGACTCATGGATGGTAGCTAATGCTCTGTGGGGATGGTTGGATCGCTGGAAAAAGGCCAACTGGCAGCGCAGAGGGAAACCCATCTGGGCTGCTGAGATTTGGCAGGACATTGCCACCCGAGTAAAGAAGCTAACCGTGAAGGTTCGACATGTGGATGCGCATGTACCTAAGAGTCGAGCTAATGAAGAGCATCACAACAACGAGCAGGTGGACCGAGCTGCCAAGGTAAAAATATCACAAGTGGATCTAGACTGGCAGCACAAGGGAGAATTATTCCTAGCTCGTTGGGCCCATGATGCCTCTGGTCATCAGGGGAGAGATGCAACATACCGATGGGCCCGTGACCGAGGGGTGGACCTTACTATGGACAGCATCTCACAGGTCATCCAGAACTGTGAGACCTGTGCCACAATCAAACAGGCCAAGCGGGTGAAGCCTCTGTGGTACGGTGGACGATGGTCAAAGTACAGGTATGGGGAAGCCTGGCAAATTGACTACATCACCCTTCCCCAAACCCGCCAAGGCAAGCGCTATGTACTGACCATGGTGGAAGCAACCACAGGATGGTTGGAAACCTATCCTGTGCCTCATGCTACTGCCCGCAACACCATCTTGGGCCTAGAAAAACAAGTCCTTTGGAGGCATGGTACCCCCGAAAGAATTGAGTCAGACAACGGAACCCATTTCAAGAACAGCCTTATCAACACCTGGGCCAGAGAACATGGTATTGAATGGATATATCATATCCCTTACCACGCACCAGCTGCCGGGAAAGTTGAACGGTGCAATGGACTCCTTAAAACTACCCTGAAGGCACTCGGTGGGGGAACCTTCAGAAATTGGGAAATGAACTTGGCAAAAGCCACCTGGATGGTCAACACCAGAGGGTCCATCAATCGAGCCGGTCCTGCCCAATCTGAACCCCTGCACACAGTGGATGGAGACAAAATCCCTGTGGTACACATGAAAGGTATTTTAGGAAAGACTGTTTGGATCAATCCCACCACAGGCAAAGGCAAACCAATCAGTGGGATTGTTTTTGCTCAAGGACCTGGTTACACTTGGTGGGTAATGCAGAAAGATGGAGAAACCCGCTGTGTACCGCAAGGAAACCTTATTTTAAGAGAGAACTGTGTGTAGGGTTTCATTCTGTATTATATGTAAATATATAGGGTATTGGTTTGGGTATAATGTAGATGGTAATAGAATAAGGGGTGGATTATGTCCTGGTTTACAATACAACATACATATTCTATTACCATCTGAGAAGTGTGATCATCCTTATCTCTGTGGGAAATGTCTTCTGTTGATGGGCCATCACTGATAAGGGTGATCATCCTTATCTCTGTGGGAAGTATCTTCTGTTAATGGGCCATTGAGTCCTACTGTAGAACTGATAAGATTACTTCATCCCATTGGGAGATGCTCCAGCCAGGAGGATGAGCCAAGCCTTTCCTACCTAGATAAAAACTGAGGTTTAGAACGCCAAAAGCAGCCTTTCTCCACTGGATTCCAGAGGAAGAACCAGGTTCTTATCCACATCATCGCTGGACCCTTTGGAGGAAAACTGCACCAGCACCCTGACTGACAGGGTATCAGGTTGTATTCTGACTCTGTCAGTGGTTTTATTTTTTTATTATTGCATGTATTTTGTTTTTTCTTCTTTTTTTTCCTCTTCCCTATTAAAATTGTATTACTGACTTGAAGTCTCACTGGTTTTGCTTTTCAAACCAGTACACAATCTAAGAATCCCTTTTGACACCAGGGGGCGCAAAAGGACGACGGATGAACTCTGACACCATGGGGACCTATAGAAGCAAGGAACCATTATGACACCATGAAGGCCAAGAATCAAATGGTTCATTGTAAGGCCAAGTGGCCTAAAAGGTCTTGGAATGCATTGTGACACCACAGAGGTTAAGAGAAGAACGGAACCATTCTTACGCAATGCAGGCTAACAATCTAATGGTCCCTTGTGACACCAATGGGCCTAAAAGGGCCAGGGATGAATTGTGAAAGCATGGGGCCCAATTAAAACCTGGTACAATTATGCCACCATGGAGGCCAAGAATCAAATGATTCATTGTGACATCAAGTGGCCTAAAAGGGCATGGGATGCATTGTGACACCACCGGGGTTAAGAGAAGCAAGGAACCATTGTGACCCAAGGCAGGCTAACAATCTCAGAATCCCTTTTGACATCAGGGGGCGCAAAAGGACCACGGATGAACTGTGTCAGCATGGGGACCTATAGAAGCAAGGAACCATTATGACACCATGAAGGCCAAGAATCAAATGGTTCATTGTAAGACCAAGTGGCCTAAAAGGGCTTGGAATGCATTGTGTCACCAGAGAGGTTAAGAGAAGCAAAGAACCATTGTGACCCATGGGAGGCTAACAATCTAATGATCCATTGTCACACAAGGTGTTGTAAAAGGGCCAGGGATGAATTGTTACAGCATGTGGCTCAATAAAAACATGGAAACATTATGACACCATGAAGGCCAATAATCAAATGATTCATTGTAACACCAACTGGCCTAAAAGGTCATGGGATGCATTGTGACACCACAGGGGTTATGAGAAGCAAGGATCCATTGTGACCCAATGCAGGCTAACAATCTAATGATCCCTTGTGACACCTGGGGGCCCAAAAGTGACAGGGATGAATTGTGAAAGCATGGGGCCCAATTATAACCTGGTACAACTACGCCACCATGGAGGCCAAGAATCAAATGATTCATTGTGACATCAAGTGGCCTAAAAGGGCGTGGGATGCATTGTGACACCACAGGGGTTAAGAGAAGCAAGGAACCATTGTGACCCAATGCAGGCTAACAATCTAATGATCCCTTGTGGCATCAGAGGGTATAAAAAGGGGCAGGGATGGATTGTTACAGCACGGGGACCAATAGAAGCAAGGATCTATTATGCCACCATGGAGGCCAAGAATCAAATGATTCATTGTGACATCAAGTGGCCTAAAAGGGCATGGGATGCATTATGACACCACAGGGGTTAAGAGAAGCAAGGATCCATTGTGACCCAATGGAGGCTAACAATCCCAGGATCCCATTTGACACCAGGGAGCGTAAAAGGGCCAGGGATATATTGTGACAGCATGGGGCCCAATAGAAACAAGGAACCATTATGACACCATGGAGGCCAAGAATCAAATGATTCATTGTGACATCAAGTGGCCTAAAAGGGCATGGGAAGCATTGTGACACCACAGGGGTTAAGAGAAGCAAGGATCCATTGTGACCCAATGCAGGCTAACAATCTAATGATCCATTGTGACACCAGGGGTTGTAATAGGGCCAGGGATGAATTGTGAAAGTATGGGGCACAATAAAAACATGGAAATATTATGACACCACAGAGGCCAAGAATCAAATGATTCATTGGAACACAAAGTGGCCTAAAAGGGCATGGGATGTATTGTGACACCACAGAGGTTAAGAGAAGCAAGGAACCATTGTGACCCAATGCAGGCTAACAATCTAATGATCCCTTGTGGCATCAGGGGGTATAAAAAGGGCCAGGGATGGTTTGTTACAGCACGGGGACCAATAGAAGCAAGGATCTATTATGTCACCATGGAGGCCAAGAATCAAATGATTCATTGTGACATCAAGTGGCCTAAAAGGGCATGGGATGCATTGTGACACCATAGAGGTTAAGAGAAGCAAGGAACCATTGTGACCCAATGCAGGCTAACAATCTAATGATCCCTTGTGACACCAATGGGCCTAAATGGGCAGGGATGGATTGTTACAGCACGGGGACCAATAGAAGCAAGGATCTATTATGCCACCATGGAGGCCAAGAATCAAATAATTCATTGTGATATCAAGTGGCCCAAAAGGACATGGGACGCATTGTGACACCACAGAGGTTAAGAGAAGCAAGGATCCATTGTGACCCAATGGAGGCTAACAATCTAATGATCCCTTTTGACACCAATGGGCCTAAAAGGGGCAGGGATGAATTGTGAAAGCATGGGGCCCAATTAAAACCTGGTACAATTACGCCACCATGGAGGCCAAGAATCAAATGATTCATTGTGACATCAAGTGGCCTAAAAGGGCATGGGATGCATTGTGACACCACAGGGGTTAAGAGAAGCAAGGATCCATTGTGACACAATGGAGGCTAATAATCCCAGGATCCCTTGTGGCACCAGGGGGTATAAAAAGGACCAGGGATGGATTGTTACAGCACGAGGACCAATAGAAGCAAGGATCTATTATGCCACCGTGGAGACCAAGAATCAAATGATTCATTGTGACATCAAGTGGCCTAAAAGGGCATGGGATGCATTGTGACAGCACAGGGGTTAAGAGAAGCAAGGATCCATTGTGTCCCAATGGAGTCTTATAATCCCAGGATCCCATTTGACACCAGGGTGCATAAAAGGGCCAGGGATGAATTGTGACAGCATGGGGCCTAATAGAAACAAGGAACCATTATGACACCATGGAGGCCAAGAATCAAATGGTTCATTGTAAGACCAAGTGGCCTAAAAGGGCATGGGATGCATTGTGACACCACAGGGGTTAAGAGAAGCAAGGATCCATTGTGACCCAATGGAGGCTAATAATCCCAGGATCCCATTTGACACCAGGGGGCGTAAAAGGGCCAGGGATGAATTGTGACAGCGTGGGGCCCAATAGAAACAAGGAACAATTATGACACCATGGAGGCCAAGAATCAAATGATTCATTGTGACATCAAGTGGCCTAAAAGGGCATGGGATGCATGGTGACACCACAGGGGTTAAGAGAAGCAAGGAACCATTGTGACCCAATGCAGGCTAACAATCTAATGATCCCTTGTGACACCAATGGGCCTAAAAGGGCCAGGAATTACTTGTTACAGCACGGGGACCAATAGAAGCAAGGATCTATTATGCCACCATGGAGGCCAAGAATCAAATTATTCATTGTGACATCAAGTGGCCTAAAAGGGCATGGGATGCATTGTGACAGCACAGGGGTTAAGAGAAGCAAGGATCCATTGTGACCCAATGCAGGCTAATAATCCCAGGATCCCATTTGACACCAGGGGGCGTAAAAGGGCCAGGGATGAATTGTGACAGCATGGGGCCCAATAGAAACAAGGAACCATTATGACACCATGGAGGCCAAGACTCAAATGATTCATTATGACATCAAGTGGCCTAAAAGGGCATGGGATGCATGGTGACACCACAGGGGTTAAGAGAAGCAAGTAACCATTGTTACCCAATGCAGGCTAACAATCTAATGATCCCTTGTTTACACCAATGGACCTAAAAGGGCCAGGGATTAATTGTTACAGCACGGGGACCAATGGAAGTAAGGATATATTATGCCACCATGGACGCCAAGAATCAAATAATTCATTGTGACATCAAGTGGCCTAAAAGTGCATGGGATGCATTGTGACACCACACGGGTTAAGAGAAGCAAGGAACCATTGTGACCCAATGCAGGCTAACAATCTAATGATCCCTTGTGGCACCAGGGGTTATAAAAAGGACCAGGGATGGATTGTTACAGCACGGGGACCAATAGAACAAGGAAATATTATGACACCATGAAGGCCAAGAATCAAATGTTTCATTGTAAGACCATGCGGCCTTAAAGGGCTTGGAATGCATTGTGACAGCACAGGGGTTAAGAGAAGCAAGGATCCATTGTGACCCAAAGGAGGCTAACAATCTAATGATCCCTTTTGACACCAATGGGCCTAAAAGGGGCAGGGATGTATTGTGAAAGCATGGGGCCCAAGTAAAACCTGGTACAATTACGCCACCATGGAGGCCAAGAATCAAATGATTTATTGTGACATCAAGTGGCCTAAAAGGGCATGGGATGCATTGTGACACCACAGGGGTTAAGAGAAGCAAGGAACCATTGTGACCCAAGGCAGGCTAACAATCTAATGACCCTTCTGGCACCAGGGGGCGCAGAAGGACCACGGATGAACTCTGACAGCATGGGGACCTATAGAAGCAAGGAACCATTATGACACCATGAAGGCCAAGAATCAAATGGTTCATTGGAACACCAAGTGGCCTAAAAGGGCTTGGAATGCATTGTGACAGCACAGAGGTTAAGAGAAGCAAGGAACCATTGTGACCCAATGCAGGCTAACAATCTAATGATCCCTTGTGACACCAATGGGCGTAAAAGGGGCAGGGATGTATTGTGAAAGCATGGGGCCCAAGTAAAACCGGGTACAATTCTGCCACCATGGAGGCCAAGAATCAAATGATTCATTGTGACATCAAGTGGCCTAAAAGGGCATGGGATGCATTGTGACACCACAGGGGTTAAGAGAAGCAAGGAACCATTGTGACCCAATGCAGGCTAACAATCTAATGATCCCTTGTGGCACCAGGGGGTATAAAAAGGACCAGGGATGGATTGGTACAGCACGGGACCAATAGAAGCAAGGAAACATCATGACACCATGAAGGCCAAGAATCAAATGATTCATTGTGACATCAAGTGGCCTAAAAGGGCATGGGATGCATTGTGACAGCACAGGGGTTAAGAGAAGCAAGGATCCATTGTGACCCAATGGAGGCTAATAATCCCAGGATCCCATTTGACACCAGGGGGCGTAAAAAGGGCCAGGGATGAATTGTGACAGCATGGGGCCCAATAGAAACAAGGAACCATTATGCCACCATGGAGGCCAAGAATCAAATGATTCATTGTGACATCAAGGGGCCTAAAAGGGCATGGGATGCATTGTGACACCACAGAGGTTAAGAGAAGCAAGGAACCATTGTGACCCAATGCAGGCTAACAATATAATGATCCCTTTTGACACCAATGGGCCTAAAAGGGGCAGGGATGAATTGTGAAAGCATGGGGCCCAAGTAAAACCTGATAAAATTACGCCACCATGGAGGCCAAGAATCAAATGATTCATTGTGACATCAAGAGGCCTAAAAGGGCATGGGATGCATTGTGACACCACAGAGGTTAAGAGAAGCAAGGAACCATTGTGACCCAATGCAGGCTAACAATCTAATGATCCCTTTTGACACCAATGGGCCTAACAGGGCCAGGGATTAATTGTTACAGCACGGAGACCAATAGAAGCAAGGATCTATTATGCCACCATGGAGGCCAAGAATCAAATGATTCATTGTGACATCAAGTGGCCTAAAAGGGCATGAGATGCATATTGACAGCACAGGGGTTAAGAGAAGCAAGGATCCATTGTGACCCAATGGAGGCTAATACTCCCAGGATCCCATTTGACACCAGGGGGCGTAAAAGGGCCAGGGATGAATTGTGACAGCATGGGGCCCAATAGAAACAAGGAACCATTATGACACCATGGAGGCCAAGAATCAAACGATTCATAGTGACATCCAGTGGCCTAAAAGGGCATGGGATGCATTGTGACACCACAGAGGTTAAGAGAAACAAGTATCCATTGTGACCCAATGGCGGCTTACAATCTAATGATCCCTTTTGACACCAATGGCCCTAAAAGGGGCAGGGATGTATTGTGAAAGCATGGGGCCCAATTAAATCCTGGTACAATTATGCCACCATGGAGGCCAAGAATCAAATGATTCATTGTGACATCAAGTGGCCTAAAAGGGCATGGGATGCATTGTGACACCACAGGGGTTAAGAGAAGCAAGGATCCATTGTGACCCAATGCAGGCTAATAATCCCAGGATCCCTTCTGGCACCAGGGGTCGTAAAAGGGCCAGGGATGAATTGTGACAACATGGGTCCCAATTAAAACCTGGTACAATTACGCCACCATGGAGGCCAAGAATGAAATGATTCATTGTGACATCAAGTGGCCTAAAAGGGCAGGGGATGCATTGTGACACCACAGGGGTTAAGAGAAGCAAGGAACCATTGTGACCCAATGCAGGCTAACAATCTAATGATCCCTTCTGGCACCAGGGGGCGCAAAAGGACCACGGATGAACTCTGACAGCGTGGGGACCTATAGAAGCAAGGAACCATTATGACACCATGAAGGCCAAGAATCAAATGGTTCATTGTAAGACCAAGTGGCCTAAAAGGGCTTGGAATGCATTGTGACACCACAGAGGTTAAGAGAAGCAAGGAACCATTGTGACCCAATGCAGACTAA
Source organism: Cinclus cinclus (assembly GCF_963662255.1). NCBI lineage: Eukaryota > Metazoa > Chordata > Aves > Passeriformes > Cinclidae > Cinclus > Cinclus cinclus. Next base: position 870,314 of record NC_085051.1, on the reverse strand, counting down.
CAATCTAATGATCCCTTGTGGCACCAGGGGGTATAAAAAGGGCCAGGGATGGATTGTTACAGCACGGGGACCAATAGAAGCAAGGATCTATTATGCCACCGTGGAGGCCAAGAATCAAATGATTCATTGTGACATCAAGTGGCCTAAAAGGGCATGGGATGCATGGTGACACCACAGGGGTTAAGAGAAGCAAGTAACCATTGTGACCCAATGCAGGCTAACAATCTAATGATCCCTTGTGACACCAATGGGCCTAAAAGGGGCAGGAATTACTTGTTACAGCACGGGGACCAATAGAAGCAAGGATCTATTATGCCACCATGGAGGCCAAGAATCAAATGGTTCATTGTGACATCAAGTGGCCTAAAAGGGCATGGGATGCATTGTGACACCACAGGGGTTAAGAGAAGCAAGGATCCATTGTGACCCAATGGAGGCTAATAATCCCAGGATCCCTTCTGGCACCAGGGGGCGTAAAAGGGCCAGGGATGAATTGTGACAACATGGGTCCCAATTAAAACCTGGTACAATTACGCCACCATGGAGGCCAAGAATGAAATGATTCATTGTGACATCAAGTGGCCTAAAAGGGCATGGGATGCATTATGACACCACAGGGGTTAAGAGAAGCAAGGAACCATTGTGACCCAATGCAGGCTAACAATCTAATGATCCCTTGTGGCACCAGGGGGTATAAAAAGGACCAGGGATGGATTGTTACAGCACGGGGACCAATAGAAGCAAGGATCTATTATGCCTCCGTGGAGGCCAAGAATCAAATGATTCATTGTGACATCAAGTGGCATAAAAGTGCATGGGATGCATTGTGACAGCACAGGGGTTAAGAGAAGCAAGGATCCATTGTGACCCAATGGAGGCTAATAATCCCAGGATCCCATTTGACACCAGGAGGCGTAAAAGGGGCAGGGATCAATTGTGACAGCATGGGGCCCAATAGAAACAAGGAACCATTATGACACCATGGAAGCCAAGAATCAAATGATTCATTGTGACATCAAGTGGCCTAAAAGGGCATGGGATGCATTGTGACACCACAGAGGTTAAGAGAAGCAAGGAACCATTGTGACCCAATGCAGGCTAACAATCTAATGATCCCTTGTGACACCAATGGGCCTAAAAGGGCCAGGGAGGAATTGTTACAGCACAGGGACCAATAGAAGCAAGGATATATTATGCCACCATGGAGGCCAAGAATCAAATAATTCATTGTTACATCATGTGGCCTAAAAGGGCATGGGATGCATTGAGACAGCACAGGGGTTAAGAGAAGCAAGGAACCATTGTGACCCAATGCAGGCTAACAATCTAATGATCCCTTGTGACACCAATGGGCCTAAAAGGGGCAGGGATGAATTGTGAAAGCATGGGGCCCAAGTAAAACCTGGTACAATTATGCCACCATGGAGGCCAAGAATCAAATGATTCATTGTGACATCAAGTGGCCTAAAAGGGCATGGGATGCATTGTGACACCACAGGGGTTAAGAGAAGCAAGGAACCATTGTGACCCAATGCAGGCTAACAATCTAAGAATCCCTTTTGACACCAGGGGGCGCAAAAGGACCACGGATGAACTCTGAAAGCATGGGGACCTATAGAAGCAAGGAAACATTATGAGACCATGAAGGCCAAGAATCAAATTGTTCATTGTAAGACCAAGTGGCCTAAAAGGGCTTGGAATGCATTGTGACAGCACAGAGGTTAAGAGAAGCAAGGAACCATTGTGTCCCAAAGGTGGCTAACAATCTAACGATACCTTTTGACACCAATGGGCCTAAAAGGGGCAGGGATGTATTGTGAAAGCATGGGGCCCAATTAAAACCTGGTACAATTTCGCCACCATGGAGGCCAAGAATCAAATGATTCATTGTGAAATCAAGTGGCCTAAAAGGGCATGGGATGCATGGTGACACCACAGGGGTTAAGAGAAGCAAGGAACCATTGTGACCCAATGCAGGCTAACAATCTAATGATCCCTTGTGACACCAATGGGCCTAAAAGGGGCAGGGATGGATTGTTACAGCCCTGGGACCAATGGAAGCAAGGATCTATTATGCCACCATGGAGGCCAAGAATCAAATGATTCATTGTGACATCAAGTGGCCTAAAAGGGCATGGGATGCATTGTGACACCACAGAGGTTAAGAGAAGCAAGTATCCATTGTGACCCAATGGCGGCTTACAATCTAATGATCACTTTTGACACCAATGGGCCTAAAAGGGGCAGAGATGAATTGTGAAAGCATGGGGCCCAATTAAAACCTGGTACAATTACGCCACCATGGAGGCCAAGAATCAAATGATTCATTGTGACATCAAGTGGCCTAAAAGGGCATGGGATGCATTATGACACCACAGGGGTTAAGAGAAGCAAGGAACCATTGTGACCCAATGCAGGCTAACAATCTAATGATCCCTTGTGACACCAATGGGCCTAAAAGGGGCAGGGATGGATTGTTACAGCACGGGGACCAATAGAAGCAAGGATCTATTATGCCACCGTGGAGGCCAAGAATCAAATGATTCATTGTGACATCAAGTGGCCTAAAAGGGCATGGGATGCATTGTGACACCACAGGGGTTAAGAGAAGCAAGGATCCATTGTGACCCAATGGAGGCTAATAATCCCAGGATCCCATTTGACACCAGGGGGCGTAAAAGGGCCAGGGATGAATTGTGACAGCATGGGGCCCAATAGAAACAAGGAACCATTATGACAACATGGAGGCCAAGAATGAAATGATTCATTGTGACATCAAGTGGCCTAAAAGGGCATGGGATGCATTGTGACACCACAGAGGTTAAGAGAAGAAAGGAACCATTGTGACCCAATGGAGGCTAACAATCTAATGATCCCTTGTGACACCAATGGGCCTAAAAGGGCCAGGGATGGATTGTTACAGCACGGGGACCAATAGAAGCAAGGATCTATTATGCCACTGTGGAGGCCAAGAATCAAATGATTCATTGTGACATCAAGTGGCCTAAAAGGGCATGGGATGCATTGTGACAGCACAGGGGTTAAGAGAAGCAGGGATCCATTGTGACCCAATGGAGGCTAATAATCCCAGGATCCCATTTGACACCAGGGGGCGTAAAAGGGCCAGGGATGAATTGTGACAGCATGGGGCCCAATAGAAACAAGGAACCATTATGCCACCATGGAGGCCAAGAATCAAATGATTCATTGTGACATCAAGTGGCCTAAAAGGGCATGGGATGCATTGTGACACCACAGAGGTTAAGAGAAGCAAGGAACCATTGTGACCCAATGCAGGCTAACAATATAATGATCCCTTTTGACACCAATGGGCCTAAAAGGGGCAGGGATGAATTGTGAAAGCATGGGGCCCAAGTAAAACCTGATACAATTACGCCACCATGGAGGCCAAGAATCAAATGATTCATTGTGACATCAAGAGGCCTAAAAGGGCATGGGATGCATTGTGACACCACAGAGGTTAAGAGAAGCAAGGAACCATTGTGACCCAATGCAGGCTAACAATCTAATGATCCCTTTTGACACCAATGGGCCTAAAAGGGCCAGGGATTAATTGTTGCAGCACGGAGACCAATAGAAGCAAGGATCTATTATGCCACCGTGGAGGCCAAGAATCAAATGATTCATTGTGACATCAAGTGGCCTAAAAGGGCATGAGATGCATTGTGACAGCACAGGGGTTAAGAGAAGCAAGGATCCATTGTGACCCAATGGAGTCTAATAATCCCAGGATCCCATTTGACACCAGGGGGCGTAAAAGGGCCAGGGATGAATTGTGACAGCATGGGGCCCAATAGAAACAAGGAACCATTATGACACCATGGAGGCCAAGAATCAAATGATCCCTTGTGACACCAATGGGCCTAAAAGGGGCAGGAATTACTTGTTACAGCACGGGGACCAATAGAAGCAAGGATCTATTATGCCACCATGGAGGCCAAGAATCAAATGGTCCATTGTGACATCAAGTGGCCTAAAAGGGCATGGGATGCATTGTGACACCACAGGGGTTAAGAGAAGCAAGGATCCATTGTGACCCAATGGAGGCTAATAATCCCAGGATCCCTTCTGGCACCAGGGGGCGTAAAAAGGGCCAGGGATGAATTGTGACAACATGGGTCCCAATTAAAACCTGGTACAATTACGCCACCATGGAGGCCAAGAATCAAATGATTCATTGTGACATCAAGTGGCCTAAAAGGGCATGGGATGCATTATGACACCACAGGGGTTAAGAGAAGCAAGGAACCATTGTGACCCAATGCAGGCTAACAATCTAATGATCCCTTGTGGCACCAGGGGGTATAAAAAGGACCAGGGGTGGATTGTTACAGCACGGGGACCAATAGAAGCAAGGATCTATTATGACACCATGTAGGCCAGGAATCAAATGGTTCATTGTAAGACCAAGTGGCCTAAAAGGGCTTGGAATGCATTGTGACACCACAGAGGTTAAGAGAAGCAAGGAACCATTGTGACCCAATGCAGGCTAACCATCTAATGATCCCTTGTGGCACCAGGGGGTATAAAAAGGGCCAGGGATGGATTGTTACAGCACGGGGACCAATAGAAGCAAGGATCTATTATGCCTCCGTGGAGGCCAAGAATCAAATGATTCATTGTGACATCAAGTGGCATGAAAGTGCATGGGATGCATTGTGACAGCACAGGGGTTAAGAGAAGCAAGGATCCATTGTGACCCAATGGAGGCTAATAATCCCAGGATCCCATTTGACACCAGGAGGCGTAAAAGGGCCAGGGATCAATTGTGACAGCATGGGGCCCAATAGAAACAAGGAACCATTATGACACCATGGAAGCCAAGAATCAAATGATTCATTGTGACATCAAGTGGCCTAAAAGGGCATGGGATGCATTGTGACACCACAGAGGTTAAGAGAAGCAAGGAACCATTGTGACCCAATGCAGGCTAACAATCTAATGATCCCTTGTGACACCAATGGGCCTAAAAGGGCCAGGGAGGAATTGTTACAGCACAGGGACCAATAGAAGCAAGGATATATTATGCCACCATGGAGGCCAAGAATCAAATAATTCATTGTTACATCATGTGGCCTAAAAGGGCATGGGATGCATTGAGACAGCACAGGGGTTAAGAGAAGCAAGGAACCATTGTGACCCAATGCAGGCTAACAATCTAAGAATCCCTTTTGACACCAGGGGGCGCAAAAGGACCACGGATGCACTGTGACAGCATGGGGACCTATAGAAGCAAGGAAATATTATGAGACCATGAAGGCCAAGAATCAAATTGTTCATTGTAAGACCAAGTGGCCTAAAAGGGCTTGGAATGCATTGTGACAGCACAGAGGTTAAGAGAAGCAAGGAACCATTGTGACCCAAAGGAGGCTAACAATCTAATGATGCCTTTTGACACCAATGGTCCTAAAAGGGGCAGGGATGAATTGTGAAAGCATGGGGCCCAAGTAAAACCTGGTACAATTCTATCACCATGGAGGCCAAGAATCAAATGATTCATTGTGACATCAAGTGGCCTAAAAGGGCATGGGATGCATTGTGACACCACAGGGGTTAAGAGAAGCAAGGAACCATTGTGACCCAATGCAGGCTAACAATCTAATGATCCCTTGTGGCACCAGGGGGTATAAAAAGGGCCAGGGATGGATTGTTACAGCACGGGGACCAATAGAAGGAAGGATCTATTATGCCACCGTGGAGGCCAAGAATCAAATGATTCATTGTGACATCAAGTGGCCTAAAAGGGCATGGGATGCATTGTGACACCACAGAGGTTAAGAGAAGCAAGGAACCATTGTGACCAAATGCAGGCTAACAATCTAATGATCCCTTGTGACACCAATGGGCCTAAAAGGGCCAGGGATTACTTGTTAGAGCACGGGGACCAATAGAAGCAAGGATCTATTATGCCAACATGGAGGCCAAGAATCAAATGATTCATTGTGACATCAAGTGGCCTAAAAGGGCATGGGATGCATTGTGACAGCACAGGGGTTAAGAGAAGCAAGGATCCATTGTGTCCCAATGGAGGCTAATAATCCCAGGATCCCATATGACACCAGGGGGCGTAAAAGGGCCAGGGATGAATTGTGAAAACATGGGGCCCAAGAGAAACAAAAAACCATTATGACACCATGGAGGCCAAGAATCAAATGATTCATTGTGACATCAAGTGGCCTAAAAGGGCATGGGATGCATTGAGACAGCACAGAGGTTAAGAGAAGCAAGGAACCATTGTGAACCAATGCAGGCTAACAATCTAATGATCCCTTGTGACACCAGGGAGTATAAAAAGGACCAGGTATGGATTGTTACAGCACGGGGACCAATAGAAGCAAGGCTCTATTATGCCACCGTGGAGGCCAAGAATCAAATGATTCATTGTGACATCAAGTGGCCTAAAAGGGCATGGGAAGCATTGTGACACCACAGGGGTTAAGAGAAGCAAGGATCCATTGTGACCGAATGGAGTCTAATAATCCCAGGATCCCATTTGACACCAGGGGGCGTAAAAGGACCAGGGATGAACTGTGAAAGCATGGGGCCCAATAGAAACAAGGAACCATTATGACACCATGGAGGCCAAGAATCAAATGATTCATTGTGACATCAAGTGGCCTAGAATGGCATGGAATGCATTGTGACACCACAGAGGTTAAGAGAAGCAAGGAACCATTGTGACCCAATGCAGGCTAAAAATCTAATGATCCCTTGTGACACCAGGGGGCCTAAAAGGGGCAGGGATGAATTGTGAAAGCATGGGGCCCAAGTAAAACCTGGTACAATTATGCCACCATGGAGGCCAAGAATCAAATGATTCATTGTGACATCAAGTGGCCTAAAAGGGCATGGGATGCATTGTGACAGCACAGGGGTTAAGAGAAGCAAGGAACCATTGTGACCCAATGCAGGCTAACAATCTAAGAATCCCTTTTGACACCAGGGGGCGCAAAAGGACCACGGATGAACTCTGACAGCATGGGGACCTATAGAAGCAAGGAACCATTATGACACCATGAAGGCCAAGAATCAAATGGTTCATTGTAAGACCAAGTGGCCTAAAAGGGCTTGGAATGCATTGTGACACCACAGAGGTTAAGAGAAGCAAGGAACCGTTGTGACCCAATGCAGGCTAACAATCTAATGATCCCTTGTGGCACCAGGGGGTATAAAAAGGGCCAGGGATGGATTGTTACAGCACGGGGACCAATAGAAGCAAGGATCTATTATGCCACCGTGGAGGCCAAGAATCAAATGCTTCATTGTGACATCAAGTGGCCTAAAAGGGCATGGGATGCATTGTGACACCACAGGGGTTAAGAGAAGCAAGGAACCATTGTGACCCAATGCAGGCTAACAATCTAAGAATCCCTTTTGACACCAGGGGGCGCAAAAGGACCACGGATGAACTCTGACAGCATGGGGACCTATAGAAGCAAGGAACCATTATGACACCATGAAGGCCAAGAATCAAATGGTTCATTGTAAGACCAAGTGGCCTAAAAGGGCTTGGAATGCATTGTGACACCACAGAGGTTAAGAGAAGCAAGGAACCGTTGTGACCCAATGCAGGCTAACAATCTAATGATCCCTTGTGGCGCCAGGGGGTATAAAAAGGGCCAGGGATGGATTGTTACAGCACGGGGACCAATAGAAGCAAGGATCTATTATGCCACCGTGGAGAACAAGAATCAAATGATTCATTGTGACATCAAGTGGCCTAAAAGGGCATGGGATGCATTGTGACAGCACAGGGGTTAAGAGAAGCAAGGATCCATTGTGACCCAATGGAGGCTAATAATCCCAGGATCCCATTTGACACCAGGGGGCGTAAAAGGGCCAGGGATGAATTGTGACAGCATGGGGCCCAATAGAAACAAGGAACCATTATGACACCATGGAGGCCAAGAATCAAATGATTCATTGTGACATCAAGTGGCCTAAAAGGGCATGGGATGCATTGTGACACCACAGAGGTTAAGAGAAGCAAGGAACCATTGTGACCCAATGCAGGCTAAAAATCTAATGATCCCTTGTGACACCAATGGGCCTAAAAGGGGCAGGGATGAATTGTGAAAACATGGGGCCAAAGTAAAACCTGGTACAATTATGCCACCATGGAGGCCAAGAATCAAATGATTCATTGTGACATCAAGTGGCCTAAAAGGGCATGGGATGCATTGTGACACCACAGGGGTTAAGAGAAACAAGGAACCATTGTGACCCAATGCAGGCTAACAATCTAAGAATCCCTTTTGACACCAGGGGGCGTAAAAGGCCCAGGGATGAATTGTGACAGCATGGGGCGCAATAGAAACAAGGAACCATTATGACAGCATGGAGGCCAAGAATCAAATGATTCATTGTGACATCAAGTGGCCTAAAAGGGCATGGGATGCATTGTGACAGCACAGAGGTTAAGAGAAGCAAGGAACCATTGTGACCCAATGCAGGCTAACAATCTAATGATCCCTTGTGACACCAGGGGGCGCAAAAGGACCACGGATGAACTCTGACAGCATGGGGACCTATAGAAGCAAGGAACCATTATGACACCATGAAGGCCAAGAATCAAATGGTTCATTGCAAGACCACGTGGCCTAAAAGGGCTTGGAATGCATTGTGACACCACAGAGGTTAAGAGAAGCAAGGAACCATTGTGACCCAATGCAGGCTAACAATCTAATGATCCCTTGTGGCACCAGGGGGTATAAAAACTGCCAGGGATGGATTGTTACAGCACGGGGACCCATAGAACAAGGATCTATTATGCCACCGTGGAGGCCAAGAATCAAATGATTCATTGTTACATCAAGTGGCCTAAAAGGGCATGGGATGCATTGTGACAGCACAGGGGTTAAGAGAAGCAAGGATCCATTGTGACCCAGTGGAGGATAACAATCTCATGATCCCTTTTGACACCAATGGGCCTAAAAGTGGCAGGGATGTATTGTGAAAGCATGGGGCCCAATTAAAACCTCGTACAATTACGCCACCATGTCGGCCAAGAATCAAATGATTCATTGTGACATCAAGTGGCCTAAAAGGGCATGGGATGCATTGTGACAGCACAGGGGTTAAGAGAAGCAAGGATCCATTGTGACCCAATGGAGGCTAATAATCCCAGGATCCCATTTGACACCAGGGGGCGCAAAAGGACCACGGATGAACTCTGACAGCATGGGGACCTATAGAAGCAAGGAACCATTATGACACCATGAAGGCCAAGAATCAAATGGTTCATTGTAAGACCAAGTGGCCTAAAAGGGCTTGGAATGCATTGTGACACCACAGAGGTTAAGAGAAGCAAGGAACCATTGTGACCCAATGCAGGCTAACAATCTAATGATCCCTTGTGGCACCAGGGGGTATAAAAAGGGCCAGGGATGGATTGTTACATCACGGGGACCAATAGAAGCAAGGATCTATTATGCCACCGTGGAGGCCAAGAATCAAATGATTCATTGTGACATCAAGTAGCCTAAAAGGGCATGGGATGCATTGTGACAGCACAGGGGTTAAGAGAGGCAAGGATCCATTGTGACCCAATGCAGGCTAACAATCTAATGTTCCCTTGTGGCACCAGGGGGTATAAAAAGGGCCAGGGATGGATTGTTACAGCACGGGGCCAATAGAAGCAAGGATCTATTATGCCACCGTGGAGGCCAAGAATCACGTGATCCATTGTGACATCAAGTGGCCTAAAAGGGCATGGGATGCATTGTGACAGCACAGAGGTTAAGAGAAGCAAGGATCCATTGTGTCCCAATGGAGGCTAATAATCCCAGGATCCCATTTGACACCAGGGGGCGTAAAAGGGCCAGGGATGAATGGTGAAAGCATGGGACCCAATAGAAACAAGGAACCATTATGACACCATGGAGGCCAAGAATCAAATGATTCATTGTGACATCAAGTGGCCTAAAAGGGCATGGGATGCATTGTGATACCACAGAGGTTAAGAGAAGCAAGGAACCATTGTGACCCAATGCAGGCTAACAATCTAATGATCCCTTGTGACACCAATGGGCCTAAAAGGGGCAGGGATGAATTGTGAAAGCATGGGGCCCAAGTAAAACCTGGTACAATTCTGTCACCATGGAGGCCAAGAATCAAATGATTCATTGTGACATCAAGTGGCCTAAAAGGGCATGGGATGCATTGTGACACCACAGGGGTTAAGAGAAGCAAGGAACCATTGTGACCCAATGCAGGCTAATAATCCCAGGATCCCATTTGACACCAGAGGGCGTAAAAGGGCCACGGATGAACTCTGACAGCATGGGGACCTATAGAAGCAAGGAACCATTATGACACCATGAAGGCCAAGAATCAAATGGTTCATTGTAAGACCAAGTGGCCTAAAAGGGCTTGGAATGCATTGTGACACCACAGAGGTTAAGAGAAGCAAGGAACCATTGTGACCCAATGGAGGCTAATAATCCCAGGATCCCATTTGACACCAGGGGGCGTAAAAGGGCCACGGATGAACTCTGACAGCATGGGGACCTATAGAAGCAAGGAACCATTATGACACCATGGAGGCCACGAATCAAATGATTCATTGTGACATCAAGTGTCCTAAAAGGGCATGGGATGCATTGTGACAGCACAGAGGTTAAGAGAAGCAAGGAACCATTGTGACCCAATGCAGGTTAACAATCTAAGAATCCCTTTTGACACCAGGGGGCGCAAAAGGACCACGGATGAACTGTGACAGCATGGGGACCTATAGAAGCAAGGAACCATTATGACACCATGAAGGCCAAGATTCAAATGGTTCATTGTGACATCAAGTGGCCTAAAAGGGCTTGGAATGCATTGTGACACCACAGAGGTTAAGAGAAGGAAGAAACCATTGTGACCCAATGCAGACTAACAATCTAATGATCCCTTGTGGCACCAGGGGGTATAAAAAGGGCCACGATGGATTGTTACAGCACGGGGACCAATAGACGCAAGGATCTATTATGCCACCGTGGAGGCCAAGAATCAAATGATTCATTGTGACATCAAGTGGCCTAAAAGGGCATGGGACGCATTGTGACACCACAGGGGTTAAGAGAAGCAAGGATCCATTGTGACCCAAAGGAGGCTAATAATCCCAGGATCCCATTTGACACCAGGGGGCGTAAAAGGGCCAGGGATGAATTGTGACAACATGGGGCCGAATAGAAACAAGGAACCATTATGACCCCATGGAGGCCACGAATCAAATGATTCATTGTGACATCAAGTGGCCTAAAAGGGCATGGGATGCATTGTGACACCACAGGGGTTAAGAGAAGCAAGGAACCATTGTGACCTAATGCAGGCAAACAATCTAATGCTCCCTTGTGGCACCAGGGGGTATAAAAAGGGCCAGGGATGGATTGTTACAGCACGGGTACCAATAGAATCAAGGATCTATTATGCCACCGTGGAGGCCAAGAATGAAATGATTCATTGTGACATCAAGTGGCCTAAAAGGGCATGGGATGCATTGTGACACCACAGGGGTTAAGAGAAGCAAGGAACCATTGTGACCCAATGCAGGCTAACAATCTAATGATCCCTTGTGACACCAATGGGCCTAAAAGGGGCAGGGATGAATTGTGAAAGCATGGGGCCCAAGTAAAACCTGGTAAAATTATGAGACCATGGAGGCCAAGAATCAAATGATTCATTGTGACATCAAGTGGCCTAAAAGGGCATGGGATGCATTGTGACACCACAGGGGTTAAGAGAAGCAAGGAACCATTGTGACCCAATGCAGGCTAACAATCTAATGATTCCTTGTGGCACCAGGGGGCGCAAAAGGACCACGGATGAACTCTGACAGCATGGGGACCTATAGAATCAAGGAACCATTATGACACCATGAAGGCCAACAATCAAATGGTTCATTGTAAGACCAAGTGGCCTAAAAGGGCTTGGAATGCATTGTGGCAGCACAGAGGTTAAGAGAAGCGAGGATCCATTGTGACCCAATGGAGGCTAACAATCTAATGATCCCTTTTGACACCAATGGGCCTAAAAGGGGCAGGGATGTATTGTGAAAGCATGGGGCCCAATTAAAACCTGGTACAATTACGCCACCATGGAGGCCAAGAATCAAATGATTCATTGTGACATCAAGTGGCCTAAAAGGGCATGGGATGCATTGTGACACCACAGGGGTTAAGAGAAGCAAGGATCCATCGTGACCCAATGGAGGTTAATAATCCCAGGATCCCATTTGACACCAGGGGGCGTAAAAGGCCCAGGGATGAATTGTGACAGCATGGGGCCCAATAGAAACAAGGAACCATTATGACACCGTGGAGGCCAAGAATCAAATGATTCATTGTGACATCAAGTGGCCTAAAAGGTCATGGGATGCATTGTGACACCACAGAGTTTAAGAGAAGCAAGGAACCATTGTGACCCAATGCAGGCTAACAATCTAATGATCCCTTGTGACACCAATGGTCCTAAAAGGGGCAGGGATGAATTGTGAAAGCATGGGGCCCAAGTAAAACCTGGTACAATTCTATCACCATTGAGGCCAAGAATCAAATGATTCATTGTGACATCAAGTGGCCTAAAAGGGCATGGGATGCATTCTGACACCACAGGGGATAAGAGAAGCAAGGAACCATTGTGACCCAATGCAGGCTAACAATCTAATGATCCCTTGTGGCACCAGGGGGTATAAAAAGGGCCAGGGATGGATTGTTACAGCACGCGTACCAATAGAATCAAGGATCTATTATGCCACCGTGGAGGCCAAGAATCAAATGATTCATTGTGACATCAAGTGGCCTAAAAGGGCATGGGATGCATTGTGACACCACAGGGGTTAAGAGAAGCAAGGAACCATTGTGACCCAATGCAGGCTAACAATCTAAGAATCCCTTTTGACACCAGCGGGCCCAAAAGGACCACGGATGAACTCTGACGGCATGGGGACCTATAGAAGCAAGGAACCATTATGACACCATGAAGGCCAAGAATCAAATTGTTCATTGTAAGACCAAGTGGCCTAAAAGGGCGTGGAATGCATTGTGACACCACAGAGGTTAAGAGAAGCGAGGAACCATAGTGCCCCAATGCAGGCAAACAATCTAATGATCCCTTGTGGCACCAGGGGGTATAAAAAGGGCCAGGGATGGATTGTTACATCACGGGGACCAATAGAAGCAAGGATCTATTATGCCACCGTGGAGGCCAAGAATCAAATGATTCATTGTGACATCAAGTGGCCTAAAATGGTATGGGATGCATTGTGACACCACAGGGGTTAAGAGAAGCAAGGATCCATTGTGTCCCAATGCAGGCTAATCATTCCAGGATCCCATTTGACACCAGGGGGCGTAAAAGGGCCAGGGATGAATTGTGACAGCATGGGGCCCAATAGAAACAAGGAACCATTATGACACCATGGAGGCCAAGAATCAAATGATTCATTGTGACATCAAGTGGCCTAAAAGGGCATGGGATGCATTGTGACACCACAGGGGTTAAGAGAAGCAAGGAACCATTGTGACCCAATGCAGGCTAACAATCTAATGATCCCTTGTGACACCAATGGGCCTAAAAGGGGCAGGGATGAATTGTGAAAGCATGGGGCCCAAGTAAAACCTGGTACAATTATGCCACCATGGAGGCCAAGAATCAAATGATTCATTGTGACATCAAGTGGCCTAAAAGGGCATGGGATGCATTGTGACAGCACAGGGGTTAAGAGAAGCAAGGAACCATTGTGACCCAATGCAGGCTAACAATCTAATGATCCCGTGTGGCACCAGGGGGCGCAAAAGGACCACAGATGAACTCTGACGGCCTGGGGACCTATAGAAGCAAGGAACCATTATGACACCATGAAGGCCAAGAATCAAATGGTTCATTGTAAGACCAAGTGGCCTAAAAGGGCATGGGATGCATTGTGACACCACAGAGGTTAAGAGAAGCAAGGAACCATTGTGACCCAATGCAGGCTAACAATCTAATGATCCCTTGTGGCACCAGGGGGTATAAAAAGGGCCAGGGATGGATTGTTACAGCACGGGGACCAATAGAAGCAAGGATCTATTATGCCACCGTGGAGGCCAAGAATCAAATGATTCATTGTGACAACAAGTGGCCTAAAAGTGCATGGGATGCATTGTGACACCCCAGAGGTTAAGAGAAGCAAGGAACCATTGTGACTCAATGCAGGCTAACAATCTAATGATCCCTTGTGACACCAATGGGCCTAAAAGGGGCAGGGATGAATTGTGAACGCATGGGGCCCAAGTAAAACCTGGTAAAATTACGAGACCATGGAAGCCAAGAATCAAATGATTCATTGTGACATCAAGTGGCCTAAAAGGGCATGGGATGCATTGTGACACCACAGGGGTTAAGAGAAGCAAGGAACCATTGTGACCCAATGCAGGCTAACAATCTAATGATCCCTTGTGACACCAGGGGGTATAAAAAGGGCCAGGGATGGATTGTTACAGCATGGGGCCCAATAGAAGCAAGGAACCATTATGCCACCGTGGAGGCCAAGAATCAAATGATTCATTGTGACATCAAGTGGCCTAAAAGGGCATGGGATGCATTGTGACAGCACAGGGGTTAAGAGAAGCAACGAACCATTGTGACCCAATGCAGGCTAACAATATAATGATACCTTGTGACACCAATGGGCCTAAAAGGGGCAGGGATGAATTGTGAAATCATGGGGCCCAAGTAAAACCTGGTACAATTATGCCACAATGGAGGCCAAGAATCAAATGATTCATTGTGACATCAAGTGGCCTAAAAGTGCATGGGATGCATTGTGACAGCACAGGGGTTAAGAGAAGCAAGGATCCATTGTGACCCAATGGAGGCTAGCAATCTAAGAATCCCTTTTGACACCAGGGGGCGCAAAAGGACCACGGATGAACTCTGACAGCATGGGGACCTATAGAATCAAGGAACCATTATGACACCATGAAGGCCAAGAATCAAATGGTTCATTGTAAGACCAAGTGGCGAAAAGGGCTTGGAATGCATTGTGACACCACAGAGGTTAAGAGAAGCAAGGATCCATTGTGACCCAATGCAGGCTAACAATCTAATGATCCCTTGTGGCACCAGGGGGTATAAAAAGGGCCAGGGATGGATTGTTACAGCACGGGGACCAATAGAAGCAAGGATCTATTATGCCACCGTGGAGGCCAAGAATCAAATGATTCATTGTGACATCAAGTGGCCTAAAATGGCATGGGATGCATTGTGACAGCACAGGGGTTAAGAGAAGCAAGGATCCATTGTGACCCTATGGAGGCTAATAATCCCAGGATCCCATTTGACAATAGGGGGCGTAAAAGGGCCAGGGATGTATTGTGACAGCATGGGGCCCAATAGAAACAAGGAACCATTATGACACCATGGAGGCCAAGAATCAAATGATTCATTGTGACATCAAGTGGCCTAAAAGGGCATGGGATGCATTGTGACACCACAGGGGATAAGAGAAGCAAGGATCCATTGTGACCCAATGGAGGCTAATAATCCCAGGATCCCATTTGACACCAGGGGGCGTAAAAGGGCCAGGGATGAATTGTGACAGCATGGGGCCCAATAGAAACAAGGAACCATTATGACACCATGGAGGCCAAGAATCAAATGGTTCATTGGAAGACCAAGTGGCCTAAAAGGGCTTGGAATGCATTGTGACCGCACAGAGGTTAAGAGAAGCAAGGATCCATTGAGACCCAATGCAGGCTAACAATCTAATGATCCCTTGTGGCACCAGGGGGTATAAAAAGGGCCAGGGATGAATTGTTACAGCACGGGGACCAATAGAAGCAAGGATCTATTATGCCACCGTGGAGGCCAAGAATCAAATGATTCATTGTGACATCAAGTGGCCTAAAAGGG
This sequence comes from Cinclus cinclus, assembly GCF_963662255.1. Classification (NCBI taxonomy): domain Eukaryota; kingdom Metazoa; phylum Chordata; class Aves; order Passeriformes; family Cinclidae; genus Cinclus; species Cinclus cinclus. The sequence goes on along the minus strand of NC_085051.1, from coordinate 854,417 downwards.
CATGGGATGCATTGTGACAGCACAGGGGTTAAGAGAAGCAAAGAACTATTGTGGCCCAATGCAGGCTAACAATCTAATGATCCCTTGTGACACCAATGGGCCTAAAAGGGGCAGGGATGAATTGTGAAAGCATGGGGCCCAAGTAAAACCTGGTACAATTCTGTCACCATGGAGGCCAAGAATCAAATAATTCATTGTGACATCAAGTGGCCTAAAAGGGCATGGGATGCATTGTGACACCACAGAGGTTAAGAGAAGCAAGGAACCATTGTGACCCAATGCAGGCTAACAATCTAATGATCCCTTGTGGCACCAGGGGGTATAAAAAGGGCCAGGGATGGATTGTTACAGCACGGGGACCAATAGAAGCAAGGATCTATTATGCCACCGTGGAGGCCAAGAATCAAATGATTCATTGTGACATCAAGTGGCCTAAAAGGGCATGGGATGCATTGTGACACCACAGAGGTTAAGAGAAGCAAGGAACCATTGTGACTCAATGCAGGCTAACAATCTAATGATCCCTTGTGACACCAATGGGCCTAAAAGGGGCAGGGATGAATTGTGAAAGCATGGGGCCCAAGTAAAACCTGGTAAAATTATGAGACCATGGAAGCCAAGAATCAAATGATTCATTGTGACATCAAGTGGCCTAAAAGGGGATGGGATGCATTGTGACACCACAGGGGTTAAGAGAAGCAAGGAACCATTGTGACCCAATGCAGGCTAACAATCTAATGATCCCTTGTGGCACCAGGGGGTATAAAAAGGGCCAGGGATGGATTGTTACAGCATTGGGACCAATAGAAGCAAGGATCCATTATGCCACCGTGGAGACCAAGAATCAAATGATTCATTGTGACATCAAGTGGCCTAAAAGGGCATGGGATGCATTGTGACACCACAGGGGTTAAGAGAATCAAGGAACCATTGTGACCCAATGCAGACTAACAATCTAATGATCCCTTGTGGCACCAGGGGGTATAAAAAGGGCCAGGGATGGATTGTTACAGCACGGGGACCAATAGAAGCAAGGATCTATTATGCCACCGTGGAGGCCAAGAATCAAATGATTCATTGTGACATCAAGTGGCCAAAAATTGTATGGGATGCATTGTGACACCACAGGGGTTAAGAGAAGCAAGGATCCATTGTGTCCCAATGCAGGCTAATAATCCCAGGATCCCATTTGACACCAGGGGGCGTAAAAGGGCCAGGGATGAATTGTGACAGCATGGGGCCCAATAGAAACAAGGAACCATTATGACACCATGGAGGCCAAGAATCAAATGATTCATTGTGACATCAAGTGGCCTAAAAGGGCATGGGATGCATTGTGACAGCACAGGGGTTAAGAGAAGCAACGAACCATTGTGACCCAATGCAGGCTAACAATATAATGATCCCTTGTGACACCAATGGGCCTAAAAGGGGCAGGGATGAATTGTGAAAGCATGGGGCCCAAGTAAAACCTGGTACAATTATGCCACCATGGAGGCCAAGAATCAAATGATTCATTGTGACATCAAGTGGCCTAAAAGGGCATGGGATGCATTGTGACAGCACAGGGGTTAAGAGAAGCAAGGATCCATTGTGACCCAAAGGAGGCTAATAATCCCAGGATCCCATTTGACAATAGGGGGCGTAAAAGGGCCAGGGATGAATTGTGACAGCATGGGGCCCAATAGAAACAAGGAACCATTATGACACCATGGAGGCCAAGAATCAAATGATTCATTGTGACATCAAGTGGCCTAAAAGGGCATGGGATGCATTGTGACACCACAGGGGATAAGAGAAGCAAGGATCCATTGTGACCCAATGGAGGCTAACAATCTAAGAATCCCTTTTGATACCAGGGGGCGCAAAAGGACCACGGATGAGTTCTGACAGCATGGGGACCTATAGAAGCACGGAACCATTATGACACCATGAAGGCCAAGAATCAAATGGTTCATTGTAAGACCAAGTGGCCTAAAAGGGCTTGGAATGCATTGTGACACCACAGAGGTTAAGAGAAGCAAGGATCCATTGTGACCCAATGGAGGCTAATAATCCCAGGATCCCATTTGACACCAGGGGGCGTAAAAGGGCCAGGGATGAATTGTGACAGCATGGGGCCCAATAGAAACAAGGAACCATTATGACACCATGGAGGCCAAGAATCAAATGATTCATTGTGACATCAAGTGGCCTAAAAGGGCATGGGATGCATTGTGACACCACAGAGGTTAAGAGAAGCAAGGAACCATTGTGACCCAATGCAGGCTAACAATCTAATGATCCCTTGTGGCACCAGGGGGTATAAAAAGGGCCAGGGATGGATTGTTACAGCACGGGGACCAATAGAAGCAAGGATCTATTATGCCACCGTGGAGGCCAAGAATCAAATGATTCATTGTGACATCAAGTGGCCTAAAAGGGCATGGGATGCATTGTGACAGCACAGGGGTTAAGAGAAGCAAGGATCCATTGTGACCCTATGGAGGCTAATAATCCCAGGATCCCATTTGACAATAGGGGGCGTAAAAGGGCCAGGGATGAATTGTGACAGCATGGGGCCCAATAGAAACAAGGAACCATTATGACACCATGGAGGCCAAGAATCAAATGATTCATTGTGACATCAAGTGGCCTAAAAGGGCATGGGATGCATTGTGACACCACAGGGGTTAAGAGAAGCAAGGATCCATTGTGTCCCAATGGAGGCTAATAATCCCAGGATCCCATTTGACACCAGGGGGCGTAAAAGGGCCAGGGATGAATTGTGACAGCATGGGGCCCAATAGAAACAAGGAACCATTATGACACCATGGAGGCCAAGAATCAAATGGTTCATTGTGACATCAAGTGGCCTAAAAGGGCATGGGATGCATTGTGACACCACAGAGGTTAAGAGAAGCAAGGAACCATTGTGACCCAATGCAGGCTAACAATCTAATGATCCCTTGTGACACCAATGGGCCTAAAAGGGACAGGGATGAATTGTGAAAGCATGGGGCCCAAGTAAAACCTGGTACAATTATGCCACCATGGAGGCCAAGAATCAAATGATTCATTGTGACATCAAGTGGCCTAAAAGGGCATGGGATGCCTTGTGACACCACAGGGGATAAGAGAAGCAAGGATCCATTGTGACCCAATGGAGGCTAACAATCCCAGGATCCCATTTGACACCAGGGGGCGTAAAAGGGCCAGGGATGATTTGTGACAGCATGGGGCCCAATAGAAACAAGGAACCATTATGACACCATGGAGGCCAAGAATCAAATGATTCATTGTGACATCAAGTGGCCTAAACGGGCATGGGATGCATTGTGACACCACAGGGGTTAAGAGAAGCAAGGATCCATTGTGACCCAATGCAGGCTAACAATCTAATGATCCCTTTTGACACCAATGGGCCTAAAAGGGGCAGGGATGGATTGTTACAGCACGGGGACCAATAGAAGCAAGGATCTATTATGCCACCGTGGAGGCCAAGAATCAAATGATTCATTGTGACATCAAGTGGCCTAAAAGGGCATGGGATGCATTGTGACACCACAGGGGTTAAGAGAAGCAAGGAACCATTGTGACCCAATGCAGGCTAACAATCTAATGATCCCTTGTGGCACCAGGGGGCGCAAAAGGACCACGGATGAACTCTGACACCATGGGGACCTATAGAAGCAAGGAACCATTATGACACCATGAAGGCCAAGAATCAAATGGTTCATTGTAAGACCAAGTGGCCTAAAAGGGCTTGGAATGCATTGTGACACCACAGAGGTTAAGAGAAGCAAGGAACCATTGTGACCCAATGCAGGCTAACAATCTAATGATCCCTTGTGGCACCAGGGGGTATAAAAAGGGCCAGGGATGGATTGTTACAGCACGGGGACCAATAGAAGCAAGGATCTATTATGCCACCGTGGAGGCCAAGAATCAAATGATTCATTGTGACATCAAGTGGCCTAAAAGGGCATGGGATGCATTGTGACAGCACAGGGGTTAAGAGAAGCAAGGATCCATTGTGACTCAATGCAGGCTAACAATCTAATGATCCCTTGTGACACCAATGGGCCAAGAAGGGGCAGGGATGTATTGTGAAGGCATAGGGCCCAATTAAAACCTGGTACAATTACGCCACCATGGAGGCCAAGAATCAAATGATTCATTGTGACATCAAGTGGCCTAAAAGGGCATGGGATGCATTGTGACACCACAGGGGTTAAGAGAAGCAAGAATCCATTGTGTCCCAATGGAGGCTAATAATCCCAGGATCCCATTTGACACCAGGGGGCGAAAAAGGGCCAGGGATGAATTGTGAAAACATGGGACCCAAAAGAAACAAGGGACCATTATGACACCATGAAGGCCAAGAATCAAATGATTCATTGTGACATCAAGTGGCCTAAAAGGGCATGGGATGCATTGTGATACCACAGAGGTTAAGAGAAGCAAGGAACCATTGTGACCCAATGCAGGCTAACAATCTAATGATCCCTTGTGACACCAATGGGCCTAAAAGGGGCAGGGATGAATTGTGAAAGCATGGGGCCCAAGTAAAACCTGGTACAATTCTGTCACCATGGAGGCCAAGAATCAAATGATTCATTGTGACATCAAGTGGCCTAAAAGGGCATGGGATGCATTGTGACAGCACAGGGGTTAAGAGAAGCAAGGAACCATTGTGACCCAATGCAGGCTAACAATCTAAGAATCCCTTTTGACACCAGGGGGCGCAAAAGGACCACGGATGAAATTTGACAGCATGGGGACCTATAGAAGCAAGGAACCATTATGACACCATGAATGCCAAGAATCAAATGGTTCATTGTGACATCAAGTGGCCTAAAAGGGCTTGGAATGCATTGTGACAGCACAGAGGTTAAGAGAAGGAAGAAACCATTGTGACCCAATGCAGACTAACAATCTAATGATCCCTTGTGGCACCAGGGGGTATAAAAAGGGCCAGGGATGGATTGTTACAGCACGGGGACCAATAGAAGCAAGGATCTATTATGCCACCGTGGAGGCCAAGGATCAAATGATTCATTGTGACATCAAGTGGCCTAAAAGGGCATGGGATGCATTGTGACACCACAGAGGTTAAGAGAAGCAAGGAACCATTGTGACCCAATGCAGGCTAACAATCTAATGATCCCTTGTGACACCAATGGGCCTAAAATGGGCAGGGATGAATTGTGAAAGCATGGGGCCCAAGTAAAACCTGGTAAAATTATGAGACCATGGAGGCCAAGAATCAAATGATTCATTGTGACATCAAGTGGCCTAAAAGGGCATGGGATGCATTGTGACACCACAGGGGTTAAGAGAAGCAAGGAACCATTGTGACCCAATGCAGGCTAAAAATCTAATGATTCCTTGTGGCACCAGGGGGCGCAAAAGGACCACGGATGAACTCTGACAGCATGGGGACCTATAGAAGCAAGGAACCATTATGACACCATGAAGGCCAAGAATCAAATGGTTCATTGTAAGACCAAGTGGCCTAAAAGGGCTTGGAATGCATTGTGGCAGCACAGAGGTTAAGAGAAGCGAGGATCCATTGTGACCCAATGGAGGCTAACAATCTAATGATCCCTTTTGACACCAATGGGCCTAAAAGGGGCAGGGATGTATTGTGAAAGCATGGGGCCCTATTAAAACCTGGTACAATTACGCCACCATGGAGGCCAAGAATCAAATGATTCATTGTGACATCAAGTGGCCTAAAAGGGCTTGGAATGCATTGTGACACCACAGAGGTTAAGAGAAGAAAGGAACCATTGTGACCCAATGCAGGCAAACAATCTAATGATCCCTTGTGTCACCAGGGGGTGTAAAAAGGGCCAGGGATGGATTGTTACAGCACGGGGACCAATAGAAGCAAGGATCTATTATGCCACCGTGGAGGCCAAGAATCAAATGATCCATTGTGACATCAAGTGGCCTAAAAGGGCATGGGATGCATTGTGACAGCACAGGGGTTAAGAGAAGCAAGGATCCATCGTGACCCAATGGAGGTTAATAATCCCAGGATCCCATTTGACACCAGGGGGCGTAAAAGGTCCAGGGATGAATTGTGACAGCATGGGGCCCAATAGAAACAAGGAACCATTATGACACCATGGAGGCCAAGAATCAAATGATTCATTGTGACATCAAGTGGCCTAAAAGGGCATGGGATGCATTGCGACACCACAGAGGTTAAGAGAAGGAAGAAACCATTGTGACCCAATGCAGGCTAACAATCTAATGATCCCTTGTGACACCAATGGGCCTAAAAGGGGCAGGGATGAATTGTGAAAGCATGGGGCCCAAGTAAAACCTGGTACAATTCTATCACCATGGAGGCCAAGAATCAAATGATTCATTGTGACATCAAGTGGCCTAAAAGGGCATGGGATGCATTCTGACACCACAGGGGATAAGAGAAGCAAGGAACCATTGTGACCCAATGCAGGCTAACAATCTAATGATCCCTTGTGGCACCAGGGGGTATAAAAAGGGGCAGGGATGGATTGTTACAGCACGGGGACCAATAGAAGCAAGGATCTATTATGCCACCGTGGAGGCCAAGAATCAAATGATTCATTGTGACATCAAGTGGCCTAAAAGGGCATGGGATACGTTGTGACAGCACAGGGGTTAAGAGAAACAAGGATCCATTGTGACCCAATGGAGGCTAATAATCCCAGGATCCCATTTGACACCAGGGGGCGTAAATGGGCCAGGGATGAATTGTGACAGCATGGGGCCCAATAGAAACAAGGAACCATTATGACACCATGGAGGCCAAGAATCAAATGATTCATTGTGACATCAAGTGGCCTAAAAGGGCATGGGATGCATTGTGACACCACAGGGGTTAAGAGAAACAAGGAACCACTGTGACCCAATGGAGGCTAACAATCTAATGATCCCTTTTGACACCAAATGGCCTAAAAGGGGCAGGGATGTATTGTGAAAGCATGGGGCCCAAGTAAAACCTGGTACAATTACGCCACCATGGAGCCCAAGAATCAAATGATTCATTGTGACATCAAGTGGCCTAAAAGGGCATGGGATGCATTGTGACACCACAGGGGTTAAGAGAAACAAGGAACCATTGTGACCCAATGCAGGCTAACAATCTAATGATCCCTTGTGACACCAATGGGCCTAAAAGGGCCAGGGATGAATTGTTACAGCACGGGGACCAATAGAAGCAAGGATCTATTATGCCACCATGGAGGCCAAGAATCAAATAATTTCATTGTGACATCATGTGGCCTAAAAGGGCATGGGATGCATTGTGACACCACCGGGGTTAAGAGAAACAAGGAACCATTGTGACCCAATGCAGGCTAACAATCTAAGAATCCCTTTTGACACCAGGGGGCGCAAAAGGACCACGGATGAACTCTGACAGCATGGGGACCTATAGAAGCAAGGAACCATTATGACACCATGAAGGCCAAGAATCAAATGGTTCACTGTAAGACCAAGTGGCCTAAAAGGGCTTGGAATGCATTGTGACACCACAGAGGTTAAGAGAAGCGAGGAACCATTGTGACCCAATGCAGGCTAACAATCTAATGATCCCTTGTGGCACCAGGGGGTATAAAAAGGGCCAGGGATGGATTGTTACAGCACGGGGACCAATAGAAGCAAGGATCTATTATGCCACCGTGGAGGCCAAGAATCAAATGATTCATTGTGACATCAAGTGGCCTAAAAGGGCATGGGATGCATTGTGACACCACAGAGGTTAAGAGAAGCAAGGAACCATTGTGACCCAATGGAGGCTACCAATCTAATGATCCCTTGTGACACCAATGGGCCTAAAAGGGGCAGGGATGCATTGTGAAAGCATGGGGCCCAATTAAAACCTGGTACAATTACGCCGACATGGAGGTCAAGAATCAAATGATTCATTGTGACATCAAGTGGCCTAAAAGGGCATGGGATGCATGGTGACACCACAGGGGTTAAGAGAAGCAAGGCTCCATTTTGACCCAATGCAGGCTATCAATCTAATGATCCCTTGTGCCACCAATCGGCCTAAAAGGGGCAGGGATGAATTGTGAAAGCATGGGGCCCAAGTAAAACCTGGTACAATTATGCCACCATGGAGGCCAAGAATCAAATGATTCATTGTGGCATCAAGTGGCCTAAAAGGGCATGGGATGCATTGTGACACCACAGGGGTTAAGAGAAGCAAGGAACCATTGTGACCCAATGCAGGCTAACAATCTAATGATCCCTTGTGACACCAGGGGGTATAAAAAGGGCCAGGGATGGATTGTTACAGCACGGGGACCAATAGAATCAAGGATCTATTATGCCACCATTGAGGCCAAGAATCAAATAATTCATTGTGACATCATGTGGCCTAAAAGGGCATGGGATGCATTGTGACAGCACAGGGGTTAAGAGAAGCAAGGATCCATTGTGACCCAATGGAGTCTAATAATCCCAGGAACCCATTTGACACCAGGGGGCGTAAAAGGGCCAGGGATGAATTGTGACAGCATGGGGCCCAATAGAAACAAGGAACCATTATGACACCATGGAGGCCAAGAATCAAATGATTCATTGTGACATCAAGTGGCCTAAAAGGGCATGGGATGCATTGTGACACAACAGGGGTTAAGAGAAGCAAGGAACCATTGTGACCCAATGCAGGCTAACAATCTAATGATCCCTTGTGACACCAATGGGCCTAAAAGGGCCAGGGATGAATTGTTACAGCACGGGGACCAATAGAAGCAAGTATCTATTATGCCACCATGGAGGCCAAGAATCAAATAATTGATTGTGACATCAAGTGGCCTGAAAGGGCATGGGATGCATTGTGGCAGCACAGGGGTTAAGAGAAGCAAGGATCCATTGTGACCCAATGGAGGCTAACAATCTAATGATCCCTTTTGACACCAATGGGCCTAAAAGGGGCAGGGATGTATTGTGAAAGCATGGGGCCCAAGTAAAACCTAGTACAATTACGCCACCATGGAGGCCAAGAATCAAATGATTCATTGTGACATCAAGTGGCCTAAAAGGGCATGGGATGCATTGTGACACCACAGAGGTTAAGAGAAGCAAGGATCCATTGTGACCCAATGGAGGTTAACAATCTAATGATCCCTTGTGACACCAGGGGGCGTAAAAGGTCCAGGGATGAATTGTGACAGCTTGGGGCCCAATAGAAGCAAGGAACCATTATGACAACATGGAGGCCAAGAATCAAATGATTCATTGTGACATCAAGTGGCCTAAAAGGGCATGGGATGCATTGTGACAGCACAGGGGTTAAGAGAAGCAAGGAACCATTGTGACCCAATGCAGGCTAACAATCTAATGATCCCTTGTGGCACCAGGGGGTATAAAAAGGGCCAGGGATGGATTGTTACAGCACGGGTACCAATAGAATCAAGGATCTATTATGCCACCGTGGAGGCCAAGAATCAAATGATTCATTGTGACATCAAGTGGCCTAAAAGGGCATGGGATGCATTGTGACAGCACAGGGGTTAAGAGAAGCAAGGATCCATTGTGACCCAATGGAGGCTTACAATCTAATGATCCCTTTTGACACCAATGGGCCTAAAAAGGGCAGGGATGTATTGTGAAAACATGGGGCCCAATTAAAACCCGGTACAATTACGCCACCATGGAGGCCAAGAATCAAATGATTCATTGTGACATCAAGTGGCCTAAAAGGGCATGGGATGCATTGTGACAGCACAGGGGTTAAGAGAAGCAAGGAACCATTGTGACCCAATGCAGGCTAACAATCTAAGAATCCCATTTGACACCAGGGGGCGCAAAAGGACCACGGATGAACTCTGACAGCATGGGGACCTATAGAAGCAAGGAACCATTATGACACCATGAAGGCCAAGAATCAAATGGTTCATTGTAAGACCAAGTGGCCTAAAAGGGCTTGGAATGCATTGTGACACCACAGAGGTTAAGAGAAGCAAGGAACCATTGTGACCCAATGCAGGCTAACAATCTAATGATCCCTTGTGGCACCAGGGGGTATAAAAAGGGCCAGGGATGGATTGTTACAACACGCGTACCAATAGAATCAAGGATCTATTATGCCACCGTGGAGGCCAAGAATCACGTGATTCATTGTGACATCAAGTGGCCTAAAAGGGCATGGGATGCATTGTGACAGCACAGGGGTTAAGAGAAGCAAGGATCCATTGTGACCCAATGGAGGCTAATAATCCCAGGATCCCATTTCACACCAGGGGGCGTAAAAGGGCCAGGGATGAATTGTGACAGCATGGGGCCCAATAGTAACAAGAAACCATTATGACACCATGAAGGCCAAGAATCAAATGGTTCATTGTAAGACCAAGTGGCCTAAAAGGGCTTGGAATGCATTGTGACAGCACAGGGGTTAAGAGAAGCGAGGATCCATTGTGACCCAATGGAGGCTAACAATCTAATGATCCGTTTTGACACCAATGGGCCTAAAAGGGGCAGGGATGTATTGTGAAGGCATGGGGCCCAATTAAAACCTGGTACAATTACGCCACCATGGAGCCCAAGAATCAAATGATTCATTGTGACATCAAGTGGCCTAAAAGGGCATGGGAAGCATTGTGACACCACAGGGGTTAAGAGAAGCAAGGATCCATTGTGACCGAATGGAGTCTAATAATCCCAGGATCCCATTTGACACCAGGGGGCGTAAAAGGGCCAGGGATGAACTGTGAAAGCATGGGGCCCAATAGAAACAAGGAACCATTATGACACCATGGAGGCCAAGAATCAAATGATTCATTGTGACATCAAGTGGCCTAGAATGGCATGGAATGCATTGTGACACCACAGAGGTTAAGAGAAGCAAGGAACCATTGTGACCCAATGCAGGCTAAAAATCTAATGATCCCTTGTGACACCAATGGGCCTAAAATGGGCAGGGATGAATTGTGAAAGCATGGGGCCCAAGTAAAACCTGGTACAATTCTATCACCATGGAGGCCAAGAATCAAATGATTCATTGTGACATCAAGTGGCCTAAAAGGGCATGGGATGCATTCTGACACCACAGCGGATAAGAGAAGCAAGGAACCATTGTGACCCAATGCAGGCTAACAATCTAATGATCCCTTGTGGCACCAGGGGGTATAAAAAGGGCCAGGGATGGATTGTTACAGCACGGGGACCAATAGAAGCAAGGATCTATTATGCCACCGTGGAGGCCAAGAATCAAATGATTCATTGTGACATCAAGTGGCCTAAAAGGGCATGGGATGCATTGTGACAGCACAGGGGTTAAGAGAAGCAAGGATCCATTGTGACCCAATGGAGGCTAATAATCCCAGGATCCCATTTGACACCAGGGGGCGTAAAAGGACCACGGATGAATTGTTACAGCACGGGGACCAATAGAATCAAGGATCTATTATGCCGCCATGGAGGCCAAGAATCAAATGATTCATTGTGACATCAAGTGGCCTAAAAGGGCATGGGATGCATTGTGACTGCACAGGGGTTGAGAGAAGTAAGGAACCATTGTGACCCAATGCAGACTAACAATCTAATGATCCCTTGTGGCACCAGGGTGTATAAAAATGGCCAGGGATGGATTGTTACAGCACGGGGACCAATAGAAGCAAGGATGTATTATGCCACCGTGGAGGCCAAGAATCAAATGATTCATTGTGACATCAAGTGGCCTAAAAGGGCATGGGATGCATTGTGACACCACAGGGGTTAAGAGAAGCAAGGATCCATTGTGACCCAATGGAGGCTAATAATCCCAGGATCCCATTTGACACCAGGGGGCGTAAAAGGGCCAGGGATGAATTGTGACAGCATGGGGCCCAATAGAAACAAGGAACCATTATGACACCATGGAGGCCAAGAATCAAATGATTCATTGTGACATCAAGTGGCCTAAAAGGGCATGGGATGCATTGTGACACCACAGAGGTTAAGAGAAGCAAGGAACCATTTTGACCCAATGGAGGCTAACAATCTAATGATCCCTTTTGACACGAATGGGCCTAAAAGGGGCAGGGATGAATTGTGAAAGCATGGGGCACAATTAAAACCTGGTACAATTATGCCACCTTGGAGGCCAAGAATCAAATGATTCATTGTGACATCAAGTGGCCTAAAAGGGCATGGGATGCATTGTGACACCACAGGGGTTAAGAGAAGCAAGGAACCATTGTGACCCAATGCAGGCTAACAATCTAATGATCCCTTGTGGCACCAGGGGGCGCAAAAGGACCACGGAAGCATTCTGACAGCATGGGGACCTATAGAAGCAAGGAACCATTATGACACCATGAAGGCCAAGAATCAAATGGTTCATTGTAAGACCAAGTGGCCTAAAAGGGCTTGGAATGCATTGTGGCAGCACAGAGGTTAAGAGAAGCAAGGAACCATTGTGACCCAATGCAGGCTAACAATCTAATGATCCCTTGTGGCACCAGGGGGTATAAAAAGGGCCAGGGATTACTTGTTACAGCACGGGGACCAATAGAAGCAAGGATCTATTATGCCACCGTGGAGGCCAAGAATCAAATGATTCATTGTGACATCAAGTGGCCTAAAAGGGCATGGGATACGTTGTGACAGCACAGGGGTTAAGAGAAACAAGGATCCATTGTGACCCAATGGAGGCTAATAATCCCAGGATCCCATTTGACACCAGGGGGCGTAAATGGGCCAGGGATGAATTGTGACAGCATGGGGCCCAATAGAAACAAGGAACCATTATGACACCATGGAGCCCAAGAATCAAATGATTCATTGTGACATCAAGTGGCCTAAAAGGGCATGGGATGCATTGTGACACCACAGGGGTTAAGAGAAACAAGGAACCACTGTGACCCAATGGAGGCTAACAATCTAATGATCCCTTTTGACACCAAATGGCCTAAAAGGGGCAGGGATGTATTGTGAAAGCATGGGGCCCAAGTAAAACCTGGTACAATTACGCCACCATGGAGGCCAAGAATCAAATGATTCATTGTGACATCAAGTGGCCTAAAAGGGCATGGGATGCATTGTGACACCACAGGGGTTAAGAGAAGCAAGGAACCATTGTGACCCAATGCAGGCTAACAATCTAATGATCCCTTGTGACACCAATGGGCCTAAAAGGGCCAGGGATGAATTGTTACAGCTCGGGGACCAATAGAAGCAAGGATCTATTATGCCACCATGGAGGCCAAGAATCAAATGATTCATTGTGACATCAAGTGGCCTAAAAGGGCATGGGATGCATTGTGACACCACAGGGGTTAAGAGAAACAAGGAACCATTGTGACCCAATGCAGGCTAACAATCTAAGAATCCCATTTGACACCAGGGGGCGTAAAAGGGCCAGGGATGAACTCTGACAGCATGGGGACCTATAGAAGCAAGGAACCAGTATGACACCATGAAGGCCAAGAATCAAATGGTTCACTGTAAGACCAAGTGGCCTAAAAGGGCTTGGAATGCATTGTGACACCACAGAGGTTAAGAGAAGCGAGGATCCATTGTGACCCAATGCAGGCTAACAATCTAATGATCCCTTTTGACACCAGGGGGTATAAAAAGGGCCAGGGATGGATTGTTACAGCACGGGGACCAATAGAAGCAAGGATGTATTATGCCACCGTGAAGGCCAAGAATCAAATGGTTCATTGTGACATCAAGTGGCCTAAAAGGGCTTGGAATGCATTGTGACAGCACAGAGGTTAAGAGAAGCAAGGAACCATTGTGACCCAATGGAGGCTAATAATCCCAGGATCCCATTTGACACCAGGGGGCGTAAAAGGGCCACGGATGTACTCTGACAGCATGGGGACCTATAGAAGCAAGGAACCATTATGACACCATGAAGGCCAAGAATCAAATGGTTCATTGTGACATCAAGTGGCCTAAAAGGGCTTGGAATGCATTGTGACACCACAGAGGTTAAGAGAAGGAAGAAACCATTGTGACCCAATGCAGGCTAACAATCTAATCATCCCTTGTGGCACCAGGGGGTATAAAAAGGGCCAGGGATGGATTGTTACAGCACGGGGACCAATAGAAGCAAGGATTTAGTATGCCACCGTGGAGGCCAAGAATCAAATGATTCATTGTGACATCAAGTGGCCTAAAAGGGCATGGGATGCATTGTGACAGCACAGGGGTTAAGAGAAGCAAGGATCCATTGTGACCCAAAGGAGGCTAATAATCCCAGGATCCCATTTGACACCAGGGGGCGTAAAAGGTCCAGGGATGAATTGTGACAGCATGGGGCCCAATAGTAACAAGGAACCATTATGACACCGTGGAGGCCAAGAATCAAATGATTCATTGTGACATCAAGTGGCCTAAAAGGGCATGGGATGCATTGTGACACCACAGAGGTTAAGAGAAGCGAGGAACCATTGTGACCCAATGCAGGCTAACAATCTAATGATCCCTTTTGACACCAATGGGCCTAAAATGGGCAGGGATGAATTGTGAAAGCATGGGGCCCAAGTAAAACCTGGTACAATTCTGTCACCATGGAGGCCAAGAATCAAATGATTCATTGTGACATCAAGTGGCCTAAAAGGGCATGGGATGCATTGTGACACCACAGGGGTTAAGAGAAGCAAGGAACCATTGTGACCCAATGCAGGCTAAAAATCTAATGATTCCTTGTGGCACCAGGGGGCGCAAAAGGACCACGGATGAACTCTGACAGCATGGGGACCTATAGAAGCAAGGAACCATTATGACACCATGAAGGCCAACAATCAAATGGTTCATTGTAAGACCAAGTGGCCAAAAAGGGCTTGGAATGCATTGTGGCAGCACAGAGGTTAAGAGAAGCGAGGATCCATTGTGACCCAATGGAGGCTAACAATCTAATGATCCCTTTTGACACCAATGGGCCTAAAAGGGGCAGGGATGAATTGTGAAAGCATGGGGCCCAAGTAAAACCTGGTACAATTCTATCACCATGGAGGCCAAGAATCAAATGATTCATTGTGACATCAAGTGGCCTAAAAGGGCATGGGATGCATTCTGACACCACAGGGGATAAGAGAAGCAAGGAACCATTGTGACCCAATGCAGGCTAACAATCTAATGATCCCTTGTGGCACCAGGGGGTATAAAAAGGGCCAGGGATGGATTGTTACAGCACGGGGACCAATAGAAGCAAGGATCTATTATGCCACCGTGGAGGCCAAGAATCAAATGATTTATTGTGACATCAAGTGGCCTAAAAGGGCATGGGATACGTTGTGACAGCACAGGGGTTAAGAGAAACAAGGATCCATTGTGACCCAATGGAGGCTAATAATCCCAGGATCCCATTTGACACCAGGGGGCGTAAATGGGCCAGGGAAGAATTGTGACAGCATGGGGCCCAATAGAAACAAGGAACCATTATGACACCATGGAGGCCAAGAATCAAATGATTCATTGTGACATCAAGTGGCCTAAAAGGGCATGGGATGCATTGTGACACCACAGGGGTTAAGAGAAACAAGGAACCACTGTGACCCAATGGAGGCTAACAATCTAATGATCCCTTTTGACACCAAATGGCCTAAAAGGGGCAGGGATGTATTGTGAAAGCATGGGGCCCAAGTAAATCCTGGTACAATTACGCCACCATGGAGCCCAAGAATCAAATGATTCATTGTGACATCAAGTGGCCTAAAAGGGCATGGGATGCATTGTGACACCACAGGGGTTAAGAGAAGAAAGGAACCATTGTGACCCAATGAAGGCTAACAATCTAATGATCCCTTGTGACACCAATGGGCCTTAAAGGGCCAGGGATGAATTGTTACAGCACGGGGACCAATAGAAGCAAGGATCTATTATGCCACCATGGAGGCCAAGAATCAAATAATTTCATTGTGACATCATGTGGCCTAAAAGGGCATGGGATGCATTGTGACACCACAGGGGTTAAGAGAAGCAAGGAACCATTGTGACCCAATGCAGGCTAACAATCTAAGAATCCCTTTTGACACCAGCAGGCGCAAAAGGACCACGGATGAACTCTGACAGCATGGGGACCTATAGAAGCAAGGAACCATTATGACACCATGAAGGCCAAGAATCAAATGGTTCACTGTAAGACCAAGTGGCCTAAAAGGGCTTGGAATGCATTGTGACACCACAGAGGTTAAGAGAAGCGAGGAACCATTGTGACCCAATGCAGGCTAACAATCTAATGATCCCTTGTGACACCAATGGGCCTAAAAGGGCCAGGGATGAATTGTTACAGCACGGGGACCAATAGAAGCAAGGATCTATTATGCCAACATGGAGGCCAAGAATCAAATAATTGATTGTGACATCAAGTGGCCTGAAAGGGCATGGGATGCATTGTGGCAGCACAGGGGTTAAGAGAAGCAAGGATCCATTGTGACCCAATGCAGGCTAACAATCTAATGATCCCTTGTGACACCAGGGGGCGTTAAAGTTCCAGGGATGAATTGTGACAGCTTGGGGCCCAATAGAAGCAAGGAACCATTATGACACCATGGAGGCCAAGAATCAAATGATTCATTGTGACATCAAGTGGCTTAAAAGGGCATGGGATGCATTGTGACACCACAGAGGTTAAGAGAAGCAAGGATCCATTTTGACCCAATGCAGGCTAACAATCTAATGATGCCTAGTGCCACCAATGGGCCTAAAAGGGGCAGGGATGAATTGTGAAAGCATGGGGCCCAATTAAAACCTGGTACAATTATGCCACCATGGAGGCCAAGAATCAAATGATTCATTGTGACATCAAGTGGCCTAAAAGGGCATGGGATGCATTGTGACACCACAGGGGTTAAGAGAAGCAAGGAACCATTGTGACCCAATGCAGGCTAACCATCTAATGATCCCTTGTGGCACCAGGGGGCGCAAAAGGACCACGGATGAACTCTGACAGCATGGGGACCTATAGAAGCAAGGAACCATTATGACACCATGAAGGCCAAGAATCAAATGGTTCATTGTAAGACCAAGTGGCCTAAAAGGGCTTGGAATGCATTGTGGCAGCACAGAGGTTAAGAGAAGCGAGGAACCATTGTGACCCAATGCAGACTAACAATCTAATGATCCCTTGTGACACCAATGGGCCTAAAAGGGCCAGGGATTACTTGTTACATCACGGGCACCAATAGAAGCAAGGATCTATTATGCCACCATGGAGGCCAAGAATCAAATGATTCATTGTGACATCAAGTGGCCTAAAAGGGCTTGGAATGCATTGTGACACCACAGAGGTTAAGAGAAGCAAGGATCCATTGTGACCCAATGGAGGCTAATATACCAAGGATCCCATTTGACACCAGGTGGCGTAAAAGGGCCAGGGATGAATTGTGACAGCATGGGGCCCAATAGAAACAAGGAACCATTATGACACCATGGAGGCCAAGAATCAAATGATTCATTGTGACATCAAGTGGCCTAAAAGGGCATGGGATGCATTGTGACACCACAGAGGATAAGAGAAGCAAGGAACCATTGTGACCCAATGCAGGCTAACAATCTAATGATCCCTTGTGGCACCAGGGGGTATAAAAAGGGCCAGGGATGGATTGTTACAGCACGGGGACCAATAGAAGCAAGGATCTATTATGCCACCGTGGAGGCCAAGAAACAAATGATTCATTGTGACATCAAGTGGCCTAAAAGGGCATGGGATGCATTGTGACACCACAGGGGTTAAGAGAAGCAAGGATCCATTGTGACCCAATGGAGGCTAATAATCCCAGGATCCCATTTGACACCAGGGGGCGTAAAAGGGCCAGGGATGAATTGTGACAGCATGGGGCCCAATAGAAACAAGGAACCATTATGACACCATGGAGGCCAAGAATGAAATGATTCATTGTGACATCAAGTGGCCTAAAAGGGCATGGGATGCATTGTGACAGCACAGGGGTTAAGAGAAACAAGGAACCATTGTGACCCAATGCAGGCTAACAATCTAATGATCCCTTGTGGCACCAGGGGGTATAAAAAGGGCCAGGGATGGATTGTTACAGCACGGGGACCAATAGAAGCAAGGATCTATTATGCCACCGTGGAGGCCAAGAAACAAATGATTCATTGTGACATCAAGTGGCCTAAAAGGGCATGGGATGCATTGTGACACCACAGGGGTTAAGAGAAGCAAGGATCCATTGTGACCCAATGGAGGCTAATAATCCCAGGATCCCATTTGACACCAGGGGGCGTAAAAGGGCCAGGGATGAATTGTGACAGCATGGGGCACAATAGAAACAAGGAACCATTATGCCACCATGGAGGCCAAGAATGAAATGATTCATTGTGACATCAAGTGGCCTAAAAGGGCATGGGATGCATTGTGACAGCACAGGGGTTAAGAGAAGCAAGGATCCATTGTGACCCAATGGAGGCTAATAATCCCAGGATCCCATTTGACACCAGGGGGCGTAAAAGGGCCAGGGATGAATTGTTACAGCATGGGGCCCAATAGAAACAAGGAACCATTATGACACCATGGAGGCCAAGAATCAAATGATTCATTGTGACATCAAGTGGCCTAAAAGGGCATGGGATGCATTGTGACACCACAGAGGTTAAGAGAAGCAAGGAACCATTGTGACCCAATGCAGGCTAACAATCTAATGATCCCTTGTGACACCAATGGGCCTAAAAGGGGCAGGGATGAATTGTGAAAGCATGGGGCCCAAGTAAAACCTGGTACAATTATGCCACCATGGACGCCAATAATGAAATGATTCATTGTGACATCAAGTGGCCTAAAAGGGCATGGGATGCATTGTGACACCACAGGGGTTAAGATAAACAAGGATCCATTGTGACCCAATGGAGGCTAATAATCCCAGGATCCCATTTGACACCAGGGGGCGTAAAAGGGCCAGGGATGAATTGTGACAGCATGGGGCCCAATAGAAACAAGGAACCATTATGACACCATGGAGG
This sequence comes from Cinclus cinclus, assembly GCF_963662255.1. Classification (NCBI taxonomy): domain Eukaryota; kingdom Metazoa; phylum Chordata; class Aves; order Passeriformes; family Cinclidae; genus Cinclus; species Cinclus cinclus. Next base: position 835,520 of record NC_085051.1, on the reverse strand, counting down.
CCAAGAATCAAATGATTCATTGTGACATCAAGTGGCCTAAAAGGGCATGGGATGCATTGTGACACCACAGGGGTTAGGAGAAGCAAGGAACCATTGTGACCCAATGCAGGCTAACAATCTAATGATCCCTTGTGGCACCAGGGGGCGCAAAAGGACCACGGATGAACTCTGACAGCATGGGGACCTATAGAAGCAAGGAACCATTATGACACCATGAAGGCCAAGAATCAAATGGTTCATTGTGTCATCAAGTGGCCTAAAAGGGCATGGGATGCATTGTGACAGCACAGGGGTTAAGAGAAGCAAGGATCCATTTTGACCCAATGGAGGCTAACAATCTAATGATCCCTTTTGACACCAATGGGCCTAAAAGGGGCAGGGATGTATTGTGAAAGCATGGGGCCCAAGTAAAACCTGGTACAAGTACGCCACCATGGAGGCCAAGAATCAAATGATTCATTGTGACATCAAGTGGCCTAAAAGGGCATGGGATGCATTGTGACACCACAGGGGTTAAGAGAAGCAAGGAACCATTGTGACCCAATGCAGGCTAACAATCTAAGAATCCCTTTTGACACCAGCGGGCGCAAAAGGACCACGGATGAACTCTGACATCATGGGGACCTATAGAAGCAAGGAACCATTATGACACCATGAAGGCCAAGAATCAAATGGTTCATTGTAAGACCAAGTGGCCTAAAAGGGCTTGGAATGCATTGTGACACCACAGAGGTTAAGAGAAGCAAGGAAACGTTGTGACCCAATGCAGGCTAACAATCTAATGATCCCTTGTGGCACCAGGGGGTATAAAAAGGGCCAGGGATGAATTGTGGCAGCATGGGGCCCAATAGAAACAAGGAACCATTATGACACCATGGAGGCCAAGAATCTAATGATTCATTGTGACATCAAGTGGCCTAAAAGGGCATGGGATGCATTGTGGCAGCACAGAGGTTAAGAGAAGCAAGGATCCATTGTGACCCAATGGAGGCTAATAATCCAAGGATCCCATTTGACACCAGGTGGCGTAAAAGGGCCAGGGATGAATTGTGACAGCATGGGGCCCAATAGAAACAAGGAACAATTATGACACCATGGAGGCCAAGAATCAAATGATTCATTGTGACATCAAGTGGCCTAAAAGGGCATGGGATGCATTGTGACACCACAGAGGTTAAGAGAAGCAAGGAACCATTGTGACCCAATGCAGGCTAACAATCTAATGATCCCTTGTGGCACCAGGGGGTATAAAAAGGGCCAGGGATGGATTGTTACAGCACGGGGACCAATAGAAGCAAGGATCTATTATGCCACCGTGGAGGCCAAGAATCAAATGATTCATTGTGACATCAAGTGGCCTAAAAGGGCATGGGATGCATTGTGACACCACAGGGGTTAAGAGAAGCAAGGATCCATTGTGACCCAATGCAGGCTAACAATCTAATGATCCCTTGTGGCACCAGGGGGTATAAAAAGGGCCAGGGATGGATTGTTACAGCATGGGGCCCAATAGAAACAAGGAACCATTATGACACCATGGAGGCCAAGAATGAAATGATTCATTGTGACATCAAGTGGCCTAAAAGGGCATGGGATGCATTGTGACACCACAGGGGTTAACAGAAGCAAGGATCCATTGTGACCCAATGGAGGCTAATAATCCCAGGAACCCATTTGACACCAGGGGGCGTAAAAGGGCCAGGGATGAATTGTGACAGCATGGGGACATATAGAAACAAGGAACCATTATGACACCATGGAGGCCAAGAATCAAATGATTCATTGTGACATCAAGTGGCCTAAAAGGGCATGGGATGCATTGTGACACCACAGAGGTTAAGAGAAGCAATGAACCATTGTGACCCAATGCAGGCTGACAATCTAATGATCCCTTGTTTACACCAATGGGCCTAAAAGGGCCAGGGATTACTTGTTACAGCACGGGGACCAATAGAAGCAAGGATCTATTATGCCACCATGGAGGCCAAGAATCAAATGATTCATTGTGACATCAAGTGGCCTAAAAGGGCATGGGATGCATTGTGACGGCACAGGGGTTAAGAGAAGGAAGGATCCATTTTGACCCAATGCAGGCTAACAATCTAATGATCCCTTTTGACACCAATGGGCCTAAAAGGGGCAGGGATGTATTGTGAAAGCATGGGGCCCAAGTAAAACCTGGTACAATTACGCCAACATGGAGGCCAAGAATCAAATGATTCATTGTGACATCAAGTGGCCTAAAAGGGCATGGGATGCATTGTGACACCACAGGGGTTAAGAGAAGCAAGGAACCATTGTGATCCAATGCAGGCTAACAATCTAAGAATCCCTTTTGACACCAGCGGGCGCAAAAGGACCACGGATGAACTCTGACAGCATGGGGACCTATAGAAGCAAGGAACCATTATGACACCATGAAGGCCAAGAATCAAATGGTTCATTGTAAGACCAAGTGGCCTAAAAGGGCATGGAATGCATTGTGACACCACAGAGGATAAGAGAAGCAAGGAACCATTGTGACCCAATGCAGGCTAACAATCTAATGATCCCTTGTGGCACCAGGGGGTATAAAAAGGGCCAGGGATGGATTGTTACAGCACGGGGACCAATAGAAGCAAGGATCTATTATGCCACCGTGGAGGCCAAGAATCACATGATTCATTGTGACATCAAGTGGCCTAAAAGGGCATGGGATGCATTGTGACAGCACAGGGGTTAAGAGAAGCAAGGATCCATTGTGACCCAATGGAGGCTAATAATGCCAGGATCCCATTTGACTCCAGGGGGCGTAAAAGGGCCAGGGATGAATTGTGACAGCATGGGGCCCAATAGAAACAAGGAACCATTATGACACCATGGAGGCCAAGAATCAAATGATTCATTGTGACATCAAGTGGCCTAAAAGGGCATGGGATGCATTGTGACACCACAGGGGTTAAGAGAAGCAAGGAACCATTGTGACCCAATGCAGGCTAACAATCTAAGATTCCCTTTTGACACCAGGGGGCGCAAAAGGACCACGGATGAACTCTGCCAGCATGGGGACCTATAGAAGCAAGGAACCATTATGACACCATGGAGGCCAAGAATCAAATGATTCATTGTAAGACCAAGTGGCCTAAAAGGGCTTGGAATGCATTGTGACACCACAGAGGTTAAGAGAAGCAAGGAAACGTTGTGACCCAATGGAGGCTAACAATCTAATGATCCCTTGTGGCACCAGGGGGTATAAAAAGGGCCAGGGATGAATTGTGACAGCATGGGGCCCAATAGAATCAAGGAACCATTATGACACCATGGAGGCCAAGAATCAAATGATTCATTGTGACATCAAGTGGCCTAAAAGGGCATGGGATGCATTGTGACACCACAGAGGTTAAGAGAAGCAAGGAACCATTGTGACCCAATGCAGGCTACCAATCTAATGATCCCTTGTGACACCAATGGGCCTAAAAGGGGCAGGGATGAATTGTGAAAGCATGGGGCCCAAGTAAAACCTGGTACAATTATGCCAACATGGAGGCCAAGGATCAAATGATTCATTGTGACATCAAGTGGCCTAAAAGGGCATGGGATGCATTGTGACACCACAGGGGTTAAGAGAAGCAAGGAACCATTGTGACCCAATGCAGGCCAACAATCTAATGATCCCTTGTGGCACCAGGGAGCGCAAAAGGACCACGGATGAACTCTGACAGCATGCGGACCTATAGAAGCAAGGAACCATTATGATACCATGAAGGCCAACAATCAAATGGTTCATTGTAAGACCAAGTGGCCTAAAAGGGCTTGGAATGCTTTGTGACAGCACAGAGGTTAAGAGAAGCAAGGAACCATTGTGACCCAATGCAGGCTAACAATCTAATGATCCCTTGTGGCACCAGGGGGTATAAAAAGTGCCAGGGATGGATTGTTACAGCACGGGGACCAATAAAAGAAGGATCTATTATGCGACCGTGGAGGCCAACAATCATATGGATCATTGTAAGACCAAGTGGCCTAAAAGGGCTTGGAATGCATTGTGACACCACAGAGGTTAAGAGAAGCAAGGAAACGTTGTGACCCAATGCAGGCTAACAATCTAATGAGCCCTTGTGGCACCAGGGGCTATAAAAAGGGCCAGGGATGAATTGTGACACCATGGGGCCCAATAGAAACAAGGAACCATTATGACACCATGGAGGCCAAGAATCAAATGATTCATTGTAAGACCAAGTGGCCTAAAAGGGCTTGGAATGCATTGTGACACCACAGAGGTTAAGAGAAGCAAGGAACCATTGTGACCCAATGCAGGCTAACAATCTAAGAATCCCTTTTGACACCAGGGGGCGCAAAAGGACCACGGATGAACTCTGACAGCATGGGGACCTATAGAAGCAAGGAACCATTATGACACCATGAAGGACAAGAATCAAAAGGTTCATTGTAAGACCAAGTGGCCTAAAAGGGCTTGGAATGCATTGTGACAGCACAGAGGTTAAGAGAAGCAAGGAACCATTGTGACCCAATGCAGGCTAACAATCTAATGATCCCTTGTGGCACCAGGGGTTATAAAAAGGGCCAGGGATGGATTGTTACAGCACGGGGACCAATAGAATCAAGGATCTATTATGCCACCGTGGAGGCCAAGAATCAAATGATTCATTGTGACATCAAGTGGCCTAAAAGGGCATGGGATGCATTGTGACAGCACAGGGGTTAAGAGAAGCAAGGATCCATTGTGACCCAATGCAGGCTAACAATCTAAGAATTCCTTTTGACACCAGGGGGCGCAAAAGGACCACGGATGAACTCTGAAAGCATGGGGACCTATAGAAGCAAGGAACCATTATGACAGCATGAAGGCCAAGAATCAAATGGTTCATTGTGACATCAAGTGGCCTAAAAGGGCTTTGAATGCATTGTGACACCACAGAGGTTAAGAGAAGCAAGGAACCATTGTGACCCAATGCAGGCTAACAATCTAATGATCCCTTTTGGCACCAGGGGCTATAAAAAGGGCCAGGGATGGATTGTGGCAGCACGGGGAACAATAGAAGCAAGGATCTATTATGCCACCGTGGAGGCCAAGAATCAAATGATTCATTGTGACATCAAGAGGCCTAAAAGTGCATGGGATGCATTGTGACACCACAGGGGTTAAGAGAAGCAAGGATCCATTTTGACCCAATGCAGGCTAACAATCTAAGAATCCCTTTTGACACCAGGGGGCGCAAAAGGACCACGGATGAACTCTGAAAGCATGGGGACCTATAGAAGCAAGGAACCATTATGACACCATGAAGGCCAAGAATGAAATGATTCATTGTGACATCAAGTGGCCTAAAAGGGCATGGGATGCATTGTGACACCACAGAGGTTAAGAGAAGCAAGGAACCATTGTGACCCAATGGAAGCTAATTATCCCAGGATCCCATTTGACACCAGGGGGCGTAAATGGGCCAGGCATGAATTGTGACAGCATGGGGACCAATAGAAACAAGGAACCATTATGACACCATGGAGGCCAAGAATGAAATGATTCATTGTGACATCAAGTGGCCTAAAAGGGCATGGGATGCATTGTGACACCACAGAGGTTAAGAGAAGCAGGGAACCATTGTGACCCAATGCAGGCTAACAATCTAATGATCTCTTGTGACACCAATGGGCCTAAAAGGGCCAGGGATGAATTGTTGCAGCACGGGGACCAATAGAAGCAAGGATCTATTATGCCACCATGGAGGCCAAGAATCAAATAATTCATTGTGACATCAAGTGGCCTAAAAGGGCATGGGATGCATTGTGACAGCACAGGGGTTAAGAGAATCAAGGATCCATTGTGACCCAATGCAGGCTAACAATCTAATGATCCCTTTTGACACCAATGGGCCTAAAAGTGGCAGGGATTTATTGTGAAAGCATGGGGCCCAATTAAAACCTGGTACAATTACGCCACCATGGAGGCCAAGAATCAAATGATTCATTGTGACATCAAGTGGCCTAAAAGGGCAGGGGATGCATTGTGACACCACAGGGGTTAAGAGAAGCAAGGAACCATTGTGACCCAATGGAGGGTAACAATCTAATGATCCCTTCTGACACCAATGGGCCTAAAAGGGCCAGGGATGAATTGTTACAGCACTGGGACCAATAGAAGCAAGTATCTATTATGCCACCATGGAGGCCTAGAATCAAATAATTCATTGTGACATCATGTGGCCTAAAAGGGCATGGGATGCATTGTGACACCACAGAGGTTAAGAGAAGCAAGGATCCATTGTGACCCAATGGAGGCTAACAATCTAATGATCCCTTGAGAAACCAGGGCGCCCAAAAGGGGCAGGGATGAATTCTGACAGCATGGGGCCCAATAGAAACAAGGAACCATTATGACACCATGGAGGCAAAGAATCAAATGATTCATTGCGACATCAAGTGGCCTAAAAGGGCATGGGATGCATTGCGACACCACAGGGGTTAAGAGAAGCAAGGATCCATTGTGACCCAATTGAGGCTAATAATCCCAGGATCCCATTTGACACCAGGGGGCGTAAAAGGGCCAGGGATGAATTGTGGCAGCATGGGGCCCAATAGAAACAAGGAACCATTATGACACCATGGAGGCCAAGAATCAAATGATTCATTTTGACATCAAGTGGCCTAAAAGGGCATGGGATGCATTGTGACAGCACAGGGGTTAAGAGAAGGAAGGATCCATTGTGACCCAATGCAGGCTAACAATCTAATGATCCCTTTTGACACCAATGGGCCTAAAAGGGGCAGGGATGTATTGTGAAAGCATGGGGACAAGTAAAACCTGTTACAAGTACGCCACCATGGAGGCCAAGAATCAAATGATTCATTGTGACATCAAGTGGCCTAAAAGGGCATGGGATGCATTGTGACACCACAGGGGTTAAGAGAAACAAGGAACCATTGTGACCCAATGGAGGGTAACAATCTAATGATCCCTTCTGACACCAATGGGCCTAAAAGGGCCAGGCATGAATTGTTACAGCACTGGGACCAATAGAAGCAAGGATCTATTATGCCACCATGGAGGCCAAAAATCAAATAATTCATTGTGACATCATGTGGCCTAAAAGGGCATGGGATGCATTGTGACACCACAGAGGTTAAGAGAAGCAAGGAAACGTTGTGACCCAATTGAGGCTAACAATCTAATGATCCCTTGAGAAACCAGGGGGCCCAAAAGGGCCAGGGATGAATTCTGACAGCATGGGGCCCAATAGAAACAAGGAACCATTATGACACCATGGAGGCAAAGAATCAAATGATTCATTGCGACATCAAGTGGCGTAAAAGGGCATGGGATGCATTGTGACACCACAGAGGTTAAGAGAAGCAAGGAACCATTGTGACCCAATGCAGGCTAACAATCTAATGATCCCTTGTGACACCAATGGGCCTAAAATGGGCAGGGATGAATTGTGAAAGCATGGGGCCCAAGTAAAACCTGGTACAATTATGCCACCATGGAGGCCAAGAATCAAATGATTCATTGTGACATCAAGTGGCCTAAAAGGGCATGGGATGCATTGTGACACCACAGGGGTTAAGAGAAGCAAGGATCCATTGTGACCCAATGGAGGCTAACAATCTAATGATCCCTTTTGACACCAAGGGGCGTAAAAGGACCACAGATGAGCTCTGACAGCATGGGGACATATAGAAGCAAGGAACCATTATGACACCATGAAGGCCAAGAATCAAATTGTTCATTGTAAGACCAAGTGGCCTAAAAGGGCTTGGAATGCATTGTGACACCACAGAGGTTAAGAGAAGCAAGGAACCATTGTGACCCAATGGAGGCTAACAATCTAATGATCCCTTGTGACACCAATGGGCCTAAAAGGGGCACGATGGATTGTTACAGCACGGGGACCAATAGAAGAAAGGATCCATTATGCCACCATGGAGGCCAAGAATCAAATGATTCATTGTGAAATCAAGTGGACTAAAAGGGCATGGGATGCATTGTGACACCACAGGGGTTAAGAGAAGCAAGGATCCATTGTGACCCAATGCAGGCTAATAATCCCAGGATCCCATTTTACACCAGGGGGCGTAAAATGGCCAGGGATGTATTGTGACAGCATGGGGCCCAATAGAAACAAGGAACCATTATGACACCATGGAGGCCAAGAATCAAATGATTCATTGTGACATCAAGTGGCCTAAAAGGGCATGGGATGCATTGTGACACCACAGAGGTTAAGAGAAGCAAGGAACCATTGTGACCCAATGCAGGCTAACAATCTAATGAACCCTTGTGGCACCAGGGGGTATAAAAAGGGGCCAGGGATGGATTGTTACAGCACGGGGACCAATAGAAGCAAGGATCTATTATGCCACCGTGGAGGCCAAGAATCAAATGATTCATTGTGACATCAAGTGGCCTAAAAGGGCATGGGATGCATTGTGACAGCACAGGGCTTAAGAGAAGCAAGGAACCATTGTGACCCAATGGAGGCTAACAACCTAATGATCCCTTGTGACACCAATGGGCCTAAAAGGGGCAGGGATGAATTGTGAAAGCATGGGGCCCAAGTAAAACCTGGTACAATTATGCCACTATGGAGGCCAAGAATCAAATGATTCATTGTGACATCAAGTGGCCTAAAAGGGCATGGGATGCATTGTGACACCACAGGGGTTAAGAGAAGCAAGCATCCATTGTGACCCAATGCAGGCTAACAATCTAATGATCCCTTTTGACACCAAGGGGCGCAAAAGGGCCACGGATGAGCTCTGACAGCATGGGGACCTATAGAAGCAAGGAACCATTATGACACCATGAAGGCCAAGAATCAAATTGTTCATTGTAAGACCAAGTGGCCTAAAAGGGCTTGGAATGCATTGTGACACCACAGAGGTTAAGAGAAGCAAGGAACCATTGTGACCCAATGCAGGCTAACAATCTAATGATCCCTTGTGACACCAATGGGCCTAAAAGGGGCAGGGATTAATTCTTACAGCACGAGGACCAATAGAAGCAAGGATCTATTATGCCACCGTGGAGGCCAAGAATCAAATGATTCATTGTGACATCAAGTGGCCTAAAAGGGCATGGGATACGTTGTGACAGCACAGGGGTTAAGAGAAACAAGGATCCATTGTGACCCAATGGAGGCTAATAATCCCAGGATCCCATTTGACACCAGGGGGCGTAAATGGGCCAGGGATGAATTGTGACAGCATGGGGCCCAATAGAAACAAGGAACCATTATGACACCATGGAGGCCAAGAATCAAATGATTCATTGTGACATCAAGTGGCCTAAAAGGGCATGGGATGCATTGTGACACCACAGGGGTTAAGAGAAACAAGGAACCACTGTGACCCAATGGAGGCTAACAATCTAATGATCCCTTTTGACACCAAATGGCCTAAAAGGGGCAGGGATGTATTGTGAAAGCATGGGGCCCAAGTAAAACCTGGTACAATTACGCCACCATGGAGCCCAAGAATCAAATGATTCATTGTGACATCAAGTGGCCTAAAAGGGCATGGGATGCATTGTGACACCACAGGGGTTAAGAGAAACAAGGAACCATTGTGACCCAATGCAGGCTAACAATCTAATGATCCCTTGTGACACCAATGGGCCTAAAAGGGCCAGGGATGAATTGTTACAGCACGAGGACCAATAGAAGCAAGGATCTATTATGCCACCATGGAGGCCAAGAATCAAATAATTTCATTGTGACATCATGTGGCCTAAAAGGGCATGGGATGCATTGTGACACCACAGGGGTTAAGAGAAACAAGGAACCATTGTGACCCAATGCAGGCTAACAATCTAAGAATCCCTTTTGACACCAGGGGGCGCAAAAGGACCACGGATGAACTCTGACAGCATGGGGACCTATAGAAGCAAGGAACCATTATGACACCATGAAGGCCAAGAATCAAATGGTTCACTGTAAGACCAAGTGGCCTAAAAGGGCTTGGAATGCATTGTGACACCACAGAGGTTAAGAGAAGCGAGGAACCATTGTGACCCAATGCAGGCTAACAATCTAATGATCCCTTGTGGCACCAGGGGGTATAAAAAGGGCCAGGGATGGATTGTTACAGCACGGGGACCAATAGAAGCAAGGATCTATTATGCCACCGTGGAGGCCAAGAATCAAATGATTCATTGTGACATCAAGTGGCCTAAAAGGGCATGGGATGCATTGTGACACCACAGAGGTTAAGAGAAGCAAGGAACCATTGTGACCCAATGGAGGCTACCAATCTAATGATCCCTTGTGACACCAATGGACCTAAAAGCGGCAGGGATGAATTGTGAAAGCATGGGGCCCAAGTAAAACCTGGTACAATTACGCCGACATGGAGGTCAAGAATCAAATGATTCATTGTGACATCAAGTGGCCTAAAAGGGCATGGGATGCATGGTGACACCACAGGGGTTAAGAGAAGCAAGGATCCATTTTGACCCAATGCAGGCTAACAATCTAATGATCCCTTGTGCCACCAATGGGCCTAAAAGGGGCAGGGATGAATTGTGAAAGCATGGGGCCCAAGTAAAACCTGGTACAATTATGCCACCATGGAGGCCAAGAATCAAATGATTCATTGTGGCATCAAGTGGCCTAAAAGGGCATGGGATGCATTGTGACACCACAGGGGTTAGGAGAAGCAAGGAACCATTGTGACCCAATGCAGGCTAACAATCTAATGATCCCTTGTGACACCAGGGGGTATAAAAAGGGCCAGGGATGGATTGTTACAGCACGGGGACCAATAGAATCAAGGATCTATTATGCCACCATTGAGGCCAAGAATCAAATAATTCATTGTGACATCATGTGGCCTAAAAGGGCATGGGATGCATTGTGACAGCACAGGGGTTAAGAGAAGCAAGGATCCATTGTGACCCAATGGAGTCTAATAATCCCAGGATCCCATTTGACACCAGGGGGCGTAAAAGGGCCAGGGATGAATTGTGACAGCATGGGGCCCAATAGAAACAAGGAACCATTATGACACCATGGAGGCCAAGAATCAAATGATTCATTGTGACATCAAGTGGCCTAAAAGGGCATGGGATGCATTGTGACATCACAGAGGTTAAGAGAAGCAAGGAACCATTGTGACCCAATGCAGGCTAACAATCTAATGATCCCTTGTGACACCAATGGGCCTAAAAGGGCCAGGGATGAATTGTTACAGCACGGGGGCCAATAGAAGCAAGGATCTATTATGCCACCATGGAGGCCAAGAATCAAATAATTGATTGTGACATCAAGTGGCCTGAAAGGGCATGGGATGCATTGTGGCAGCACAGGGGTTAAGAGAAGCAAGGATCCATTGTGACCCAATGGAGGCTAACAATCTAATGATCCCTTTTGACACCAATGGGCCTAAAAGGGGCAGGGATGTATTGTGAAAGCATGGGGCCCAAGTAAAACCTGGTACAATTACGCCACCATGGAGGCCAAGAATCAAATGATTCATTGTGACATCAAGTGGCCTAAAAGGGCATGGGATGCATTGTGACACCACAGAGGTTAAGAGAAGCAAGGATCCATTGTGACCCAATGGAGGCTAACAATCTAATGATCCCTTGTGACACCAGGGGGCGTAAAAGGTCCAGGGATGAATTGTGACAGCTTGGGGCCCAATAGAAGCAAGGAACCATTATGACACCATGGAGGCCAAGAATCAAATGATTCATTGTGACATCAAGTGGCCTAAAAGGGCATGGGATGCATTGTGACACCACAGGGGTTAAGAGAAACAAGGAACCATTGTGACCCAATGCAGGCTAACAATCTAAGAATCCCTTTTGACACCAGCAGGCGCAAAAGGACCACGGATGAACTCTGACAGCATGGGGACCTATAGAAGCAAGGAACCATTATGACACCATGAAAGCCAAGAATCAAATGGTTCACTGTAAGACCAAGTGGCCTAAAAGGGCTTGGAATGCATTGTGACACCACAGAGGTTAAGAGAAGCGAGGAACCATTGTGACCCAATGCAGGCTAACAATCTAATGATCCCTTGGGGCACCAGGGGGTATAAAAAGGGCCAGGGATGGATTGTTACAGCACGGGGACCAATAGAAGCAAGGATCTATTATGCCACCGTGGAGGCCAAGAATCAAATGATTCATTGTGACATCAAGTGGCCTAAAAGGGCATGGGATGCATTGTGACACCACAGAGGTTAAGAGAAGCAAGGAACCATTGTGACCCAATGGAGGCTACCAATCTAATGATCCCTTGTGACACCAATGGGCCTAAAAGGGGCAGGGATGCATTGTGAAAGCATGGGGCCCAATTAAAACCTGGTACAATTACGCCGACATGGAGGTCAAGAATCAAATGATTCATTGTGACATCAAGTGGCCTAAAAGGGCATGGGATGCATGGTGACACCACAGGGGTTAATAGAAGCAAGGCTCCATTTTGACCCAATGCAGGCTATCAATCTAATGATCCCTTGTGCCACCAATCGGCCTAAAAGGGGCAGGGATGAATTGTGAAAGCATGGGGCCCAAGTAAAACCTGGTACAATTATGCCACCATGGAGGCCAAGAATCAAATGATTCATTGTGGCATCAAGTGGCCTAAAAGGGCATGGGATGCATTGTGACACCACAGGGGTTAGGAGAAGCAAGGAACCATTGTGACCCAATGCAGGCTAACAATCTAATGATCCCTTGTGACACCAGGGGGTATAAAAAGGGCCAGGGATGGATTGTTACAGCACGGGGACCAATAGAATCAAGGATCTATTATGCCACCATTGAGGCCAAGAATCAAATAATTCATTGTGACATCATGTGGCCTAAAAGGGCATGGGATACGTTGTGACAGCACAGGGGTTAAGAGAAGCAAGGATCCATTGTGACCCAATGGAGTCTAATAATCCCAGGAACCCATTTGACACCAGGGGGCGTAAAAGGGCCAGGGATGAATTGTGACAGCATGGGGCCCAATAGAAACAAGGAACCATTATGACACCATGGAGGCCAAGAATCAAATGATTCATTGTGACATCAAGTGGCCTAAAAGGGCATGGGATGCATTGTGACACAACAGGGGTTAAGAGAAGCAAGGAACCATTGTGACCCAATGCAGGCTAACAATCTAATGATCCCTTGTGACACCAATGGGCCTAAAAGGGCCAGGGATGAATTGTTACAGCACGGGGACCAATAGAAGCAAGTATCTATTATGCCACCATGGAGGCCAAGAATCAAATAATTGATTGTGACATCAAGTGGCCTGAAAGGGCATGGGATGCATTGTGGCAGCACAGGGGTTAAGAGAAGCAAGGATCCATTGTGACCCAATGGAGGCTAACAATCTAATGATCCCTTTTGACACCAATGGGCCTAAAAGGGGCAGGGATGTATTGTGAAAGCATGGGGCCCAAGTAAAACCTAGTACAATTACGCCACCATGGAGGCCAAGAATCAAATGATTCATTGTGACATCAAGTGGCCTAAAAGGGCATGGGATGCATTGTGACACCACAGAGGTTAAGAGAAGCAAGGATCCATTGTGACCCAATGGAGGTTAACAATCTAATGATCCCTTGTGACACCAGGGGGCGTAAAAGGTCCAGGGATGAATTGTGACAGCTTGGGGCCCAATAGAAGCAAGGAACCATTATGACAACATGGAGGCCAAGAATCAAATGATTCATTGTGACATCAAGTGGCCTAAAAGGGCATGGGATGCATTGTGACACCACAGGGGTTAAGAGAAGCAAGGAACCATTGTGACCCAATGCAGGCTAACAATCTAAGAATCCCTTTTGACACCAGCGGGCGCAAAAGGACCACGGATGAACTCTGACAGCATGGGGACCTATAGAAGCAAGGAACCATTATGACACCATGAAGGCCAAGAATCAAATGGTTCATTGTAAGACCAAGTGGCCTAAAAGGGCTTGGAAAGCATTGTGACACCACAGAGGTTAAGAGAAGCAAGGAACCATTGTGACCCAATGCAGGCTAACAATCTAATGATCCCTTGTGGCACCAGGGGGTATAAAAAGGGCCAGGGATGGATTGTTACAACACGCGTACCAATAGAATCAAGGATCTATTATGCCACCGTGGAGGCCAAGAATCACGTGATTCATTGTGACATCAAGTGGCCTAAAAGGGCATGGGATGCATTGTGACAGCACAGGGGTTAAGAGAAGCAAGGATCCATTGTGACCCAATGGAGGCTAACAATCTAATGATCCCTTGTGGCACCAGGGGGTATAAAAAGGGCCAGGGATGGATTGTTACAGCACGGCGACCAATAGAAGCAAGGATCTATTATGCCACCGTGGAGGCCAAGAATCAAATGATTCATTGTGACATCAAGTGGCCTAGAATGGCATGGAATGCATTGTGACACCACAGAGGTTAAGAGAAGCAAGGAACCATTGTGACCCAATGCAGGCTAAAAATCTAATGATCCCTTGTGACACCAATGGGCCTAAAATGGGCAGGGATGAATTGTGAAAGCATGGGGCCCAAGTAAAACCTGGTACAATTCTATCACCATGGAGGCCAAGAATCAAATGATTCATTGTGACATCAAGTGGCCTAAAAGGGCATGGGATGCATTCTGACACCACAGGGGATAAGAGAAGCAAGGAACCATTGTGACCCAATGCAGGCTAACAATCTAATGATCCCTTGTGGCACCAGGGGATATAAAAAGGGCCAGGGATGGATTGTTACAGCACGGGGACCAATAGAAGCAAGGATGTATTATGCCACCGTGGAGGCCAAGAATCAAATGATTCATTGTGACATCAAGTGGCCTAAAAGGGCATGGGATGCATTGTGACAGCACAGGGGTTAAGAGAAGCAAGGATCCATTGTGACCCAATGGAGTCTAATAATCCCAGGATCCCATTTGACACCAGGGGGCGTAAAAGGACCACGGATGAATTGTTACAGCACGGGGACCAATAGAATCAAGGATTTTTATGCCGCCATGGAGGCCAAGAATCAAATGATTCATTGTGACATCAAGTGGCCTAAAAGGGCATGGGATGCATTGTGACTGCACAGGGGTTGAGAGAAGTAAGGAACCATTGTGACCCAATGCAGACTAACAATCTAATGATCCCTTGTGGCACCAGGGGGTATAAAAATTGCCAGGGATGGATTGTTACAGCACGGGGACCAATAGAAGCAAGGATGTATTATGCCACCGTGGAGGCCAAGAATCAAATGATTCATTGTGACATCAAGTGGCCTAAAAGGGCATGGGATGCATTGTGACACCACAGGGGTTAAGAGAAGCAAGGATCCATTGTGACCCAATGGAGGCTAATAATCCCAGGATCCCATTTGACACCAGGGGGCGTAAAAGGGCCAGGGATGAATTGTGACAGCATGGGGCCCAATAGAAACAAGGAACCATTATGACACCATGGAGGCCAAGAATCAAATGATTCATTGTGACATCAAGTGGCCTAAAAGGGCATGGGATGCATTGTGACACCACAGAGGTTAAGAGAAGCAAGGATCCATTTTGACCCAATGGAGGCTAACAATCTAATGATCCCTTTTGACACGAATGGGCCTAAAAGGGGCAGGGATGAATTGTGAAAGCATGGGGCACAATTAAAACCTGGTACAATTATGCCACCTTGGAGGCCAAGAATCAAATGATTCATTGTGACATCAAGTGGCCTAAAAGGGCATGGGATGCATTGTGACACCACAGGGGTTAAGAGAAGCAAGGAACCATTGTGACCCAATGCAGGCTAACAATCTAATGATCCCTTGTGGCACCAGGGGGCGCAAAAGGACCACGGAAGCATTCTGACAGCATGGGGACCTATAGAAGCAAGGAACCATTATGACACCATGAAGGCCAAGAATCAAATGGTTCATTGTAAGACCAAGTGGCCTAAAAGGGCTTGGAATGCATTGTGGCAGCACAGAGGTTAAGAGAAGCAAGGAACCATTGTGACCCAATGCAGGCTAACAATCTAATGATCCCTTGTGGCACCAGGGGGTATAAAAAGGGCCAGGGATTACTTGTTACAGCACGGGGACCAATAGAAGCAAGGATCTATTATGCCACCGTGGAGGCCAAGAATCAAATGATTCATTGTGACATCAAGTGGCCTAAAAGGGCATGGGATACGTTGTGACAGCACAGGGGTTAAGAGAAACAAGGATCCATTGTGACCCAATGGAGGCTAATAATCCCAGGATCCCATTTGACACCAGGGGGCGTAAATGGGCCAGGGATGAATTGTGACAGCATGGGGCCCAATAGAAACAAGGAACCATTATGACACCATGGAGCCCAAGAATCAAATGATTCATTGTGACATCAAGTGGCCTAAAAGGGCATGGGATGCATTGTGACACCACAGGGGTTAAGAGAAACAAGGAACCACTGTGACCCAATGGAGGCTAACAATCTAATGATCCCTTTTGACACCAAATGGCCTAAAAGGGGCAGGGATGTATTGTGAAAGCATGGGGCCCAAGTAAAACCTGGTACAATTACGCCACCATGGAGGCCAAGAATCAAATGATTCATTGTGACATCAAGTGGCCTAAAAGGGCATGGGATGCATTGTGACACCACAGGGGTTAAGAGAAGCAAGGAACCATTGTGACCCAATGCAGGCTAACAATCTAATGATCCCTTGTGACACCAATGGGCCTAAAAGGGCCAGGGATGAATTGTTACAGCTCGGGGACCAGTAGAAGCAAGGATCTATTATGCCACCATGGAGGCCAAGAATCAAATGATTCATTGTGACATCAAGTGGCCTAAAAGGGCATGGGATGCATTGTGACACCACAGGGGTTAAGAGAAACAAGGAACCATTGTGACCCAATGCAGGCTAACAATCTAAGAATCCCTTTTGACATCAGGGGGCGCAAAAGGACCACGGATGAACTCTGACAGCATGGGGACCTATAGAAGCAAGGAACCAGTATGACTCCATGAAGGCCAAGAATCAAATGGTTCACTGTAAGACCAAGTGGCCTAAAAGGGCTTGGAATGCATTGTGACACCACAGAGGTTAAGAGAAGCGAGGAACCATTGTGACCCAATGCAGCCTAACAATCTAATGATCCCTTGTGGCACCAGGGGGTATAAAAAGGGCCAGGGATGGATTGTTACAGCACGGGGACCAATAGAAGCAAGGATGTATTATGCCACCGTGAAGGCCAAGAATCAAATGGTTCATTGTGACATCAAGTGGCCTAAAAGGGCTTGGAATGCATTGTGACAGCACAGAGGTTAAGAGAAGCAAGGAACCATTGTGACCCTCATGGAGGCTAATAATCCCAGGATCCCATTTGACACCAGGGGGCGTAAAAGGGCCACGGATGTACTCTGACAGCATGGGGACCTATAGAAGCAAGGAACCATTATGACACCATGAAGGCCAAGAATCAAATGGTTCATTGTGACATCAAGTGGCCTAAAAGGGCTTGGAATGCATTGTGACACCACAGAGGTTAAGAGAAGGAAGAAACCATTGTGACCCAATGCAGGCTAACAATCTAATCATCCCTTGTGGCACCAGGGGGTATAAAAAGGGCCAGGGATGGATTGTTACAGCACGGGGACCAATAGAAGCAAGGATTTAGTATGCCACCGTGGAGGCCAAGAATCAAATGATTCATTGTGACATCAAGTGGCCTAAAAGGGCATGGGATGCATTGTGACAGCACAGGGGTTAAGAGAAGCAAGGATCCATTGTGACCCAAAGGAGGCTAATAATCCCAGGATCCCATTTGACACCAGGGGGCGTAAAAGGGCCAGGGATGAATTGTGACAGCATGGGGCCCAATAGTAACAAGGAACCATTATGACACCGTGGAGGCCAAGAATCAAATGATTCATTGTGACATCAAGTGGCCTAAAAGGGCATGGGATGCATTGTGACACCACAGAGGTTAAGAGAAGCGAGGAACCATTGTGACCCAATGCAGGCTAACAATCTAATGATCCCTTGTGACACCAATGGGCCTAAAATGGGCAGGGATGAATTGTGAAAGCATGGGGCCCAAGTAAAACCTGGTACAATTCTGTCACCATGGAGGCCAAGAATCAAATGATTCATTGTGACATCAAGTGGCCTAAAAGGGCATGGGATGCATTGTGACACCACAGGGGTTAAGAGAAGCAAGGATCCATTGTGACCCAATGGAGTCTAATAATCCCAGGATCCCATTTGACACCAGGGGGCGTAAAAGGGCCAGGGATGAATTGTGACAGCATGGGGCCCAATAGAAACAAGGAACCATTATGACACCATGGAGGCCAAGAATCAAATGATTCATTGTGACATCAAGTGGCCTAAAAGGGCATGGGATGCATTGTGACATCACAGAGGTTAAGAGAAGCAAGGAACCATTGTGACCCAATGCAGGCTAACAATCTAATGATCCCTTGTGACACCAATGGGCCTAAAAGGGCCAGGGATGAATTGTTACAGCACGGGGGCCAATAGAAGCAAGGATCTATTATGCCACCATGGAGGCCAAGAATCAAATAATTGATTGTGACATCAAGTGGCCTGAAAGGGCATGGGATGCATTGTGGCAGCACAGGGGTTAAGAGAAGCAAGGATCCATTGTGACCCAATGGAGGCTAACAATCTAATGATCCCTTTTGACACCAATGGGCCTAAAAGGGGCAGGGATGTATTGTGAAAGCATGGGGCCCAAGTAAAACCTGGTACAATTACGCCACCATGGAGGCCAAGAATCAAATGATTCATTGTGACATCAAGTGGCCTAAAAGGGCATGGGATGCATTGTGACACCACAGAGGTTAAGAGAAGCAAGGATCCATTGTGACCCAATGGAGGCTAACAATCTAATGATCCCTTGTGACACCAGGGGGCGTAAAAGGTCCAGGGATGAATTGTGACAGCTTGGGGCCCAATAGAAGCAAGGAACCATTATGACACCATGGAGGCCAAGAATCAAATGATTCATTGTGACATCAAGTGGCCTAAAAGGGCATGGGATGCATTGTGACACCACAGGGGTTAAGAGAAACAAGGAACCATTGTGACCCAATGCAGGCTAACAATCTAAGAATCCCTTTTGACACCAGCAGGCGCAAAAGGACCACGGATGAACTCTGACAGCATGGGGACCTATAGAAGCAAGGAACCATTATGACACCATGAAAGCCAAGAATCAAATGGTTCACTGTAAGACCAAGTGGCCTAAAAGGGCTTGGAATGCATTGTGACACCACAGAGGTTAAGAGAAGCGAGGAACCATTGTGACCCAATGCAGGCTAACAATCTAATGATCCCTTGGGGCACCAGGGGGTATAAAAAGGGCCAGGGATGGATTGTTACAGCACGGGGACCAATAGAAGCAAGGATCTATTATGCCACCGTGGAGGCCAAGAATCAAATGATTCATTGTGACATCAAGTGGCCTAAAAGGGCATGGGATGCATTGTGACAACACAGAGGTTAAGAGAAGCAAGGAACCATTGTGACCCAATGGAGGCTACCAATCTAATGATCCCTTGTGACACCAATGGGCCTAAAAGGGGCAGGGATGCATTGTGAAAGCATGGGGCCCAATTAAAACCTGGTACAATTACGCCGACATGGAGGTCAAGAATCAAATGATTCATTGTGACATCAAGTGGCCTAAAAGGGCATGGGATGCATGGTGACACCACAGGGGTTAATAGAAGCAAGGCTCCATTTTGACCCAATGCAGGCTATCAATCTAATGATCCCTTGTGCCACCAATCGGCCTAAAAGGGGCAGGGATGAATTGTGAAAGCATGGGGCCCAAGTAAAACCTGGTACAATTATGCCACCATGGAGGCCAAGAATCAAATGATTCATTGTGGCATCAAGTGGCCTAAAAGGGCATGGGATGCATTGTGACACCACAGGGGTTAGGAGAAGCAAGGAACCATTGTGACCCAATGCAGGCTAACAATCTAATGATCCCTTGTGACACCAGGGGGTATAAAAAGGGCCAGGGATGGATTGTTACAGCACGGGGACCAATAGAATCAAGGATCTATTATGCCACCATTGAGGCCAAGAATCAAATAATTCATTGTGACATCATGTGGCCTAAAAGGGCATGGGATACGTTGTGACAGCACAGGGGTTAAGAGAAGCAAGGATCCATTGTGACCCAATGGAGTCTAATAATCCCAGGAACCCATTTGACACCAGGGGGCGTAAAAGGGCCAGGGATGAATTGTGACAGCATGGGGCCCAATAGAAACAAGGAACCATTATGACACCATGGAGGCCAAGAATCAAATGATTCATTGTGACATCAAGTGGCCTAAAAGGGCATGGGATGCATTGTGACACAACAGGGGTTAAGAGAAGCAAGGAACCATTGTGACCCAATGCAGGCTAACAATCTAATGATCCCTTGTGACACCAATGGGCCTAAAAGGGCCAGGGATGAATTGTTACAGCACGGGGACCAATAGAAGCAAGTATCTATTATGCCACCATGGAGGCCAAGAATCAAATAATTGATTGTGACATCAAGTGGCCTGAAAGGGCATGGGATGCATTGTGGCAGCACAGGGGTTAAGAGAAGCAAGGATCCATTGTGACCCAATGGAGGCTAACAATCTAATGATCCCTTTTGACACCAATGGGCCTAAAAGGGGCAGGGATGTATTGTGAAAGCATGGGGCCCAAGTAAAACCTAGTACAATTACGCCACCATGGAGGCCAAGAATCAAATGATTCATTGTGACATCAAGTGGCCTAAAAGGGCATGGGATGCATTGTGACACCACAGAGGTTAAGAGAAGCAAGGATCCATTGTGACCCAATGGAGGTTAACAATCTAATGATCCCTTGTGACACCAGGGGGCGTAAAAGGTCCAGGGATGAATTGTGACAGCTTGGGGCCCAATAGAAGCAAGGAACCATTATGACAACATGGAGGCCAAGAATCAAATGATTCATTGTGACATCAAGTGGCCTAAAAGGGCATGGGATGCATTGTGACACCACAGGGGTTAAGAGAAGCAAGGAACCATTGTGACCCAATGCAGGCTAACAATCTAAGAATCCCTTTTGACACCAGCGGGCGCAAAAGGACCACGGATGAACTCTGACAGCATGGGGACCTATAGAAGCAAGGAACCATTATGACACCATGAAGGCCAAGAATCAAATGGTTCATTGTAAGACCAAGTGGCCTAAAAGGGCTTGGAAAGCATTGTGACACCACAGAGGTTAAGAGAAGCAAGGAACCATTGTGACCCAATGCAGGCTAACAATCTAATGATCCCTTGTGGCACCAGGGGGTATAAAAAGGGCCAGGGATGGATTGTTACAACACGCGTACCAATAGAATCAAGGATCTATTATGCCACCGTGGAGGCCAAGAATCACGTGATTCATTGTGACATCAAGTGGCCTAAAAGGGCATGGGATGCATTGTGACAGCACAGGGGTTAAGAGAAGCAAGGATCCATTGTGACCCAATGGAGGCTAACAATCTAATGATCCCTTGTGGCACCAGGGGGTATAAAAAGGGCCAGGGATGGATTGTTACAGCACGGCGACCAATAGAAGCAAGGATCTATTATGCCACCGTGGAGGCCAAGAATCAAATGATTCATTGTGACATCAAGTGGCCTAGAATGGCATGGAATGCATTGTGACACCACAGAGGTTAAGAGAAGCAAGGAACCATTGTGACCCAATGCAGGCTAAAAATCTAATGATCCCTTGTGACACCAATGGGCCTAAAATGGGCAGGGATGAATTGTGAAAGCATGGGGCCCAAGTAAAACCTGGTACAATTCTATCACCATGGAGGCCAAGAATCAAATGATTCATTGTGACATCAAGTGGCCTAAAAGGGCATGGGATGCATTCTGACACCACAGGGGATAAGAGAAGCAAGGAACCATTGTGACCCAATGCAGGCTAACAATCTAATGATCCCTTGTGGCACCAGGGGATATAAAAAGGGCCAGGGATGGATTGTTACAGCACGGGGACCAATAGAAGCAAGGATGTATTATGCCACCGTGGAGGCCAAGAATCAAATGATTCATTGTGACATCAAGTGGCCTAAAAGGGCATGGGATGCATTGTGACAGCACAGGGGTTAAGAGAAGCAAGGATCCATTGTGACCCAATGGAGTCTAATAATCCCAGGATCCCATTTGACACCAGGGGGCGTAAAAGGAGCACGGATGAATTGTTACAGCACGGGGACCAATAGAATCAAGGATTTTTATGCCGCCATGGAGGCCAAGAATCAAATGATTCATTGTGACATCAAGTGGCCTAAAAGGGCTTGGAATGCATTGTGACAGCACAGAGGTTAAGAGAAGCAAGGAACCATTGTGACCCTCATGGAGGCTAATAATCCCAGGATCCCATTTGACACCAGGGGGCGTAAAAGGGCCACGGATGTACTCTGACAGCATGGGGACCTATAGAAGCAAGGAACCATTATGACACCATGAAGGCCAAGAATCAAATGGTTCATTGTGACATCAAGTGGCCTAAAAGGGCTTGGAATGCATTGTGACACCACAGAGGTTAAGAGAAGGAAGAAACCATTGTGACCCAATGCAGGCTAACAATCTAATCATCCCTTGTGGCACCAGGGGGTATAAAAAGGGCCAGGGATGGATTGTTACAGCACGGGGACCAATAGAAGCAAGGATTTAGTATGCCACCGTGGAGGCCAAGAATCAAATGATTCATTGTGACATCAAGTGGCCTAAAAGGGCATGGGATGCATTGTGACAGCACAGGGGTTAAGAGAAGCAAGGATCCATTGTGACCCAAAGGAGGCTAATAATCCCAGGATCCCATTTGACACCAGGGGGCGTAAAAGGGCCAGGGATGAATTGTGACAGCATGGGGCCCAATAGTAACAAGGAACCATTATGACACCGTGGAGGCCAAGAATCAAATGATTCATTGTGACATCAAGTGGCCTAAAAGGGCATGGGATGCATTGTGACACCACAGAGGTTAAGAGAAGCGAGGAACCATTGTGACCCAATGCAGGCTAACAATCTAATGATCCCTTGTGACACCAATGGGCCTAAAATGGGCAGGGATGAATTGTGAAAGCATGGGGCCCAAGTAAAACCTGGTACAATTCTGTCACCATGGAGGCCAAGAATCAAATGATTCATTGTGACATCAAGTGGCCTAAAAGGGCATGGGATGCATTGTGACACCACAGGGGTTAAGAGAAGCAAGGAACCATTGTGACCCAATGCAGGCTAAAAATCTAATGATTCCTTGTGGCACCAGGGGGCGCAAAAGGACCACGGATGAACTCTGACAGCATGGGGACCTATAGAAGCAAGGAACCATTATGACACCATGAAGGCCAACAATCAAATGGTTCATTGTAAGACCAAGTGGCCAAAAAGGGCTTGGAATGCATTGTGGCAGCACAGAGGTTAAGAGAAGCGAGGATCCATTGTGACCCAATGGAGGCTAACAATCTAATGATCCCTTTTGACACCAATGGGCCTAAAAGGGGCAGGGATGAATTGTGAAAGCATGGGGCCCAAGTAAAACCTGGTACAATTCTATCACCATGGAGGCCAAGAATCAAATGATTCATTGTGACATCAAGTGGCCTAAAAGGGCATGGGATGCATTCTGACACCACAGGGGATAAGAGAAGCAAGGAACCATTGTGACCCAATGCAGGCTAACAATCTAATGATCCCTTGTGGCACCAGGGGGTATAAAAAGGGCCAGGGATGGATTGTTACAGCACGGGGACCAATAGAAGCAAGGATCTATTATGCCACCGTGGAGGCCAAGAATCAAATGATTTATTGTGACATCAAGTGGCCTAAAAGAGCATGGGATACGTTGTGACAGCACAGGGGTTAAGAGAAACAAGGATCCATTGTGACCCAATGGAGGCTAATAATCCCAGGATCCCATTTGACACCAGGGGGCGTAAATGGGCCAGGGATGAATTGTGACAGCATGGGGCCCAATAGAAACAAGGAACCATTATGACACCATGGAGGCCAAGAATCAAATGATTCATTGTGACATCAAGTGGCCTAAAAGGGCATGGGATGCATTGTGACACCACAGGGGTTAAGAGAAACAAGGAACCACTGTGACCCAATGGAGGCTAACAATCTAATGATCCCTTTTGACACCAAATGGCCTAAAAGGGGCAGGGATGTATTGTGAAAGCATGGGGCCCAAGTAAATCCTGGTACAATTACGCCACCATGGAGCCCAAGAATCAAATGATTCATTGTGACATCAAGTGGCCTAAAAGGGCATGGGATGCATTGTGACACCACAGGGGTTAAGAGAAGCAAGGAACCATTGTGACCCAATGCAGGCTAACAATCTAATGATCCCTTGTGACACCAATGGGCCTTAAAGGGCCAGGGATGAATTGTTACAGCACGGGGACCAATAGAAGCAAGGATCTATTATGCCACCATGGAGGCCAAGAATCAAATAATTTCATTGTGACATCATGTGGCCTAAAAGGGCATGGGATGCATTGTGACAGCACAGGGGTTAAGAGAAGCAAGGAACCATTGTGACCCAATGCAGGCTAACAATCTAAGAATCCCTTTTGACACCAGCAGGCGCAAAAGGACCACGGATGAACTCTGACAGCATGGGGACCTATAGAAGCAAGGAACCATTATGACACCATGAAGGCCAAGAATCAAATGGTTCACTGTAAGACCAAGTGGCCTAAAAGGGCTTGGAATGCATTGTGACACCACAGAGGTTAAGAGAAGCGAGGAACCATTGTGACCCAATGCAGGCTAACAATCTAATGATCCCTTGTGGCACCAGGGGGTATAAAAAGGGCCAGGGATGGATTGTTACAGCACGGGGACCAATAGAAGCAAGGATCTATTATGCTACCCTGGAGGCCAAGAATCAAATGATTCATTGTGACATCAAGTGGCCTAAAAGGGCATGGGATGCATTGTGACACCACAGAGGTTAAGAGAAGCAAGGAACCATTGTGACCCAATGGAGGCTACCAATCTAATGATCCCTTGTGACACCAATGGACCTAAAAGCGGCAGGGATGAATTGTGAAAGCATGGGGCCCAAGTAAAACCTGGTACAATTACGCCGACATGGAGGTCAAGAATCAAATGATTCATTGTGACATCAAGTGGCCTAAAAGTGCATGGGATGCATGGTGACACCACAGGGGTTAAGAGAAGCAAGGATCCATTTTGACCCAATGCAGGCTAACAATCTAATGATCGCTTGTGCCACCAATGGGCCTAAAAGGGGCAGGGATGAATTGTGAAAGCATGGGGCCCAAGTAAAACCTGGTACAATTATGCCACCATGGAGGCCAAGAATCAAATGATTCATTGTGGCATCAAGTGGCCTAAAAGGGCATGGGATGCATTGTGACACCACAGGGGTTAGGAGAAGCAAGGAACCATTGTGACCCAATGCAGGCTAACAATCTAATGATCCCTTGTGACACCAGGGGGTATAAAAAGGGCCAGGGATGGATTGTTACAGCACGGGGACCAATAGAATCAAGGATCTATTATGCCACCATTGAGGCCAAGAATCAAATAATTCATTGTGACATCATGTGGCCTAAAAGGGCATGGGATGCATTGTGACATCACAGAGGTTAAGAGAAGCAAGGATCCATTGTGACCCAATGGAGTCTAATAATCCCAGGAACCCATTTGACACCAGGGGGCGTAAAAGGGCCAGGGATGAATTGTGACAGCATGGGGCCCAATAGAAACAAGGAACCATTATGACACCATGGAGGCCAAGAATCAAATGATTCATTGTGACATCAAGTGGCCTAAAAGGGCATGGGATGCATTGTGACATCACAGAGGTTAAGAGATGCAAGGAAACATTGTGACCCAATGCAGGCTAACAATCTAATGATCCCTTGTGACACCAATGGGCCTAAAAGGGCCAGGGATGAATTGTTACAGCACGGGGACCAATAGAAGCAAGGATCTATTATGCCAACATGGAGGCCAAGAATCAAATAATTGATAGTGACATCAAGTGGCCTGAAAGGGCATGGGATGCATTGTGGCAGCACAGGGGTTAAGAGAAGCAAGGATCCATTGTGACCCAATGCAGGCTAACAATCTAATGATCCCTTGTGACACCAGGGGGCGTTAAAGTTCCAGGGATGAATTGTGACAGCTTGGGGCCCAATAGAAGCAAGGAACCATTATGACACCATGGAGGCCAAGAATCAAATGATTCATTGTGACATCAAGTGGCTTAAAAGGGCATGGGATGCATTGTGACACCACAGAGGTTAAGAGAAGCAAGGATCCATTTTGACCCAATGCAGGCTAACAATCTAATGATCCCTAGTGCAACCAATGGGCCTAAAAGGGGCAGGGATGAATTGTGAAAGCATGGGGCCCAATTAAAACCTGGTACAATTATGCCACCATGGAGGCCAAGAATCAAATGATTCATTGTGACATCAAGTGGCCTAAAAGGGCATGGGATGCATTGTGACACCACAGGGGTTAAGAGAAGCAAGGAACCATTGTGACCCAATGCAGGCTAACCATCTAATGATCCCTTGTGGCACCAGGGGGCGCAAAAGGACCACGGATGAACTCTGACAGCATGGGGACCTATAGAAGCAAGGAACCATTATGACACCATGAAGGCCAAGAATCAAATGGTTCATTGTAAGACCAAGTGGCCTAAAAGGGCTTGGAATGCATTGTGGCAGCACAGAGGTTAAGAGAAGCGAGGAACCATTGTGACCCAATGCAGACTAACAATCTAATGATCCCTTGTGACACCAATGGGCCTAAAAGGGCCAGGGATTACTTGTTACATCACGGGCACCAATAGAAGCAAGGATCTATTATGCCACCATGGAGGCCAAGAATCAAATGATTCATTGTGACATCAAGTGGCCTAAAAGGGCATGGGATGCATTGTGACACCACAGGGGTTAAGAGAAGCAAGGAACCCTTGTGACCCAATGCAGACTAACAATCTAATGACCCCTTGTGGCACCAGGGGGCGCAAAAGGACCACGGATGAACTCTGACAGCATGGGGACCTAGAGAAGCAAGGAACCATTATGACACCATGAAGGCCAAGAATCAAATGGTTCATTGTAAGACCAAGTGGCCTAAAAGGGCTTGGAATGCATTGTGACACCACAGAGGTTAAGAGAAGCAAGGATCCATTGTGACCCAATGGAGGCTAATATACCAAGGATCCCATTTGACACCAGGTGGCGTAAAAGGGCCAGGGATGAATTGTGACAGCATGGGGCCCAATAGAAACAAGGAACCATTATGACACCATGGAGGCCAAGAATCAAATGATTCATTGTGACATCAAGTGGCCTAAAAGGGCATGGGATGCATTGTGACACCACAGAGGATAAGAGAAGCAAGGAACCATTGTGACCCAATGCAGGCTAACAATCTAATGATCCCTTGTGGCACCAGGGGGTATAAAAAGGGCCAGGGATGGATTGTTACAGCACGGGGACCAATAGAAGCAAGGATCTATTATGCCACCGTGGAGGCCAAGAAACAAATGATTCATTGTGACATCAAGTGGCCTAAAAGGGCATGGGATGCATTGTGACACCACAGGGGTTAAGAGAAGCAAGGATCCATTGTGACCCAATGGAGGCTAATAATCCCAGGATCCCATTTGACACCAGGGGGCGTAAAAGGGCCAGGGATGAATTGTGACAGCATGGGGCCCAATAGAAACAAGGAACCATTATGACACCATGGAGGCCAAGAATGAAATGATTCATTGTGACATCAAGTGGCCTAAAAGGGCATGGGATGCATTGTGACAGCACAGGGGTTAAGAGAAACAAGGAACCATTGTGACCCAATGCAGGCTAACAATCTAATGATCCCTTGTGGCACCAGGGGGTATAAAAAGGGCCAGGGATGGATTGTTACAGCACGGGGACCAATAGAAGCAAGGATCTATTATGCCACCGTGGAGGCCAAGAAACAAATGATTCATTGTGACATCAAGTGGCCTAAATGGGCATGGGATGCATTGTGACAGCACAGGGGTTAAGAGAAGCAAGGATCCATTGTGACCCAATGGAGGCTAATAATCCCAGGATCCCATTTGACACCAGGGGGCGTAAAAGGGCCAGGGATGAATTGTGACAGCATGGGGCACAATAGAAACAAGGAACCATTATGCCACCATGGAGGCCAAGAATGAAATGATTCATTGTGACATCAAGTGGCCTAAAAGGGCATGGGATGCATTGTGACAGCACAGGGGTTAAGAGAAGCAAGGATCCATTGTGACCCAATGGAGGCTAATAATCCCAGGATCCCATTTGACACCAGGGGGCGTAAAAGGGCCAGGGATGAATTGTTACAGCATGGGGCCCAATAGAAACAAGGAACCATTATGACACCATGGAGGCCAAGAATCAAATGATTCATTGTAAGACCAAGTGGCCTAAAAGGGCATGGGATGCATTGTGACACCACAGAGGTTAAGAGAAGCAAGGAACCATTGTGACCCAATGCAGGCTAACAATCTAATGATCCCTTGTGACACCAATGGGCCTAAAAGGGGCAGGGATGAATTGTGAAAGCATGGGGCCCAAGTAAAACCTGGTACAATTATGCCACCATGGACGCCAATAATGAAATGATTCATTGTGTCATCAAGTGGCCTAAAAGGGCATGGGATGCATTGTGACACCACAGGGGTTAAGAGAAACAAGGATCCATTGTGACCCAATGGAGGCTAATAATCCCAGGATCCCATTTGACACCAGGGGGCGTAAAAGGGCCAGGGATGAATTGTGACAGCATGGGGCCCAATAGAAACAAGGAACCATTATGACACCATGGAGGCCAAGAATCAAATGATTCATTGTGACATCAAGTGGCCTAAAAGGGCATGGGATGCATTGTGACACCACAGGGGTTAGGAGAAGCAAGGAACCATTGTGACCCAATGCAGGCTAACAATCTAATGATCCCTTGTGGCACCAGGGGGCGCAAAAGGACCACGGATGAACTCTGACAGCATGGGGACCTATAGAAGCAAGGAACCATTATGACACCATGAAGGCCAAGAATCAAATGGTTCATTGTGTCATCAAGTGGCCTAAAAGGGCATGGGATGCATTGTGACAGCACAGGGGTTAAGAGAAGCAAGGATCCATTTTGACCCAATGGAGGCTAACAATCTAATGATCCCTTTTGACACCAATGGGCCTAAAAGGGGCAGGGATGTATTGTGAAAGCATGGGGCCCAAGTAAAACCTGGTACAAGTACGCCACCATGGAGGCCAAGAATCAAATGATTCATTGTGACATCAAGTGGCCTAAAAGGGCATGGGATGCATTGTGACACCACAGGGGTTAAGAGAAGCAAGGAACCATTGTGACCCAATGCAGGCTAACAATCTAAGAATCCCTTTTGACACCAGCGGGCGCAAAAGGACCACGGATGAACTCTGACAGCATGGGGACCTATAGAAGCAAGGAACCATTATGACGCCATGAAGGCCAAGAATCAAATGGTTCATTGTAAGACCAAGTGGCCTAAAAGGGCTTGGAATGCATTGTGACACCACAGAGGTTAAGAGAAGCAAGGAAACGTTGTGACCCAATGCAGGCTAACAATCTAATGATCCCTTGTGGCACCAGGGGGTATAAAAAGGGCCAGGGATGAATTGTGACAGCATGGGGCCCAATAGAAACAAGGAACCATTATGACACCATGGAGGCCAAGAATCTAATGATTCATTGTGACATCAAGTGGCCTAAAAGGGCATCGGATGCATTGTGGCAGCACAGAGGTTAAGAGAAGCAAGGATCCATTTTGACCCAATGGAGGCTAATAATCCAAGGATCCCATTTGACACCAGGTGGCGTAAAAGGGCCAGGGATGAATTGTGACAGCATGGGGCCCAATAGAAACAAGGAACAATTATGACACCATGGAGGCCAAGAATCAAATGATTCATTGTGACATCAAGTGGCCTAAAAGGGCATGGGATGCATTGTGACACCACAGAGGTTAAGAGAAGCAAGGAACCATTGTGACCCAATGCAGGCTAACAATCTAATGATCCCTTGTGGCACCAGGGGGTATAAAAAGGGCCAGGGATGGATTGTTACAGCACGGGGACCAATAGAAGCAAGGATCTATTATGCCACCGTGGAGGCCAAGAATCAAATGATTCATTGTGACATCAAGTGGCCTAAAAGGGCATGGGATGCATTGTGACACCACAGGGGTTAAGAGAAGCAAGGAACCATTGTGACCCAATGCAGGCTAACAATCTAATGATCCCTTGTGGCACCAGGGGGTATAAAAAGGGCCAGGGATGGATTGTTACAGCATGGGGCCCAATAGAAACAAGGAACCATTATGACACCATGGAGGCCAAGAATGAAATGATTCATTGTGACATCAAGTGGCCTAAAAGGGCATGGGATGCATTGTGACACCACAGGGGTTAACAGAAGCAAGGATCCATTGTGACCCAATGGAGGCTAATAATCCCAGGAACCCATTTGACACCAGGGGGCGTAAAAGGGCCAGGGATGAATTGTGACAGCATGGGGACATATAGAAACAAGGAACCATTATGACACCATGGAGGCCAAGAATCAAATGATTCATTGTGACATCAAGTGGCCTAAAAGGGCATGGGATGCATTGTGACACCACAGAGGTTAAGAGAAGCAATGAACCATTGTGACCCAATGCAGGCTGACAATCTAATGATCCCTTGTTTACACCAATGGGCCTAAAAGGGCCAGGGATGGATTGTTACAGCACGGGGACCAATAGAAGCAAGGATCTATTATGCCACCATGGAGGCCAAGAATCAAATGATTCATTGTGACATCAAGTGGCCTAAAAGGGCATGGGATGCATTGTGACGGCACAGGGGTTAAGAGAAGGAAGGATCCATTTTGACCCAATGCAGGCTAACAATCTAATGATCCCTTTTGACACCAATGGGCCTAAAAGGGGCAGGGATGTATTGTGAAAGCATGGGGCCCAAGTAAAACCTGGTACAATTACGCCAACATGGAGGCCAAGAATCAAATGATTCATTGTGACATCAAGTGGCCTAAAAGGGCATGGGATGCATTGTGACACCACAGGGGTTAAGAGAAGCAAGGAACCATTGTGATCCAATGCAGGCTAACAATCTAAGAATCCCTTTTGACACCAGCGGGCGCAAAAGGACCACGGATGAACTCTGACAGCATGGGGACCTATAGAAGCAAGGAACCATTATGACACCATGAAGGCCAAGAATCAAATGGTTCATTGTAAGACCAAGTGGCCTAAAAGGGCATGGAATGCATTGTGACACCACAGAGGATAAGAGAAGCAAGGAACCATTGTGACCCAATGCAGGCTAACAATCTAATGATCCCTTGTGGCACCAGGGGGTATAAAAAGGGCCAGGGATGGATTGTTACAGCACGGGGACCAATAGAAGCAAGGATCTATTATGCCACCGTGGAGGCCAAGAATCACATGATTCATTGTGACATCAAGTGGCCTAAAAGGGCATGGGATGCATTGTGACAGCACAGGGGTTAAGAGAAGCAAGGATCCATTGTGACCCAATGGAGGCTAATAATCCCTGGATCCCATTTGACACCAGGGGGCGTAAAAGGGCCAGGGATGAATTGTGACAGCATGGGGCCCAATAGAAACAAGGAACCATTATGGCACCATGGAGACCAAGAATCAAATGGTTCATTGTGACATCAAGTGGCCTAAAAGGGCATGGGATGCATTGTGACACCACAGAGGTTAAGAGAAGCAAGGAACCATTGTGACCCAATGCAGGCTAACAATCTAATGATCCCTTGTGACACCAATGGGCCTAAAAGGGGCAGGGATGAATTGTGAAAGCATGGGGCCCAAGTAAAACCTGGTACAATTACGCCACCATGGAGGCCAAGAATCAAATGATTCATTGCGATATCAAGTGGCCTAAAAGGGCATGGGATGCATTGTGACACCACAGGGGTTAAGAGAAGCAAGGAACCATTGTGACCCAATGCAGGCTAACAATCTAATGATCCCTTGTGACACCAATGGGCCTAAAAGGGGCAGGGATTAATTCTTACAGCGCGGGGACCAATAGAAGCAAGGATCTATTATGCCACCATGGAGGCCAAGAATCAAATGATTCATTGTGACATCAAGTGGCCTAAAAGGGCATGGCATGCATTGTGACAGCACAGGGGTTAAGAGAAGCAAGGATCCATTGTGATCCAATGGAGGCTAACAATCTAAGAATCCCTTTTGACACCAGGGGGCGCAAAAGGACCACGGATGAACTCTGACAGCATGGGGACCTATAGAAACAAGGAACCATTATGACACCATGAAGGCCAAGAATCAAATGGTTCATTGTAAGACCAAGTAGTCTAAAAGGGCTTGGAATGCATTGTGACACCACAGAGGTTAAGAGAAGCAAGGAACCATTGGAACCAATGCAGGCTAACAATCTAATGAAACCTTGTGGCACCAGGGGGTATAAAAAGGGCCAGGGATGGATTGTTACAGCACGGGGACCAATAGAAGCAAGGATCTATTATGCCACCGTGGAGGCCAAGAATCAAATGATTCATTGTGACATCAAGTGGCCTAAAAGGGCATGGGATGCATTGTGACAGCACAGGGGTTAAGAGAAGCAAGGATCCATTGTGACCCAATGGAGGCTAATAATGCCAGGATCCCATTTGACTCCAGGGGGCGTAAAAGGGCCAGGGATGAATTGTGACAGCATGGGGCCCAATAGAAACAAGGAACCATTATGACACCATGGAGGCCAAGAATCAAATGATTCATTGTGACATCAAGTGGCCTAAAAGGGCATGGGATGCATTGTGACACCACAGGGGTTAAGAGAAGCAAGGAACCATTGTGACCCAATGCAGGCTAACAATCTAAGATTCCCTTTTGACACCAGGGGGCGCAAAAGGACCACGGATGAACTCTGCCAGCATGGGGACCTATAGAAGCAAGGAACCATTATGACACCATGGAGGCCAAGAATCAAATGATTCATTGTAAGACCAAGTGGCCTAAAAGGGCTTGGAATGCATTGTGACACCACAGAGGTTAAGAGAAGCAAGGAAACGTTGTGACCCAATGGAGGCTAACAATCTAATGATCCCTTGTGGCACCAGGGGGTATAAAAAGGGCCAGGGATGAATTGTGACAGCATGGGGCCCAATAGAATCAAGGAACCATTATGACACCATGGAGGCCAAGAATCAAATGATTCATTGTGACATCAAGTGGCCTAAAAGGGCATGGGATGCATTGTGACACCACAGAGGTTAAGAGAAGCAAGGAACCATTGTGACCCAATGCAGGCTACCAATCTAATGATCCCTTGTGACACCAATGGGCCTAAAAGGGGCAGGGATGAATTGTGAAAGCATGGGGCCCAAGTAAAACCTGGTACAATTATGCCAACATGGAGGCCAAGGATCAAATGATTCATTGTGACATCAAGTGGCCTAAAAGGGCATGGGATGCATTGTGACACCACAGGGGTTAAGAGAAGCAAGGAACCATTGTGACCCAATGCAGGCCAACAATCTAATGATCCCTTGTGGCACCAGGGAGCGCAAAAGGACCACGGATGAACTCTGACAGCATGCGGACCTATAGAAGCAAGGAACCATTATGATACCATGAAGGCCAACAATCAAATGGTTCATTGTAAGACCAAGTGGCCTAAAAGGGCTTGGAATGCTTTGTGACAGCACAGAGGTTAAGAGAAGCAAGGAACCATTGTGACCCAATGCAGGCTAACAATCTAATGATCCCTTGTGGCACCAGGGGGTATAAAAAGTGCCAGGGATGGATTGTTACAGCACGGGGACCAATACAAGCAAGGATCTATTATGCGACCGTGGAGGCCAACAATCATATGGATCATTGTAAGACCAAGTGGCCTAAAAGGGCTTGGAATGCATTGTGACACCACAGAGGTTAAGAGAAGGAAGGAAACGTTGTGACCCAATGCAGGCTAACAATCTAATGAGCCCTTGTGGCACCAGGGGCTATAAAAAGGGCCAGGGATGAATTGTGACACCATGGGGCCCAATAGAAACAAGGAACCATTATGACACCATGGAGGCCAAGAATCAAATGATTCATTGTAAGACCAAGTGGCCTAAAAGGGCTTGGAATGCATTGTGACACCACAGAGGTTAAGAGAAGCAAGGAACCATTGTGACCCAATGCAGGCTAACAATCTAAGAATCCCTTTTGACACCAGGGGGCGCAAAAGGACCACGGATGAACTCTGACAGCATGGGGACCTATAGAAGCAAGGAACCATTATGACACCATGAAGGACAAGAATCAAAAGGTTCATTGTAAGACCAAGTGGCCTAAAAGGGCTTGGAATGCATTGTGACAGCACAGAGGTTAAGAGAAGCAAGGAACCATTGTGACCCAATGCAGGCTAACAATCTAATGATCCCTTGTGGCACCAGGGGTTATAAAAAGGGCCAGGGATGGATTGTTACAGCACGGGGACCAATAGAATCAAGGATCTATTATGCCACCGTGGAGGCCAAGAATCAAATGATTCATTGTGACATCAAGTGGCCTAAAAGGGCATGGGATGCATTGTGACAGCACAGGGGTTAAGAGAAGCAAGGATCCATTGTGACCCAATGCAGGCTAACAATCTAAGAATTCCTTTTGACACCAGGGGGCGCAAAAGGACCACGGATGAACTCTGAAAGCATGGGGACCTATAGAAGCAAGGAACCATTATGACAGCATGAAGGCCAAGAATCAAATGGTTCATTGTGACATCAAGTGGCCTAAAAGGGCTTGGAATGCATTGTGACACCACAGAGGTTAAGAGAAGCAAGGAACCATTGTGACCCAATGCAGGCTAACAATCTAATGATCCCTTTTGGCACCAGGGGCTATAAAAAGGGCCAGGGATGGATTGTGACAGCACGGGGAACAATAGAAGCAAGGATCTATTATGCCACCGTGGAGGCCAAGAATCAAATGATTCATTGTGACATCAAGAGGCCTAAAAGTGCATGGGATGCATTGTGACACCACAGGGGTTAAGAGAAGCAAGGATCCATTTTGACCCAATGCAGGCTAACAATCTCAGAATCCCTTTTGACACCAGGGGGCGCAAAAGGACCACGGATGAACTCTGAAAGCATGGGGACCTATAGAAGCAAGGAACCATTATGACACCATGAAGGCCAAGAATGAAATGATTCATTGTGACATCAAGTGGCCTAAAAGGGCATGGGATGCATTGTGACACCACAGAGGTTAAGAGAAGCAAGGAACCATTGTGACCCAATGGAGGCTAATTATCCCAGGATCCCATTTGACACCAGGGGGCGTAAATGGGCCAGGCATGAATTGTGACAGCATGGGGACCAATAGAAACAAGGAACCATTATGACACCATGGAGGCCAAGAATGAAATGATTCATTGTGACATCAAGTGGCCTAAAAGGGCATGGGATGCATTGTGACACCACAGAGGTTAAGAGAAGCAGGGAACCATTGTGACCCAATGCAGGCTAACAATCTAATGATCTCTTGTGACACCAATGGGCCTAAAAGGGCCAGGGATGAATTGTTGCAGCACGGGGACCAATAGAAGCAAGGATCTATTATGCCACCATGGAGGCCAAGAATCAAATAATTCATTGTGACATCAAGTGGCCTAAAAGGGCATGGGATGCATTGTGACAGCACAGGGGTTAAGAGAATCAAGGATCCATTGTGACCCAATGCAGGCTAACAATCTAATGATCCCTTTTGACACCAATGGGCCTAAAAGTGGCAGAGATTTATTGTGAAAGCATGGGGCCCAATTAAAACCTGGTACAATTACGCCACCATGGAGGCCAAGAATCAAATGATTCATTGTGACATCAAGTGGCCTAAAAGGGCAGGGGATGCATTGTGACACCACAGGGGTTAAGAGAAGCAAGGAACCATTGTGACCCAATGGAGGGTAACAATCTAATGATCCCTTCTGACACCAATGGGCCTAAAAGGGCCAGGGATGAATTGTTACAGCACTGGGACCAATAGAAGCAAGTATCTATTATGCCACCATGGAGGCCTAGAATCAAATAATTCATTGTGACATCATGTGGCCTAAAAGGGCATGGGATGCATTGTGACACCACAGAGGTTAAGAGAAGCAAGGATCCATTGTGACCCAATGGAGGCTAACAATCTAATGATCCCTTGAGAAACCAGGGCGCCCAAAAGGGGCAGGGATGAATTCTGACAGCATGGGGCCCAATAGAAACAAGGAACCATTATGACACCATGGAGGCAAAGAATCAAATGATTCATTGCGACATCAAGTGGCCTAAAAGGGCATGGGATGCATTGCGACACCACAGGGGTTAAGAGAAGCAAGGATCCATTGTGACCCAATTGAGGCTAATAATCCCAGGATCCCATTTGACACCAGGGGGCGTAAAAGGGCCAGGGATGAATTGTGGCAGCATGGGGCCCAATAGAAACAAGGAACCATTATGACACCATGGAGGCCAAGAATCAAATGATTCATTTTGACATCAAGTGGCCTAAAAGGGCATGGGATGCATTGTGACAGCACAGGGGTTAAGAGAAGGAAGGATCCATTGTGACCCAATGCAGGCTAACAATCTAATGATCCCTTTTGACACCAATGGGCCTAAAAGGGGCAGGGATGTATTGTGAAAGCATGGGGCCCAAGTAAAACCTGTTACAAGTACGCCACCATGGAGGCCAAGAATCAAATGATTCATTGTGACATCAAGTGGCCTAAAAGGGCATGGGATGCATTGTGACACCACAGGGGTTAAGAGAAGCAAGGAACCATTGTGACCCAATGGAGGGTAACAATCTAATGATCCCTTCTGACACCAATGGGCCTAAAAGGGCCAGGCATGAATTGTTACAGCACTGGGACCAATAGAAGCAAGGATCTATTATGCCACCATGGAGGCCAAAAATCAAATAATTCATTGTGACATCATGTGGCCTAAAAGGGCATGGGATGCATTGTGACACCACAGAGGTTAAGAGAAGCAAGGAAACGTTGTGACCCAATTGAGGCTAACAATCTAATGATCCCTTGAGAAACCAGGGGGCCCAAAAGGGCCAGGGATGAATTCTGACAGCATGGGGCCCAATAGAAACAAGGAACCATTATGACACCATGGAGGCAAAGAATCAAATGATTCATTGCGACATCAAGTGGCCTAAAAGGGCATGGGATGCATTGCGACACCACAGGGGTTAAGAGAAGCAAGGATCCATTGTGACCCAATTGAGGCTAATAATCCCAGGATCCCATTTGACACCAGGGGGCGTAAAAGGGCCAGGGATGAATTGTGACAGCATGGGGCCCAATAGAAACAAGGAACCATTATGACACCATGGAGGCCAAGAATCAAATGATTCATTGTGACATCAAGTGGCGTAAAAGGGCATGGGATGCATTGTGACACCACAGAGGTTAAGAGAAGCAAGGAACCATTGTGACCCAATGCAGGCTAACAATCTAATGATCCCTTGTGACACCAATGGGCCTAAAAGCGGCAGGGATGAATTGTGAAAGCATGGGGCCCAAGTAAAACCTGGTACAATTATGCCACCATGGAGGCCAAGAATCAAATGATTCATTGTGACATCAAGTGGCCTAAAAGGGCATGGGATGCATTGTGACACCACAGGGGTTAAGAGAAGCAAGGATCCATTGTGACCCAATGGAGGCTAACAATCTAATGATCCCTTTTGACACCAAGGGGCGTAAAAGGACCACAGATGAGCTCTGACAGCATGGGGACATATAGAAGCAAGGAACCATTATGACACCATGAAGGCCAAGAATCAAATTGTTCATTGTAAGACCAAGTGGCCTAAAAGGGCTTGGAATGCATTGTGACACCACAGAGGTTAAGAGAAGCAAGGAACCATTGTGACCCAATGGAGGCTAACAATCTAATGATCCCTTGTGACACCAATGGCCCTAAAAGGGGCACGATGGATTGTTACAGCACGGGGACCAATAGAAGAAAGGATCCATTATGCCACCATGGAGGCCAAGAATCAAATGATTCATTGTGAAATCAAGTGGCCTAAAAGGGCATGGGATGCATTGTGACACCACAGGGGTTAAGAGAAGCAAGGATCCATTGTGACCCAATGCAGGCTAATAATCCCAGGATCCCATTTTACACCAGGGGGCGTAAAATGGCCAGGGATGTATTGTGACAGCATGGGGCCCAATAGAAACAAGGAACCATTATGACACCATGGAGGCCAAGAATCAAATGATTCATTGTGACATCAAGTGGCCTAAAAGGGCATGGGATGCATTGTGACACCACAGAGGTTAAGAGAAGCAAGGAACCATTGTGACCCAATGCAGGCTAACAATCTAATGAACCCTTGTGGCACCAGGGGGTATAAAAAGGGGCCAGGGATGGATTGTTACAGCACGGGGACCAATAGAAGCAAGGATCTATTATGCCACCGTGGAGGCCAAGAATCAAATGATTCATTGTGACATCAAGTGGCCTAAAAGGGCATGGGATGCATTGTGACAGCACAGGGCTTAAGAGAAGCAAGGAACCATTGTGACCCAATGGAGGCTAACAACCTAATGATCCCTTGTGACACCAATGGGCCTAAAAGGGGCAGGGATGAATTGTGAAAGCATGGGGCCCAAGTAAAACCTGGTACAATTATGCCACCATGGAGGCCAAGAATCAAATGATTCATTGTGACATCAAGTGGCCTAAAAGGGCATGGGATGCATTGTGACACCACAGGGGTTAAGAGAAGCAAGCATCCATTGTGACCCAATGCAGGCTAACAATCTAATGATCCCTTTTGACACCAAGGGGCGCAAAAGGGCCACGGATGAGCTCTGACAGCATGGGGACCTATAGAAGCAAGGAACCATTATGACACCATGAAGGCCAAGAATCAAATTGTTCATTGTAAGACCAAGTGGCCTAAAAGGGCTTGGAATGCATTGTGACACCACAGAGGTTAAGAGAAGCAAGGAACCATTGTGACCCAATGCAGGCTAACAATCTAATGATCCCTTGTGACACCAATGGGCCTAAAAGGGGCAGGGATTAATTCTTACAGCACGAGGACCAATAGAAGCAAGGATCTATTATGCCACCATGGAGGCCAAGAATGAAATGATTCATTGTGACATCAAGTGGCCTAAAAGGGCTTGGAATGCATTGTGACAGCACAGGGGTTAAGAGAAGCAAGGATCCATTGTGACCCAATGCAGGCTAACAATCTAAGCATCCCTTTTGACACCAGGGGGCGCAAAAGGACCACGGATGAACTCTGACAGCAGGGGGTCCTATAGAAGCAAGGAACCATTATGACACCATGAAGGCCAAGAATCAAATGGTTCATTGTAAGACCAAGTGGCCTAAAAGGGCTTGGAATGCATTGTGACAGCACAGAGGTTAAGAGAAGCAAGGAACCATTGTGACCCAATGCAGGCTAACAATCTAATGAACCCTTGTGGCACCCGGGGGTATAAAAAGGGCCAGGGATGCATTGTTACAGCACCGGGACCAATAGAAGCAAGGATCTATTATGCCACCGTGGAGGCCAAGAATCAAATGATTCATTGTGACATCAAGTGGCCTAAAAGGGCATGGGATGCATTGTGACACCACAGGGGTTAAGAGAAGCAAGGAACCATTGTGACCCAATGCAGACTAACAATCTAATGATGCCTTGTGGCACCCGGGGGTATAAAAAGGGCCAGGGATGGATTGTTACAGCACGGGGACCAATAGAAGCAAGGATCTATTATGCCACCCTGGAGACCAAGAATCAAATGATTCATTGTGACATCAAGAGGCCTAAAAGGGCATGGGATGCATTGTGACACCACAGGGGTTAAGAGAAGCAAGGATCCATTGTGACCCAATAAAGGCTAATTATCCCAGGATCCCATTTGACACCAGGGGGCGTAAATGGGCCAGGGATGAATTGTGACAGCATGGGGCCCAATAGAAACAAGGAACCATTATGACACCATGGAGGCCAAGAATGAAATGATTCATTGTGACATCAAGTGGCCTAAAAGGGCATGGGATGCATTGTGACACCACAGAGGTTAAGAGAAGCAAGGAACCATTGTGACCCAATGCAGGCTAACAATCTAATGATCTCTTGTGACACCAATGGGCCTAAAAGGGCCAGGGATGAATTGTTGCAGCACGGGGACCAATAGAAGCAAGGATCTATTATGCCACCATGGAGGCCAAGAATCAAATGATTCATTGTGACATCAAGTGGCCTAAAAGGGCATGGGATGCATTGTGACACCACAGGGGTTAAGAGAAGCAAGGATCCATTGTGACCCAATGGAGGCTAACAATCTAATGATCCCTTTTGACACCAAGGGGCGTAAAAGGACCACAGATGAGCTCTGACAGCATGGGGACATATAGAAGCAAGGAACCATTATGACACCATGAAGGCCAAGAATCAAATTGTTCATTGTAAGACCAAGTGGCCTAAAAGGGCTTGGAATGCATTGTGACACCACAGAGGTTAAGAGAAGCAAGGAACCATTGTGACCCAATGGAGGCTAACAATCTAATGATCCCTTGTGACACCAATGGCCCTAAAAGGGGCACGATGGATTGTTACAGCACGGGGACCAATAGAAGAAAGGATCCATTATGCCACCATGGAGGCCAAGAATCAAATGATTCATTGTGAAATCAAGTGGCCTAAAAGGGCATGGGATGCATTGTGACACCACAGGGGTTAAGAGAAGCAAGGATCCATTGTGACCCAATGCAGGCTAATAATCCCAGGATCCCATTTTACACCAGGGGGCGTAAAATGGCCAGGGATGTATTGTGACAGCATGGGGCCCAATAGAAACAAGGAACCATTATGACACCATGGAGGCCAAGAATCAAATGATTCATTGTGACATCAAGTGGCCTAAAAGGGCATGGGATGCATTGTGACACCACAGAGGTTAAGAGAAGCAAGGAACCATTGTGACCCAATGCAGGCTAACAATCTAATGAACCCTTGTGGCACCAGGGGGTATAAAAAGGGGCCAGGGATGGATTGTTACAGCAC
This sequence comes from Cinclus cinclus, assembly GCF_963662255.1. Lineage (NCBI taxonomy): Eukaryota > Metazoa > Chordata > Aves > Passeriformes > Cinclidae > Cinclus > Cinclus cinclus. The sequence goes on along the minus strand of NC_085051.1, from coordinate 794,375 downwards.
GGGGACCAATAGAAGCAAGGATCTATTATGCCACCGTGGAGGCCAAGAATCAAATGATTCATTGTGACATCAAGTGGCCTAAAAGGGCATGGGATGCATTGTGACAGCACAGGGCTTAAGAGAAGCAAGGAACCATTGTGACCCAATGGAGGCTAACAACCTAATGATCCCTTGTGACACCAATGGGCCTAAAAGGGGCAGGGATGAATTGTGAAAGCATGGGGCCCAAGTAAAACCTGGTACAATTATGCCACCATGGAGGCCAAGAATCAAATGATTCATTGTGACATCAAGTGGCCTAAAAGGGCATGGGATGCATTGTGACACCACAGGGGTTAAGAGAAGCAAGCATCCATTGTGACCCAATGCAGGCTAACAATCTAATGATCCCTTTTGACACCAAGGGGCGCAAAAGGGCCACGGATGAGCTCTGACAGCATGGGGACCTATAGAAGCAAGGAACCATTATGACACCATGAAGGCCAAGAATCAAATTGTTCATTGTAAGACCAAGTGGCCTAAAAGGGCTTGGAATGCATTGTGACACCACAGAGGTTAAGAGAAGCAAGGAACCATTGTGACCCAATGCAGGCTAACAATCTAATGATCCCTTGTGACACCAATGGGCCTAAAAGGGGCAGGGATTAATTCTTACAGCACGAGGACCAATAGAAGCAAGGATCTATTATGCCACCATGGAGGCCAAGAATGAAATGATTCATTGTGACATCAAGTGGCCTAAAAGGGCTTGGAATGCATTGTGACAGCACAGGGGTTAAGAGAAGCAAGGATCCATTGTGACCCAATGCAGGCTAACAATCTAAGCATCCCTTTTGACACCAGGGGGCGCAAAAGGACCACGGATGAACTCTGACAGCAGGGGGTCCTATAGAAGCAAGGAACCATTATGACACCATGAAGGCCAAGAATCAAATGGTTCATTGTAAGACCAAGTGGCCTAAAAGGGCTTGGAATGCATTGTGACAGCACAGAGGTTAAGAGAAGCAAGGAACCATTGTGACCCAATGCAGGCTAACAATCTAATGAACCCTTGTGGCACCCGGGGGTATAAAAAGGGCCAGGGATGCATTGTTACAGCACCGGGACCAATAGAAGCAAGGATCTATTATGCCACCGTGGAGGCCAAGAATCAAATGATTCATTGTGACATCAAGTGGCCTAAAAGGGCATGGGATGCATTGTGACACCACAGGGGTTAAGAGAAGCAAGGAACCATTGTGACCCAATGCAGACTAACAATCTAATGATGCCTTGTGGCACCCGGGGGTATAAAAAGGGCCAGGGATGGATTGTTACAGCACGGGGACCAATAGAAGCAAGGATCTATTATGCCACCATGGAGACCAAGAATCAAATGATTCATTGTGACATCAAGAGGCCTAAAAGGGCATGGGATGCATTGTGACACCACAGGGGTTAAGAGAAGCAAGGATCCATTGTGACCCAATAAAGGCTAATTATCCCAGGATCCCATTTGACACCAGGGGGCGTAAATGGGCCAGGGATGAATTGTGACAGCATGGGGCCCAATAGAAACAAGGAACCATTATGACACCATGGAGGCCAAGAATGAAATGATTCATTGTGACATCAAGTGGCCTAAAAGGGCATGGGATGCATTGTGACACCACAGAGGTTAAGAGAAGCAAGGAACCATTGTGACCCAATGCAGGCTAACAATCTAATGATCTCTTGTGACACCAATGGGCCTAAAAGGGCCAGGGATGAATTGTTGCAGCACGGGGACCAATAGAAGCAAGGATCTATTATGCCACCATGGAGGCCAAGAATCAAATGATTCATTGTGACATCAAGTGGCCTAAAAGGGCATGGGATGCATTGTGACAGCACAGGGGTTAAGAGAATCAAGGATCCATTGTGACCCAATGCAGGCTAACAATCTAATGATCCCTTTTGACACCAATGGGCCTAAAAGGGGCAGGGATGTATTGTGAAAGCATGGGGCCCAATTAAAACCTGGTACAATTACGCCACCATGGAGGCCAAGAATCAAATGATTCATTGTGACATCAAGTGGCCTAAAAGGGCAGGGGATGCATTGTGACACCACAGGGGTTAAGAGAAGCAAGGAACCATTGTGACCCAATGGAGGGTAACAATCTAATGATCCCTTCTGACACCAATGGGCCTAAAAGGGCCAGGGATGAATTGTTACAGCACTGGGACCAATAGAAGCAAGTATCTATTATGCCACCATGGAGGCCTAGAATCAAATAATTCATTGTGACATCATGTGGCCTAAAAGGGCATGGGATGCATTGTGACACCACAGAGGTTAGGAGAAGCAAGGATCCATTGTGACCCAATGGAGGCTAACAATCTAATGATCCCTTGAGAAACCAGGGCGCCCAAAAGGGGCAGGGATGAATTCTGACAGCATGGGGCCCAATAGAAACAAGGAACCATTATGACACCATGGAGGCAAAGAATCAAATGATTCATTGCGACATCAAGTGGCCTAAAAGGGCATGGGATGCATTGCGACACCACAGGGGTTAAGAGAAGCAAGGATCCATTGTGACCCAATTGAGGCTAATAATCCCAGGATCCCATTTGACACAAGGGGGCGTAAAAGGGCCAGGGATGAATTGTGGCAGCATGGGGCCCAATAGAAACAAGGAACCATTATGACACCATGGAGGCCAAGAATCAAATGATTCATTGTGACATCAAGTGGCCTAAAAGGGCATGGGATGCATTGTGACAGCACAGGGGTTAAGAGAAGGAAGGATCCATTGTGACCCAATGCAGGCTAACAATCTAATGATCCCTTTTGACACCAATGGGCCTAAAAGGGGCAGGGATGTATTGTGAAAGCATGGGGCCCAAGTAAAACCTGTTACAATTACGCCACCATGGAGGCCAAGAATCAAATGATTCATTGTGACATCAAGTGGCCTAAAAGGGCATGGGATGCATTGTGACACCACAGGGGTTAAGAGAAGCAAGGAACCATTGTGACCCAATGGAGGGTAACAATCTAATGATCCCTTCTGACACCAATGGGCCTAAAAGGGCCAGGCATGAATTGTTACAGCACTGGGACCAATAGAAGCAAGGATCTATTATGCCACCATGGAGGCCAAGAATCAAATAATTCATTGTGACATCATGTGGCCTAAAAGGGCATGGGATGCATTGTGACACCACAGGGGTTAAGAGAAGCAAGGATCCATTGTGACCCAATTGAGGCTAACAATCTAATGATCCCTTGAGAAACCAGGGGGCCCAAAAGGGCCAGGGATGAATTCTGACAGCATGGGGCCCAATAGAAACAAGGAACCATTATGACACCATGGAGGCAAAGAATCAAATGATTCATTGCGACATCAAGTGGCCTAAAAGGGCATGGGATGCATTGCGACACCACAGGGGTTAAGAGAAGCAAGGATCCATTGTGACCCAATTGAGGCTAATAATCCCAGGATCCCATTTGACACCAGGGGGCGTAAAAGGGCCAGGGATGAATTGTGACAGCATGGGGCCCAATAGAAACAAGGAACCATTATGACACCATGGAGGCCAAGAATCAAATGATTCATTGTGACATCAAGTGGCGTAAAAGGGCATGGGATGCATTGTGACACCACAGGGGTTAAGAGAAGCAAGGATCCATTGTGACCCAATGGAGGCTAACAATCTAATGATCCCTTTTGACACCAAGGGGCGTAAAAGGACCACAGATGAGCTCTGACAGCATGGGGACATATAGAAGCAAGGAACCATTATGACACCATGAAGGCCAAGAATCAAATTGTTCATTGTAAGACCAAGTGGCCTAAAAGGGCTTGGAATGCATTGTGACACCACAGAGGTTAAGAGAAGCAAGGAACCATTGTGACCCAATGGAGGCTAACAATCTAATGATCCCTTGTGACACCAATGGGCCTAAAAGGGGCACGATGGATTGTTACAGCACGGGGACCAATAGAAGAAAGGATCCATTATGCCACCATGGAGGCCAAGAATCAAATGATTCATTGTGAAATCAAGTGGCCTAAAAGGGCATGGGATGCATTGTGACACCACAGGGGTTAAGAGAAGCAAGGATCCATTGTGACCCAATGCAGGCTAATAATCCCAGGATCCCATTTTACACCAGGGGGCGTAAAATGGCCAGGGATGTATTGTGACAGCATGGGGCCCAATAGAAACAAGGAACCATTATGACACCATGGAGGCCAAGAATCAAATGATTCATTGTGACATCAAGTGGCCTAAAAGGGCATGGGATGCATTGTGACACCACAGAGGTTAAGAGAAGCAAGGAACCATTGTGACCCAATGCAGGCTAACAATCTAATGAACCCTTGTGGCACCAGGGGGTATAAAAAGGGGCCAGGGATGGATTGTTACAGCACGGGGACCAATAGAAGCAAGGATCTATTATGCCACCGTGGAGGCCAAGAATCAAATGATTCATTGTGACATCAAGTGGCCTAAAAGGGCATGGGATGCATTGTGACAGCACAGGGCTTAAGAGAAGCAAGGAACCATTGTGACCCAATGGAGGCTAACGATCTAATGATCCCTTGTTACACCAATGGGCCTAAAAGGGGCAGGGATGAATTGTGAAAGCATGGGGCCCAAGTAAAACCTGGTACAATTATGCCACCATGGAGGCCAAGAATCAAATGATTCATTGTGACATCAAGTGGCCTAAAAGGGCATGGGATGCATTGTGACACCACAGGGGTTAAGAGAAGCAAGCATCCATTGTGACCCAATGCAGGCTAACAATCTAATGATCCCTTTTGACACCAAGGGGCGCAAAAGGACCACGGATGAGCTCTGACAGCATGGGGACCTATAGAAGCAAGGAACCATTATGACACCATGAAGGCCAAGAATCAAATTGTTCATTGTAAGACCAAGTGGCCTAAAAGGGCTTGGAATGCATTGTGACACCACAGAGGTTAATAGAAGCAAGGAACCATTGTGACCCAATGCAGGCTAACAATCTAATGATCCCTTGTGACACCAATGGGCCTAAAAGGGGCAGGGATTAATTCTTACAGCACGAGGACCAATAGAAGCAAGGATCTATTATGCCACCATGGAGGCCAAGAATCAAATGATTCATTGTGACATCAAGTGGCCTAAAAGGGCTTGGAATGCATTGTGACAGCACAGGGGTTAAGAGAAGCAAGGATCCATTGTGACCCAATGCAGGCTAACAATCTAATGATCCCTTGTGACACCAATGGGCCTAAAAGGGGGAGCGATGAATTGTGAAAGCATGGGGCCCAAGTAAAACCTGGTACAATTATGCCACCATGGAGGCCAAGAATCAAATGATTCATTGTGACATCAAGTGGCCTAAAAGGGCATGGGATGCATTGTGACACCACAGGGGTTAAGAGAAGCAAGGATCCATTGTGACCCAATGGAGGCTAACAATCTAATGATCCCTTTTGACACAAAGGTGCGTAAAAGGACCACGGATGAGCTCTGACAGCATGGGGACATATAGAAGCAAGGAACCATTATGACGCCATGAAGGCCAAGAATCAAATTGTTCATTGTAAGACCAAGTGGCCTAAAAGGGCTTGGAATGCATTGTGACACCACAGAGGTTAAGAGAAGCAAGGAACCATTGTGACCCAATGCAGCCTAACAATCTAATGATCCCTTGTGACACCAATGGGCCTAAAAGGGGCAGGGATGAATTGTGAAAGCATGGGGCCCAAGTAAAACCTGGTACAATTACGCCACCATGGAGGCCAAGAATCAAATGATTCATTGTGACATCAAGTGGCCTAAAAGGGCATGGGATGCATTGTGACACCACAGGGGTTAAGAGAAGCAAGGAACCATTGTGACCCAATGCAGACTAACAATCTAATGATCCCTTGTGGCACCAGGGGGTATAAAAAGGGCCTGGGATGGATTGTTACAGCACGGGGACCAATAGAAGCAAGGATCTATTATGCCACCGTGAAGGCCAAGAATCAAATGATTCATTGTGACATCAAGTGGCCTAAAAGGGCATGGGATGCATTGTGACACCACAGGGGTTAAGAGAAGCAAGGATCCATTGTGACCCAATGGAGGCTAATAATCCCAGGAACCCATTTGACACCAGGGGGCGTAAAAGGACCACGGATGAACTCTGACAGCATGGGGCCCAATAGAAACAAGGAACCATTATGACACCATGGAGGCCAAGAATCAAATGATTCATTGTGACATCAAGTGGCCTAAAAGGGCATGGGATGCATTGTGACACCACAGGGGTTAAGATAAGCAAGGAACCATTGTGACCCAATGCAGGCTAAAAATCTAATGATCCCTTGTGACACCAATGGGCCTAAAAGGGGCAGGGATGAATTGTTACAGCACGGGGACCAATAGAAGCAAGGATCTATTATGCCACCATTGAGGCCAAGAATCAAATGATTCATTGTGACATCAAGTGGCCTAAAAGGGCATGGGATGCATTGTGACAGCACAGGGGTTAAGAGAAGCAAGGATCCATTGTGACCCAATGCAGGCTAACAATCTAATGATCCCTTGTGACACCAATGGGCCTAAAAGGGCCAGGGACGTATTGTGAAAGCATGGGGCCCAATTAAAACCTGGTACAATTACGCGACCATGGAGGCCAAGAATCAGATGATTCATTGTGACATCAAGTGGCCTAAAAGGGCATGGGATGCATTGTGACACCACAGGGGTTAAGAGAAGCAAGCATCCATTGTGACCCAATGCAGGCTAAGAATCTAAGAATCCCTTTTGACACCAGCGGGCGCAAAAGGACCACGGATGAACTCTGACAGCATGGGGACCTATAGAAGCAAGGAACCATTATGACACCATGAAGGCCAAGAATCAAATGGTTCATTGTAAGACCAAGTGGCCTAAAAGGGCTTGGAATGCATTGTGACACCACAGAGGTTAAGAGAAGCAAGGATCCATTGTGACCCAATGGAGGCTAATAATCCCAGGATCCCATTTGACACCAGGGGTCGCAAAAGGGCCAGGGATGAATTGTGACAGCATGGGGCCCAATAGAAACAAGGAACCATTATGACACCATGGAGGCCAAGAATCAAATGATTCATTGTGACATCAAGTGGCCTAAAAGGGCATGGGATGCATTGTGACACCACAGAGGTTAAGAGAAGCAAGGAACCATTGTGACCCAATGCAGGCTAACAATCTAATGAACCCTTGTGGCACCAGGGGGTATAAAAAGGGCCAGGGATGGATTGTTACAGCACGGGGACCAATAGAAACAAGGATCTATTATGCCACCGTGGAGGCCAAGAATCAAATGATTCATTGTGACATCAAGTGGCCTAAAAGGGCATGGGATGCATTGTGACAGCACAGGGGTTAAGAGAAGCAAGGAACCATTGTGACCCAATGCAGGCTAACAATCTAATGATCCCTTTTGACACCAAGGGGCGCAAAAGGACCACGGATGAGCTCTGACAGCATGGGGACCTATAGAAGCAAGGAACCATTGTGACCCAATGTAGGCTAACAATCTAATGATCCCTTGTGACACCAGGGGTTATAAAAAGGACCAGGGATGGATTGGTATAGCACGGGACCAATAGAAGCAAGGAAACATTGTGACACATTGAAGGCCAAGAATCAAATGATTCATTGTGACATCAAGTGGCCTAAAAGGGCATGGGATGCATTGTGACAGCACAGGGGTTAAGAGAAGCAAGGATCCATTGTGACCCAATGGAGGCTAATAATCCCAGGAACCCATTTGACACCAGGGGGCGTAAAAGGGCCAGGGATGAATTGTGACAGCATGGGGCCCAATAGAAACAAGGAAACATTATGCCACCATGGAGGCCAAGAATCAAATGATTCATTGTGACATCAAGTGGCCTAAAAGTGCATGGGATGCATTGTGACACCACAGAGGTTAAGAGAAGCAAGGAACCATTGTGACCCAATGCAGGCTAACAATCTAATGATCCCTTGTGGCACGAGGGGTTTTAAAATGGCCAGGGATGGATTGTTACAGCACGGGGACCAATAGAAGCAAGGATCTATTATGCCACCGTGGAGGCCAAGAATCAAATGATTCATTGTGACATCAAGTGGCCTAAAAGGGCATGGGATGCATTGTGACAGCACAGGGGTTAAGAGAAGCAAGGATCCATTGTGACCCAATGGAGGCTAATAATCCCAGGAACCCATTTGACACCAGGGGGCGTAAAAGGGCCAGGGATGAATTGTGACAGCATGGGGCCCAATAGAAACAAGGAACCATTATGACACCATGGAGGCCAAGAATCAAATGATTCATTGTGACATCAAGTGGCCTAAAAGGGCATGGGATGCATTGTGACACCACAGGGGTTAAGATAAGCAAGGAACCATTGTGACCCAATGCAGGCTAAAAATCTAATGATCCCTTGTGACACCAATGGGCCTAAAAGGGGCAGGGATGAATTGTTACAGCACGGGGACCAATAGAAGCAAGGATCTATTATGCCACCATTGAGGCCAAGAATCAAATGATTCATTGTGACATCAAGTGGCCTAAAAGGGCATGGGATGCATTGTGACAGCACAGGGGTTAAGAGAAGCAAGGATCCATTGTGACCCAATGCAGGCTAACAATCTAATGATCCCTTGTGACACCAATGGGCCTAAAAGGGCCAGGGACGTATTGTGAAAGCATGGGGCCCAATTAAAACCTGGTACAATTACGCCACCATGGAGGCCAAGAATCAAATGATTCATTGTGACATCAAGTGGCCTAAAAGGGCATGGGATGCATTGTGACACCACAGGGGTTAAGAGAAGCAAGCATCCATTGTGACCCAATGCAGGCTAACAATCTAAGAATCCCTTTTGACACCAGCGGGCGCAAAAGGACCACGGATGAACTCTGACAGCATGGGGACCTATAGAAGCAAGGAACCATTATGACACCATGAAGGCCAAGAATCAAATGGTTCATTGTAAGACCAAGTGGCCTAAAAGGGCTTGGAATGCATTGTGACAGCACAGAGGTTAAGAGAAGCGAGGAACCATAGTGCCCCAATGCAGGCAAACAATCTAATGATCCCTTGTGGCACCAGGGGGTATAAAAAGAGCCAGGGATGGATTGTTACAGCACGGGGACCAATAGAAGCAAGGATCGATTATGCCACCATGGAGGCCAAGAATCAAATGATTCATTGTGACATCAAGTGGCCTAAAAGGGCATGGGATGCATTGTGACAGCACAGGGGTTAAGAGAAGCAAGGATCCATTGTGACCCAATGGAGGCTAATAATCCCAGGATCCCATTTGACACCAGGGGGCGTAAAAGGGCCAGGGATGAATTGTGACAGCATGGGGCCCAATAGAAACAAGGAACCATTATGCCACCATGGAGGCCAAGAATCAAATGATTCATTGTGACATCAAGTGGCCTAAAAGGGCATGGGATGCATGGTGACACCACAGAGGTTAAGAGAAGCAGGGAACCATTGTGACCCAATGCAGGCTAACAATCTAATGATCCCTTGTGGCACCAGGGGGTATAAAAAGCACCAGGGATGGATTGTTACAGCACGGGGACCAATAGAAGCAAGGATCTATTATGCCACCGTGGAGGCCAAGAATCAAATGATTCATTGTGACATCAAGTGGCCTAAAAGGGCATGGGATGCATTGTGACCGCACAGGGGTTAAGAGAAGCAAGGAACCATTGTGACCCAATGCAGGCTAACAATCTAAGAATCCCTTTTGACACCAGGGGGCGCAAAAGGACCACGGATGAACTCTGACAGCATCGGGACCTATAGAAGCAAGGAACCATTATGACACCATGAAGGCCAAGAATCAAATGGTTCATTGTAAGACCAAGTGGCCTAAAAGGGCTTGGAATGCATTGTGACACCACAGAGGATAAGAGAAGCGAGGAACCATTGTGCCCCAATGCAGGCAAACAATCTAATGATCCCTTGTGGCACCAGGGGGTATAAAAAGGGCCAGGGATTGATTGTTACAGCACGGGGACCAATAGAAGCAAGGATCTATTATGCCACCGTGGAGGCCAAGAATCAAATGATTCATTGTGACATCAAGTGGCCTAAAAGGGCATGGGATGCATTGTGACAGCACAGGGGTTAAGAGAAGCAAGGATCCATTGTGACCCAATGGAGGCTAATAATCCCAGGATCCCATTTGACACCAGGGGGCGTAAAAGGGCCAGGGATGAATTGTGACAGCATGGGGCCCAATAGAAACAAGGAACCATTATGACACCATGGAGGCCAAGAATCAAATGATTCATTGTGACATCAAGTGGCCTAAAAGGGCATGGGATGCATTGTGACACCACAGAGGTTAAGAGAAGCAAGGAACCATTGTGACCCAATGCAGGCTAACAATCTAATGATCCCTTGTGACACCAATGGGCCTAAAAGGGGCAGGGATGAATTGTGACAGCATGGGGCCCAAGTAAAACCTGTTACAATTATGCCACCATGGAGGCCAAGAATCAAATGATTCATTGTGACATCAAGTGGCCTAAAAGGGCATGGGATGCATTGTGACAGCACAGGGGTTAAGAGAAGCAAGGAACCATTGTGACCCAATGCAGGCTAACAATCTAATGATCCCTTGTGGCACCAGGGGGCGCAAAAGGACCACGGATGAACTCTGACAGCATGGGGACCTATAGAATCAAGGAACCATTATGACACCATGAAGGCCAAGAATCAAATTGTTCATTGTAAGACCAAGTGGCCTAAAAGGGCTTGGAATGCATTGTGACAGCACAGAGGTTAAGAGAAGCAAGGAACCATTGTATCGCAATGCATGCAAACAATCTTATGATCCCTTGTGGCACCAGGGGGTATAAAAAGGGCCAGGGATGGATTGTTACAGCACGGGGACCAATAGAAGCAAGGATCTATTATGCCACCATGGAGGCCAAGAATCAAATGATTCATTGTGACATCAAGTGGCCTAAAAGGGCATGGGATGCATTGTGACAGCACAGGGGTTAAGAGAAGCAAGGATCCATTGTGACCCAATGGAGGCTAATAATCCCAGGATCCCATTTGACACCAGGGGGCGTAAAAGGGCCAGGGATGAATTCTGACAGCATGGGGCCCAATAGAAACAAGGAACCATTATGACACCATGGAGGCCAAGAATCAAATGATTCATTGTGACATCAAGTGGCCTAAAAGGGCATGGGATGCATTGTGACCGCACAGGGGTTAAGAGAAGCAAGGAACCATTGTGACCCAATGCAGGCTAACAATCTAAGAATCCCTTTTGACACCAGGGGGCGCAAAAGGACCACGGATGAACTCTGACAGCATCGGGACCTATAGAAGCAAGGAACCATTATGACACCATGAAGGCCAAGAATCAAATGGTTCATTGTAAGACCAAGTGGCCTAAAAGGGCTTGGAATGCATTGTGACACCACAGAGGATAAGAGAAGCGAGGAACCATTGTGCCCCAATGCAGGCTAACAATCTAATGATCCCTTGTGGCACCAGGGGGTATAAAAAGGGCCAGGGATTGATTGTTACAGCACGGGGACCAATAGAAGCAAGGATCTATTATGCCACCGTGGAGGCCAAGAATCAAATGATTCATTGTGACATCAAGTGGCCTAAAAGGGCATGGGATGCATTGTGACAGCACAGGGGTTAAGAGAAGCAAGGATCCATTGTGACCCAATGGAGGCTAATAATCCCAGGATCCCATTTGACACCAGGGGTCGTAAAAGGGCCAGGGATGAATTGTGACAGCATGGGGCCCAATAGAAACAAGGAACCATTATGACACCATGGAGGCCAAGAATCAAATGATTCATTGTGACATCAAGTGGCCTAAAAGGGCATGGGATGCATTGTGACACCACAGAGGTTAAGAGAAGCAAGGAACCATTGTGACCCAATGCAGGCTAACAATCTAATGATCCCTTGTGGCACCAGGGGGTATAAAAAGCACCAGGGATGGATTGTTACAGCACGGGGACCAATAGAAGCAAGGATCTATTATGCCACCGTGGAGGCCAAGAATCAAATGATTCATTGTGACATCAAGTGGCCTAAAAGGGCATGGGATGCATTGTGACACCACAGAGGTTAAGAGAAGCAAGGAACCATTGTGACACAATGCAGGCTAACAATCTAATGATCCCTTGTGACACCAATGGGCCTAAAAGGTCCAGGGATGAATTGTTACAGCACGGGGACCAATAGAAGCAAGGATCTATTATGCCACCATGGAGGCCAAGAATCAAATAATTGATTATGACATCAAGTGGCCTGAAAGGGCATGGGATGCATTGTGGCAGCACAGGGGTTAAGAGAAGCAAGGATCCATTGTGACCCAATGGAGGCTAACAATCTAATGATCCCTTTTGACACCAATGGGCCTAAAAGTGGCAGGGATGTATTGTGAAAGCATGGGGCCCAAGTAAAACCTGGTACAATTATGCCACCATGGAGGCCAAGAATCAAATTGTTCATTGTAAGACCAAGTGGCCTAAAAGGGCTTGGAATGCATTGTGACACCACAGAGGTTAAGAGAAGCAAGGAACCATTGTGACCCAATGCAGGCTAACAATCTAATGATCCCTTGTGACACCAATGGGCCTAAAAGGGGCAGGGATTAATTCTTACAGCACGAGGACCAATAGAAGCAAGGATCTATTATGCCACCATGGAGGCCAAGAATCAAATGATTCATTGTGACATCAAGTGGCCTAAAAGGGCTTGGAATGCATTGTGACAGCACAGGGGTTAAGAGAAGCAAGGATCCATTGTGACCCAATGCAGGCTAACAATCTAAGCATCCCTTTTGACACCAGGGGGCGCAAAAGGACCACGGATGAACTCTGACAGCATGGGGACCTATAGAAGCAAGGAACCATTATGACACCATGAAGGCCAAGAATCAAATGGTTCATTGTAAGACCAAGTGGCCTAAAAGGGCTTGGAATGCATTGTGACAGCACAGAGGTTAAGAGAAGCAAGGAACCATTGTGACCCAATGCAGGCTAACAATCTAATGAACCCTTGTGGCACCAGGGGGTATAAAAAGAGCCAGGGATGGATTGTTACAGCACGGGGACCAATAGAAGCAAGGATCTATTATGCCACCGTGGAGGCCAAGAATCAAATGATTCATTGTGACATCAAGTGGCCTAAAAGGGCATGGGATGCATTGTGACAGCACAGGGGTTAAGAGAAGCAAGGAACCATTGTGACCCAATGCAGGCTAACAATCTAATGATCCCTTGTGACACCAATGGGCCTAAAAGGGGGAGCGATGAATTGTGAAAGCATGGGGCCCAAGTAAAACCTGGTACAATTATGCCACCATGGAGGCCAAGAATCAAATGATTCATTGTGACATCAAGTGGCCTAAAAGGGCATGGGATGCATTGTGACACCACAGGGGTTAAGAGAAGCAAGGATCCATTGTGACCCAATGGAGGCTAACAATCTAATGATCCCTTTTGACACAAAGGTGCGTAAAAGGACCACGGATGAGCTCTGACAGCATGGGGACATATAGAAGCAAGGAACCATTATGCCACCATGGAGGCCAAGAATCAAATGATTCATTGTGACATCAAGTGGCCTAAAAGGGCATGGGATGCATTGTGACACCACAGGGGTTAAGAGAAGCAAGGAACCATTGTGACCCAATGCAGGCTAACAATCTAAGAATCCCTTTTGACACCAGGGGGCGTAAAAGGACCACGGATGAACTCTGACAGCATGGGGCCCAATAGAAACAAGGAACCATTATGACACCATGGAGGCCAAGAATCAAATGATTCATTGTGACATCAAGTGGCCTAAAAGGGCATGGGATGCATTGTGACACCACAGGGGTTAAGATAAGCAAGGAACCATTGTGACCCAATGCAGGCTAAAAATCTAATGATCCCTTGTGACACCAATGGGCCTAAAAGGGGCAGGGATGAATTGTTACAGCACGGGGACCAATAGAAGCAAGGATCTATTATGCCACCATTGAGGCCAAGAATCAAATGATTCATTGTGACATCAAGTGGCCTAAAAGGGCATGGGATGCATTGTGTCAGCAGAGGGGTTAAGAGAAGCAAGGATCCATTGTGACCCAATGCAGGCTAACAATCTAATGATCCCTTGTGACACCAATGGGCCTAAAAGGGCCAGGGACGTATTGTGAAAGCATGGGGCCCAATTAAAACCTGGTACAATTACGCGACCATGGAGGCCAAGAATCAGATGATTCATTGTGACATCAAGTGGCCTAAAAGGGCATGGGATGCATTGTGACACCACAGGGGTTAAGAGAAGCAAGGAACCATTGTGACCCAATGCAGGCTAAGAATCTAAGAATCCCTTTTGACACCAGCGGGCGCAAAAGGACCACGGATGAACTCTGACAGCATGGGGACCTATAGAAGCAAGGAACCATTATGACACCATGAAGGCCAAGAATCAAATGGTTCATTGTAAGACCAAGTGGCCTAAAAGGGCTTGGAATGCATTGTGACACCACAGAGGTTAAGAGAAGCAAGGAACCATTGTGACCCAATGCAGGCTAACAATCTAATGAACACTTGTGGCACCAGGGGGTATAAAAAGGGCCAGGGATGGATTGTTACAGCACGGGGACCAATAGAAACAAGGATCTATTATGCCACCGTGGAGGCCAAGAATCAAATGATTCATTGTGACATCAAGTGGCCTAAAAGGGCATGGGATGCATTGTGACAGCACAGGGGTTAAGAGAAGCAAGGAACCATTGTGACCCAATGCAGGCTAACAATCTAATGATCCCTTTTGACACCAAGGGGCGCAAAAGGACCACGGATGAGCTCTGACAGCATGGGGACCTATAGAAGCAAGGAACCATTGTGACCCAATGTAGGCTAACAATCTAATGATCCCTTGTGACACCAGGGGTTATAAAAAGGACCAGGGATGGATTGGTATAGCACGGGACCAATAGAAGCAAGGAAACATTGTGACACATTGAAGGCCAAGAATCAAATGATTCATTGTGACATCAAGTGGCCTAAAAGGGCATGGGATGCATTGTGACAGCACAGGGGTTAAGAGAAGCAAGGATCCATTGTGACCCAATGGAGGCTAATAATCCCAGGATACCATTTGACACCAGGGGGCGTAAAAGGGCCAGGGATGAATTGTGACAGCATGGGGCCCAATAGAAACAAGGAAACATTATGCCACCATGGAGGCCAAGAATCAAATGATTCATTGTGACATCAAGTGGCCTAAAAGTGCATGGGATGCATTGTGACACCACAGAGGTTAAGAGAAGCAAGGAACCATTGTGACCCAATGCAGGCTAACAATCTAATGATCCCTTGTGACACCAATGGGCCTAAAAGGGGCAGGGATGAATTGTGAAACCATGGGGCCCAAGTAAAACCTGGTACAATTACGCCACCATGGAGGCCAAGAATCAAATGATTCATTGTGACATCAAGTGGCCTAAAAGGGCATGGGATGCATTATGACACCACAGGGGTTAAGAGAAGAAAGGAACCATTGTGACCCAATGCAGGCTAACAATCGAATGATCCCTTGTGGCACGAGGGGTTTTAAAATGGCCAGGGATGGATTGTTACAGCACGGGGACCAATAGAAGCAAGGATCTATTATGCCACCGTGGAGGCCAAGAATCAAATGATTCATTGTGACATCAAGTGGCCTAAAAGGGCATGGGATGCATTGTGACAGCACAGGGGTTAAGAGAAGCAAGGATCCATTGTGACCCAATGGAGGCTAATAATCCCAGGATCCCATTTGACACCAGGGGGCGTAAAAGGGCCAGGGATGAATTGTGACAGCATGGGGCCCAATAGAAACAAGGAACCATTATGACACCATGGAGGCCAAGAATCAAATGATTCATTGTGACATCAAGTGGCCTAAAAGGGCATGGGATGCATTGTGACACCACAGGGGTTAAGATAAGCAAGGAACCATTGTGACCCAATGCAGGCTAAAAATCTAATGATCCCTTGTGACACCAATGGGCCTAAAAGGGGCAGGGATGAATTGTTACAGCACGGGGACCAATAGAAGCAAGGATCTATTATGCCACCATTGAGGCCAAGAATCAAATGATTCATTGTGACATCAAGTGGCCTAAAAGGGCATGGGATGCATTGTGACAGCACAGGGGTTAAGAGAAGCAAGGATCCATTGTGACCCAATGCAGGCTAACAATCTAATGATCCCTTGTGACACCAATGGGCCTAAAAGGGCCAGGGACGTATTGTGAAAGCATGGGGCCCAATTAAAACCTGGTACAATTACGCCACCATGGAGGCCAAGAATCAAATGATTCATTGTGACATCAAGTGGCCTAAAAGGGCATGGGATGCATTGTGACACCACAGGGGTTAAGAGAAGCAAGGAAACATTGTGACCCAATGCAGGCTAAGAATCTAAGAATCCCTTTTGACACCAGCGGGCGCAAAAGGACCACGGATGAACTCTGACAGCATGGGGACCTATAGAAGCAAGGAACCATTATGATACCATGAAGGCCAAGAATCAAATGGTTCATTGTAAGACCAAGTGGCCTAAAAGGGCTTGGAATGCATTGTGACAGCACAGAGGTTAAGAGAAGCGAGGAACCATAGTGCCCCAATGCAGGCAAACAATCTAATGATCCCTTGTGGCACCAGGGGGTATAAAAAGGGCCAGGGATGGATTGTTACAGCACGGGGCCCAATAGAAGCAAGGATCGATTATGCCACCATGGAGGCCAAGAATCAAATGATTCATTGTGACATCAAGTGGCCTAAAAGGGCATGGGATGCATTGTGACAGCACAGGGGTTAAGAGAAGCAAGGATCCATTGTGACCCAATGGAGGCTAATAATCCCAGGATCCCATTTGACACCAGGGGGCGTAAAAGGGCCAGGGATGAATTGTGACAGCATGGGGCCCAATAGAAACAAGGAACCATTATGACACCATGGAGGCCAAGAATCAAATGATTCATTGTGACATCAAGTGGCCTAAAAGGGCATGGGATGCATGGTGACACCACAGAGGTTAAGAGAAGCAGGGAACCATTGTGACCCAATGCAGGCTAACAATCTAATGATCCCTTGTGGCACCAGGGGGTATAAAAAGCACCAGGGATGGATTGTTACAGCACGGGGACCAATAGAAGCAAGGATCTATTATGCCACCGTGGAGGCCAAGAATCAAATGATTCATTGTGACATCAAGTGGCCTAAAAGGGCATGGGATGCATTGTGACACCACAGAGGTTAAGAGAAGCAAGGAACCATTGTGACACAATGCAGGCTAACAATCTAATGATCCCTTGTGACACCAATGGGCCTAAAAGGTCCAGGGATGAATTGTTACAGCACGGGGACCAATAGAAGCAAGGATCTATTATGCCACCATGGAGGCCAAGAATCAAATAATTGATTGTGACATCAAGTGGCCTGAAAGGGCATGGGATGCATTGTGGCAGCACAGGGGTTAAGAGAAGCAAGGATCCATTGTGACCCAATTGAGGCTAACAATCTAATGATCCCTTTTGACACCAATGGGCCTAAAAGTGGCAGGGATGTATTGTGAAAGCATGGGGCCCAAGTAAAACCTGGTACAATTATGCCACCATGGAGGCCAAGAATCAAATGATTCATTTTGTCATCAAGTGGCCTAAAAGGGCATGGGATGCATTGTGACAGCACAGGGGTTAAGAGAAGCAAGGAACCATTGTGACCCAATGCAGGCTAACAATCTAAGAATCCCTTTTGAAACCAGGGGGCGCAAAAGGACCACGGATGAACTCTGACAGCATGGGGACCTATAGAAGCAAGGAACCATTATGACACCATGAAAGCCAAGAATCAAATGGTTCATTGTAAGACCAAGTGGCCTAAAAGGGCTTGGAATGCATTGTGACACCACAGAGGTTAAGAGAAGCAAGGAACCATAGTGCCCCAATGCAGGCTAACAATCTAATGATCCCTTGTGGCACCAGGGGTTATAAAAAGGGCCAGGGATGGATTGTTACAGCACGGGGACCAATAGAAGCAAGGATCTATTATGCCACCGTGGAGGCCAAGAATCAAATGATTCATTGTGACATCAAGTGGCCTAAAAGGGCATGGGATGCATTGTGACAGCACAGGGGTTAAGAGAAGCAAGGATCCATTGTGACCCAATGGAGGCTAATAATCCCACGATCCCATTTGACACCACGGGGCGTAAAAGGGCCAGGGATGAATTGTTACAGCACGGGGACCAATAGAATCAAGGATCTATTATGCCACCATGGAGGCCAAGAATCAAATGATTCATTGTGACATCAAGTGGCCTAAAAGGGCATGGGATGCATTGTGACAGCACAGGGGTTAAGAGAAGCAAGGATCCATTGTGACCCAATGGAGGCTAATAATCCCAGGATCCCATTTGACACCAGGGGGCGTAAAAGGGCCAGGGATGAATTGTGACAGCATGGGGCCCAATAGAAACAAGGAACCATTATGACACCATGGAGGCCAAGAATCAAATGATTCATTGTGACATCAAGTGGCCTAAAAGGGCATGGGATGCATTGTGACACCACAGAGGTTAAGAGAAGCAAGGATCCATTGTGACCCAATGGAGGCTAACAATCTAATGATCCCTTTTGACACCAAAGGGTCTAAAAGGGGCAGGGATGTATTGTGAAAGCATGGGGCCCAATTAAAACCTGGTACAATTATGCCACCATGGAGGCCAAGAATCAAATGATTCATTGTGACATCATGTGGCCTAAAAGGGCATGGGATGCATTGTGACACCACAGGGGTTAAGAGAAGCAAGGAACCATTGTGACCCAATGCAGGCTAACAATCTAATGATCCCTTGTGGCACCAGGGGGCGCAAAAGGACCACGGATGAACTCTGACAGCATGGGGACCTATAGAACAAGGAACCATTATGACACCATGAAGGCCAAGAATCAAATGATTCATTGTAAGAACAAGTGGCCTAAAAGGGCTTGGAATGCATTGTGACAGCACAGAGGTTAAGAGAAGCAAGGAACCATTGTAACGCAATGCATGCAAACAATCTTATGATCCCTTGTGGCACCAGGGGGTATAAAAAGGGCCAGGGATGGATTGTTACAGCACGGGGACCAATAGAAGCAAGGATCTATTATGCCACCGTGGAGGCCAAGAATCAAATGATTCATTGTGACATCAAGTGGCCTAAAAGGGCATGGGATGCATTGTGACAGCACAGGGGTTAAGAGAAGCAAGGAACCATTGTGACCCAATGCAGGCTAACAATCTAAGAATCCCTTTTGAAACCAGGGGGCGCAAAAGGACCACGGATGAACTCTGACAGCATGGGGACCTATAGAAGCAAGGAACCATTATGATACCATGAAGGCCAAGAATCAAATGGTTCATTGTAAGACCAAGTGGCCTAAAAGGGCTTGGAATGCATTGTGACACCACAGAGGTTAAGAGAAGCAAGGAACCATTGTGACCCAATGCAGGCTAACAATCTAATGATCCCTTGTGGCACCAGGGGTTATAAAAAGGGCCAGGGATGGATTGTTACAGCACGGGGACCAATAGAAGCAAGGATCTATTATGCCACCGTGGAGGCCAAGAATCAAATGATTCATTGTGACATCAAGTGGCCTAAAAGGGCATGGGATGCATTGTGACAGCACAGGGGTTAAGAGAAGCAAGGATCCATTGTGACCCAATGGAGGCTAATAATCCCAGGATCCCATTTGACACCAGGGGTCGTAAAAGGGCCAGGGATGAATTGTTACAGCACGGGGACCAATAGAATCAAGGATCTATTATGCCACCATGGAGGCCAAGAATCAAATGATTCATTGTGACATCAAGTGGCCTAAAAGGGCATGGGATGTATTGTGACAGCACAGGGGTTAAGAGAAGCAAGGATCCATTGTGACCCAATGGAGGCTAACAATCTAATGATCCCTTTTGACACCAATGGGCCTAAAAGTGGCAGGGATGTATTGTGAAATCATGGGGCCCAATTAAAACCTGGTACAATTATGCCACCATGGAGGCCAAGAATCAAATGATTCATTGTGTCATCAAGTGGCCTAAAAGGGCATGGGATGCATTGTGACAGCACAGGGGTTAAGAGAAGCAAGGAACCATTGTGACCCAATGCAGGCTAACATTCTAAGAATCCCTTCTGAAAACAGGGGGCGCAAAAGGACCACGGATGAACTCTGACAGCATGGGGACCTATAGAAGCAAGGAACCATTATGACACCATGAAAGCCAAGAATCAAATGGTTCATTGTAAGACCAAGTGGCCTAAAAGGGCTTGGAATGCATTGTGACACCACAGAGGTTAAGAGAAGCAAGGAACCATAGTGCCCCAATGCAGGCTAACAATCTAATGATCCCTTGTGGCACCAGGGGTTATAAAAAGGGCCAGGGATGGATTGTTACAGCACGGGGACCAATAGAAGCAAGGATCTATTATGCCACCGTGGAGGCCAAGAATCAAATGATTCATTGTGACATCAAGTGGCCTAAAAGGGCATGGGATGCATTGTGACAGCACAGGGGTTAAGAGAAGCAAGGATCCATTGTGACCCAATGGAGGCTAATAATCCCAGGATCCCATTTGACACCAGGGGGCGTAAAAGGGCCAGGGATGAATTGTTACAGCACGGGGACCAATAGAATCAAGGATCTATTATGCCACCATGGAGGCCAAGAATCAAATGATTCATTGTGACATCAAGTGGCCTAAAAGGGCATGGGATGCATTGTGACCGCACAGGGGTTAAGAGAAGCAAGGAACCATTGTGACCCAATGCAGGCTAACAATCTAAGAATCCCTTTTGACACCAGGGGGCGCAAAAGGACCACGGATGAACTCTGACAGCATGGGGACCTATAGAAGCAAGGAACCATTATGACACCATGAAGGCCAAGAATCAAATGGTTCATTGTAAGACCAAGTGGCCTAAAAGGGCTTGGAATGCATTGTGACACCACAGAGGATAAGAGAAGCGAGGAACCATTGTGCCCCAATGCAGGCAAACAATCTAATGATCCCTTGTGGCACCAGGGGGTATAAAAAGGGCCAGGGATTGATTGTTACAGCACGGGGACCAATAGAAGCAAGGATCTATTATGCCACCGTGGAGGCCAAGAATCAAATGATTCATTGTGACATCAAGTGGCCTAAAAGGGCATGGGATGCATTGTGACAGCACAGGGGTTAAGAGAAGCAAGGATCCATTGTGACCCAATGGAGGCTAATAATCCCAGGATCCCATTTGACACCAGGGGGCGTAAAAGGGCCAGGGATGATATGTGACAGCATGGGGCCCAATAGAAACAAGGAACCATTATGACACCATGGAGGCCAAGAATCAAATGATTCATTGTGACATCAAGTGGCCTAAAAGGGCATGGGATGCATTGTGACACCACAGAGGTTAAGAGAAGCAAGGAACCATTGTGACCCAATGCAGGCTAACAATCTAATGATCCCTTGTGACACCAATGGGCCTAAAAGGGGCAGGGATGAATTGTGACAGCATGGGGCCCAAGTAAAACCTGTTACAATTATGCCACCATGGAGGCCAAGAATCAAATGATTCATTGTGACATCAAGTGGCCTAAAAGGGCATGGGATGCATTGTGACAGCACAGGGGTTAAGAGAAGCAAGGAACCATTGTGACCCAATGCAGGCTAACAATCTAATGATCCCTTGTGGCACCAGGGGGCGCAAAAGGACCACGGATGAACTCTGACAGCATGGGGACCTATAGAAGCAAGGAACCATTATGACACCATGAAGGCCAAGAATCAAATTGTTCATTGTAAGACCAAGTGGCCTAAAAGGGCTTGGAATGCATTGTGACAGCACAGAGGTTAAGAGAAGCAAGGAACCATTGTAACGCAATGCATGCAAACAATCTTATGATCCCTTGTGGCACCAGGGGGTATAAAAAGGGCCAGGGATGGATTGTTACAGCACGGGGACCAATAGAAGCAAGGATCTATTATGCCACCATGGAGGCCAAGAATCAAATGATTCATTGTGACATCAAGTGGCCTAAAAGGGCATGGGATGCATTGTGACAGCACAGGGGTTAAGAGAAGCAAGCATCCATTGTGACCCAATGGAGGCTAATAATCCCAGGATCCCATTTGACACCAGGGGGCGTAAAAGGGCCAGGGATGAATTCTGACAGCATGGGGCCCAATAGAAACAAGGAACCATTATGACACCATGGAGGCCAAGAATCAAATGATTCATTGTGACATCAAGTGGCCTAAAAGGGCATGGGATGCATTGTGACCGCACAGGGGTTAAGAGAAGCAAGGAACCATTGTGACCCAATGCAGGCTAACAATCTAAGAATCCCTTTTGACACCAGGCGGCGCAAAAGGACCACGGATGAACTCTGACAGCATCGGGACCTATAGAAGCAAGGAACCATTATGACACCATGAAGGCCAAGAATCAAATGGTTCATTGTAAGACCAAGTGGCCTAAAAGGGCTTGGAATGCATTGTGACACCACAGAGGATATGAGAAGCGAGGAACCATTGTGCCCCAATGCAGGCAAACAATCTAATGATCCCTTGTGGCACCAGGGGGTATAAAAAGGGCCAGGGATTGATTGTTACAGCACGGGGACCAATAGAAGCAAGGATCTATTATGCCACCGTGGAGGCCAAGAATCAAATGATTCATTGTGACATCAAGTGGCCTAAAAGGGCATGGGATGCATTGTGACAGCACAGGGGTTAAGAGAAGCAAGGATCCATTGTGACCCAATGGAGGCTAATAATCCCAGGATCCCATTTGACACCAGGGGGCGTAAAAGGGCCAGGGATGAATTGTGACAGCATGGGGCCCAATAGAAACAAGGAACCATTATGACACCATGGAGGACAAGAATCAAATGATTCATTGTGACATCAAGTGGCCTAAAAGGTCATGGGATGCATGGTGACACCACAGAGGTTAAGAGAAGCAGGGAACCATTGTGACCCAATGCAGGCTAACAATCTAATGATCCCTTGTGGCACCAGGGGGTATAAAAAGCACCAGGGATGGATTGTTACAGCACGGGGACCAATAGAAGCAAGGATCTATTATGCCACCGTGGAGGCCAAGAATCAAATGATTCATTGTGACATCAAGTGGCCTAAAAGGGCATGGGATGCATTGTGACACCACAGAGGTTAAGAGAAGCAAGGAACCATTGTGACACAATGCAGGCTAACAATCTAATGATCCCTTGTGACACCAATGGGCCTAAAAGGTCCAGGGATGAATTGTTACAGCACGGGGACCAATAGAAGCAAGGATCTATTATGCCACCATGGAGGCCAAGAATCAAATAATTGATTGTGACATCAAGTGGCCTGAAAGGGCATGGGATGCATTGTGGCAGCACAGGGGTTAAGAGAAGCAAGGATCCATTGTGACCCAATGGAGGCTAACAATCTAATGATCCCTTTTGACACCAATGGGCCTAAAAGTGGCAGGGATGTATTGTGAAAGCATGGGGCCCAAGTAAAACCTGGTACAATTATGCCACCATGGAGGCCAAGAATCAAATGATTCATTTTGTCATCAAGTGGCCTAAAAGGGCATGGGATGCATTGTGACAGCACAGGGGTTAAGAGAAGCAAGGAACCATTGTGACCCAATGCAGGCTAACAATCTAAGAATCCCTTTTGAAACCAGGGGGCGCAAAAGGACCACGGATGAACTCTGACAGCATGGGGACCTATAGAAGCAAGGAACCATTATGACACCATGAAAGCCAAGAATCAAATGGTTCATTGTAAGACCAAGTGGCCTAAAAGGGCTTGGAATGCATTGTGACACCACAGAGGTTAAGAGAAGCAAGGAACCATAGTGCCCCAATGCAGGCTAACAATCGAATGATCCCTTGTGGCACCAGGGGTTATAAAAAGGGCCAGGGATGGATTGTTACAGCACGGGGACCAATAGAAGCAAGGATCTATTATGCCACCGTGGAGGCCAAGAATCAAATGATTCATTGTGACATCAAGTGGCCTAAAAGAGCATGGGATGCATTGTGACAGCACAGGGGTTAAGAGAAGCAAGGATCCATTGTGACCCAATGGAGGCTAATAATCCCAGGATCCCATTTGACACCAGGGGGCGTAAAAGGGCCAGGGATGAATTGTTACAGCACGGGGACCAATAGAATCAAGGATCTATTATGCCACCATGGAGGCCAAGAATCAAATGATTCATTGTGACATCAAGTGGCCTAAAAGGGCATGGGATGCATTGTGACAGCACAGGGGTTAAGAGAAGCAAGGATCCATTGTGACCCAATGGAGGCTAATAATCCCAGGATCCCATTTGACAACAGGGGGCGTAAAAGGGCCAGGGATGAATTGTGACAGCATGGGGCCCAATAGAAACAAGGAACCATTATGACACCATGGAGGCCAAGAATCAAATGATTCATTGTGACATCAAGTGGCCTAAAAGGGCATGGGATGCATTGTGACACCACAGAGGTTAAGAGAAGCAAGGATCCATTGTGACCCAATGGAGGCTAACAATCTAATGATCCCTTTTGACACCAAAGGGTCTAAAAGGGGCAGGGATGTATTGTGAAAGCATGGGGCCCAATTAAAACCTGGTACAATTATGCCACCATGGAGGCCAAGAATCAAATGATTCATTGTGACAACATGTGGCCTAAAAGGGCATGGGATGCATTGTGACACCACAGGGGTTAAGAGAAGCAAGGAACCATTGTGACCCAATGCAGGCTAACAATCTAATGATCCCTTGTGGCACCAGGGGGCGCAAAAGGACCACGGATGAACTCTGACAGCATGGGGACCTGTAGAAGCAAGGAACCATTATGACACCATGAAGGCCAAGAATCAAATGATTCATTGTAAGAACAAGTGGCCTAAAAGGGCTTGGAATGCATTGTGACAGCACAGAGGTTAAGAGAAGCAAGGAACCATTGTAACGCAATGCATGCAAACAATCTTATGATCCCTTGTGGCACCAGGGGGTATAAAAAGGGCCAGGGATGGATTGTTACAGCACGGGGACCAATAGAAGCAAGGATCTATTATGCCACCGTGGAGGCCAAGAATCAAATGATTCATTGTGACATCAAGTGGCCTAAAAGGGCATGGGATGCATTGTGACAGCACAGGGGTTAAGAGAAGCAAGGAACCATTGTGACCCAATGCAGGCTAACAATCTAAGAATCCCTTTTGAAACCAGGGGGCGCAAAAGGACCACGGATGAACTCTGACAGCATGGGGACCTATAGAAGCAAGGAACCATTATGACACCATGAAGGCCAAGAATCAAATGGTTCATTGTAAGACCAAGTGGCCTAAAAGGGCTTGGAATGCATTGTGACACCACAGAGGTTAAGAGAAGCAAGGAACCATAGTGCCCCAATGCAGGCTAACAATCTAATGATCCCTTGTGGCACCAGGGGTTATAAAAAGGGCCAGGGATGGATTGTTACAGCACGGGGACCAATAGAAGCAAGGATCTATTATGCCACCGTGGAGGCCAAGAATCAAATGATTCATTGTGACATCAAGTGGCCTAAAAGGGCATGGGATGCATTGTGACAGCACAGGGGTTAAGAGAAGCAAGGATCCATTGTGACCCAATGGAGGCTAATAATCCCAGGATCCCATTTGACACCAGGGGTCGTAAAAGGGCCAGGGATGAATTGTTACAGCACGGGGACCAATAGAATCAAGGATCTATTATGCCACCATGGAGGCCAAGAATCAAATGATTCATTGTGACATCAAGTGGCCTAAAAGGGCATGGGATGCATTGTGACAGCACAGGGGTTAAGAGAAGCAAGGATCCATTGTGACCCAATGGAGGCTAACAATCTAATGATCCCTTTTGACACCAATGGGCCTAAAAGTGGCAGGGATGTATTGTGAAATCATGGGGCCCAATTAAAACCTGGTACAATTATGCCACCATGGAGGCCAAGAATCAAATGATTCATTGTGACATCAAGTGGCCTAAAAGGGCATGGGATGCATTGTGACAGCACAGGGGTTAAGAGAAGCAAGGAACCATTGTGACCCAATGCAGGCTAACATTCTAAGAATCCCTTCTGAAAACAGGGGGCGCAAAAGGACCACGGATGAACTCTGACAGCATGGGGACCTATAGAAGCAAGGAACCATTATGACACCATGAAAGCCAAGAATCAAATGGTTCATTGTAAGACCAAGTGGCCTAAAAGGGCTTGGAATGCATTGTGACACCACAGAGGTTAAGAGAAGCAAGGAACCATTGTGACCCAATGCAGGCTAACAATCTAATGATCCCTTGTGGCACCAGGGGGTATAAAAAGGGCCAGGGATGGATTGTTACAGCACGGGGACCAATAGAAGCAAGGATCTATTATGCCACCATGGAGGCCAAGAATCAAATGATTCATTGTGACATCAAGTGGCCTAAAAGGGCATGGGATGCATTGTGACAGCACAGGGGTTAAGAGAAGCAAGGATCCATTGTGACCCAATGGAGGCTAATAATCCCAGGATCCCATTTGACACCAGGGGGCGTAAAAGGGCCAGGGATGAATTGTGACAGCATGGGGCCCAATAGAAACAAGGAACCATTATGACACCATGGAGGCCAAGAATCAAATGATTCATTGTGACATCAAGTGGCCTAAAAGGGCATGGGATGCATTGTGACCGCACAGGGGTTAAGAGAAGCAAGGAACCATTGTGACCCAATGCAGGCTAAGAATCTAAGAATCCCTTTTGACACCAGCGGGCGCAAAAGGACCACGGATGAACTCTGACAGCATCGGGACCTATAGAAGCAAGGAACCATTATGACACCATGAAGGCCAAGAATCAAATGGTTCATTGTAAGACCAAGTGGCCTAAAAGGGCTTGGAATGCATTGTGACACCACAGAGGATATGAGAAGCGAGGAACCATTGCGCCCCAATGCAGGCAAACAATCTAATGATCCCTTGTGGCACCAGGGGGTATAAAAAGGGCCAGGGATTGATTGTTACAGCACGGGGACCAATAGAAGCAAGGATCTATTATGCCACCGTGGAGGCCAAGAATCAAATGATTCATTGTGACATCAAGTGGCCTAAAAGGGCATGGGATGCATTGTGACAGCACAGGGGTTAAGAGAAGCAAGGATCCATTGTGACCCAATGGAGGCTAATAATCCCAGGATCCCATTTGACACCAGGGGGCGTAAAAGGGCCAGGGATGAATTGTGACAGCATGGGGCCCAATAGAAACAAGGAACCATTATGACACCATGGAGGCCAAGAATCAAATGATTCATTGTGACATCAAATGGCCTAAAAGGGCATGGGATGCATGGTGACACCACAGAGGTTAAGAGAAGCAGGGAACCATTGTGACCCAATGCAGGCTAACAATCTAATGATCCCTTGTGGCACCAGGGGGTATAAAAAGCACCAGGGATGGATTGTTACAGCACGGGGACCAATAGAAGCAAGGATCTATTATGCCACCGTGGAGGCCAAGAATCAAATGATTCATTGTGACATCAAGTGGCCTAAAAGGGCATGGGATGCATTGTGACACCACAGAGGTTAAGAGAAGCAAGGAACCATTGTGACACAATGCAGGCTAACAATCTAATGATCCCTTGTGACACCAATGGGCCTAAAAGGTCCAGGGATGAATTGTTACAGCACGGGGACCAATAGAAGCAAGGATCTATTATGCCACCATGGAGGCCAAGAATCAAATAATTGATTGTGACATCAAGTGGCCTGAAAGGGCATGGGATGCATTGTGGCAGCACAGGGGTTAAGAGAAGCAAGGATCCATTGTGACCCAATGGAGGCTAACAATCTAATGATCCCTTTTGACACCAATGGGCCTAAAAGTGGCAGGGATGTATTGTGAAAGCATGGGGCCCAAGTAAAACCTGGTACATTTATGCCACCATGGAGGCCAAGAATCAAATGATTCATTTTGTCATCAAGTGGCCTAAAAGGGCATGGGATGCATTGTGACAGCACAGGGGTTAAGAGAAGCAAGGAACCATTGTGACCCAATGCAGGCTAACAATCTAAGAATCCCTTTTGAAACCAGGGGGCGCAAAAGGACCACGGATGAACTCTGACAGCATGGGGACCTATAGAAGCAAGGAACCATTATGACACCATGAAAGCCAAGAATCAAATGGTTCATTGTAAGACCAAGTGGCCTAAAAGGGCTTGGAATGCATTGTGACACCACAGAGGTTAAGAGAAGCAAGGAACCATAGTGCCCCAATGCAGGCTAACAATCTAATGATCCCTTGTGGCACCAGGGGGTATAAAAAGGGCCAGGGATGGATTGTTACAGCACGGGGACCAATAGAAGCAAGGATCTATTATGCCACCGTGGAGGCCAAGAATCAAATGATTCATTGTGACATCAAGTGGCCTAAAAGGGCATGGGATGCATTGTGACAGCACAGGGGTTAAGAGAAGCAAGGATCCATTGTGACCCAATGGAGGCTAATAATCCCAGGATCCCATTTGACACCAGGGGGCGTAAAAGGGCCAGGGATGAATTGTGACAGCACGGGGACCAATAGAATCAAGGATCTATTATGCCACCATGGAGGCCAAGAATCAAATGATTCATTGTGACATCAAGTGGCCTAAAAGGGCATGGGATGCATTGTGACAGCACAGGGGTTAAGAGAAGCAAGGATCCATTGTGACCCAATGCAGGCTAATAATCCCAGGATCCCATTTGACACCAGGGGGCGTAAAAGGGCCAGGGATGAATTGTGACAGCATGGGGCCCAATAGAAACAAGGAACCATTATGACACCATGGAGGCCAAGAATCAAATGATTCATTGTGACATCAAGTGGCCTAAAAGGGCATGGGATGCATTGTGACACCACAGAGGTTAAGAGAAGCAAGGATCCATTGTGACCCAATGGAGGCTAACAATCTAATGATCCCTTTTGACACCAAAGGGTCTAAAAGGGGCAGGGATGTATTGTGAAAGCATGGGGCCCAATTAAAACCTGGTACAATTATGCCACCATGGAGGCCAAGAATCAAATGATTCATTGTGACATCATGTGGCCTAAAAGGGCATGGGATGCATTGTGACACCACAGGGGTTAAGAGAAGCAAGGAACCATTGTGACCCAATGCAGGCTAACAATCTAATGATCCCTTGTGGCACCAGGGGGCGCAAAAGGACCACGGATGAACTCTGACAGCATGGGGACCTATAGAAGCAAGGAACCATTATGACACCATGAAGGCCAAGAATCAAATGGTTCATTGTAAGACCAAGTGGCCTAAAAGGGCTTGGAATGCATTGTGACACCACAGAGGTTAAGAGAAGCAAGGAACCATAGTGCCCCAATGCAGGCTAACAATCTAATGATCCCTTGTGGCACCAGGGGTTATAAAAAGGGCCAGGGATGGATTGTTACAGCACGGGGACCAATAGAAGCAAGGATCTATTATGCCACCATGGAGGCCAAGAATCAAATGATTCATTGTGACATCAAGTGGCCTAAAAGGGCATGGGATGCATTGTGACAGCACAGGGGTTAAGAGAAGCAAGGATCCATTGCGACCCAATGGAGGCTAATAATCCCAGGATCCCATTTGACACCAGGGGTCGTAAAAGGGCCAGGGATGAATTGTTACAGCACGGGGACCAATAGAATCAAGGATCTATTATGCCACCATGGAGGCCAAGAATCAAATGATTCATTGTGACATCAAGTGGCCTAAAAGGGCATGGGATGTATTGTGACAGCACAGGGGTTAAGAGAAGCAAGGATCCATTGTGACCCAATGGAGGCTAACAATCTAATGATCCCTTTTGACACCAATGGGCCTAAAAGTGGCAGGGATGTATTGTGAAATCATGGGGCCCAATTAAAACCTGGTACAATTATGCCACCATGGAGGCCAAGAATCAAATGATTCATTGTGTCATCAAGTGGCCTAAAAGGGCATGGGATGCATTGTGACAGCACAGGGGTTAAGAGAAGCAAGGAACCATTGTGACCCAATGCAGGCTAACATTCTAAGAATCCCTTCTGAAAACAGGGGGCGCAAAAGGACCACGGATGAACTCTGACAGCATGGGGACCTATATAAGCAAGGAACCATTATGACACCATGAAAGCCAAGAATCAAATGGTTCATTTTAAGACCAAGTGGCCTAAAAGGGCTTGGAATGCATTGTGACACCACAGAGGTTAAGAGAAGCAAGGAACCATAGTGCCCCAATGCAGGCTAACAATCTAATGATCCCTTGTGGCACCAGGGGTTATAAAAAGGGCCAGGGATGGATTGTTACAGCACGGGGACCAATAGAAGCAAGGATCTATTATGCCACCGTGGAGGCCAAGAATCAAATGATTCATTGTGACATCAAGTGGCCTAAAAGGGCATGGGATGCATTGTGACAGCACAGGGGTTAAGAGAAGCAAGGATCCATTGTGACCCAATGGAGGCTAATAATCCCAGGATCCCATTTGACACCAGGGGGCGTAAAAGGGCCAGGGATGAATTGTTACAGCACGGGGACAAATAGAATCAAGGATCTATTATGCCACCATGGAGGCCAAGAATCAAATGATTCATTGTGACATCAAGTGGCCTAAAAGGGCATGGGATGCATTGTGACAGCACAGGGGTTAAGAGAAGCAAGGATCCATTGTGACCCAATGGAGGCTAATAATCCCAGGATCCCATTTGACACCAGGGGGCGTAAAAGGGCCAGGGATGAATTGTGACAGCATGGGGCCCAATAGAAACAAGGAACCATTATGACACCATGGAGGCCAAGAATCAAATGATTCATTGTGACATCAAGTGGCCTAAAAGGGCATGGGATGCATTGTGACCGCACAGGGGTTAAGAGAAGCAAGGAACCATTGTGACCCAATGCAGGCTAACAATCTAAGAATCCCTTTTGACACCAGGGGGCGCAAAAGGACCACGGATGAACTCTGACAGCATCGGGACCTATAGAAGCAAGGAACCATTATGACACCATGAAGGCCAAGAATCAAATGGTTCATTGTAAGACCAAGTGGCCTAAAAGGGCTTGGAATGCATTGTGACACCACAGAGGATAAGAGAAGCGAGGAACCATTGTGCCCCAATGCAGGCAAACAATCTAATGATCCCTTGTGGCACCAGGGGGTATAAAAAGGGCCAGGGATTGATTGTTACAGCACGGGGACCAATAGAAGCAAGGATCTATTATGCCACCGTGGAGGCCAAGAATCAAATGATTCATTGTGACATCAAGTGGCCTAAAAGGGCATGGGATGCATTGTGACAGCACAGGGGTTAAGAGAAGCAAGGATCCATTGTGACCCAATGGAGGCTAATAATCCCAGGATCCCATTTGACACCAGGGGGCGTAAAAGGGCCAGGGATGAATTGTGACAGCATGGGGCCCAATAGAAACAAGGAACCATTATGACACCATGGAGGCCAAGAATCAAATGATTCATTGTGACATCAAGTGGCCTAAAAGGGCATGGGATGCATTGTGACACCACAGAGGTTAAGAGAAGCAAGGAACCATTGTGACCCAATGCAGGCTAACAATCTAATGATCCCTTGTGACACCAATGGGCCTAAAAGGGGCAGGGATGAATTGTGACAGCATGGGGCCCAAGTAAAACCTGTTACAATTATGCCACCATGGAGGCCAAGAATCAAATGATTCATTGTGACATCAAGTGGCCTAAAAGGGCATGGGATGCATTGTGACAGCACAGGGGTTAAGAGAAGCAAGGAACCATTGTGACCCAATGCAGGCTAACAATCTAATGATCCCTTGTGGCACCAGGGGGCGCAAAAGGACCACGGATGAACTCTGACAGCGTGGGGACCTATAGAAGCAAGGAACCATTATGACACCATGAAGGCCAAGAATCAAATTGTTCATTGTAAGACCAAGTGGCCTAAAAGGGCTTGGAATGCATTGTGACAGCACAGAGGTTAAGAGAAGCAAGGAACCATTGCAACGCAATGCATGCAAACAATCTTATGATCCCTTGTGGCACCAGGGGGTATAAAAAGGGCCAGGGATGGATTGTTACAGCACGGGGACCAATAGAAGCAAGGATCTATTATGCCACCATGGAGGCCAAGAATCAAATGATTCATTGTGACATCAAGTGGCCTAAAAGGGCATGGGATGCATTGTGACAGCACAGGGGTTAAGAGAAGCAAGGATCCATTGTGACCCAATGGAGGCTAATAATCCCAGGATCCCATTTGACACCAGGGGGCGTAAAAGGGCCAGGGATGAATTCTGACAGCATGGGGCCCAATAGAAACAAGGAACCATTATGACACCATGGAGGCCAAGAATCAAATGATTCATTGTGACATCAAGTGGCCTAAAAGGGCATGGGATGCATTGTGACCGCACAGGGGTTAAGAGAAGCAAGGAACCATTGTGACCCAATGCAGGCTAACAATCTAAGAATCCCTTTTGACACCAGGGGGCGCAAAAGGACCACGGATGAACTCTGACAGCATCGGGACCTATAGAAGCAAGGAACCATTATGACACCATGAAGGCCAAGAATCAAATGGTTCATTGTAAGACCAAGTGGCCTAAAAGGGCTTGGAATGCATTGTGACACCACAGAGGATAAGAGAAGCGAGGAACCATTGTGCCCCAATGCAGGCAAACAATCTAATGATCCCTTGTGGCACCAGGGGGTATAAAAAGGGCCAGGGATTGATTGTTACAGCACGGGGACCAATAGAAGCAAGGATCTATTATGCCACCGTGGAGGCCAAGAATCAAATGATTCATTGTGACATCAAGTGGCCTAAAAGGGCATGGGATGCATTGTGACAGCACAGGGGTTAAGAGAAGCAAGGATCCATTGTGACCCAATGGAGGCTAATAATCCCAGGATCCCATTTGACACCAGGGGGCGTAAAAGGGCCAGGGATGAATTGTGACAGCATGGGGCCCAATAGAAACAAGGAACCATTATGACACCATGGAGGCCAAGAATCAAATGATTCATTGTGACATCAAGTGGCCTAAAAGGGCATGGGATGCATTGTGACACCACAGAGGTTAAGAGAAGCAAGGAACCATTGTGACCCAATGCAGGCTAACAATCTAATGATCCCTTGTGACACCAATGGGCCTAAAAGGGGCAGGGATGAATTGTGACAGCATGGGGCCCAAGTAAAACCTGTTACAATTATGCCACCATGGAGGCCAAGAATCAAATGATTCATTGTGACATCAAGTGGCCTAAAAGGGCATGGGATGCATTGTGACAGCACAGGGGTTAAGAGAAGCAAGGAACCATTGTGACCCAATGCAGGCTAACAATCTAATGATCCCTTGTGGCACCAGGGGGCGCAAAAGGACCACGGATGAACTCTGACAGCGTGGGGACCTATAGAAGCAAGGAACCATTATGACACCATGAAGGCCAAGAATCAAATTGTTCATTGTAAGACCAAGTGGCCTAAAAGGGCTTGGAATGCATTGTGACAGCACAGAGGTTAAGAGAAGCAAGGAACCATTGCAACGCAATGCATGCAAACAATCTTATGATCCCTTGTGGCACCAGGGGGTATAAAAAGGGCCAGGGATGGATTGTTACAGCACGGGGACCAATAGAAGCAAGGATCTATTATGCCACCATGGAGGCCAAGAATCAAATGATTCATTGTGACATCAAGTGGCCTAAAAGGGCATGGGATGCATTGTGACAGCACAGGGGTTAAGAGAAGCAAGGATCCATTGTGACCCAATGGAGGCTAATAATCCCAGGATCCCATTTGACACCAGGGGGCGTAAAAGGGCCAGGGATGAATTCTGACAGCATGGGGCCCAATAGAAACAAGGAACCATTATGACACCATGGAGGCCAAGAATCAAATGATTCATTGTGACATCAAGTGGCCTAAAAGGGCATGGGATGCATTGTGACCGCACAGGGGTTAAGAGAAGCAAGGAACCATTGTGACCCAATGCAGGCTAACAATCTAAGAATCCCTTTTGAAACCAGGGGGCGCAAAAGGACCACGGATGAACTCTGACAGCATGGGGACCTATAGAAGCAAGGAACCATTATGACACCATGAAGGCCAAGAATCAAATGGTTCATTGTAAGACCAAGTGGCCTAAAAGGGCTTGGAATGCATTGTGACACCACAGAGGATATGAGAAGCGAGGAACCATTGTGCCCCAATGCAGGCAAACAATCTAATGATCCCTTGTGGCACCAGGGGGTATAAAAAGGGCCAGGGATTGATTGTTACAGCACGGGGACCAATAGAAGCAAGGATCTATTATGCCACCGTGGAGGCCAAGAATCAAATGATTCATTGTGACATCAAGTGGCCTAAAAGGGCATGGGATGCATTGTGACAGCACAGGGGTTAAGAGAAGCAAGGATCCATTGTGACCCAATGCAGGCTAACAATCTAATGATCCCTTGTGACACCAATGGGCCTAAAAGGGGCAGGGATGAATTGTGACAGCATGGGGCCCAAGTAAAACCTGTTACAATTATGCCACCATGGAGGCCAAGAATCAAATGATTCATTGTGACATCAAGTGGCCTAAAAGGGCATGGGATGCATTGTGACAGCACAGGGGTTAAGAGAAGCAAGGAACCATTGTGACCCAATGCAGGCTAACAATCTAATGATCCCTTGTGGCACCAGGGGGCGCAAAAGGACCACGGATGAACTCTGACAGCATGGGGACCTATAGAAGCAAGGAACCATTATGACACCATGAAGGCCAAGAATCAAATTGTTCATTGTAAGACCAAGTGGCCTAAAAGGGCTTGGAATGCATTGTGACAGCACAGAGGTTAAGAGAAGCAAGGAACCATTGTAACGCAATGCATGCAAACAATCTTATGATCCCTTGTGGCACCAGGGGGTATAAAAAGGGCCAGGGATGGATTGTTACAGCACGGGGACCAATAGAAGCAAGGATCTATTATGCCACCATGGAGGCCAAGAATCAAATGATTCATTGTGACATCAAGTGGCCTAAAAGGGCATGGGATGCATTGTGACAGCACAGGGGTTAAGAGAAGCAAGGATCCATTGTGACCCAATGGAGGCTAATAATCCCAGGATCCCATTTGACACCAGGGGGCGTAAAAGGGCCAGGGATGAATTCTGACAGCATGGGGCCCAATAGAAACAAGGAACCATTATGACACCATGGAGGCCAAGAATCAAATGATTCATTGTGACATCAAGTGGCCTAAAAGGGCATGGGATGCATGGTGACACCACAGAGGTTAAGAGAAGCAAGGAACCATTGTGACCCAATGCAGGCTAACAATCTAAGAATCCCTTTTGACACCAGGGGGCGCAAAAGGACCACGGATGAACTCTGACAGCATCGGGACCTATAGAAGCAAGGAACCATTATGACACCATGAAGGCCAAGAATCAAATGGTTCATTGTAAGACCAAGTGGCCTAAAAGGGCTTGGAATGCATTGTGACACCACAGAGGATAAGAGAAGCGAGGAACCATTGTGCCCCAATGCAGGCAAACAATCTAATGATCCCTTGTGGCACCAGGGGGTATAAAAAGGGCCAGGGATTGATTGTTACAGCACGGGGACCAATAGAAGCAAGGATTTATTATGCCACCGTGGAGGCCAAGAATCAAATGATTCATTGTGACATCAAGTGGCCTAAAAGGGCATGGGATGCATTGTGACAGCACAGGGGTTAAGAGAAGCAAGGATCCATTGTGACCCAATGGAGGCTAATAATCCCAGGATCCCATTTGACACCAGGGGGCGTAAAAGGGCCAGGGATGAATTGTGACAGCATGGGGCCCAATAGAAACAAGGAACCATTATGACACCATGGAGGCCAAGAATCAAATGATTCATTGTGACATCAAGTGGCCTAAAAGGGCATGGGATGCATTGTGACACCACAGAGGTTAAGAGAAGCAAGGAACCATTGTGACCCAATGCAGGCTAACAATCTAATGATCCCTTGTGACACCAATGGGCCTAAAAGGGGCAGGGATGAATTGTGACAGCATGGGGCCCAAGTAAAACCTGGTACAATTATGCCACCATGGAGGCCAAGAATCAAATGATTCATTGTGACATCAAGTGGCCTAAAAGGGCATGGGATGCATTGTGACACCACAGGGGTTAAGAGAAGCAAGGAACCATTGTGACCCAATGCAGGCTAACAATCTAATGATCCCTTGTGGCACCAGGGGGCGCAAAAGGACCACGGATGAACTCTGACAGCATGGGGACCTATAGAAGCAAGGAACCATTATGACACCATGAAGGCCAAGAATCAAATTGTTCATTGTAAGACCAAGTGGCCTAAAAGGGCTTGGAATGCATTGTGACAGCACAGAGGTTAAGAGAAGCAAGGAACCATTGTAACGCAATGCATGCAAACAATCTTATGATCCCTTGTGGCACCAGGGGGTATAAAAAGGGCCAGGGATGGATTGTTACAGCACGGGGACCAATAGAAGCAAGGATCTATTATGCCACCATGGAGGCCAAGAATCAAATGATTCATTGTGACATCAAGTGGCCTAAAAGGGCATGGGATGCATTGTGACAGCACAGGGGTTAAGAGAAGCAAGGATCCATTGTGACCCAATGGAGGCTAATAATCCCAGGATCCCATTTGACACCAGGGGGCGTAAAAGGGCCAGGGATGAATTCTGACAGCATGGGGCCCAATAGAAACAAGGAACCATTATGACACCATGGAGGCCAAGAATCAAATGATTCATTGTGACATCAAGTGGCCTAAAAGGGCATGGGAAGCATTGTGACCGCACAGGGGTTAAGAGAAGCAAGGATCCATTGTGACCCAATGGAGGCTAATAATCCCAGGATCCCATTTGACACCAAGGGGCGCAAAAGGACCACGGATGAACTCTGACAGCATGGGGACCTATAGAAGCAAGGAACCATTATGACACCATGAAGGCCAAGAATCAAATGGTTCATTGTAAGACCAAGTGGCCTAAAAGGGCTTGGAATGCATTGTGACAGCACAGAGGTTAAGAGAAGCGAGGAACCATAGTGCCCCAATGCAGGCAAACAATCTAATGATCCCTTGTGGCACCAGGGGGTATAAAAAGGGCCAGGGATGGATTGTTACAGCACGGGGACCAATAGAAGCAAGGATCTATTATGCCACCGTGGAGGCCAAGAATCAAATGATTTTTTGTGACATCAAGTGTCCTAAAAGGGCATGGGATGCATTGTGACACCACAGGGGTTAAGAGAAGCAAGGATCCATTGTGACCCAAAGGAGGCTAACAATCTAATGATCCCTTTTGACACCAATGGGCCTAAAAGGGGCAGGGATGTATTGTGAAAGCATGGGGCCCAATTAAAACCTGGTGCAATTACGCCACCATGGAGGCCAAGAATCAAATGATTCATTGTGACATCAAGTGGCCTAAAAGGGCATGGGATGCATTGTGACACCACAGAGGTTAAGAGAAGCTAGGAACCATTGTGACCCAATGCAGGCTAACAATCTAAGAATCCCTTTTGAAACCAGGGGGCGCAAAAGGACCACGGATGAACTCTGACAGCATGGGGACCTATAGAAGCAAGG
Organism: Cinclus cinclus; assembly: GCF_963662255.1. NCBI lineage: Eukaryota > Metazoa > Chordata > Aves > Passeriformes > Cinclidae > Cinclus > Cinclus cinclus. The sequence goes on along the minus strand of NC_085051.1, from coordinate 756,695 downwards.
AACCATTATGCCACCATGAAGGCCAAGAATCAAATGGTTCATTGTAAGACCAAGTGGCCTAAAAGGGCTTGGAATGCATTGTGACAGCACAGAGGTTAAGAGAAGCGAGGAACCATAGTGCCCCAATGCAGGCAAACAATCTAATGATCCCTTGTGGCACCAGGGGGTATAAAAAGGGCCAGGGATGGATTGTTACAGCACGGGGACCAATAGAAGCAAGGATCTATTATGCCACCGTGGAGGCCAAGAATCAAATGATTCATTGTGACATCAAGTGTCCTAAAAGGGCATGGGATGCATTGTGACACCACAGGGGTTAAGAGAAGCAAGGATCCATTGTGACCCAAAGGAGGCTAACAATCTAATGATCCCTTTTGACACCAATGGGCCTAAAAGGGGCAGGGATGTATTGTGAAAGCATGGGGCCCAATTAAAACCTGGTGCAATTACGCCACCATGGAGGCCAAGAATCAAATGATTCATTGTGACATCAAGTGGCCTAAAAGGGCATGGGATGCATTGTGACACCACAGGGGTTAAGAGAAGCAAGGAACCATAGTGCCCCAATGCAGGCTAACAATCTAATGATCCCTTGTGACACCAGGGGTCGTAAAATGGCCAGGGATGTATTGTGAAAGCATGGGGCCCAATTAAAACCTGGTACAATTACGCCACCATGGAGGCCAAGAATCAAATGATTCATTGTGACATCAAGTGGCCTAAAAGGGCATGGGATGCATTGTGACACCACAGGGGTTAAGAGAAGCAAGGAACCATTGTGACCCAATGCAGGCTAACAATCTAAGAATCCCTTTTGACACCAGCGGGCGCAAAAGGACCACGGATGAACTCTGACAGCATGGGGACCTATAGAAGCAAGGAACCATTATGACACCATGAAGGCCAAGAATCAAATGGTTCATTGTAAGACCAAGTGGCCTAAAAGGGCTTGGAATGCATTGTGACAGCACAGAGGTTAAGAGAAGCGAGGAACCATAGTGCCCCAATGCAGGCAAACAATCTAATGATCCCTTGTGGCACCAGGGGGTATAAAAAGGGCCAGGGATGGATTGTTACAGCACGGGGACCAATAGAAGCAAGGATCTATTATGCCACCGTGGAGGCCAAGAATCAAATGATTCATTGTGACATCAAGTGGCCTAAAAGGGCATGGGATGCATTGTGACACCACAGGGGTTAAGAGAAGCAAGGATCCATTGTGACCCAATGGAGGCTAATAATCCCAGGATCCCATTTGACACCAGGGGGCGTAAAAGGGCCAGGGATGAATTGTGACAGCATGGGGCCCAATAGAAACAAGGAAACATTATGCCACCATGGAGGCCAAGAATCAAATGATTCATTGTGACATCAAGTGGCCTAAAAGGGCATGGGATGCATGGTGACACCACAGAGGTTAAGAGAATCAGGGAACCATTGTGACCCAATGCAGGCTAACAATCTAATGATCCCTTGTGACACCAATGGGCCTAAAAGGGCCAGGGATGAATTGTGAAAGCATGGGGCCCAATTAAAACCTGGTACAATTATGCCACCATGGAGGCCAAGAATCAAATGATTCATTGTGACATCAAGTGGCCTAAAAGGGCATGGGATGCATTGTGACACCACAGGGGTTAAGAGAAGCAAGGAACCATTGTGACCCAATGCAGGCTAACAATCTAATGATCCCTTGTGGCACCAGGGGGCGCAAAAGGACCACGGATGAACTCTGACAGCATGGGGACCTATAGAAGCAAGGAACCATTATGACACCATGAAGGCCAAGAATCAAATGGTTCATTGTAAGACCAAGTGGCCTAAAAGGGCTTGGAATGCATTGTGACACCACAGAGGTTAAGAGAAGCGAGGAACCATAGTGCCCCAATGCAGGCAAACAATCTAATGATCCCTTGTGGCACCAGGGGGTATAAAAAGGGCCAGGGATGGATTGTTACAGCACGGGGACCAATAGAAGCAAGGATCTATTATGCCACCGTGGAGGCCAAGAATCAAATGATTCATTGTGACATCAAGTGGCCTAAAAGGGCATGGGATGCATTGTGACAGCACAGGGGTTAAGAGAAGCAAGGATCCATTGTGACCCAATGGAGGCTAATAATCCCAGGATCCCATTTGACACCAGGGGGCGTAAAAGGGCCAGGGATGAATTGTGACAGCATGGGGCCCAATAGAAACAAGGAAACATTATGCCACCATGGAGGCCAAGAATCAAATGATTCATTGTGACATCAAGTGGCCTAAAAGGGCATGGGATGCCTGGTGACACCACAGAGGTTAAGAGAATCAGGGAACCATTGTGACCCAATGCAGGCTAACAATCTAATGATCCCTTGTGACACCAATGGGCCTAAAAGGGCCAGGGATGAATTGTGAAAGCATGGGGCCCAATTAAAACCTGGTACAATTATGCCACCATGGAGGCCAAGAATCAAATGATTCATTGTGACATCAAGTGGCCTAAAAGGGCATGGGATGCATTGTGACACCACAGGGGTTAAGAGAAGCAAGGAACCATTGTGACCCAATGCAGGCTAACAATCTAATGATCCCTTGTGGCACCAGGGGGCGCAAAAGGACCACGGATGAACTCTGATAGCATGGGGACCTATAGAAGCAAGGAACCATTATGACACCATGAAGGCCAAGAATCAAATGGTTCATTGTAAGACCAAGTGGCCTAAAAGGGCTTGGAATGCATTGTGACAGCACAGAGGTTAAGAGAAGCAAGGAAACATTGTAACCCAATGCAGGCTAACAATCTAATGATCCCTTGTGGCACCAGGGGGTATAAAAAGGGCCAGGGATGGATTGTTACAGCACGGGGACCAATAGAAGCAAGGATCTATTATGCCACCGTGGAGGCCAAGAATCAAATGATTCATTGTGACATCAAGTGGCCTAAAAGGGCATGGGATGCATTGTGACAGCACAGGGGTTAAGAGAAGCAAGGATCCATTGTGACCCAATGGAGGCTAATAATCCCAGGAACCCATTTGACACCAGGGGGCGTAAAAGGGCCAGGGATGAATTGTGACAGCATGGGGCCCAATAGAAACAAGGAACCATTACGACACGATGGAGGCCAAGAATCAAATGATTCATTGTGACATCAAGTGGCCTAAAAGGGCATGGGATGCATTGTGACACCACAGGGGTTAAGAGAAGCAAGGAATCATTGTGACCCAATGCAGATTAACAATCTAATGATCCCTTTTGACACCAATGGGCCTAAAAGGGGCAGGGATGTATTGTGAAAGCATGGGGCCCAATTAAAACCTGGTACAATTACGCCACCACGGAGGCCAAGAATCAAATGATTCATTGTGACATCAAGTGGCCTAAAAGGGCATGGGATGCATTGTGACACCACAGGGGTTAAGAGAAGCAAGGAACCATTGTGACCCAATGCAGGCTAACAATCTAAGAATCCCTTTTGACACCAGCGGGCGCAAAAGGACCACGGATGAACTCTGACAGCATGGGGACCTATAGAACAAGGAACCATTATGACACCATGAAAGCCAAGAATCAAATTGTTCATTGTAAGACCAAGTGGCCTAAAAGGGCTTGGAATGAATTGTGACACCACAGAGGTTAAGAGAAGCGAGGAACCATTGTGACCCAATGCAGGCTAACAATCTAATGATCCCTTGTGGCACCAGGGGGTATAAAAAGGACCAGGGATGGATTGTTACAGCATGGGGACCAATAGAAGCAAGGATCTATTATGCCACCGTGGAGGCCAAGAATCAAATGATTCATTGTGACATCAAGTGGCCTAAAAGTGCATGGGAAGCATTGTCACACCACAGGGGTTAAGAGAAGCAAGGAACCATTGTGACCCAATGCAGGCTAACAATCTAATGATCCCTTGTTACACCAATGGGCCTAAAAGGGACAGGGATGAATTGTTACAACACGGGGACCAATAGAAGCAAGGATCTATTATGCCACCATTGAGGCCAAGAATCAAATGATTCATTGTGACATCAAGTGGCCTAAAAGGGCATGGGATGCATTGTGACAGCACAGGGGTTAAGAGAAGCAAGGAACCATTGTGACCCAATGCAGGCTAACAATCTAATGATCCCTTGTGACACCAATCGGCCTAAAAGGGCCAGGGATGTATTGTGAAAGCATGGGGCCCAATTAAAACCTGGTACAATTACGCCACCAAGGAGGCCGAGAATCAAATGGTTCATTGTGACATCAAGTGGCCTAAAAGGGCATGGGATGCATTGTGACACCACAGGGGTTAAGAGAAGCAAGGAACCATTGTGACCCAATGCAGGCTAACAATCTAATGATCCCTTGTGGCACCAGGGGGTATAAAAAGAGCCAGGGATGGATTGTTACGGCACGGGGACCAATAGAATCAAGGATCTATTATGCCACCGTGGAGGCCAAGAATCAAATGATTCATTGTGACATCAAGTGGCCTAAAAGGGCATGGGATGCATTGTGACAGCACAGGGGTTAAGAGAAGCAAGGATCCATTGTGACCCAATGGAGGCTAATAATTCCAGGATCCCATTTGACACCAGGGGGCGTAAAAGTGCCAGGGATGAATTGTGACAGCATGGGGCCCAATAGAAACAAGGAACCATTATGACACCATGGAGGCCAAGAATCAAATGATTCATTGTGACATCAAGTGGCCTAAAAGGGCATGGGATGCATTGTGACAGCACAGGGGTTAAGAGAAGCAAGGATCCATTGTGACCCAATGGAGGCTAATAATCCCAGGAACCCATTTGACACCAGGGGGCGTAAAAGGGCCAGGGATGAATTGTTACAGCATGGGGCCCAATAGAAACAAGGAACCATTACGACACGATGGAGGCCAAGAATCAAATGATTCATTGTGACATCAAGTGGCCTAAAAGGGCATGGGATGCATTGTGACACCACAGGGGTTAAGAGAAGCAAGGAATCATTGTGACCCAATGCAGATTAACAATCTAATGATCCCTTTTGACACCAATGGGCCTAAAAGGGGCAGGGATGTATTGTGAAAGCATGGGGCCCAATTAAAACCTGGTACAATTACGCCACCACGGAGGCCAAGAATCAAATGATTCATTGTGACATCAAGTGGCCTAAAAGGGCATGGGATGCATTGTGACACCACAGGGGTTAAGAGAAGCAAGGAACCATTGTGACCCAATGCAGGCTAACAATCTAAGAATCCCTTTTGACACCAGCGGGCGCAAAAGGACCACGGATGAACTCTGACAGCATGGGGACCTATAGAACAAGGAACCATTATGACACCATGAAAGCCAAGAATCAAATGGTTCATTGTAAGACCAAGTGGCCTAAAAGGGCTTGGAATGCATTGTGACACCACAGAGGTTAAGAGAAGCGAGGAACCATTGTGATCCAATGCAGGCTAACAATCTAATGATCCCTTGTGGCACCAGGGGGTATAAAAAGGACCAGGGATGGATTGTTACAGCATGGGGACCAATAGAAGCAAGGATCTATTATGCCACCGTGGAGGCCAAGAATCAAATGATTCATTGTGACATCAAGTGGCCTAAAAGTGCATGGGAAGCATTGTCACACCACAGGGGTCAAGAGAAGCAAGGAACCATTGTGACCCAATGCAGGCTAACAATCTAATGATCCCTTGTTACACCAATGGGCCTAAAAGGGACAGGGATGAATTGTTACAGCACGGGGACCAATAGAAGCAAGGATCTATTATGCCACCATTGAGGCCAAGAATCAAATGATTCATTGTGACATCAAGTGGCCTAAAAGGGCATGGGATGCATTGTGACAGCACAGGGGTTAAGAGAAACAAGGATCCATTGTGACCCAATGCAGGCTAACAATCTAATGATCCCTTGTGACACCAATCGGCCTAAAAGGGCCAGGGATGTATTGTGAAAGCATGGGGCCCAATTAAAACCTGGTACAATTACGCCACCAAGGAGGCCGAGAATCAAATGGTTCATTGTGACATCAAGTGGCCTAAAAGGGCATGGGATGCATTGTGACACCACAGGGGTTAAGAGAAGCAAGGAACCATTGTGACCCAATGCAGGCTAACAATCTAATGATCCCTTGTGGCACCAGGGGGTATAAAAAGAGCCAGGGATGGATTGTTACGGCACGGGGACCAATAGAATCAAGGATTTATTATGCCACCGTGGAGGCCAAGAATCAAATGATTCATTGTGACATCAAGTGGCCTAAAAGGGCATGGGATGCATTGTGACAGCGCAGGGGTTAAGAGAAGCAAGGATCCATTGCGACCCAATGGAGGCTAATAATTCCAGGATCCCATTTGACACCAGGGGGCGTAAAAGTGCCAGGGATGAATTGTGACAGCATGGGGCCCAATAGAAACAAGGAACCATTATGACACCATGGAGGCCAAGAATCAAATGATTCATTGTGACATCAAGTGGCCTAAAAGGGCATGGGATGCATTGTGACCGCACAGGGGTTAAGAGAAGCAAGGATCCATTGTGACCCAATGCAGGCTAACAATCTAATGATCCCTTGTGGCACCAGGGGGCGCAAAAGGACCACGGATGAACTCTGACAGCATGGGGACCTATAGAAGCAAGGAACCATTATGACACCATGAAGGCCAACAATCAAATGTTTCATTGTAAGACCAAGTGGCCTAAAAGGGCTTGGAATGCATTGTGACAGCACAGAGGTTAAGAGAAGCATGGAACCATTGTAACCCAATGCAGGCTAACAATCTAATGATCCCTTGTGGCACCAGGGGGTATAAAAAGGGCCAGGGATGGATTGTTACAGCACGGGGACCAATAGAAGCAAGGATCTATTATGCCACCGTGGAGGCCAAGAATCAAATGATTCATTGTGACATCAAGTGGCCTAAAAGGGCATGGGATGCATTGTGACACCACAGAGGTTAAGAGAAGCAAGGAACCATTGTGACCCAATGCAGGCTAAAAATCTAATGATCCCTTGTGACACCAGTGGGCCTAAAAGGGGCAGGGATGAATTGTTACAGCACGGGGACCAATAGAAGCAAGGATCTATTATGCCACCGTGGAGGCCAAGAATCAAATGATTCATTGTGACATCAAGTGGCCTAAAAGGGCATGGGATGCATTGTGACACCACAGGGGTTAAGAGAAGCAAGGATCCATTGTGACCCAATGCAGGCTAACAATCTAATGATCCCTTTTGACACCAATGGGCCTAAAAGGGGCAGGGATGTATTGTGAAAGCATGGGGCCCAATTAAACCTGGTACAATTATGCCACCATGGAGGCCAAGAATCAAATGATTCATTGTGACATCAAGTGGCCTAAAAGGGCATGGGATGCATTGTGACACCACAGGGGTTAAGAGAAGCAAGGAACCATAGTGCCCCAATGCAGGCAAACAATCTAATGATCCCTTGTGGCACCAGGGGGTATAAAAAGGGCCAGGGATGGATTGTTACAGCACGGGGACCAATAGAATCAAGGATCTATTATGCCACCGTGGAGGCCAAGAATCAAATGATTCATTGTGACATCAAGTGGCCTAAAAGGGCATGGGATGCATTGTGGCAGCACAGGGGTTAAGAGAAGCAAGGATCCATTGTGACCCAATGGAGGCTAACAATCTAATGATCCCTTTTGACACCAATGGGCCTAAAATGGGCAGGGATGAATTGTGAAAGCATGGGGCCCAATTAAAACCTGGTACAATTACGCCACCATGGAGGCCAAGAATCAAATGATTCATTGTGACATCAAGTGGCCTAAAAGGGCATGGGATGCATTGTGACACCACAGGGGTTAAGAGAAGCAAGGATCCATTGTGACCCAATGGAGGCTAACATTCTAATGATCCCTTTTGACACCAATGGGCCTAAAATGGGCAGGGATATATTGTGAAAGCATGGGGCCCAATTAAAACCTGGTACAATTACGCCACCATGGAGGCCAAGAATCAAATGATTCATTGTGACATCAAGTGGCCTAAAAGGGCATGGGATGCATTGTGACACCACAGGGGTTAAGAGAAGCAAGGAACCATTGTGACCCAATGCAGGCTAAAAATCTAATGATCCCTTGTTACACCAATGGGCCTAAAAGGTGCAGGGATGAATTGTTGCAGCACGTGGACCAATAGAAGCAAGGATCTATTATGCCACCATTGAGGCCAAGAATCAAATGATTCATTATGACATCAAGTGGCCTAAAAGGGCATGGGATGCATTGTGGCAGCACAGGGGTTAAGAGAAGCAAGGATCCATTGTGACCCAATGGAGGCTAACAATCTAATGATCCCTTTTGACACCAATGGGCCTAAAAGGGGCAGGGATGAATTGTGAAAGCATGGGGCCCAAGTAAAACCTGGTACAATTATGCCACCATGGAGGCCAAGAATCAAATGATTCATTGTGACATCAAGTGGCCTAAAAGGGCATGGGATGCATTGTGACACCACAGGGGTTAAGAGAAGCAAGGATCCATTGTGACCCAATGGAGGCTAACATTCTTATGATCCCTTTTGACACCAATGGGCCTAAAAGGGGAAGGGATATATTGTGAAAGCATGGGGCCCAATTAAAACCTGGTACAATTACGCCACCATGGAGGCCAAGAATCAAATGATTCATTGTGACATCAAGTGGCCTAAAAGGGCATGGGATGCATTGTGACAGCACAGGGGTTAAGAGAAGCAAGGATCCATTGTGACCCAATGCAGGCTAACAATCTAATGATCCCTTGTGCCACCAATGGGCCTAAAAGGGGCAGGGATGAATTGTGAAAGCATGGGGCCCAATTAAAACCTGGTACAATTACGCCACCAAGGAGGCCAAGAATCAAATGATTCATTGTGACATCAAGTGGCCTAAAAGGGCATGGGATGCATTATGACACCACAGGGGTTAAGAGAAGCAAGGAACCATTGTGACCCAATGCAGGCTAACAATCTAAGAATCCCTTTTGACACCAGCGGGCGCAAAAGGACCACGGATGAACTCTGACAGCATGGGGACCTATAGAAGCAAGGAACCATTATGACACCATGAAGGCCAAGAATCAAATTGTTCATTGTAAGACCAAGTGGCCTAAAAGGGCTTGGAATGCATTGTGACAGCACAGAGGTTAAGAGAAGCGAGGAACCATTGTGACCCAATGCAGGCTAACAATCTAATGATCCCGTGTGACACCAATGGGCCTAAAAGGGGCAGGGATGTATTGTGAAAGCATGGGGCCCAATTAAAACCTGGTACAATTATGCCACCATGGAGGCCAAGAATCAAATGATTCATTGTGACATCAAGTGGCCTAAAAGGGCATGGGATGCATTGTGACACAACAGGGGTTAAGAGAAGCAAGGAACCATTGTGACCCAATGCAGGCTAACAATCTAATGATCCCTTGTGGCACCAGGGGGTATAAAAAGGGCCAGGGATGGAGTGTTACAGCACGGGGACCAATAGAAGCAAGGATCTATTATGCCACCGTGGAGGCCAAGAATCAAATGATTCATTGTGACATCAAGTGGCCTAAAAGGGCATGGGATGCATTGTGACAGCACAGGGGTTAAGAGAAGCAAGGATCCATTGTGACCCAATGGAGGCTAATAATGCCAGGATCCCATTTGACTCCAGGGGGCGTAAAAGGGCCAGGGATGAATTGTGACAGCATGGGGCCCAATAGAAACAAGGAACCATTATGACACCATGGAGGCCAAGAATCAAATGATTCATTGTGACATCAAGTGGCCTAAAAGGGCATGGGATGCATTGTGACACCACAGGGGTTAAGAGAAACAAGGAACCATTGTGACCCAATGCAGGCTAACAATCTAAGATTCCCTTTTGACACCAGGGGGCGCAAAAGGACCACGGATGAACTCTGACAGCATGGGGACCTATAGAAGCTAGGAACCATTATGACACCATGGAGGCCAAGAATCAAATGATTCATTGTAAGACCAAGTGGCCTAAAAGGGCTTGGAATGCATTGTGACACCACAGAGGTTAAGAGAAGCAAGGAAACGTTGTGACCCAATGGAGGCTAACAATCTAATGATCCCTTGTGGCACCAGGGGGTATAAAAAGGGCCAGGGATGAATTGTGACAGCATGGGGCCCAATAGAATCAAGGAACCATTATGACACCATGGAGGCCAAGAATCAAATGATTCATTGTGACATCAAGTGGCCTAAAAGGGCATGGGATGCATTGTGACACCACAGAGGTTAAGAGAAGCAAGGAACCATTGTGACCCAATGCAGGCTACCAATCTAATGATCCCTTGTGACACCAATGGGCCTAAAAGGGGCAGGGATGAATTGTGAAAGCATGGGGCCCAAGTAAAACCTGGTACAATTATGCCAACATGGAGGCCAAGGATCAAATGATTCATTGTGACATCAAGTGGCCTAAAAGGGCATGGGATGCATTGTGACACCACAGAGGTTAAGAGAAGCAAGGAACCATTGTGACCCAATGCAGGCCAACAATCTAATGATCCCTTGTGGCACCAGGGGGCGCAAAAGGACCACGGATGAACTCTGACAGCATGGGGACCTATAGAAGCAAGGAACCATTATGATACCATGAAGGCCAAGAATCAAATGGTTCATTGTAAGACCAAGTGGCCTAAAAGGGCTTGGAATGCTTTGTGACAGCACAGAGGTTAAGAGAAGCAAGGAACCATTGTGACCCAATGCAGGCTAACAATCTAATGATCCCTTGTGGCACCAGGGTGTATAAAAAGGGCCAGGGATGGATTGTTACAGCACGGGGACCAATACAAGCAAGGATCTATTATGCGACCGTGGAGGCCAACAATCATATGGATCATTGTAAGACCAAGTGGCCTAAAAGGGCTTGGAATGCATTGTGACACCACAGAGGTTAAGAGAAGCAAGGAAACGTTGTGACCCAATGCAGGCTAACAATCTAATGATCCCTTGTGGCACCAGGGGCTATAAAAAGGGCCAGGGATGAATTGTGACACCATGGGGCCCAATAGAAACAAGGAACCATTATGACACCATGGAGGCCAAGAATCAAATGATTCATTGTGACATCAAGTGGCCTAAAAGGGCATGGGATGCATTGTGACACCACAGGGGTTAAGAGAAACAAGGAACCATTGTGACCCAACGGAGGCTAACAATCTAATGATCCCTTTTGACACCAATGGGCCTAAAAGGGGCAGGGATGTATTGTGAAAGCATGGGGCCCAATAGAAACAAGGAACCATTATGACACCATGGAGGCCAAGAATCAAATGATTCATTGTAAGACCAAGTGGCCTAAAAGGGCTTGGAATGCATTGTGACACCACAGAGGTTAAGAGAAGCAAGGAACCATTGTGACCCAATGCAGGCTAACAATCTAAGAATCCCTTTTGACACCAGGGGGCGCAAAAGGACCACGGATGAACTCTGACAGCATGGGGACCTATAGAAGCAAGGAACCATTATGACACCATGAAGGCCAAGAATCAAATGGTTCATTGTAAGACCAAGTGGCCTAAAAGGGCTTGGAATGCATTGTGACAGCACAGAGGTTAAGAGAAGCAAGGAACCATTGTGACCCAATGCAGGCTAACAATCTAATGATCCCTTGTGGCACCAGGGGTTATAAAAAGGGCCAGGGATGGATTGTTACAGCACGGGGACCAATAGAATCAAGGATCTATTATGCCACCGTGGAGGCCAAGAATCAAATGATTCATTGTGACATCAAGTGGCCTAAAAGGGCATGGGATGCATTGTGACAGCACAGGGGTTAAGAGAAGCAAGGATCCATTGTGACCCAATGCAGGCTAACAATCTAAGAATTCCTTTTGACACCAGGGGGCGCAAAAGGACCACGGATGAACTCTGAAAGCATGGGGACCTATAGAAGCAAGGAACCATTATGACAGCATGAAGGCCAAGAATCAAATGGTTCATTGTGACATCAAGTGGCCTAAAAGGGCTTGGAATGCATTGTGACACCACAGAGGTTAAGAGAAGCAAGGAACCATTGTGACCCAATGCAGTCTAACAATCTAATGATCCCTTTTGGCACCAGGGGCTATAAAAAGGGCCAGGGATGGATTGTTACAGCACGGGGAACAATAGAAGCAAGGATCTATTATGCCACCATGGAGGCCAAGAATCAAATGATTCATTGTGACATCAAGTGGCCTAAAAGGGCATGGGATGCATTGTGACACCACAGGGGTTAAGAGAAGCAAGGATCCATTGTGACCCAATGGAGGCTAACATTCTAATGATCCCTTTTGACACCAATGGGCCTAAAAGGGGCAGGGATATATTGTGAAAGCATGGGGCCCAATTAAAACCTGGTACAATTACGCCACCATGGAGGCCAAGAATCAAATGATTCATTGTGACATCAAGTGGCCTAAAAGGGCATGGGATGCATTGTGACACCACAGGGGTTAAGAGAAGCAAGGATCCATTGTGACCCAATGGAGGCTAACAATCTAATGATCCCTTTTGACACCAATGGGCCTAAAAGGGGCAGGGATGAATTGTGAAAGCATGGGGCCCAATTAAAACCTGGTACAATTACGCCACCATGGAGGCCAAGAATCAAATGATTCATTGTGACATCAAGTGGCCTAAAAGGGCATGGGATGCATTGTGACAGCACAGGGGTTAAGAGAAGCAAGGATCCATTGTGACCCAATGCAGGCTAACAATCTAATGATCCCTTGTGCCACCAATGGGCCTAAAAGGGGCAGGGATGAATTGTGAAAGCATGGGGCCCAATTAAAACCTGGTACAATTACGCCACCAAGGAGGCCAAGAATCAAATGATTCATTGTGACATCAAGTGGCCTAAAAGGGCATGGGATGCATTATGACACCACAGGGGTTAAGAGAAGCAAGGAACCATTGTGACCCAATGCAGGCTAACAATCTAAGAATCCCTTTTGACACCAGCGGGCGCAAAAGGACCACGGATGAACTCTGACAGCATGGGGACCTATAGAAGCAAGGAACCATTATGACACCATGAAGGCCAAGAATCAAATTGTTCATTGTAAGACCAAGTGGCCTAAAAGGGCTTGGAATGCATTGTGACAGCACAGAGGTTAAGAGAAGCGAGGAACCATTGTGACCCAATGCAGGCTAACAATCTAATGATCCCGTGTGACACCAATGGGCCTAAAAGGGGCAGGGATGTATTGTGAAAGCATGGGGCCCAATTAAAACCTGGTACAATTATGCCACCATGGAGGCCAAGAATCAAATGATTCATTGTGACATCAAGTGGCCTAAAAGGGCATGGGATGCATTGTGACACCACAGGGGTTAAGAGAAGCAAGGATCCATTGTGACCCAATGCAGGCTAACAATCTAATGATCCCTTGTGGCACCAGGGGGTATAAAAAGGGCCAGGGATGGAGTATTACAGCACGGGGACCAATAGAAGCAAGGATCTATTATGCCACCGTGGAGGCCAAGAATCAAATGATTCATTGTGACATCAAGTGGCCTAAAAGGGCATGGGATGCATTGTGACAGCACAGGGGTTAAGAGAAGCAAGGATCCATTGTGACCCAATGGAGGCTAATAATGCCAGGATCCCATTTGACTCCAGGGGGCGTAAAAGGGCCAGGGATGAATTGTGACAGCATGGGGCCCAATAGAAACAAGGAACCATTATGACACCATGGAGGCCAAGAATCAAATGATTCATTGTGACATCAAGTGGCCTAAAAGGGCATGGGATGCATTGTGACACCACAGGGGTTAAGAGAAGCAAGGAACCATTGTGACCCAATGCAGGCTAACAATCTAAGATTGCCTTTTGACACCAGGGGGCGCAAAAGGACCACGGATGAACTCTGACAGCATGGGGACCTATAGAAGCAAGGAACCATTATGACACCATGAAGGCCAAGAATCAAATGATTCATTGTAAGACCAATGGGCCTAAAAGGGCTTGGAATGCATTGTGACACCACAGAGGTTAAGAGAAGCAAGGAAACGTTGTGACCCAATGGAGGCTAACAATCTAATGATCCCTTGTGGCACCAGGGGGTATAAAAAGGGCCAGGGATGAATTGTGACAGCATGGGGCCCAATAGAATCAAGGAACCATTATGACACCATGGAGGCCAAGAATCAAATGATTCATTGTGAAATCAAGTGGCCTAAAAGGGCATGGGATGCATTGTGACACCACAGAGGTTAAGAGAAGCAAGGAACCATTGTGACCCAATGCAGGCTACCAATCTAATGATCCCTTGTGACACCAATGGGCCTAAAAGGGGCAGGGATGAATTGTGAAAGCATGGGGCCCAATTAAAACCTGGTACAATTATGCCAACATGGAGGCCAAGGATCAAATGATTCATTGTGACATCAAGTGGCCTAAAAGGGCATGGGATGCATTGTGACACCACAGGGGTTAAGAGAAGCAAGGAACCATTGTGACCCAATGCAGGCCAACAATCTAATGATCCCTTGTGGCACCAGGGGCTATAAAAAGGGCCAAGGATGAATTGTGACACCATGGGGCCCAATAGAAACAAGGAACTATTATGACACCATGGAGGCCAAGAATCAAATGATTCATTGTGACATCAAGTGGCCTAAAAGGGCATGGGATGCATTGTGACACCACAGGGGTTAAGAGAAACAAGGAACCATTGTGACCCAACGGAGGCTAACAATCTAATGATCCCTTTTGACACCAATGGGCCTAAAAGGGGCAGGGATGTATTGTGAAAGCATGCGGCCCAATTAAAACCTGGTACAATTACGCCACCATGGAGGCCAAGAATCAAATTGTTCATTGTAAGACCAAGTGGCCTAAAAGGGCTTGGAATGCATTGTGACACCACAGGGGTTAAGAGAAGCAAGGAACCATTGTGACCCAATGCAGGCTAACAATCTAAGAATCCCTTTTGACACCAGGGGGCGCAAAAGGACCACGGATGAACTCTGACAGCATGGGGACCTATAGAAGCAAGGAACCATTATGACACCATGAAGGCCAAGAATCAAAAGGTTCATTGTAAGACCAAGTGGCCTAAAAGGGCTTGGAATGCATTGTGACAGCACAGAGGTTAAGAGAAGCGAGGAACCATTGTGACCCAATGCAGGCTAACAATCTAATGATCCCTTGTGGCACCAGGGGTTATAAAAAGGGCCAGGAATGGATTGTTACAGCACGGGGACCAATAGAATCAAGGATCTATTATGCCACCGTGGAGGCCAAGAATCAAATGATTCATTGTGACATCAAGTGGCCTAAAAGGGCATGGGATGCATTGTGACAGCACAGGGGTTAAGAGAAGCAAGGATCCATTGTGACCCAATGCAGGCTAACAATCTAAGAATTCCTTTTGACACCAGGGGGCGCAAAAGGACCACGGATGAACTCTGAAAGCATGGGGACCTATAGAAGCAAGGAACCATTATGACAGCATGAAGGCCAAGAATCAAATGGTTCATTGTGACATCAAGTGGCCTAAAAGGGCTTGGAATGCATTGTGACACCACAGAGGTTAAGAGAAGCAAGGAACCATTGTGACCCAATGCAGGCTAACAATCTAATGATCCCTTGTGGCACCAGGGGCTATAAAAAGGGCCAGGGATGGATTGTTACAGCACGGGGAACAATAGAAGCAAGGATCTATTATGCCACCGTGGAGGCCAAGAATCAAATGATTCATTGTGACATCAAGAGGCCTAAAAGTGCATGGGATGCATTGTGACACCACAGGGGTTAAGAGAAGCAAGGATCCATTTTGACCCAATGCAGGCTAACAATCTAAGAATCCCTTTAGACACCAGGGGGCGCAAAAGGACCACGGATGAACTCTGAAAGCATGGGGACCTATAGAAGCAAGGAACCATTATGACACCATGAAGGCCAAGAATGAAATGATTCATTGTGACATCAAGTGGCCTAAAAGGGCATGGGATGCATTGTGACACCACAGAGGTTAAGAGAAGCAAGGAACCATTGTGACCCAATGGAGGCTAATTATCCCAGGATCCCATTTGACACCAGGGGGCGTAAATGGGCCAGGGATGAATTGTGACAGCATGGGGACCAATAGAAACAAGGAACCATTATGACACCATGGAGGCCAAGAATGAAATGATTCATTGTGACATCAAGTGGCCTAAAAGGGCATGGGATGCATTGCGACCCCACAGAGGTTAAGAGAAGCAAGGAACCATTGTGACCCAATGCAGGCTAACAATCTAATGATCCCTTGTGACACCAATGGGCCTAAAAGGGGCAGGGATAGATTGTTACAGCACGGGGACCAATAGAAGCAAGGATCTATTATGCCACCGTGGAGGCCAAGAATCAAATGATTCATTGTGACATCAAGAGGCCTAAAAGGGCATGGGATGCATTGTGACAGCACAGGGGTTAAGAGAAGCAAGGATCCATTGTGACCCAATAAAGGCTAATTATCCCAGGATCCCATTTGACACCAGGGGGCGTAAATGGGCCAGGGATGAATTGTGACAGCATGGGGCCCAATAGAAACAAGGAACCATTATGACACCATGGAGGCCAAGAATGAAATGATTCATTGTGACATCAAGTGGCCTAAAAGGGCATGGGATGCATTGTGACACCACAGAGGTTAAGAGAAGCAAGGAACCATTGTGACCCAATGCAGGCTAACAATCTAATGATCTCTTGTGACACCAATGGGCCTAAAAGGGCCAGGGATGAATTGTTGCAGCACGGGGACCAATAGAAGCAAGGATCTATTATGCCACCATGGAGGCCAAGAATCAAATAATTCATTGTGACATCAAGTGGCCTAAAAGGGCATGGGATGCATTGTGACAGCACAGGGGTTAAGAGAATCAAGGATCCATTGTGACCCAATGCAGGCTAACAATCTAATGATCCCTTTTGACACCAATGGGCCTAAAAGTGGCAGGGATTTATTGTGAAAGCATGGGGCCTAATTAAAACCTGGTACAATTACGCCACCATGGAGGCCAAGAATCAAATGATTCATTGTGACATCAAGTGGCCTAAAAGGGCAGGGGATGCATTGTGACACCACAGGGGTTAAGAGAAGCAAGGAACCATTGTGACCCAATGGAGGGTAAAAATCTAATGATCCCTTCTGACACCAATGGGCCTAAAAGGGCCAGGGATGAATTGTTACAGCACTGGGACCAATAGAAGCAAGTATCTATTATGCCACCATGGAGGCCTAGAATCAAATAATTCATTGTGACATCATGTGGCCTAAAAGGGCATGGGATGCATTGTGACACCACAGAGGTTAAGAGAAGCAAGGATCCATTGTGACCCAATGGAGGCTAACAATCTAATGATCCCTTGAGAAACCAGGGCGCCCAAAAGGGGCAGGGATGAATTCTGACAGCATGGGGCCCAATAGAAACAAGGAACCATTATGACACCATGGAGGCAAAGAATCAAATGATTCATTGCGACATCAAGTGGCCTAAAAGGGCATGGGATGCATTGCGACACCACAGGGGTTAAGAGAAGCAAGGATCCATTGTGACCCAATTGAGGCTAATAATCCCAGGATCCCATTTGACACCAGGGGGCGTAAAAGGGCCAGGGATGAATTGTGGCAGCATGGGGCCCAATAGAAACAAGGAACCATTATGACACCATGGAGGCCAAGAATCAAATGATTCATTGTGACATCAAGTGGCCTAAAAGGGCATGGGATGCATTGTGACAGCACAGGGGTTAAGAGAAGGAAGGATCCATTGTGACCCAATGCAGGCTAACAATCTAATGATCCCTTTTGACACCAATGCGCCTAAAAGTGCCAGGGATGTATTGTGAAAGCATGGGGCCCAAGTAAAACCTGGTACAATTACGCCACCATGGAGGCCAAGAATCAAATGATTCATTGTGACATCAAGTGGCCTAAAAGGGCATGGGATGCATTGTGACACCACAGGGGTTAAGAGAAGCAAGGAACCATTGTGACCCAATGGAGGGTAACAATCTAATGATCCCTTCTGACACCAATGGGCCTAAAAGGGCCAGGCATGAATTGTTACAGCACTGGGACCAATAGAAGCAAGGATCTATTATGCCACCATGGAGGCCAAGAATCAAATAATTCATTGTGACATCATGTGGCCTAAAAGGGCATGGGATGCATTGTGACACCTCAGAGGTTAAGAGAAGCAAGGATCCATTGTGACCCAATTGAGGCTAACAATCTAATGATCCCTTGAGAAACCAGGGGGCCCAAAAGGGCCAGGGATGAATTCTGACAGCATGGGGCCCAATAGAAACAAGGAACCATTATGACACCATGGAGGCAAAGAATCAAATGATTCATTGCGACATCAAGTGGCCTAAAAGGGCATGGGATGCATTGCGACACCACAGGGGTTAAGAGAAGCAAGGATCCATTGTGACCCAATTGAGGCTAATAATCCCAGGATCCCATTTGACACCAGGGGGCGTAAAAGGGCCAGGGATGAATTGTGACAGCATGGGGCCCAATAGAAACAAGGAACCATTATGACACCGTGGAGGCCAAGAATCAAATGATTCATTGTGACATCAAGTGGCCTAAAAGGGCATGGGATGCATTGTGACACCACAGAGGTTAAGAGAAGCAAGGAACCATTGTGACCCAATGCAGGCTAACAATCTAATGATCCCTTCTGACACCAATGGGCCTAAAAGCGGCAGGGATGAATTGTGAAAGCATGGCGCCCAAGTAAAACCTGGTACAATTATGCCACCATGGAGGCCAAGAATCAAATGATTCATTGTGACATCAAGTGGCCTAAAAGGGCATGGGATGCATTGTGACACCACAGGGGTTAAGAGAAGCAAGGATCCATTGTGACCCAATGGAGGCTAACAATCTAATGATCCCTTTTGACACCAAGGGGCGTAAAAGGACCACGGATGAGCTCTGACAGCATGGGGACATATAGAAGCAAGGAACCCTTATGACACCATGAAGGCCAAGAATCAAATTGTTCATTGTAAGACCAAGTGGCCTAAAAGGGCTTGGAATGCATTGTGACACCACAGGGGTTAAGAGAAGCAAGGAACCATTGTGACCCAATGGAGGCTAACAATCTAATGATCCCTTGTGACACCAATGGGCCTAAAAGGGGCACGATGGATTGTTACAGCACGGGGACCAATAGAAGAAAGGATCCATTATGCCACCATGGAGGCCAAGAATCAAATGATTCATTGTGAAATCAAGTGGCCTAAAAGGGCATGGGATGCATTGTGACACCACAGGGGTTAAGAGAAGCAAGGATCCATTGTGACCCAATGGAGGCTAATAATCCCAGGATCCCATTTTACACCAGGGGGCGTAAAATGGCCAGGGATGTATTGTGACAGCATGGGGCCCAATAGAAACAAGGAACCATTATGACACCATGGAGGCCAAGAATCAAATGATTCATTGTGACATCAAGTGGCCTAAAAGGGCATGGGATGCATTGTGACACCACAGAGGTTAAGAGAAGCAAGGAACCATTGTGACCCAATGCAGGCTAACAATCTAATGAACCCTTGTGGCACCAGGGGGTATAAAAAGGGGCCAGGGATGGATTGTTACAGCACGGGGACCAATAGAAGCAAGGATCTATTATGCCACCGTGGAGGCCAAGAATCAAATGATTCATTGTGACATCAAGTGGCCTAAAAGGGCATGGGATGCATTGTGACAGCACAGGGCTTAAGAGAAGCAAGGAACCATTGTGACCCAATGGAGGCAAACAACCTAATGATCCCTTGTGACACCAATGGGCCTAAAAGGGGCAGGGATGAATTGTGAAAGCATGGGGCCCAAGTAAAACCTGGTACAATTATGCCACCATGGAGGCCAAGAATCAAATGATTCATTGTGACATCAAGTGGCCTAAAAGGGCATGGGATGCATTGTGACACCACAGGGGTTAAGAGAAGCAAGCATCCATTGTGACCCAATGCAGGCTAACAATCTAATGATCCCTTTTGACACCAAGGGGCGCAAAAGGACCACGGATGAGCTCTGACAGCATGGGGACCTATAGAAGCAAGGAACCATTATGACACCATGAAGGCCAAGAATCAAATTGTTCATTGTAAGACCAAGTGGCCTAAAAGGGCTTGGAATGCATTGTGACACCACAGAGGTTAAGAGAAGCAAGGAACCATTGTGACCCAATGCAGGCTAACAATCTAATGATCCCTTGTGACACCAATGGGCCTAAAAGGGGCAGGGATTAATTCTTACAGCACGAGGACCAATAGAAGCAAGGATCTATTATGCCACCATGGAGGCCAAGAATGAAATGATTCATTGTGACATCAAGTGGCCTAAAAGGGCTTGGAATGCATTGTGACAGCACAGAGGTTAAGAGAAGCAAGGAACCATTGTGACCCAATGCAGGCTAACAATCTAATGATCCCTTGTGACACCAATGGGCCTAAAAGGGGCAGGGATGAATTGTGAAAGCATGGGGCCCAAGTAAAACCTGGTACAATTACGCCACCATGGAGGCCAAGAATCAAATGATTCATTGTGACATCAAGTGGCCTAAAAGGGCATGGGATGCATTGTGACACCACAGGGGTAAAGAGAAGCAAGGAACCATTGTGACCCAATGCAGACTAACAATCTAATGATCCCTTGTGGCACCAGGGGGTATAAAAAGGGCCAGGGATGGATTGTTACAGCACGGGGACCAATAGAAGCAAGGATCTATTATGCCACCGTGGAGGCCAAGAATCAAATGATTCATTGTGACATCAAGTGGCCTAAAAGAGCATGGGATGCATTGTGACACCACAGGGGTTAAGAGAAGCAAGGATCCATTGTGTCCCAATGGAGGCTAATAATCCCAGGATCCCATTTGACACCAGGGGGCGTAAAAGGGCCAGGGATGAATTGTGACAGCATGGGGCCCAATAGAAACAAGGAACCATTATGCCACCATGGAGGCCAAGAATCAAATGATTCATTGTGACATCAAGTGGCCTAAAAGGGCATGGGATGCATTGTGACACCACAGAGGTTAAGAGAAGCAAGGAACCATTGTGACCCAATGCAGGCTAACAATCTAATGATCCCTTGTGACACTAATGGGCCTAAAAGGGGCAGGGATGAATTGTGAAAGCATGGGGCCCAAGTAAAACCTGGTACAATTATGCCACCATGGAGGCCAAGAATCAAATGATTCATTGTGACATCAAGTGGCCTAAAAGGGCATTGGATGCATTGTGACACCACAGGGGTTAAGAGAAGCAAGGATCCATTGTGACCCAATGCAGGCTAACAATCTAATGATCCCTTTTGACACAAAGGTGCGCAAAAGGACCACGGATGAGCTCTGACAGCATGGGGACCTATTGAAGCAAGGAACCATTGTGACCCAATGTAGGCTAACAATCTAATGATCCCTTGTGACTCCAGGGGTTATAAAAAGGACCATGGATGGATTGGTATAGCACGGGACCAATAGAAGCAAGGAAACATTATGACACATTGAAGGCCAAGAATCAAATGATTCATTGTGACATCAAGTGGCCTAAAAGGGCTTGGAATGCATTGTGACACCACAGAGGTTAAGAGAAGCAAGGAACCATTGTGACCCAATGCAGGCTAACAATCTAATGATCCCTTGTGACACCAATGGGCCTAAAAGGGGCAGGGATTAATTCTTACAGCACGAGGACCAATAGAAGCAAGGATCTATTATGCCACCATGGAGGCCAAGAATGAAATGATTCATTGTGACATCAAGTGGCCTAAAAGGGCTTGGAATGCATTGTGACAGCACAGGGGTTAAGAGAAGCAAGGATCCATTGTGACCCAATGCAGGCTAACAATCTAAGCATCCCTTTTGACACCAGGGGGCGCAAAAGGACCACGGATGAACTCTGACAGCATGGGGACCTATAGAAGCAAGGAACCATTATGACACCATGAAGGCCAAGAATCAAATGGTTCATTGTAAGACCAAGTGGCCTAAAAGGGCTTGGAATGCATTGTGACAGCACAGAGGTTAAGAGAAGCAAGGAACCATTGTGACCCAATGCAGGCTAACAATCTAATGAACCCTTGTGGCACCAGGGGGTATAAAAAGGGCCAGGGATGGATTGTTACAGCACGGGGACCAATAGAAGCAAGGATCTATTATGCCACCGTGGAGGCCAAGAATCAAATGATTCATTGTGACATCAAGTGGCCTAAAAGGGCATGGGATGCATTGTGACAGCACAGGGGTTAAGAGAAGCAAGGAACCATTGTGACCCAATGCAGGCTAACAATCTAATGATCCCTTGTGACACCAATGGGCCTAAAAGGGGGAGGGATGAATTGTGAAAGCATGGGGCCCAAGTAAAACCTGGTACAATTATGCCACCATGGAGGCCAAGAATCAAATGATTCATTGTGACATCAAGTGGCCTAAAAGGGCATGGGATGCATTGTGACACCACAGGGGTTAAGAGAAGCAAGGATCCATTGTGACCCAATGGAGGCTAACAATCTAATGATCCCTTTTGACACAAAGGTGCGTAAAAGGACCACGGATGAGCTCTGACAGCATGGGGACATATAGAAGCAAGGAACCATTATGACGCCATGAAGGCCAAGAATCAAATTGTTCATTGTAAGACCAAGTGGCCTAAAAGGGCTTGGAATGCATTGTGACACCACAGAGGTTAAGAGAAGCAAGGAACCATTGTGACCCAATGCAGGCTAACAATCTAATGATCCCTTGTGACACCAATGGGCCTAAAAGGGGCAGGGATGAATTGTGAAAGCATGGGGCCCAAGTAAAACCTGGTACAATTACGCCACCATGGAGGCCAAGAATCAAATGATTCATTGTGACATCAAGTGGCCTAAAAGGGCATGGGATGCATTGTGACACCACAGGGGTAAAGAGAAGCAAGGAACCATTGTGACCCAATGCAGACTAACAATCTAATGATCCCTTGTGGCACCAGGGGGTATAAAAAGGGCCTGGGATGGATTGTTACAGCACGGGGACCAATAGAAGCAAGGATCTATTATGCCACCGTGGAGGCCAAGAATCAAATGATTCATTGTGACATCAAGTGGCCTAAAAGGGCATGGGATGCATTGTGACAGCACAGGGCTTAAGAGAAGCAAGGAACCATTGTGACCCAATGGAGGCTAACAACCTAATGATCCCTTGTGACACCAATGGGCCTAAAAGGGGCAGGGATGAATTGTGAAAGCATGGGGCCCAAGTAAAACCTGGTACAATTATGCCACCATGGAGGCCAAGAATCAAATGATTCATTGTGACATCAAGTGGCCTAAAAGGGCATGGGATGCATTGTGACACCACAGGGGTTAAGAGAAGCAAGCATCCATTGTGACCCAATGCAGGCTAACAATCTAATGATCCCTTGTGACACCAATGGGCCTAAAAGGGGCAGGGATTAATTCTTACAGCACGAGGACCAATAGAAGCAAAGATCTATTATGCCACCATGGAGGCCAAGAATGAAATGATTCATTGTGACATCAAGTGGCCTAAAAGGGCTTGGAATGCATTGTGACAGCACAGGGGTTAAGAGAAGCAAGGATCCATTGTGACCCAATGCAGGCTAACAATCTAAGCATCCCTTTTGACACCAGGGGGCGCAAAAGGACCACGGATGAACTCTGACTGCATGGGGACCTATAGAAGCAAGGAACCATTATGACACCATGAAGGCCAAGAATCAAATGGTTCATTGTAAGACCAAGTGGCCTAAAAGGGCTTGGAATGCATTGTGACAGCACAGAGGTTAAGAGAAGCAAGGAACCATTGTGACCCAATGCAGGCTAACAATCTAATGAACCCTTGTGGCACCAGGGGGTATAAAAAGGGCCAGGGATGGATTGTTACAGCACGGGGACCAATAGAAGCAAGGATCTATTATGCCACCGTGGAGGCCAAGAATCAAATGATTCATTGTGACATCAAGTGGCCTAAAAGGGCATGGGATGCATTGTGACAGCACAGGGGTTAAGAGAAGCAAGGAACCATTGTGACCCAATGCAGGCTAACAATCTAATGATCCCTTGTGACACCAATGGGCCTAAAAGGGGGAGGGATGAATTGTGAAAGCATGGGGCCCAAGTAAAACCTGGTACAATTATGCCACCATGGAGGCCAAGAATCAAATGATTCATTGTGACATCAAGTGGCCTAAAAGGGCATGGGATGCATTGTGACACCACAGGGGTTAAGAGAAGCAAGGATCCATTGTGACCCAATGGAGGCTAACAATCTAATGATCCCTTTTGACACAAAGGTGCGTAAAAGGACCACGGATGAGCTCTGACAGCATGGGGACATATAGAAGCAAGGAACCATTATGACGCCATGAAGGCCAAGAATCAAATTGTTCATTGTAAGACCAAGTGGCCTAAAAGGGCTTGGAATGCATTGTGACATCACAGAGGTTAAGAGAAGCAAGGAACCATTGTGACCCAATGCAGGCTAACAATCTAATGATCCCTTGTGACACCAATCGGCCTAAAAGGGGCAGGGATGAATTGTGAAAGCATGGGGCCCAAGTAAAACCTGGTACAATTACGCCACCATGGAGGCCAAGAATCAAATGATTCATTGTGACATCAAGTGGCCTAAAAGGGCATGGGATGCATTGTGACACCACAGGGGTAAAGAGAAGCAAGGAACCATTGTGACCCAATGCAGACTAACAATCTAATGATCCCTTGTGGCACCAGGGGGTATAAAAAGGGCCTGGGATGGATTGTTACAGCACGGGGACCAATAGAAGCAAGGATCTATTATGCCACCGTGGAGGCCAAGAATCAAATGATTCATTGTGACATCAAGTGGCCTAAAAGAGCATGGGATGCATTGTGACACCACAGGGGTTAAGAGAAGCAAGGATCCATTGTGTCCCAATGGAGGCTAATAATCCCAGGATCCCATTTGACACCAGGGGGCGTAAAAGGGCCAGGGATGAATTGTGACAGCATGGGGCCCAATAGAAACAAGGAACCATTATGCCACCATGGAGGCCAAGAATCAAATGATTCATTGTGACATCAAGTGGCCTAAAAGGGCATGGGATGCATTGTGACACCACAGAGGTTAAGAGAAGCAAGGAACCATTGTGACCCAATGCAGGCTAACAATCTAATGATCCCTTGTGACACTAATGGGCCTAAAAGGGGCAGGGATGAATTGTGAAAGCATGGGGCCCAAGTAAAACCTGGTACAATTACGCCACCATGGAGGCCAAGAATCAAATGATTCATTGTGACATCAAGTGGCCTAAAAGGGCATGGGATGCATTGTGACACCACAGGGGTTAAGAGAAGCAAGGATCCATTGTGACCCAATGCAGGCAAACAATCTAATGATCCCTTTTGACACCAAGGGGCGCAAAAGGACCACGGATGAGCTCTGACAGCATGGGGACCTATAGAAGCAAGGAACCATTGTGACCCAATGTAGGCTAACAATCTAATGATCCCTTGTGACACCAGGGGTTATAAAAAGGACCAGGGATGGATTGGTATAGCACGGGACCAATAGAAGCAAGGAAACATTATGACACATTGAAGGCCAAGAATCAAATGATTCATTGTGACATCAAGTGGCCTAAAAGGGCATGGGATGCATTGTGACAGCACAGGGGTTAAGAGAAGCAAGGATCCATTGTGACCCAATGGAGGCTAATAATCCCAGGATACCATTTGACACCAGGGGGCGTAAAAGGGCCAGGGATGAATTGTGACAGCATGGGGCCCAATAGAAACAAGGAAACATTATGCCACCATGGAGGCCAAGAATCAAATGATTCATTGTGACATCAAGTGGCCTAAAAGTGCATGGGATGCATTGTGACACCACAGAGGTTAAGAGAAGCAAGGAACCATTGTGACCCAATGCAGGCTAACAATCTAATGATCCCTTGTGACACCAATGGGCCTAAAAGTGGCAGGGATAAATTGTGAAACCATGGGGCCCAAGTAAAACCTGGTACAATTACGCCACCATGGAGGCCAAGAATCAAATGATTCATTGTGACATCAAGTGGCCTAAAAGGGCATGGGATGCATTATGACACCACAGGGGTTAAGAGAAGAAAGGAATCATTGTGACGCAATGCAGGCTAACAATCTAATGATCCCTTGTGGCACGAGGGGTTTTAAAATGGCCAGGGATGGATTGTTACAGCACGGGGACCAATAGAAGCAAGGATCTATTATGCCACCGTGGAGGCCAAGAATGAAATGATTCATTGTGACATCAAGTGGCCTAAAAGGGCATGGGATGCATTGTGACAGCACAGGGGTTAAGAGAAGCAAGGATCCATTGTGACCCAATGGAGGCTAATAATCCCAGGAACCCATTTGACACCAGGGGGCGTAAAAGGGCCAGGGATGAATTGTGACAGCATGGGGCCCAATAGAAACAAGGAACCATTATGACACCATGGAGGCCAAGAATCAAATGATTCATTGTGACATCAAGTGGCCTAAAAGGGCATGGGATGCATTGTGACAGCACAGGGGTTAAGAGAAGCAAGGATCCATTGTGACCCAATGGAGGCTAATAATCCCAGGATCCCATTTGACACCAGGGGGAGTAAAAGGGCCAGGGATGAATTGTGACAGCATGGGGCCCAATAGAAACAAGGAACCATTATGACACCATGGAGGCCAAGAATCAAATGATTCATTGTGACATCAAGTGGCCTAAAAGGGCATGGGATGCATGGTGACACCACAGAGGTTAAGAGAAGCAGGGAACCATTGTGACCCAATGCAGGCTAACAATCTAATGATCCCTTGTGGCACCAGGGGGTATAAAAAGCACCAGGGATGGATTGTTACAGCACGGGGACCAATAGAAGCAAGGATCTATTATGCCACCGTGGAGGCCAAGAATCAAATGATTCATTGTGACATCAAGTGGCCTAAAAGGGCATGGGATGCATTGTGACACCACAGAGGTTAAGAGAAGCAAGAAACCATTGTGACACAATGCAGGCTAACAATCTAATGATCCCTTGTGACACCAATGGGCCTAAAAGGTCCAGGGATGAATTGTTACAGCACGGGGACCAATAGAAGCAAGGATGTATTATGCCACCATGGAGGCCAAGAATCAAATAATTGATTGTGACATCAAGTGGCCTGAAAGGGCATGGGATGCATTGTGGCAGCACAGGGGTTAAGAGAAGCAAGGATCCATTGTGACCCAATGGAGGCTAACAATCTAATGATCCCTTTTGACACCAATGGGCCTAAAAGTGGCAGGGATGTATTGTGAAAGCATGGGGCCCATGTAAAACCTGGTACAATTATGCCACCATGGAGGCCAAGAATCAAATGATTCATTGTGACATCAAGTGGCCTAAAAGGGCATGGGATGCATTGTGACAGCACAGGGGTTAAGAGAAGCAAGGAACCATTGTGACCCAATGCAGGCTAACAATCTAAGAATCCCTTTTGAAACCAGGGGGCGCAAAAGGACCACGGATGAACTCTGACAGCATGGGGACCTATAGAAGCAAGGAACCATTATGACACCATGAAAGCCAAGAATCAAATGGTTCATTGTAAGACCAAGTGGCCTAAAAGGGCTTGGAATGCATTGTGACACCACAGAGGTTAAGAGAAGCAAGGAACCATAGTGCCCCAATGCAGGCTAACAATCGAATGATCCCTTGTGGCACCAGGGGTTATAAAAAGGGCCAGGGATGGATTGTTACAGCACGGGGACCAATAGAAGCAAGGATCTATTCTGCCACCGTGGAGGCCAAGAATCAAATGATTCATTGTGACATCAAGTGGCCTAAAAGGGCATGGGATGCATTGTGACAGCACAGGGGTTAAGAGAAGCAAGGATCCATTGTGACCCAATGGAGGCTAATAATCCCAGGATCCCATTTGACACCAGGGGGCGTAAAAGGGCCAGGGATGAATTGTTACAGCACGGGGACCAATAGAATCAAGGATCTATTATGCCACCATGGAGGCCAAGAATCAAATGATTCATTGTGACATCAAGTGGCCTAAAAGGGCATGGGATGCATTGTGACAGCACAGGGGTTAAGAGAAGCAAGGATCCATTGTGACCCAATGCAGGCTAATAATCCCAGGATCCCATTTGACACCAGGGGGCGTAAAAGGGCCAGGGATGAATTGTGACAGCATGGGGCCCAATAGAAACAAGGAACCATTATGACACCATGGAGGCCAAGAATCAAATGATTCATTGTGACATCAAGTGGCCTAAAAGGGCATGGGATGCATTGTGACACCACAAAGGTTAAGAGAAGCAAGGATCCATTGTGACCCAATGGAGGCTAACAATCTAATGATCCCTTTTGACACCAAAGGGTCTAAAAGGGGCAGGGATGTATTGTGAAAGCATGGGGCCCAATTAAAACCTGGTACAATTATGCCACCATGGAGGCCAAGAATCAAATGATTCATTGTGACATCAAGTGGCCTAAAAGGGCATGGGATGCATTGTGACACCACAGGGGTTAAGAGAAGCAAGGAACCATTGTGACCCAATGCAGGCTAACAATCTAATGATCCCTTGTGGCACCAGGGGGCGCAAAAGGGCCACGGATGAACTCTGACAGCATGGGGACCTGTAGAAGCAAGGAACTATTATGACACCATGAAGGCCAAGAATCAAATTGTTCATTGTAAGACCAAGTGGCCTAAAAGGGCTTGGAATGCATTGTGACAGCACAGAGGTTAAGAGAAGCAAGGAACCATTGTAACGCAATGCATGCAAACAATCTTATGATCCCTTGTGGCACCAGGGGGTATAAAAAGGGCCAGGGATGGATTGTTACAGCACGGGGACCAATAGAAGCAAGGATCTATTATGCCACCGTGGAGGCCAAGAATCAAATGATTCATTGTGACATCAAGTGGCCTAAAAGGGCATGGGATGCATTGTGACAGCACAGGGGTTAAGAGAAGCAAGGAACCATTGTGACCCAATGCAGGCTAACAATCTAAGAATCCCTTTTGAAACCAGGGGGCGCAAAAGGACCACGGATGAACTCTGACAGCATGGGGACCTATAGAAGCAAGGAACCATTATGACACCATGAAGGCCAAGAATCAAATGGTTCATTGTAAGACCAAGTGGCCTAAAAGGGCTTGGAATGCATTGTGACACCACAGAGGTTAAGAGAAGCAAGGAACCATAGTGCCCCAATGCAGGCTAACAATCTAATGATCCCTTGTGGCACCAGGGGTTATAAAAAGGGCCAGGGATGGATTGTTACAGCACGGGGACCAATAGAAGCAAGGATCTATTATGCCACCGTGGAGGCCAAGAATCAAATGATTCATTGTGACATCAAGTGGCCTAAAAGGGCATGGGATGCATTGTGACAGCACAGGGGTTAAGAGAAGCAAGGAACCATTGTGACCCAATGCAGGCTAACAATCTAATGATCCCTTGTGACACCAATGGGCCTAAAAGGGGGAGGGATGAATTGTGAAAGCATGGGGCCCAAGTAAAACCTGGTACAATTATGCCACCATGGAGGCCAAGAATCAAATGATTCATTGTGACATCAAGTGGCCTAAAAGGGCATGGGATGCATTGTGACAGCACAGGGGTTAAGAGAAGCAAGGATCCATTGTGACCCAATGGAGGCTAATAATCCCAGGATCCCATTTGACACCAGGGGGCGTAAAAGGGCCAGGGATGAATTCTGACAGCATGGGGCCCAATAGAAACAAGGAACCATTATGACACCATGGAGGCCAAGAATCAAATGATTCATTGTGACATCAAGTGGCCTAAAAGGGCATGGGATGAATTGTGACACCACAGGGGTTAAGAGAAGCAAGGAACCATTGTGACCCAATGCAGGCTAACAATCTAAGAATCCCTTTTGACACCAGGGGGCGCAAAAGGACCACGGATGAACTCTGACAGCATCGGGACCTATAGAAGCAAGGAACCATTATGACACCATGAAGGCCAAGAATCAAATGGTTCATTGTAAGACCAAGTGGCCTAAAAGGGCTTGGAATGCATTGTGACACCACAGAGGATAAGAGAAGCGAGGAACCATTGTGCCCCAATGCAGGCAAACAATCTAATGATCCCTTGTGGCACCAGGGGGTATAAAAAGGGCCAGGGATTGATTGTTACAGCACGGGGACCAATAGAAGCAAGGATCTATTATGCCACCGTGGAGGCCAAGAATCAAATGATTCATTGTGACATCAAGTGGCCTAAAAGGGCGTGGGATGCATTGTGACAGCACAGGGGTTAAGAGAAGCAAGGATCCATTGTGACCCAATGGAGGCTAATAATCCCAGGATCCCATTTGACACCAGGGGGCGTAAAAGGGCCAGGGATGAATTGTGACAGCATGGGGCCCAATAGAAACAAGGAACCATTATGACACCATGGAGGCCAAGAATCAAATGATTCATTGTGACATCAAGTGGCCTAAAAGGGCATGGGATGCATTGTGACAGCACAGAGGTTAAGAGAAGCAAGGAACCATTGTGACCCAATGCAGGCTAACAATCTAATGATCCCTTGTGACACCAATGGGCCTAAAAGGGGCAGGGATGAATTGTGACAGCATGGGGCCCAAGTAAAACCTGTTACAATTATGCCACCATGGAGGCCAAGAATCAAATGATTCATTGTGACATCAAGTGGCCTAAAAGGGCATGGGATGCATTGTGACAGCACAGGGGTTAAGAGAAGCAAGGAACCATTGTGACCCAATGCAGGCAAACAATCTAATGATCCCTTGTGGCACCAGGGGCGCAAAAGGACCACGGATGAACTCTGACAGCATGGGGACCTATAGAAGCAAGGAACCATTATGACACCATGAAGGCCAAGAATCAAATTGTTCATTGTAAGACCAAGTGGCCTAAAAGGGCTTGGAATGCATTGTGACAGCACAGAGGTTAAGAGAAGCAAGGAACCATTGTAACGCAATGCATGCAAACAATCTTATGATCCCTTGTGGCACCAGGGGGTATAAAAAGGGCCAGGGATGGATTGTTACAGCACGGGGACCAATAGAACACAAGGATCTATTATGCCACCATGGAGGCCAAGAATCAAATGATTCATTGTGACATCAAGTGGCCTAAA
The DNA here is from genome assembly GCF_963662255.1 of Cinclus cinclus. Classification (NCBI taxonomy): domain Eukaryota; kingdom Metazoa; phylum Chordata; class Aves; order Passeriformes; family Cinclidae; genus Cinclus; species Cinclus cinclus. The sequence goes on along the minus strand of NC_085051.1, from coordinate 725,582 downwards.
AGGGCATGGGATGCATTGTGACAGCACAGGGGTTAAGAGAAGCAAGGATCCATTGTGACCCAATGGAGGCTAATAATCCCAGGATCCCATTTGACACCAGGGGGCGTAAAAGGGCCAGGGATGAATTCTGACAGCATGGGGCCCAATAGAAACAAGGAACCATTATGACACCATGGAGGCCAAGAATCAAATGATTCATTGTGACATCAAGTGGCCTAAAAGGGCATGGGATGCATTGTGACCGCACAGGGGTTAAGAGAAGCAAGGAACCATTGTGACCCAATGCAGGCTAACAATCTAAGAATCCCTTTTGACACCAATGGGCCTAAAAGGGGCCAAGGATGTATTGTGAAAGCATGGGGCCCAATTAAAACCTGGTACAATTACGCCACCACGGAGGCCAAGAATCAAATGATTCATTGTGACATCAAGTGGCCTAAAAGGGCATGGGATGCATTGTGACACCACAGGGGTTAAGAGAAGCAAGGAACCATTGTGACCCAATGCAGGCTAACAATCTAAGAATCCCTTTTGACACCAGCGGGCGCAAAAGGACCACGGATGAACTCTGACAGCATGGGGACCTATAGAAACAAGGAACCATTATGACACCATGAAAGCCAAGAATCAAATGGTTCATTGTAAGACCAAGTGGCCTAAAAGGCCTTGGAATGCATTGTGACACCACAGAGGTTAAGAGAAGCGAGGAACCACTGTGACTCAATGCAGGCTAACAATCTAATGATCCCTTGTGGCACCAGGGGGTATAAAAAGGGCCAGGGATGGATTGTTACAGCATGGGGACCAATAGAAGCAAGGATCTATTATGCCACCGTGGAGGCCAAGAATCAAATGATTCATTGTGACATCAAGTGGCCTAAAAGTGCATGGGAAGCATTGTCACACCACAGGGGTTAAGAGAAGCAAGGAACCATTGTGACCCAATGCAGGCTAACAATCTAATGATCCCTTGTTACACCAATGGGCCTAAAAGGGGCAGGGATGAATTGTTACAGCACGGCGACCAATAGAAGCAAGGATCTATTATGCCACCATTGAGGCCAAGAATCAAATGATTCATTGTGACATCAAGTGGCCTAAAAGGGCATGGGATGCATTGTGACTGCACAGGGGTTAAGAGAAGCAAGGATCCATTGTGACCCAATGCAGGCTAACAATCTAATGATCCCTTGTGACACCAATGGGCCTAAAAGGGCCAGGGATGTATTGTGAAAGCATGGGGCCCAATTAAAACCTGGTACAATTACGCCACCAAGGAGGCCGAGAATCAAATGGTTCATTGTGACATCAAGTGGCCTAAAAGGGCATGGGATGCATTGTGACACCACAGGGGTTAAGAGAAGCAAGGAACCATTGTGACCCAATGCAGGCTAACAATCTAATGATCCCTTGTGGCACCAGGGGGTATAAAAAGAGCCAGGGAAGGATTGTTACGGCACGGGGACCAATAGAAGCAAGGATCTATTATGCCACCGTGGAGGCCAAGAATCAAATGATTCATTGTGACATCAAGTGGCCTAAAAGGGCATGGGATGCATTGTGACAGCGCAGGGGTTAAGAGAAGCAAGGATCCATTGTGACCCAATGGAGGCTAATAATTCCAGGATCCCATTTGACACCAGGGGGCGTAAAAGTGCCAGGGATGAATTGTGACAGCATGGGGCCCAATAGAAACAAGGAACCATTATGACACCATGGAGGCGAAGAATCAAATGATTCATTGTGACATCAAGTGGCCTAAAAGGGCATGGGATGCATTGTGACCGCACAGGGGTTAAGAGAAGCAAGGATCCATTGTGACCCAATGCAGGCTAACAATCTAATGATCCCTTGTGGCACCAGGGGGCGCAAAAGGACCACGGATGAACTCTGACAGCATCGGGACCTATAGAAGCAAGGAACCATTATGACACCATGAAGGCCAACAATCAAATGTTTCATTGTAAGACCAAGTGGCCTAAAAGGGCTTGGAATGCATTGTGACAGCACAGAGGTTAAGAGAAGCAAGGAACCATTGTAACCCAATGCAGGCTAACAATCTAATGATCCCTTGTGGCACCAGGGGGTATAAAAAGGGCCAGGGATGGATTGTTACAGCACGGGGACCAATAGAAGCAAGGATCTATTATGCCACCGTGGAGGCCAAGAATCAAATGATTCATTGTGACATCAAGTGGCCTAAAAGGGCATGGGATGCATTGTGACACCACAGGGGTTAAGAGAAGCAAGGAACCATTGTGACCCAATGCAGGCTAAAAATCTAATGATCCCTTGTGACACCAGTGGGCCTAAAAGGGGCAGGGATGAATTGTTACAGCACGGGGACCAATAGAATGAAGGATCTATTATGCCACCATGGAGGCCAAGAATCAAATGATTCATTGTGACATCAAGTGGCCTAAAAGGGCATGGGATGCATTGTGACACCACAGGGGTTAAGAGAAGCAAGGATCCATTGTGACCCAATGCAGGCTAACAATCTAATGATCCCTTTTGACACCAATGGGCCTAAAAGCGGCAGGGATGTATTGTGAAAGCATGGGGCCCAATTAAACCTGGTACAATTATGCCACCATGGAGGCCAAGAATCAAATGATTCATTGTGACATCAAGTGGCCTAAAAGGGCATGGGATGCATTGTGACACCACAGGGGTTAAGAGAAGCAAGGAACCATAGTGCCCCAATGCAGGCAAACAATCTAATGATCCCTTGTGGCACCAGGGGGTATAAAAAGGGCCAGGGATGGATTGTTACAGCACGGGGACCAATAGAAGCAAGGATCTATTATGCCACCGTGGAGGCCAAGAATCAAATGATTCATTGTGACATCAAGTGGCCTAAAAGGGCATGGGATGCATTGTGGCAGCACAGGGGTTAAGAGAAGCAAGGATCCATTGTGACCCAATGCAGGCTAACAATCTAATGATCCCTTTTGACACCAATGGGCCTAAAAGGGTCAGGGATGAATTGTGAAAGCATGGGGCCCAATTAAAACCTGGTACAATTACGCCACCATGGAGGCCAAGAATCAAATGATTCATTGTGACATCAAGTGGCCTAAAAGGGCATGGGATGCATTGTGACACCACAGGGGTTAAGAGAAGCAAGGATCCATTGTGACCCAATGGAGGCTAACATTCTAATGATCCCTTTTGACACCAATGGGCCTAAAAGGGGCAGGGATATATTGTGAAAGCATGGGGCCCAATTAAAACCTGGTACAATTACGCCACCATGGAGGCCAAGAATCAAATGATTCATTCTGACATCAAGTGGCCTAAAAGGGCATGGGATGCATTGTGACACCACAGGGGTTAAGAGAAGCAAGGAACCATTGTGACCCAATGCAGGCTAAAAATCTAATGATCCCTTGTTACACCAATGGGCCTAAAAGGTGCAGGAATGAATTGTTGCAGCACGTGGACCAATAGAATCAAGGATCTATTATGCCACCATTGAGGCCAAGAATCAAATGATTCATTATGACATCAAGTGGCCTAAAAGGGCATGGGATGCATTGTGGCAGCACAGGGGTTAAGAGAAGCAAGGATCCATTGTGACCCAATGGAGGCTAACAATCCAATGATCCCTTTTGACACCAATGGGCCTAAAAGGGGCAGGGATGAATTGTGAAAGCATGGGGCCCAAGTAAAACCTGGTACAATTATGCCACCATGGAGGCCAAGAATCAAATGATTCATTGTGACATCAAGTGGCCTAAAAGGGCATGGGATGCATTGTGACAGCACAGGGGTTAAGAGAAGCAAGGATCCATTGTGACCCAATGCAGGCTAACAATCTAATGATCCCTTTTGACACCAATGGGCCTAAAAGGGGCAGGGATGTATTGTGAAAGCATGGGGCCCAATTAAAACCTGGTACAATTACGCCACCACGGAGGCCAAGAATCAAATGATTCATTGTGACATCAAGTGGCCTAAAAGGGCATGGGATGCATTGTGACACCACAGGGGTTAAGAGAAGCAAGGAACCATTGTGACCCAATGCAGGCTAACAATCTAAGAATCCCTTTTGACACCAGCGGGCGCAAAAGGACCACGGATGAACTCTGACAGCATGGGGACCTATAGAAGCAAGGAACCATTATGACACCATGAAAGCCAAGAATCAAATGGTTCATTGTAAGACCAAGTGGCCTAAAAGGGCTTGGAATGCATTGTGACAGCACAGAGGTTAAGAGAAGCGAGGAACCATTGTGACCCAATGCAGGCTAACAATCTAATGATCCCTTGTGACACCAATGGGCCTAAAAGGGCCAGGGATGTATTGTGAAAGCATGGGGCCCAATTAAAACCTGGTACAATTACGCCACCAAGGAGGCCAAGAATCAAATGATTCATTGTGACATCAAGTGGCCTAAAAGGGCATGGGATGCATTGTGACACAACAGGGGTTAAGAGAAGCAAGGAACCATTGTGACCCAATGCAGGCTAACAATCTAAGAATCTCATTTGACACCAGCGGGCGCAAAAGGACCACGGATGAACTCTGACAGCATGGGGACCTATAGAAGCAAGGAACCATTATGACACCATGAAGGCCAAGAATCAAATGGTTCATTGTAAGACCAAGTGGCCTAAAAGGGCTTGGAATGCATTGTGACACCACAGAGGTTAAGAGAAGCGAGGAACCATTGTGACCCAATGCAGGCTAACAATCTAATGATCCCTTGTTACACCAATGGGCCTAAAAGGGACAGGGATGAATTGTTACAGCACGGGGACCAATAGAAGCAAGGATCTATTATGCCACCATTGAGGCCAAGAATCAAATGATTCATTGTGACATCAAGTGGCCTAAAAGGGCATGGGATGCATTGTGACAGCACAGGGGTTAAGAGAAGCAAGGATCCATTGTGACCCAATGCAGGCTAACAATCTAATGATCCCTTTTGACACCAATGGGCCTAAAAGGGGCAGGGATGTATTGTGAAAGCATGGGGCCCAATTAAAACCTGGTACAATTACGCCACCATGGAGGCCAAGAATCAAATGATTCATTGTGACATCAAGTGGCCTAAAAGGGCATGGGATGCATTGTGACACCACAGGGGTTAAGAGAAGCAAGGAACCATTGTGACCCAATGCAGGCTAACAATCTAAGAATCCCTTTTGACACCAGCAGGCGCAAAAGGACCACGGATGAACTCTGACAGCATGGGGACCTATAGAAGCAAGGAACCATTATGACACCATGAAGGCCAAGAATCAAATGGTTCATTGTAAGACCAAGTGGCCTAAAAGGGCTTGGAATGCATTGTGACAGCACAGAGGTTAAGAGAAGCGAGGAACCATAGTGCCCCAATGCAGGCAAACAATCTAATGATCCCTTGTGGCACCAGGGGGTATAAAAAGGGCCAGGGATGGATTGTTACAGCACGGGGACCAATAGAAGCAAGGATCTATTATGCCACCGTGGAGGCCAAGAATCAAATGATTCATTGTGACATCAAGTGGCCTAAAAGGACATGGGATGCATTGTGACACCACAGGGGTTAAGAGAAGCAAGGATCCGTTGTGACCCAATGGAGGCTAATAATCCCAGGATCCCATTTGACACCAGGGGGCGTAAAAGGGCCAGGGATGAATTGTGACAGCATGGGGCCCAATAGAAACAAGGAACCATTATGACACCATGGAGGCCAAGAATCAAATGATTCATTGTGACATCAAGTGGCCTAAAAGGGCATGGGATGCATTGTGACAGCACAGGGGTTAAGAGAAGCAAGGATCCATTGTGACCCAATGCAGGCTAACAATCTAATGATCCCTTTTGACACCAATGGGCCTAAAAGGGGCAGGGATGAATTGTGAAAGCATGGGGCCCAATTAAAACCTGGTACAATTACGCCACCACGGAGGCCAAGAATCAAATGATTCATTGTGACATCAAGTGGCCTAAAAGGGCATGGGATGCATTGTGACACCACAGGGGTTAAGAGAAGCAAGGAACCATTGTGACCCAATGCAGGCTAACAATCTAAGAATCCCTTTTGACACCAGCGGGCGCAAAAGGACCACGAATGAACTCTGACAGCATGGGGACCTATAGAAGCAAGGAACCATTATGACACCATGAAAGCCAAGAATCAAATGGTTCATTGTAAGACCAAGTGGCCTAAAAGGGCTTGGAATGCATTGTGACACCACAGAGGTTAAGAGAAGCGAGGAACCATTGTGACCCAATGCAGGCTAACAATCTAATGATCCCTTGTGGCACCAGGGGGTATAAAAAGGGCCAGGGATGGATTGTTACAGCATGGGGACCAATAGAAGCAAGGATCTATTATGCCACCGTGGAGGCCAAGAATCAAATGATTCATTGTGACATCAAGTGGCCTAAAAGGGCGTGGGATGCATTGTGACACCACAGGGGTTAAGAGAAGCAAGGATCCATTGTGACCCAATGGAGGCTAACAATCTAATGATCCCTTGTGACACCAATGGGCCTAAAAGGGCCAGGGATGTATTGTGAAAGCATGGGGCCCAATTAAAACCTGGTACAATTACGCCACCATAGAGGCCAAGAATCAAATGATTCATTGTGACATCAAGTGGCCTAAAAGGGCATGGGATGCATTGTGACACAACAGGGGTTAAGAGAAGCAAGGAACCATTGTGACCCAATGCAGGCTAACAATCTAAGAATCTCTTTTGACACCAGCGGGCGCAAAAGGACCACGGATGAACTCTGACAGCATGGGGACCTATAGAAGCAAGGAACCATTATGACACCATGAAGGCCAAGAATCAAATGGTTCATTGTAAGACCAAGTGGCCTAAAAGGGCTTGGAATGCATTGTGACACCACAGAGGTTAAGAGAAGCGAGGAACCATTGTGACCCAATGCAGGCTAACAATCTAATGATCCCTTGTGGTACCAGGGGGTAAAAAAAGCACCAGGGATGGATTGTTACAGCACAGGGACCAATAGAAGCAAGGATCTATTATGCCACCGTGGAGGCCAAGAATCAAATGATTCATTGTGACATCAAGTGGCCTAAAAGGGCATGGGATGCATTGTGACACCACAGGGGTTAAGAGAAGCAAGGAACCATTGTGACCCAATGCAGGCTAAAAATCTAATGATCCCTTGTTACACCAATGGGCCTAAAAGGGACAGGGATGAATTGTTACAGCACGGGGACCAATAGAAGCAAGGATCTATTATGCCACCATTGAGGCCAAGAATCAAATGATTCATTGTGACATCAAGTGGCCTAAAAGGGCATGGGATGCATTGTGACAGCACAGGGGTTAAGAGAACAAGGATCCATTGTGACCCAATGGAGGCTAACAATCTAATGATCCCTTTTGACACCAATGGGCCTAAAAGGGGCAGGGATGTATTGTGAAAGCATGGGGCCCAATTAAAACCTGGTACAATTACGCCACCATGGAGGCCAAGAATCAAATTATTCATTGTGACATCAAGTGGCCTAAAAGGGCATGGGATGCATTGTGACACCACAGGGGTTAAGAGAAGCAAGGAACCATTGTGACCCAATGCAGGCTAACAATCTAAGAATCCCTTTTGACACCAGCGGGCGCAAAAGGACCACGGATGAACTCTGACAGCATGGGGACCTATAGAAGCAAGGAACCATTATGACACCATGAAGGCCAAGAATCAAATGGTTCATTGTAAGACCAAGTGGCCTTAAAGGGCTTGGAATGCATTGTGACACCACAGAGGTTAAGAGAAGCGAGGAACCATTGTGACCCAATGCAGGCTAACAATCTAATGATCACTTTTGACACCAATGGGCCTAAAAGGTGCAGGAATGAATTGTGAAAGCATGGGGCCCAAGTAAAACCTGGTACAATTATGCCACCATGGAGGCCAAGAATCAAATGATTCATTGTGACATCAAGTGGCCTAAAAGGGCATGGGATGAATTGTGACACCACAGGGGTTAAGAGAAGCAAGGATCCATTGTGACCCAATGGAGGCTAACAATCTAATGATCCCTTGTGACACCAATGGGCCTAAAAGGGCCAGGGATGTATTGTGAAAGCATGGGGCCCAATTAAAACCTGGTACAATTACGCCACCAAGGAGGCCAAGAATCAAATGATTCATTGTGACATCAAGTGGCCTAAAAGGGCATGGGATGCATTGTGACACAACAGGGGTTAAGAGAAGCAAGGATCCATTGTGACCCAATGCAGGCTAACAATCTAAGAATCTCTTTTGACACCAGGGGGCGTAAAAGGGCCAGGGATGAATTGTGACAGCATGGGGCGCAAGTAAAACCTGGTGCAATTATGCCACCATGGAGGCCAAGAATCAAATGATTCATTGTGACATCAAGTGGCCTAAAAGGGCATGGGATGCACTGTGAGACCACAGGGGTTAAGAGAAGCAAGGAACCATTGTGACCCAATGGAGGCTAACAATCTAAGAATCCCTTTTGACACCAGCGGGCCCAAAAGGACCACGAATGAACTCTGACAGCATGGGGACCTATAGAAGCAAGGAACCATTATGACACCATGAAAGCCAAGAATCAAATGGTTCATTGTAAGACCAAGTGGCCTAAAAGGGCTTGGAATGCATTGTGACACCACAGAGGTTAAGAGAAGCGAGGAACCATTGTGACCCAATGCAGGCTAACAATCTAATGATCCCTTGTGGCACCAGGGGGTATAAAAAGGGCCAGGGATGGATTGTTACAGCATGGGGACCAATAGAAGCAAGGATCTATTATGCCACCGTGGAGGCCAAGAATCAAATGATTCATTGTGACATCAAGTGGCCTAAAAGGGCATGGGATGCATTGTGACACCACAGGGGTTAAGAGAAGCAAGGAACCATTGTGACCCAATGCAGGCTAACAATCTAATGATCCCTTTTGACACCAATGGGCCTAAAAGGGGCAGGGATGAATTGTTACAGCACGGGGACCAATAGAAGCAAGGATCTATTATGCCACCATGGAGGCCAAGAATCAAATGATTCATTGTGACATCAAGTGGCCTAAAAGGGCATGGAATGCATTGTGACAGCACAGGGGTTAAGAGAAGCAAGGATCCATTGTGACCCAATGGAGGCTAACAGTCTAATGATCCCTTGTGACACCAATGGGCCTAAAAGGGCCAGGGATGTATTGTGAAAGCATGGGGCCCAATTAAAACCTGGTACAATTACGCCACCAAGGAGGCCAAGAATCAAATGATTCATTGTGACATCAAGTGGCCTAAAATGGCATGGGATGCATTGTGACACAACAGGGGTTAAGAGAAGCAAGGAACCATTGTGACCCAATGCAGGCTAACAATCTAAGAATCTCATTTGACACCAGCGGGCGCAAAAGGACCACGGATGAACTCTGACAGCATGGGGACCTATAGAAGCAAGGAACCATTATGACACCATGAAGGCCAAGAATCAAATGGTTCATTGTAAGACCAAGTGGCCTAAAAGGGCTTGGAATGCATTGTGACACCACAGAGGTTAAGAGAAGCGAGGAACCATTGTGACCCAATGCAGGCTAACAATCTAATGATCCCTTGTGGTACCAGGGGGTATAAAAAGCACCAGGGATGGATTGTTACAGCACGGGGACCAATAGAAGCAAGGATCTATTATGCCACCACGGAGGCCAAGAATCAAATGATTCATTGTGACATCAAGTGGCCTAAAAGGGCATGGGATGCATTGTGACACCACAGGGGTTAAGAGAAGCAAGGATCCATCGTGACCCAATGGAGGTTAATAATCCCAGGATCCCATTTGACACCAGGGGGCGTAAAAGGGCCAGGGATGAATTGTGACAGCATGGGGCCCAATAGAAACAAGGAACCATTATGACACCATGGAGGCCAAGAATCAAATGATTCATTGTGACATCAAGTGGCCTAAAAGGGCATGGGATGCATTGTGACACCACAGGGGTTAAGAGAAGCAAGGAACCATTGTGACCCAATGCAGGCTAAAAATCTAATGATCCCTTGTGACACCAATGGGCCTAAAAGGGGCAGGGATGAATTGTTACAGCACGGGGACCAATAGAAGCAAGGATCTATTATGCCACCATGGAGGCCAAGAATCAAATGATTCATTGTGACATCAAGTGGCCTAAAAGGGCATGGGATGCATTGTGACAGCACAGGGGTTAAGAGAAGCAAGGATCCATTGTGACCCAATGGAGGCTAACAATCTAATGATCCCTTTTGACACCAATGGGCCTAAAAGGGGCAGGGATGTATTGTGAAAGCATGGGGCCCAATTAAAACCTGGTACAATTACGCCACCATGGAGGCCAAGAATCAAATGATTCATTGTGACATCAAGTGGCCTAAAAGGGCATGGGATGCATTGTGACACCACAGGGGTTAAGAGAAGCAAGGAACCATTGTGACCCAATGCAGGCTAACAATCTAAGAATCCCTTTTGACACCAGCGGGCGCAAAAGGACCACGGATGAACTCTGACAGCATGGGGACCTATAGAAGCAAGGAACCATTATGACACCATGAAAGCCAAGAATCAAATGGTTCATTGTAAGACCAAGTGGCCTAAAAGGGCTTGGAATGCATTGTGACACCACAGAGGTTAAGAGAAGCGAGGAACCATTGTGACCCAATGCAGGCTAACAATCTAATGATCCCTTGTGGCACCAGGGGGTATAAAAAGGGCCAGGGATGGATTGTTACAGCATGGGGACCAATAGAAGCAAGGATCTATTATGCCACCGTGGAGGCCAAGAATCAAATGATTCATTGTGACATCAAGTGGCCTAAAAGGGCATGGGAAGCATTGTGACACCACAGGGGTTAAGAGAAGCAAGGAACCATTGTGACCCAATGCAGGCTAACAATCTAATGATCCCTTGTGACACCAATGGGCCTAAAAGGGGCAGGGATGAATTGTTACAGCACGGGGACCAATAGAAGCAAGGATCTATTATGCCACCATGGAGGCCAAGAATCAAATGATTCATTGTGACATCAAGTGGCCTAAAAGGGCATGGGATGCATTGTGACAGCACAGGGGTTAAGAGAAGCAAGGATCCATTGTGACCCAATGCAGGCTAATAATCCCAGGATCCCATTTGACACCAGGGGGCGTAAAAGGGCCAGGGATGAATTGTGACAGCATGGGGCCCAATAGAAACAAGGAACCATTATGACACCATGGAGGCCAAGAATCAAATGATTCATTGTGACATCAAGTGGCCTAAAAGGGCATGGGATGCATTGTGACACCACAAAGGTTAAGAGAAGCAAGGATCCATTGTGACCCAATGGAGGCTAACAATCTAATGATCCCTTTGGACACCAAAGTGTCTAAAAGGGGCAGGGATGTATTGTGAAAGCATGGGGCCCAATTAAAACCTGGTACAATTATGCCACCATGGAGGCCAAGAATCAAATGATTCATTGTGACATCAAGTGGCCTAAAAGGGCATGGGATGCATTGTGACACCACAGGGGTTAAGAGAAGCAAGGAACCATTGTGACCCAATGCAGGCTAACAATCTAATGATCCCTTGTGGCACCAGGGGGCGCAAAAGGGCCACGGATGAACTCTGACAGCATGGGGACCTGTAGAAGCAAGGAACTATTATGACACCATGAAGGCCAAGAATCAAATTGTTCATTGTAAGACCAAGTGGCCTAAAAGGGCTTGGAATGCATTGTGACAGCACAGAGGTTAAGAGAAGCAAGGAACCATTGTAACGCAATGCATGCAAACAATCTTATGATCCCTTGTGGCACCAGGGGGTATAAAAAGGGCCAGGGATGGATTGTTACAGCACGGGGACCAATAGAAGCAAGGATCTATTATGCCACCGTGGAGGCCAAGAATCAAATGATTCATTGTGACATCAAGTGGCCTAAAAGGGCATGGGATGCATTGTGACAGCACAGGGGTTAAGAGAAGCAAGGAACCATTGTGACCCAATGCAGGCTAACAATCTAAGAATCCCTTTTGAAACCAGGGGGCGCAAAAGGACCACGGATGAACTCTGACAGCATGGGGACCTATAGAAGCAAGGAACCATTATGACACCATGAAGGCCAAGAATCAAATGGTTCATTGTAAGACCAAGTGGCCTAAAAGGGCTTGGAATGCATTGTGACACCACAGAGGTTAAGAGAAGCAAGGAACCATAGTGCCCCAATGCAGGCTAACAATCTAATGATCCCTTGTGGCACCAGGGGTTATAAAAAGGGCCAGGGATGGATTGTTACAGCACGGGGACCAATAGAAGCAAGGATCTATTATGCCACCGTGGAGGCCAAGAATCAAATGATTCATTGTGACATCAAGTGGCCTAAAAGGGCATGGGATGCATTGTGACAGCACAGGGGTTAAGAGAAGCAAGGATCCATTGTGACCCAATGGAGGCTAATAATCCCAGGATCCCATTTGACACCAGGGGTCGTAAAAGGGCCAGGGATGAATTGTTACAGCACGGGGACCAATAGAATCAAGGATCTATTATGCCACCATGGAGGCCAAGAATCAAATGATTCATTGTGACATCAAGTGGCCTAAAAGGGCATGGGATGCATTGTGACAGCACAGGGGTTAAGAGAAGCAAGGATCCATTGTGACCCAATGGAGGCTAACAATCTAATGATCCCTTTTGACACCAATGGGCCTAAAAGTGGCAGGGATGTATTGTGAAATCATGGGGCCCAATTAAAACCTGGTACAATTATGCCACCATGGAGGCCAAGAATCAAATGATTCATTGTGACATCAAGTGGCCTAAAAGGGCATGGGATGCATTGTGACACCACAGGGGTTAAGAGAAGCAAGGAACCATTGTGACCCAATGCAGGCTAACATTCTAAGAATCCCTTCTGAAAACAGGGGGCGCAAAAGGACCACGGATGAACTCTGACAGCATGGGGACCTATAGAAGCAAGGAACCATTATGACACCATGAAAGCCAAGAATCAAATGGTTCATTGTAAGACCAAGTGGCCTAAAAGGGCTTGGAATGCATTGTGACACCACAGAGGTTAAGAGAAGCAAGGAACCATAGTGCCCCAATGCAGGCTAACAATCTAATGATCCCTTGTGGCACCAGAGGTTATAAAAAGGGCCAGGGATGGATTGTTACAGCACGGGGACCAATAGAAGCAAGGATCTATTATGCCACCGTGGAGGCCAAGAATCAAATGATTCATTGTGACATCAAGTGGCCTAAAAGGGCATGGGATGCATTGTGACAGCACAGGGGTTAAGAGAAGCAAGGATCCATTGTGACCCAATGCAGGCTAATAATCCCAGGATCCCATTTGACACCAGGGGGCGTAAAAGGGCCAGGGATGAATTGTTACAGCACGGGGACCAATAGAATCAAGGATCTATTATGCCACCATGGAGGCCAAGAATCAAATGATTCATTGTGACATCAAGTGGCCTAAAAGGGCATGGGATGCATTGTGACAGCACAGGGGTTAAGAGAAGCAAGGATCCATTGTGACCCAATGGAGGCTAATAATCCCAGGATCCCATTTGACACCAGGGGGCGTAAAAGGGCCAGGGATGAATTCTGACAGCATGGGGCCCAATAGAAACATGGAACCATTATGACACCATGGAGGCCAAGAATCAAATGATTCATTGTGACATCAAGTGGCCTAAAAGGGCATGGGATGCATTGTGACCGCACAGGGGTTAAGAGAAGCAAGGAACCATTGTGACCCAATGCAGGCAAACAATCTAAGAATCCCTTTTGACACCAGGGGGCGCAAAAGGACCACGGATGAACTCTGACAGCATCGGGACCTATAGAAGCAAGGAACCATTATGACACCATGAAGGCCAAGAATCAAATGGTTCATTGTAAGACCAAGTGGCCTAAAAGGGCTTGGAATGCATTGTGACACCACAGAGGATAAGAGAAGCGAGGAACCATTGTGCCCCAATGCAGGCAAACAATCTAATGATCCCTTGTGGCACCAGGGGTTATAAAAAGGGCCAGGGATTGATTGTTACAGCACGGGGACCAATAGAAGCAAGGATCTATTATGCCACCGTGGAGGCCAAGAATCAAATGATTCATTGTGACATCAAGTGGCCTAAAAGGGCATGGGATGCATTGTGGCAGCACAGGGGTTAAGAGAAGCAAGGATCCATTGTGACCCAATGGAGGCTAATAATCCCAGGATCCCATTTGACACCAGGGGGCGTAAAAGGGCCAGGGATGAATTGTGACAGCATGGGGCCCAATAGAAACAAGGAACCATTATGACACCATGGAGGCCAAGAATCAAATGATTCATTGTGACATCAAGTGGCCTAAAAGGTCATGGGATGCATTGTGACATCACAGGGGTTAAGAGAAGCAAGGATCCATTGTGACCCAATGCAGGCTAACAATCTAAGAATCCCTTTTGACACCAGGGGTCGCAAAAGGACCACGGATGAACTCTGACAGCATGGGGACCTATAGAAACAAGGAACCATTATGAAACCATGGAGGCTAAGAATCAAATGATTCATTGTGACATCAAGTGGCCTAAAAGGGCATGGGATGCATTGTGACACCACAGAGGTTAAGAGAAGCAAGGAACCATTGTGACCCAATGCAGGCTAACAATCTAATGATCCCTTGTGACACCAATGGGCCTAAAAGGGCCCTGGGAGGAATTGTTACAGCACGGGGACAAATAGAAGCAAGGATCTCTTATGCCACCATGGAGGCCAAGAATCAAATGATTCATTGTGACATCAAGTGGCCTAAAAGGGCATGGGATGCATTGTGACAGCACAGGGGTTAAGAGAAGCAAGGATCCATTGTGACCCAATGGAGGCTAATAATCCCAGGATCCCATTTGACACCAGGGGGCGTAAAAGGGCCAGGGATGAATTCTGACAGCATGGGGCCCAATAGAAACAAGGAACCATTATGACACCATGGAGGCCAAGAATCAAATGATTCATTGTGACATCAAGTGGCCTAAAAGGGCATGGGATGAATTGTGACACCACAGGGGTTAAGAGAAGCAAGGAACCATTGTGACCCAATGCAGGCTAACAATCTAAGAATCCCTTTTGACACCAGGGGGCGCAAAAGGACCACGGATGAACTCTGACAGCATCGGGACCTATAGAAGCAAGGAACCATTATGACACCATGAAGGCCAAGAATCAAATGGTTCATTGTAAGACCAAGTGGCCTAAAAGGGCTTGGAATGCATTGTGACACCACAGAGGATAAGAGAAGCGAGGAACCATTGTGCCCCAATGCAGGCAAACAATCTAATGATCCCTTGTGGCACCAGGGGGTATAAAAAGGGCCAGGGATTGATTGTTACAGCACGGGGACCAATAGAAGCAAGGATCTATTATGCCACCGTGGAGGCCAAGAATCAAATGATTCATTGTGACATCAAGTGGCCTAAAAGGGCGTGGGATGCATTGTGACAGCACAGGGGTTAAGAGAAGCAAGGATCCATTGTGACCCAATGGAGGCTAATAATCCCAGGATCCCATTTGACACCAGGGGGCGTAAAAGGGCCAGGGATGAATTGTGACAGCATGGGGCCCAATAGAAACAAGGAACCATTATGACACCATGGAGGCCAAGAATCAAATGATTCATTGTGACATCAAGTGGCCTAAAAGGGCATGGGATGCATTGTGACAGCACAGAGGTTAAGAGAAGCAAGGAACCATTGTGACCCAATGCAGGCTAACAATCTAATGATCCCTTGTGACACCAATGGGCCTAAAAGGGGCAGGGATGAATTGTGACAGCATGGGGCCCAAGTAAAACCTGTTACAATTATGCCACCATGGAGGCCAAGAATCAAATGATTCATTGTGACATCAAGTGGCCTAAAAGGGCATGGGATGCATTGTGACAGCACAGGGGTTAAGAGAAGCAAGGAACCATTGTGACCCAATGCAGGCAAACAATCTAATGATCCCTTGTGGCACCAGGGGCGCAAAAGGACCACGGATGAACTCTGACAGCATGGGGACCTATAGAAGCAAGGAACCATTATGACACCATGAAGGCCAAGAATCAAATTGTTCATTGTAAGACCAAGTGGCCTAAAAGGGCTTGGAATGCATTGTGACAGCACAGAGGTTAAGAGAAGCAAGGAACCATTGTAACGCAATGCATGCAAACAATCTTATGATCCCTTGTGGCACCAGGGGGTATAAAAAGGGCCAGGGATGGATTGTTACAGCACGGGGACCAATAGAACACAAGGATCTATTATGCCACCATGGAGGCCAAGAATCAAATGATTCATTGTGACATCAAGTGGCCTAAAAGGGCATGGGATGCATTGTGACAGCACAGGGGTTAAGAGAAGCAAGGATCCATTGTGACCCAATGGAGGCTAATAATCCCAGGATCCCATTTGACACCAGGGGGCGTAAAAGGGCCAGGGATGAATTCTGACAGCATGGGGCCCAATAGAAACAAGGAACCATTATGACACCATGGAGGCCAAGAATCAAATGATTCATTGTGACATCAAGTGGCCTAAAAGGGCATGGGATGCATTGTGACCGCACAGGGGTTAAGAGAAGCAAGGAACCATTGTGACCCAATGCAGGCTAACAATCTAAGAATCCCTTTTGACACCAATGGGCCTAAAAGGGGCCAAGGATGTATTGTGAAAGCATGGGGCCCAATTAAAACCTGGTACAATTACGCCACCACGGAGGCCAAGAATCAAATGATTCATTGTGACATCAAGTGGCCTAAAAGGGCATGGGATGCATTGTGACACCACAGGGGTTAAGAGAAGCAAGGAACCATTGTGACCCAATGCAGGCTAACAATCTAAGAATCCCTTTTGACACCAGCGGGCGCAAAAGGACCACGGATGAACTCTGACAGCATGGGGACCTATAGAAACAAGGAACCATTATGACACCATGAAAGCCAAGAATCAAATGGTTCATTGTAAGACCAAGTGGCCTAAAAGGCCTTGGAATGCATTGTGACACCACAGAGGTTAAGAGAAGCGAGGAACCACTGTGACTCAATGCAGGCTAACAATCTAATGATCCCTTGTGGCACCAGGGGGTATAAAAAGGGCCAGGGATGGATTGTTACAGCATGGGGACCAATAGAAGCAAGGATCTATTATGCCACCGTGGAGGCCAAGAATCAAATGATTCATTGTGACATCAAGTGGCCTAAAAGTGCATGGGAAGCATTGTCACACCACAGGGGTTAAGAGAAGCAAGGAACCATTGTGACCCAATGCAGGCTAACAATCTAATGATCCCTTGTTACACCAATGGGCCTAAAAGGGGCAGGGATGAATTGTTACAGCACGGCGACCAATAGAAGCAAGGATCTATTATGCCACCATTGAGGCCAAGAATCAAATGATTCATTGTGACATCAAGTGGCCTAAAAGGGCATGGGATGCATTGTGACTGCACAGGGGTTAAGAGAAGCAAGGATCCATTGTGACCCAATGCAGGCTAACAATCTAATGATCCCTTGTGACACCAATGGGCCTAAAAGGGCCAGGGATGTATTGTGAAAGCATGGGGCCCAATTAAAACCTGGTACAATTACGCCACCAAGGAGGCCGAGAATCAAATGGTTCATTGTGACATCAAGTGGCCTAAAAGGGCATGGGATGCATTGTGACACCACAGGGGTTAAGAGAAGCAAGGAACGATTGTGACCCAATGCAGGCTAACAATCTAATGATCCCTTGTGGCACCAGGGGGTATAAAAAGAGCCAGGGAAGGATTGTTACGGCACGGGGACCAATAGAAGCAAGGATCTATTATGCCACCGTGGAGGCCAAGAATCAAATGATTCATTGTGACATCAAGTGGCCTAAAAGGGCATGGGATGCATTGTGACAGCGCAGGGGTTAAGAGAAGCAAGGATCCATTGTGACCCAATGGAGGCTAATAATTCCAGGATCCCATTTGACACCAGGGGGCGTAAAAGTGCCAGGGATGAATTGTGACAGCATGGGGCCCAATAGAAACAAGGAACCATTATGACACCATGGAGGCGAAGAATCAAATGATTCATTGTGACATCAAGTGGCCTAAAAGGGCATGGGATGCATTGTGACCGCACAGGGGTTAAGAGAAGCAAGGATCCATTGTGACCCAATGCAGGCTAACAATCTAATGATCCCTTGTGGCACCAGGGGGCGCAAAAGGACCACGGATGAACTCTGACAGCATCGGGACCTATAGAAGCAAGGAACCATTATGACACCATGAAGGCCAACAATCAAATGTTTCATTGTAAGACCAAGTGGCCTAAAAGGGCTTGGAATGCATTGTGACAGCACAGAGGTTAAGAGAAGCAAGGAACCATTGTAACCCAATGCAGGCTAACAATCTAATGATCCCTTGTGGCACCAGGGGGTATAAAAAGGGCCAGGGATGGATTGTTACAGCACGGGGACCAATAGAAGCAAGGATCTATTATGCCACCGTGGAGGCCAAGAATCAAATGATTCATTGTGACATCAAGTGGCCTAAAAGGGCATGGGATGCATTGTGACACCACAGGGGTTAAGAGAAGCAAGGAACCATTGTGACCCAATGCAGGCTAAAAATCTAATGATCCCTTGTGACACCAGTGGGCCTAAAAGGGGCAGGGATGAATTGTTACAGCACGGGGACCAATAGAATGAAGGATCTATTATGCCACCATGGAGGCCAAGAATCAAATGATTCATTGTGACATCAAGTGGCCTAAAAGGGCATGGGATGCATTGTGACACCACAGGGGTTAAGAGAAGCAAGGATCCATTGTGACCCAATGCAGGCTAACAATCTAATGATCCCTTTTGACACCAATGGGCCTAAAAGCGGCAGGGATGTATTGTGAAAGCATGGGGCCCAATTAAACCTGGTACAATTATGCCACCATGGAGGCCAAGAATCAAATGATTCATTGTGACATCAAGTGGCCTAAAAGGGCATGGGATGCATTGTGACACCACAGGGGTTAAGAGAAGCAAGGAACCATAGTGCCCCAATGCAGGCAAACAATCTAATGATCCCTTGTGGCACCAGGGGGTATAAAAAGGGCCAGGGATGGATTGTTACAGCACGGGGACCAATAGAAGCAAGGATCTATTATGCCACCGTGGAGGCCAAGAATCAAATGATTCATTGTGACATCAAGTGGCCTAAAAGGGCATGGGATGCATTGTGGCAGCACAGGGGTTAAGAGAAGCAAGGATCCATTGTGACCCAATGCAGGCTAACAATCTAATGATCCCTTTTGACACCAATGGGCCTAAAAGGGTCAGGGATGAATTGTGAAAGCATGGGGCCCAATTAAAACCTGGTACAATTACGCCACCATGGAGGCCAAGAATCAAATGATTCATTGTGACATCAAGTGGCCTAAAAGGGCATGGGATGCATTGTGACACCACAGGGGTTAAGAGAAGCAAGGATCCATTGTGACCCAATGGAGGCTAACATTCTAATGATCCCTTTTGACACCAATGGGCCTAAAAGGGGCAGGGATATATTGTGAAAGCATGGGGCCCAATTAAAACCTGGTACAATTACGCCACCATGGAGGCCAAGAATCAAATGATTCATTCTGACATCAAGTGGCCTAAAAGGGCATGGGATGCATTGTGACACCACAGGGGTTAAGAGAAGCAAGGAACCATTGTGACCCAATGCAGGCTAAAAATCTAATGATCCCTTGTTACACCAATGGGCCTAAAAGGTGCAGGAATGAATTGTTGCAGCACGTGGACCAATAGAAGCAAGGATCTATTATGCCACCATTGAGGCCAAGAATCAAATGATTCATTATGACATCAAGTGGCCTAAAAGGGCATGGGATGCATTGTGGCAGCACAGGGGTTAAGAGAAGCAAGGATCCATTGTGACCCAATGGAGGCTAACAATCCAATGATCCCTTTTGACACCAATGGGCCTAAAAGGGGCAGGGATGAATTGTGAAAGCATGGGGCCCAAGTAAAACCTGGTACAATTATGCCACCATGGAGGCCAAGAATCAAATGATTCATTGTGACATCAAGTGGCCTAAAAGGGCATGGGATGCATTGTGACAGCACAGGGGTTAAGAGAAGCAAGGATCCATTGTGACCCAATGCAGGCTAACAATCTAATGATCCCTTTTGACACCAATGGGCCTAAAAGGGGCAGGGATGTATTGTGAAAGCATGGGGCCCAATTAAAACCTGGTACAATTACGCCACCACGGAGGCCAAGAATCAAATGATTCATTGTGACATCAAGTGGCCTAAAAGGGCATGGGATGCATTGTGACACCACAGGGGTTAAGAGAAGCAAGGAACCATTGTGACCCAATGCAGGCTAACAATCTAAGAATCCCTTTTGACACCAGCGGGCGCAAAAGGACCACGGATGAACTCTGACAGCATGGGGACCTATAGAAGCAAGGAACCATTATGACACCATGAAAGCCAAGAATCAAATGGTTCATTGTAAGACCAAGTGGCCTAAAAGGGCTTGGAATGCATTGTGACAGCACAGAGGTTAAGAGAAGCGAGGAACCATTGTGACCCAATGCAGGCTAACAATCTAATGATCCCTTGTGACACCAATGGGCCTAAAAGGGCCAGGGATGTATTGTGAAAGCATGGGGCCCAATTAAAACCTGGTACAATTACGCCACCAAGGAGGCCAAGAATCAAATGATTCATTGTGACATCAAGTGGCCTAAAAGGGCATGGGATGCATTGTGACACAACAGGGGTTAAGAGAAGCAAGGAACCATTGTGACCCAATGCAGGCTAACAATCTAAGAATCTCATTTGACACCAGCGGGCGCAAAAGGACCACGGATGAACTCTGACAGCATGGGGACCTATAGAAGCAAGGAACCATTATGACACCATGAAGGCCAAGAATCAAATGGTTCATTGTAAGACCAAGTGGCCTAAAAGGGCTTGGAATGCATTGTGACACCACAGAGGTTAAGAGAAGCGAGGAACCATTGTGACCCAATGCAGGCTAACAATCTAATGATCCCTTGTTACACCAATGGGCCTAAAAGGGACAGGGATGAATTGTTACAGCACGGGGACCAATAGAAGCAAGGATCTATTATGCCACCATTGAGGCCAAGAATCAAATGATTCATTGTGACATCAAGTGGCCTAAAAGGGCATGGGATGCATTGTGACAGCACAGGGGTTAAGAGAAGCAAGGATCCATTGTGACCCAATGCAGGCTAACAATCTAATGATCCCTTTTGACACCAATGGGCCTAAAAGGGGCAGGGATGTATTGTGAAAGCATGGGGCCCAATTAAAACCTGGTACAATTACGCCACCATGGAGGCCAAGAATCAAATGATTCATTGTGACATCAAGTGGCCTAAAAGGGCATGGGATGCATTGTGACACCACAGGGGTTAAGAGAAGCAAGGAACCATTGTGACCCAATGCAGGCTAACAATCTAAGAATCCCTTTTGACACCAGCAGGCGCAAAAGGACCACGGATGAACTCTGACAGCATGGGGACCTATAGAAGCAAGGAACCATTATGACACCATGAAGGCCAAGAATCAAATGGTTCATTGTAAGACCAAGTGGCCTAAAAGGGCTTGGAATGCATTGTGACAGCACAGAGGTTAAGAGAAGCGAGGAACCATAGTGCCCCAATGCAGGCAAACAATCTAATGATCCCTTGTGGCACCAGGGGGTATAAAAAGGGCCAGGGATGGATTGTTACAGCACGGGGACCAATAGAAGCAAGGATCTATTATGCCACCGTGGAGGCCAAGAATCAAATGATTCATTGTGACATCAAGTGGCCTAAAAGGACATGGGATGCATTGTGACACCACAGGGGTTAAGAGAAGCAAGGATCCGTTGTGACCCAATGGAGGCTAATAATCCCAGGATCCCATTTGACACCAGGGGGCGTAAAAGGGCCAGGGATGAATTGTGACAGCATGGGGCCCAATAGAAACAAGGAACCATTATGACACCATGGAGGCCAAGAATCAAATGATTCATTGTGACATCAAGTGGCCTAAAAGGGCATGGGATGCATTGTGACAGCACAGGGGTTAAGAGAAGCAAGGATCCATTGTGACCCAATGCAGGCTAACAATCTAATGATCCCTTTTGACACCAATGGGCCTAAAAGGGGCAGGGATGAATTGTGAAAGCATGGGGCCCAATTAAAACCTGGTACAATTACGCCACCACGGAGGCCAAGAATCAAATGATTCATTGTGACATCAAGTGGCCTAAAAGGGCATGGGATGCATTGTGACACCACAGGGGTTAAGAGAAGCAAGGAACCATTGTGACCCAATGCAGGCTAACAATCTAAGAATCCCTTTTGACACCAGCGGGCGCAAAAGGACCACGAATGAACTCTGACAGCATGGGGACCTATAGAAGCAAGGAACCATTATGACACCATGAAAGCCAAGAATCAAATGGTTCATTGTAAGACCAAGTGGCCTAAAAGGGCTTGGAATGCATTGTGACACCACAGAGGTTAAGAGAAGCGAGGAACCATTGTGACCCAATGCAGGCTAACAATCTAATGATCCCTTGTGGCACCAGGGGGTATAAAAAGGGCCAGGGATGGATTGTTACAGCATGGGGACCAATAGAAGCAAGGATCTATTATGCCACCGTGGAGGCCAAGAATCAAATGATTCATTGTGACATCAAGTGGCCTAAAAGGGCGTGGGATGCATTGTGACACCACAGGGGTTAAGAGAAGCAAGGATCCATTGTGACCCAATGGAGGCTAACAATCTAATGATCCCTTGTGACACCAATGGGCCTAAAAGGGCCAGGGATGTATTGTGAAAGCATGGGGCCCAATTAAAACCTGGTACAATTACGCCACCATAGAGGCCAAGAATCAAATGATTCATTGTGACATCAAGTGGCCTAAAAGGGCATGGGATGCATTGTGACACAACAGGGGTTAAGAGAAGCAAGGAACCATTGTGACCCAATGCAGGCTAACAATCTAAGAATCTCTTTTGACACCAGCGGGCGCAAAAGGACCACGGATGAACTCTGACAGCATGGGGACCTATAGAAGCAAGGAACCATTATGACACCATGAAGGCCAAGAATCAAATGGTTCATTGTAAGACCAAGTGGCCTAAAAGGGCTTGGAATGCATTGTGACACCACAGAGGTTAAGAGAAGCGAGGAACCATTGTGACCCAATGCAGGCTAACAATCTAATGATCCCTTTTGGTACCAGGGGGTAAAAAAAGCACCAGGGATGGATTGTTACAGCACAGTTACCAATAGAAGCAAGGATCTATTATGCCACCGTGGAGGCCAAGAATCAAATGATTCATTGTGACATCAAGTGGCCTAAAAGGGCATGGGATGCATTGTGACACCACAGGGGTTAAGAGAAGCAAGGAACCATTGTGACCCAATGCAGGCTAAAAATCTAATGATCCCTTGTTACACCAATGGGCCTAAAAGGGACAGGGATGAATTGTTACAGCACGGGGACCAATAGAAGCAAGGATCTATTATGCCACCATTGAGGCCAAGAATCAAATGATTCATTGTGACATCAAGTGGCCTAAAAGGGCATGGGATGCATTGTGACAGCACAGGGGTTAAGAGAACAAGGATCCATTGTGACCCAATGGAGGCTAACAATCTAATGATCCCTTTTGACACCAATGGGCCTAAAAGGGGCAGGGATGTATTGTGAAAGCATGGGGCCCAATTAAAACCTGGTACAATTACGCCACCATGGAGGCCAAGAATCAAATTATTCATTGTGACATCAAGTGGCCTAAAAGGGCATGGGATGCATTGTGACACCACAGGGGTTAAGAGAAGCAAGGAACCATTGTGACCCAATGCAGGCTAACAATCTAAGAATCCCTTTTGACACCAGCGGGCGCAAAAGGACCACGGATGAACTCTGACAGCATGGGGACCTATAGAAGCAAGGAACCATTATGACACCATGAAGGCCAAGAATCAAATGGTTCATTGTAAGACCAAGTGGCCTTAAAGGGCTTGGAATGCATTGTGACACCACAGAGGTTAAGAGAAGCGAGGAACCATTGTGACCCAATGCAGGCTAACAATCTAATGATCACTTTTGACACCAATGGGCCTAAAAGGTGCAGGAATGAATTGTGAAAGCATGGGGCCCAAGTAAAACCTGGTACAATTATGCCACCATGGAGGCCAAGAATCAAATGATTCATTGTGACATCAAGTGGCCTAAAAGGGCATGGGATGAATTGTGACACCACAGGGGTTAAGAGAAGCAAGGATCCATTGTGACCCAATGGAGGCTAACAATCTAATGATCCCTTGTGACACCAATGGGCCTAAAAGGGCCAGGGATGTATTGTGAAAGCATGGGGCCCAATTAAAACCTGGTACAATTACGCCACCAAGGAGGCCAAGAATCAAATGATTCATTGTGACATCAAGTGGCCTAAAAGGGCATGGGATGCATTGTGACACCACAGGGGTTAAGAGAAGCAAGGATCCATTGTGACCCAATGCAGGCTAACAATCTAAGAATCTCTTTTGACACCAGGGGGCGTAAAAGGGCCAGGGATGAATTGTGACAGCATGGGGCGCAAGTAAAACCTGGTGCAATTATGCCACCATGGAGGCCAAGAATCAAATGATTCATTGTGACATCAAGTGGCCTAAAAGGGCATGGGATGCACTGTGAGACCACAGGGGTTAAGAGAAGCAAGGAACCATTGTGACCCAATGGAGGCTAACAATCTAAGAATCCCTTTTGACACCAGCGGGCCCAAAAGGACCACGAATGAACTCTGACAGCATGGGGACCTATAGAAGCAAGGAACCATTATGACACCATGAAAGCCAAGAATCAAATGGTTCATTGTAAGACCAAGTGGCCTAAAAGGGCTTGGAATGCATTGTGACACCACAGAGGTTAAGAGAAGCGAGGAACCATTGTGACCCAATGCAGGCTAACAATCTAATGATCCCTTGTGGCACCAGGGGGTATAAAAAGGGCCAGGGATGGATTGTTACAGCATGGGGACCAATAGAAGCAAGGATCTATTATGCCACCGTGGAGGCCAAGAATCAAATGATTCATTGTGACATCAAGTGGCCTAAAAGGGCATGGGATGCATTGTGACACCACAGGGGTTAAGAGAAGCAAGGAACCATTGTGACCCAATGCAGGCTAACAATCTAATGATCCCTTTTGACACCAATGGGCCTAAAAGGGGCAGGGATGAATTGTTACAGCACGGGGACCAATAGAAGCAAGGATCTATTATGCCACCATGGAGGCCAAGAATCAAATGATTCATTGTGACATCAAGTGGCCTAAAAGGGCATGGAATGCATTGTGACAGCACAGGGGTTAAGAGAAGCAAGGATCCATTGTGACCCAATGGAGGCTAACAGTCTAATGATCCCTTGTGACACCAATGGGCCTAAAAGGGCCAGGGATGTATTGTGAAAGCATGGGGCCCAATTAAAACCTGGTACAATTACGCCACCAAGGAGGCCAAGAATCAAATGATTCATTGTGACATCAAGTGGCCTAAAATGGCATGGGATGCATTGTGACACAACAGGGGTTAAGAGAAGCAAGGAACCATTGTGACCCAATGCAGGCTAACAATCTAAGAATCTCATTTGACACCAGCGGGCGCAAAAGGACCACGGATGAACTCTGACAGCATGGGGACCTATAGAAGCAAGGAACCATTATGACACCATGAAGGCCAAGAATCAAATGGTTCATTGTAAGACCAAGTGGCCTAAAAGGGCTTGGAATGCATTGTGACACCACAGAGGTTAAGAGAAGCGAAGAACCATTGTGACCCAATGCAGGCTAACAATCTAATGATCCCTTGTGGTACCAGGGGGTATAAAAAGCACCAGGGATGGATTGTTACAGCACGGGGACCAATAGAAGCAAGGATCTATTATGCCACCACGGAGGCCAAGAATCAAATGATTCATTGTGACATCAAGTGGCCTAAAAGGGCATGGGATGCATTGTGACACCACAGGGGTTAAGAGAAGCAAGGATCCATCGTGACCCAATGGAGGTTAATAATCCCAGGATCCCATTTGACACCAGGGGGCGTAAAAGGGCCAGGGATGAATTGTGACAGCATGGGGCCCAATAGAAACAAGGAACCATTATGACACCATGGAGGCCAAGAATCAAATGATTCATTGTGACATCAAGTGGCCTAAAAGGGCATGGGATGCATTGTGACACCACAGGGGTTAAGAGAAGCAAGGAACCATTGTGACCCAATGCAGGCTAAAAATCTAATGATCCCTTGTGACACCAATGGGCCTAAAAGGGGCAGGGATGAATTGTTACAGCACGGGGACCAATAGAAGCAAGGATCTATTATGCCACCATGGAGGCCAAGAATCAAATGATTCATTGTGACATCAAGTGGCCTAAAAGGGCATGGGATGCATTGTGACAGCACAGGGGTTAAGAGAAGCAAGGATCCATTGTGACCCAATGGAGGCTAACAATCTAATGATCCCTTTTGACACCAATGGGCCTAAAAGGGGCAGGGATGTATTGTGAAAGCATGGGGCCCAATTAAAACCTGGTACAATTACGCCACCATGGAGGCCAAGAATCAAATGATTCATTGTGACATCAAGTGGCCTAAAAGGGCATGGGATGCATTGTGACACCACAGGGGTTAAGAGAAGCAAGGAACCATTGTGACCCAATGCAGGCTAACAATCTAAGAATCCCTTTTGACACCAGCGGGCGCAAAAGGACCACGGATGAACTCTGACAGCATGGGGACCTATAGAAACAAGGAACCATTATGACACCATGAAAGCCAAGAATCAAATGGTTCATTGTAAGACCAAGTGGCCTAAAAGGGCTTGGAATGCATTGTGACACCACAGAGGTTAAGAGAAGCGAGGAACCATTGTGACCCAATGCAGGCTAACAATCTAATGATCCCTTGTGGCACCAGGGGGTATAAAAAGGGCCAGGGATGGATTGTTACAGCATGGGGACCAATAGAAGCAAGGATCTATTATGCCACCGTGGAGGCCAAGAATCAAATGATTCATTGTGACATCAAGTGGCCTAAAAGGGCATGGGAAGCATTGTGACACCACAGGGGTTAAGAGAAGCAAGGAACCATTGTGACCCAATGCAGGCTAACAATCTAATGATCCCTTGTGACACCAATGGGCCTAAAAGGGGCAGGGATGAATTGTTACAGCACGGGGACCAATAGAAGCAAGGATCTATTATGCCACCATGGAGGCCAAGAATCAAATGATTCATTGTGACATCAAGTGGCCTAAAAGGGCATGGGATGCATTGTGACACCACAGGGGTTAAGAGAAGCAAGGATCCATCGTGACCCAATGGAGGTTAATAATCCCAGGATCCCATTTGACACCAGGGGGCGTAAAAGGGCCAGGGATGAATTGTGACAGCATGGGGCCCAATAGAAACAATGAACCATTATGACACCATAGAGGCCAAGAATCAAATGATTCATTGTGACATCAAGTGGCCTAAAAGGGCATGGGATGCATGGTGACACCACAGGGGTTAAGAGAAGCAAGGAATCATTGTGACCCAATGCAGGCTAAAAATCTAATGATCCCTTGTGACACCAATGGGCCTAAAAGGGGCAGGGATGAATTGTTACAGCACGGGGACCAATAGAAGCAAGGATCTATTATGCCACCATTGAGGCCAAGAATCAAATGATTCATTGTGACATCAAGTGGCCTAAAAGGGCATGGGATGCATTGTGACAGCACAGGGGTTAAGAGAAGCAAGGATCCATTGTGACCCAATGCAGGCTAACAATCTAATGATCCCTTTTGACACCAATGGGCCTAAAAGGGGCAGGGATGTATTGTGAAAGCATGGGGCCCAATTAAAACCTGGTACAATTACGCCACCACGGAGGCCAAGAATCAAATGATTCATTGTGACATCAAGTGGCCTAAAAGGGCATGGGATGCATTGTGACACCACAGGGGTTAAGAGAAGCAAGGAACCATTGTGACCCAATGCAGGCTAACAATCTAAGAATCCCTTTTGACACCAGCGGGCGCAAAAGGACCACGGATGAACTCTGACAGCATGGGGACCTATAGAAGCAAGGAACCATTATGACTCCATGAAAGCCAAGAATCAAATGGTTCATTGTAAGACCAAGTGGCCTAAAAGGGCTTGGAATGCATTGTGACACCACAGAGGTTAAGAGAAGCGAGGAACCATTGTGACCCAATGCAGGCTAACAATCTAATGATCCCTTGTGACACCAATGGGCCTAAAAGGGCCAGGGATGAATTGTTACAGCACGGGGACCAATAGAAGCAAGGATCTATTATGCCACCATGGAGGCCAAGAATCAAATGATTCATTGTGACATCAAGTGGCCTAAAAGGGCATGGGATGCATTGTGACAGCACAGGGGTTAAGAGAAGCAAGGATCCATTGTGACCCAATGGAGGCTAACAATCTAATGATCCCTTTTGACACCAATGGGCCTAAAAGGGGCAGGGATGTATTGTGAAAGCATGGGGCCCAAGTAAAACCTGGTACAATTACGCCACCATGGAGGCCAAGAATCAAATGATTCATTGTGACATCAAGTGGCCTAAAAGGGCATGGGATGCATTGTGACACCACAGGGGTTAAGAGAAGCAAGGAACCATTGTGACCCAATGCAGGCTAACAATCTAAGAATCCCTTTTGACACCAGCGGGCGCAAAAGGACCACGGATGAACTCTGACAGCATGGGGACCTATAGAAGCAAGGAACCATTATGACACCATGAAGGCCAAGAATCAAATGGTTCATTGTAAGACCAAGTGGCCTAAAAGGGCTTGGAATGCATTGTGACACCACAGAGGTTAAGAGAAGCGAGGAACCATAGTGACCCAATGCAGGCTAACAATCTAATGATCCCTTGTGGCACCAGGGGGTATAAAAAGGGCCAGGGATGGATTGTTACAGCACGGGGACCAATAGAAGCAAGGATCTATTATGCCACCGTGGAGGCCAAGAATCAAATGATTCATTGTGACATCAAGTGGCCTAAAAGGGCATGGGATGCATTGTGACAGCACAGGGGTTAAGAGAAGCAAGGATCCATTGTGACCCAATGGAGGCTAATAATCCCAGGATCCCATTTGACACCAGGGGGCGTAAAAGGGCCAGGGATGAATTGTGACAGCATGGGGCCCAATAGAATCAAGGATCTATTATGACACCATGGAGGCCAAGAATCAAATGATTCATTGTGACATCAAGTGGCCTAAAAGGGCATGGGATGCATTGTGACAGCACAGAGGTTAAGAGAAGCAAGGAACCATTGTGACCCAATGCAGGCTAACAATCTAATGATCCCTTGTGACACCAATGGGCCTAAAAGGGCCAGGGATGAATTGTGAAAGCATGGGGCGCAAGTAAAACCTGGTGCAATTATGCCACCATGGAGGCCAAGAATCAAATGATTCATTGTGACATCAAGTGGCCTAAAAGGGCATGGGATGCACTGTGACACCACAGGGGTTAAGAGAAGCAAGGAACCATTGTGACCCAATGCAGGCTAACAATCTAATGATCCCTTGTGGCACCAGGGGGTATAAAAAGGGCCAGGGATGGATTGTTACAGCACGGGGACCAATAGAAGCAAGGATCTATTATGCCACCGTGGAGGCCAAGAATCAAATGATTCATTGTGACATCAAGTGGCCTAAAAGGGCATGGGATGCATTGTGACACCACAGGGGTTAAGAGAAGCAAGGAACCATTGTGACCCAATGCAGGCTAACAATCTAATGATCCCTTGTGACACCAATGGGCCTAAAAGGGGCAGGGATGAATTGTTACAGCACGGGGACCAATAGAAGCAAGGATCTATTATGCCACCATGGAGGCCAAGAATCAAATGATTCATTGTGACATCAAGTGGCCTAAAAGGGCATGGGATGCATTGTGACACCACAGGGGTTAAGAGAAGCAAGGATCCATTGTGACCCAATGGAGGCTAACAATCTAATGATCCCTTTTGACACCAATGGGCCTAAAAGGGGCAGGGATGTATTGTGAAAGCATGGGGCCCAATTAAAACCTGGTACAATTACGCCACCATGGAGGCCAAGAATCAAATGATTCATTGTGACATCAAGTGGCCTAAAAGGGCATGGGATGCATTGTGACACCACAGGGGTTAAGAGAAGCAAGGAACCATAGTGCCCCAATGCAGGCAAACAATCTAATGATCCCTTGTGGCACCAGGGGGTACAAAAAGGGCCAGGGATGGATTGTTACAGCACGGGGACCAATAGAAGCAAGGATCTATTATGCCACCGTGGAGGCCAAGAATCAAATGATTCATTGTGACATCAAGTGGCCTAAAAGGGCATGGGATGCATTGTGACACCACAGGGGTTAAGAGAAGCAAGGATCCATTGTGACCCAATGGAGGCTAATAATCCCAGGATCCCATTTGACACCAGGGGGCGTAAAAGGGCCAGGGATGAATTGTGACAGCATGGGGCCCAATAGAAACAAGGAACCATTATGACACCATGGAGGCCAAGAATCAAATGATTCATTGTGACATCAAGTGGCCTAAAAGGGCATGGGATGCATGGTGACACCACAGGGGTTAAGAGAAGCAAGGATCCATTGTGACCCAATGCAGGCTAACAATCTAATGATCCCTTTTGACACCAATGGGCCTAAAAGGGGCAGGGATGTATTGTGAAAGCATGGGGCCCAATTAAAACCTGGTACAATTACGCCACCACGGAGGCCAAGAATCAAATGATTCATTGTGACATCAAGTGGCCTAAAAGGGCATGGGATGCATTGTGACACCACAGGGGTTAAGAGAAGCAAGGAACCATTGTGACCCAATGCAGGCTAACAATCTAAGAATCCCTTTTGACACCAGCGGGCGCAAAAGGACCACGGATGAACTCTGACAGCATGGGGACCTATAGAAGCAAGGAACCATTATGACACCATGAAAGCCAAGAATCAAATGGTTCATTGTAAGACCAAGTGGCCTAAAAGGGCTTGGAATGCATTGTGACACCACAGAGGTTAAGAGAAGCGAGGAACCATTGTGACCCAATGCAGGCTAACAATCTAATGATCCCTTGTGGCACCAGGGGGTATAAAAAGGGCCAGGGATGGATTGTTACAGCATGGGGACCAATAGAAGCAAGGATCTATTATGCCACCGTGGAGGCCAAGAATCAAATGATTCATTGTGACATCAAGTGGCCTAAAAGGGCATGGGAAGCATTGTGACACCACAGGGGTTAAGAGAAGCAAGGAACCATTGTGACCCAATGCAGGCTAACAATCTAATGATCCCTTGTGACACCAATGGGCCTAAAAGGGGCAGGGATGAATTGTTACAGCACGGGGACCAATAGAAGCAAGGATCTATTATGCCACCATGGAGGCCAAGAATCAAATGATTCATTGTGACATCAAGTGGCCTAAAAGGGCATGGGATGCATTGTGACACCACAGGGGTTAAGAGAAGCGAGGAACCATTTTGACCCAATGCAGGCTAACAATCTAAGAATCCCTTTTGACACCAGCAGGCGCAAAAGGACCACGGATGAACTCTGACAGCATGGGGACCTATAGAAGCAAGGAACCATTATGACACCATGAAGGCCAAGAATCAAATGGTTCATTGTAAGACCAAGTGGCCTAAAAGGGCTTGGAATGCATTGTGACACCACAGAGGTTAAGAGAAGCGAGGAACCATAGTGACCCAATGCAGGCTAACAATCTAATGATCCCTTGTGGCACCAGGGGGTATAAAAAGGGCCAGGGATGGATTGTTACAGCACGGGGACCAATAGAAGCAAGGATCTATTATGCCACCGTGGAGGCCAAGAATCAAATGATTCATTGTGACATCAAGTGGCCTAAAAGGGCATGGGATGCATTGTGACAGCACAGGGGTTAAGAGAAGCAAGGATCCATTGTGACCCAATGGAGGCTAATAATCCCAGGATCCCATTTGACACCAGGGGGCGTAAAAGGGCCAGGGATGAATTGTGACAGCATGGGGCCCAATAGAAACAAGGAACCATTATGACACCATGGAGGCCAAGAATCAAATGATTCATTGTGACATCAAGTGGCCTAAAAGGGCATGGGATGCATTGTGACAGCACAGGGGTTAAGAGAAGGAAGGATCCATTGTGACCCAATGGAGGCTAACAATCTAATGATCCCTTTTGACACCAATGGGCCTAAAAGGGCCAGGGATGTATTGTGAAAGCATGGGGCCCAATTAAAACCTGGTACAATTACGCCACCATGGAGGCCAAGAATCAAATGATTCATTGTGACATCAAGTGGCCTAAAAGGGCATGGGATGCATTGTGACAACACAGGGGTTAAGAGAAGCAAGGAACCATAGTGCCCCAATGCAGGCAAACAATCTAATGATCCCTTGTGGCACCAGGGGGTATAAAAAGGGCCAGGGATGGATTGTTACAGCACGGGGACCAATAGAAGCAAGGATCTATTATGCCACCGTGGAGGCCAAGAATCAAATGATTCATTGTGACATCAAGTGGCCTAAAAGGGCATGGGATGCATTGTGACACCACAGGGGTTAAGAGAAGCAAGGATCTGTTGTGACCCAATGGAGGCTAATAATCCCAGGATCCCATTTGACACCAGGGGGCGTAAAAGGGCCAGGGATGAATTGTGACAGCATGGGGCCCAATAGAAACAAGGAACCATTATGACACCATGGAGGCCAAGAATCAAATGATTCATTGTGACATCAAGTGGCCTAAAAGGGCATGGGATGCATTGTGACACCACAGGGGTTAAGAGAAGCAAGGAACCATTGTGACCCAATGCAGGCTAACAATCTAAGAATCCCTTTTGACACCAGCGGGCGCAAAAGGACCACGAATGAACTCTGACAGCATGGGGACCTATAGAAGCAAGGAACCATTATGACACCATGAAAGCCAAGAATCAAATGGTTCATTGTAAGACCAAGTGGCCTAAAAGGGCTTGGAATGCATTGTGACACCACAGAGGTTAAGAGAAGCGAGGAACCATTGTGACCCAATGCAGGCTAACAATCTAATGATCCCTTGTGGCACCAGGGGGTATAAAAAGGGCCAGGGATGGATTGTTACAGCATGGGGACCAATAGAAGCAAGGATCTATTATGCCACCGTGGAGGCCAAGAATCAAATGATTCATTGTGACATCAAGTGGCCTAAAAGGGCGTGGGATGCATTGTGACACCACAGGGGTTAAGAGAAGCAAGGATCCATTGTGACCCAATGGAGGCTAACAATCTAATGATCCCTTGTGACACCAATGGGCCTAAAAGGGCCAGGGATGTATTGTGAAAGCATGGGGCCCAATTAAAACCTGGTACAATTACGCCACCATAGAGGCCAAGAATCAAATGATTCATTGTGACATCAAGTGGCCTAAAAGGGCATGGGATGCATTGTGACACAACAGGGGTTAAGAGAAGCAAGGAACCATTGTGACCCAATGCAGGCTAACAATCTAAGAATCTCTTTTGACACCAGCGGGCGCAAAAGGACCACGGATGAACTCTGACAGCATGGGGACCTATGGAAGCAAGGAACCATTATGACACCATGAAGGCCAAGAATCAAATGGTTCATTGTAAGACCAAGTGGCCTAAAAGGGCTTGGAATGCATTGTGACACCACAGAGGTTAAGAGAAGCGAGGAACCATTGTGACCCAATGCAGGCTAACAATCTAATGATCCCTTGTGGTACCAGGGGGTAAAAAAAGCACCAGGGATGGATTGTTACAGCACAGGGACCAATAGAAGCAAGGATCTATTATGCCACCGTGGAGGCCAAGAATCAAATGATTCATTGTGACATCAAGTGGCCTAAAAGGGCATGGGATGCATTGTGACACCACAGGGGTTAAGAGAAGCAAGGAACCATTGTGACCCAATGCAGGCTAAAAATCTAATGATCCCTTGTTACACCAATGGGCCTAAAAGGGACAGGGATGAATTGTTACAGCACGGGGACCAATAGAAGCAAGGATCTATTATGCCACCATTGAGGCCAAGAATCAAATGATTCATTGTGACATCAAGTGGCCTAAAAGGGCATGGGATGCATTGTGACAGCACAGGGGTTAAGAGAAGCAAGGATCCGTTGTGACCCAATGGAGGCTAATAATCCCAGGATCCCATTTGACACCAGGGGGCGTAAAAGGGCCAGGGATGAATTGTGACAGCATGGGGCCCAATAGAAACAAGGAACCATTATGACACCATGGAGGCCAAGAATCAAATGATTCATTGTGACATCAAGTGGCCTAAAAGGGCATGGGATGCATTGTGACAGCACAGGGGTTAAGAGAAGGAAGGATCCATTGTGACCCAATGGAGGCTAACAATCTAATGATCCCTTTTGACACCAATGGGCCTAAAAGGGCCAGGGATGTATTGTGAAAGCATGGGGCCCAATTAAAACCTGGTACAATTACGCCACCATGGAGGCCAAGAATCAAATGATTCATTGTGACATCAAGTGGCCTGAAAGGGCATGGGATGCATTGTGACAACACAGGGGTTAAGAGAAGCAAGGAACCATAGTGCCCCAATGCAGGCAAACAATCTAATGATCCCTTGTGGCACCAGGGGGTATAAAAAGGGCCAGGGATGGATTGTTACAGCACGGGGACCAATAGAAGCAAGGATCTATTATGCCACCGTGGAGGCCAAGAATCAAATGATTCATTGTGACATCAAGTGGCCTAAAAGGGCATGGGATGCATTGTGACACCACAGGGGTTAAGAGAAGCAAGGATGTGTTGTGACCCAATGGAGGCTAATAATCCCAGGATCCCATTTGACACCAGGGGGCGTAAAAGGGCCAGGGATGAATTGTGACAGCATGGGGCCCAATAGAAACAAGGAACCATTATGACACCATGGAGGCCAAGAATCAAATGATTCATTGTGACATCAAGTGGCCTAAAAGGGCATGGGATGCATTGTGACACCACAGGGGTTAAGAGAAGCAAGGAACCATTGTGACCCAATGCAGGCTAACAATCTAAGAATCCCTTTTGACACCAGCGGGCGCAAAAGGACCACGAATGAACTCTGACAGCATGGGGACCTATAGAAGCAAGGAACCATTATGACACCATGAAAGCCAAGAATCAAATGGTTCATTGTAAGACCAAGTGGCCTAAAAGGGCTTGGAATGCATTGTGACACCACAGAGGTTAAGAGAAGCGAGGAACCATTGTGACCCAATGCAGGCTAACAATCTAATGATCCCTTGTGGCACCAGGGGGTATAAAAAGGGCCAGGGATGGATTGTTACAGCATGGGGACCAATAGAAGCAAGGATCTATTATGCCACCGTGGAGGCCAAGAATCAAATGATTCATTGTGACATCAAGTGGCCTAAAAGGGCGTGGGATGCATTGTGACACCACAGGGGTTA
The DNA here is from genome assembly GCF_963662255.1 of Cinclus cinclus. Lineage (NCBI taxonomy): Eukaryota > Metazoa > Chordata > Aves > Passeriformes > Cinclidae > Cinclus > Cinclus cinclus. Next base: position 690,092 of record NC_085051.1, on the reverse strand, counting down.
AGAGAAGCAAGGATCCATTGTGACCCAATGGAGGCTAACAATCTAATGATCCCTTGTGACACCAATGGGCCTAAAAGGGCCAGGGATGTATTGTGAAAGCATGGGGCCCAATTAAAACCTGGTACAATTACGCCACCATAGAGGCCAAGAATCAAATGATTCATTGTGACATCAAGTGGCCTAAAAGGGCATGGGATGCATTGTGACACAACAGGGGTTAAGAGAAGCAAGGAACCATTGTGACCCAATGCAGGCTAACAATCTAAGAATCTCTTTTGACACCAGCGGGCGCAAAAGGACCACGGATGAACTCTGACAGCATGGGGACCTATGGAAGCAAGGAACCATTATGACACCATGAAGGCCAAGAATCAAATGGTTCATTGTAAGACCAAGTGGCCTAAAAGGGCTTGGAATGCATTGTGACACCACAGAGGTTAAGAGAAGCGAGGAACCATTGTGACCCAATGCAGGCTAACAATCTAATGATCCCTTGTGGTACCAGGGGGTAAAAAAAGCACCAGGGATGGATTGTTACAGCACAGGGACCAATAGAAGCAAGGATCTATTATGCCACCGTGGAGGCCAAGAATCAAATGATTCATTGTGACATCAAGTGGCCTAAAAGGGCATGGGATGCATTGTGACACCACAGGGGTTAAGAGAAGCAAGGAACCATTGTGACCCAATGCAGGCTAAAAATCTAATGATCCCTTGTTACACCAATGGGCCTAAAAGGGACAGGGATGAATTGTTACAGCACGGGGACCAATAGAAGCAAGGATCTATTATGCCACCATTGAGGCCAAGAATCAAATGATTCATTGTGACATCAAGTGGCCTAAAAGGGCATGGGATGCATTGTGACAGCACAGGGGTTAAGAGAACAAGGATCCATTGTGACCCAATGGAGGCTAACAATCTAATGATCCCTTTTGACACCAATGGGCCTAAAAGGGGCAGGGATGTATTGTGAAAGCATGGGGCCCAATTAAAACCTGGTATAATTACGCCACCATGGAGGCCAAGTATCAAATTATTCATTGTGACATCAAGTGGCCTAAAAGGGCATGGGATGCATTGTGACACCACAGGGGTTAAGAGAAGCAAGGAACCATTGTGACCCAATGCAGGCTAACAATCTAAGAATCCCTTTTGACACCAGCGGGCACAAAAGGACCACGGATGAACTCTGACAGCATGGGGACCTATAGAAGCAAGGAACCATTATGACACCATGAAGGCCAAGAATCAAATGGTTCATTGTAAGACCAAGTGGCCTTAAAGGGCTTGGAATGCATTGTGACACCACAGAGGTTAAGAGAAGCGAGGAACCATTGTGACCCAATGCAGGCTAACAATCTAATGATCACTTTTGACACCAATGGGCCTAAAAGGGGCAGGAATGAATTGTGAAAGCATGGGGCCCAAGTAAAACCTGGTACAATTATGCCACCATGGAGGCCAAGAATCAAATGATTCATTGTGACATCAAGTGGCCTAAAAGGGCATGGGATGCATTGTGACACCACAGGGGTTAAGAGAAGCAAGGATCCATTGTGACCCAATGGAGGCTAACAATCTAATGATCCCTTGTGACACCAATGGGCCTAAAAGGGCCAGGGATGTATTGTGAAAGCATGGGGCCCAATTAAAACCTGGTACAATTACGCCACCAAGGAGGCCAAGAATCAAATGATTCATTGTGACATCAAGTGGCCTAAAAGGGCATGGGATGCATTGTGACACAACAGGGGTTAAGAGAAGCAAGGATCCATTGTGACCCAATGCAGGCTAACAATCTAAGAATCTCTTTTGACACCAGGGGGCGTAAAAGGGCCAGGGATGAATTGTGACAGCATGGGGCGCAAGTAAAACCTGGTGCAATTATGCCACCATGGAGGCCAAGAATCAAATGATTCATTGTGACATCAAGTGGCCTAAAAGGGCATGGGATGCATTGTGACACCACAGGGGTTAAGAGAAGCAAGGAACCATTGTGACCCAATGGAGGCTAACAATCTAAGAATCCCTTTTGACACCAGCGGGCGCAAAAGGACCACGAATGAACTCTGACAGCATGGGGACCTATAGAAGCAAGGAACCATTATGACACCATGAAAGCCAAGAATCAAATGGTTCATTGTAAGACCAAGTGGCCTAAAAGGGCTTGGAATGCATTGTGACACCACAGAGGTTAAGAGAAGCGAGGAACCATTGTGACCCAATGCAGGCTAACAATCTAATGATCCCTTGTGGCACCAGGGGGTATAAAAAGGGCCAGGGATGGATTGTTACAGCATGGGGACCAATAGAAGCAAGGATCTATTATGCCACCGTGGAGGCCAAGAATCAAATGATTCATTGTGACATCAAGTGGCCTAAAAGGGCATGGGATGCATTGTGACACCACAGGGGTTAAGAGAAGCAAGGAACCATTGTGACCCAATGCAGGCTAACAATCTAATGATCCCTTTTGACACCAATGGGCCTAAAAGGGGCAGGGATGAATTGTTACAGCACGGGGACCAATAGAAGCAAGGATCTATTATGCCACCATGGAGGCCAAGAATCAAATGATTCATTGTGACATCAAGTGGCCTAAAAGGGCATGGAATGCATTGTGACAGCACAGGGGTTAAGAGAAGCAAGGATCCATTGTGACCCAATGGAGGCTAACAGTCTAATGATCCCTTGTGACACCAATGGGCCTAAAAGGGCCAGGGATGTATTGTGAAAGCATGGGGACCAATAGAAGCAAGGATCTATTATGCCTCCGTGGAGGCCAAGAATCAAATGATTCATTGTGACATCAAGTGGCCTAAAAGGGCATGGGATGCATTGTGACACCACAGGGGTTAAGAGAAGCAAGGATCCGTTGTGACCCAATGGAGGCTAATAATCCCAGGATCCCATTTGACACCAGGGGGCGTAAAAGGGCCAGGGATGAATTGTGACAGCATGGGGCCCAATAGAAACAAGGAACCATTATGACACCATGGAGGCCAAGAATCAAATGATTCATTGTGACATCAAGTGGCCTAAAAGGGCATGGGATGCATTGTGACAGCACAGGGGTTAAGAGAAGCAAGGATCCATTGTGACCCAATGCAGGCTAACAATCTAATGATCCCTTTTGACACCAATGGGCCTAAAAGGGGCAGGGATGAATTGTGAAAGCATGGGGCCCAATTAAAACCTGGTACAATTACGCCACCACGGAGGCCAAGAATCAAATGATTCATTGTGACATCAAGTGGCCTAAAAGGGCATGGGATGCATTGTGACACCACAGGGGTTAAGAGAAGCAAGGAACCATTGTGACCCAATGCAGGCTAACAATCTAAGAATCCCTTTTGACACCAGCGGGCGCAAAAGGACCACGAATGAACTCTGACAGCATGGGGACCTATAGAAGCAAGGAACCATTATGACACCATGAAAGCCAAGAATCAAATGGTTCATTGTAAGACCAAGTGGCCTAAAAGGGCTTGGAATGCATTGTGACACCACAGAGGTTAAGAGAAGCGAGGAACCATTGTGACCCAATGCAGGCTAACAATCTAATGATCCCTTGTGGCACCAGGGGGTATAAAAAGGGCCAGGGATGGATTGTTACAGCATGGGGAGCAATAGAAGCAAGGATCTATTATGCCACCGTGGAGGCCAAGAATCAAATGATTCATTGTGACATCAAGTGGCCTAAAAGGGCGTGGGATGCATTGTGACACCACAGGGGTTAAGAGAAGCAAGGATCCATTGTGACCCAATGGAGGCTAACAATCTAATGATCCCTTGTGACACCAATGGGCCTAAAAGGGGCAGGGATGTATTGTGAAAGCATGGGGCCCAATTAAAACCTGGTACAATTACGCCACCATAGAGGCCAAGAATCAAATGATTCATTGTGACATCAAGTGGCCTAAAAGGGCATGGGATGCATTGTGACACAACAGGGGTTAAGAGAAGCAAGGAACCATTGTGACCCAATGCAGGCTAACAATCTAAGAATCTCTTTTGACACCAGCGGGCGCAAAAGGACCACGGATGAACTCTGACAGCATGGGGACCTATAGAAGCAAGGAACCATTATGACACCATGAAGGCCAAGAATCAAATGGTTCATTGTAAGACCAAGTGGCCTAAAAGGGCTTGGAATGCATTGTGACACCACAGAGGTTAAGAGAAGCGAGGAACCATTGTGACCCAATGCAGGCTAACAATCTAATGATCCCTTGTGGTACCAGGGGGTAAAAAAAGCACCAGGGATGGATTGTTACAGCACAGGGACCAATAGAAGCAAGGATCTATTATGCCACCGTGGAGGCCAAGAATCAAATGATTCATTGTGACATCAAGTGGCCTAAAAGGGCATGGGATGCATTGTGACACCACAGGGGTTAAGAGAAGCAAGGAACCATTGTGACCCAATGCAGGCTAAAAATCTAATGATCCCTTGTTACACCAATGGGCCTAAAAGGGACAGGGATGAATTGTTACAGCACGGGGACCAATAGAAGCAAGGATCTATTATGCCACCATTGAGGCCAAGAATCAAATGATTCATTGTGACATCAAGTGGCCTAAAAGGGCATGGGATGCATTGTGACAGCACAGGGGTTAAGAGAACAAGGATCCATTGTGACCCAATGGAGGCTAACAATCTAATGATCCCTTTTGACACCAATGGGCCTAAAAGGGGCAGGGATGTATTGTGAAAGCATGGGGCCCAATTAAAACCTGGTACAATTACGCCACCATGGAGGCCAAGAATCAAATTATTCATTGTGACATCAAGTGGCCTAAAAGGGCATGGGATGCATTGTGACACCACAGGGGTTAAGAGAAGCAAGGAACCATTGTGACCCAATGCAGGCTAACAATCTAAGAATCCCTTTTGACACCAGCGGGCACAAAAGGACCACGGATGAACTCTGACAGCATGGGGACCTATAGAAGCAAGGAACCATTATGACACCATGAAGGCCAAGAATCAAATGGTTCATTGTAAGACCAAGTGGCCTTAAAGGGCTTGGAATGCATTGTGACACCACAGAGGTTAAGAGAAGCGAGGAACCATTGTGACCCAATGCAGGCTAACAATCTAATGATCACTTTTGACACCAATGGGCCTAAAAGGGGCAGGAATGAATTGTGAAAGCATGGGGCGCAAGTAAAACCTGGTACAATTATGCCACCATGGAGGCCAAGAATCAAATGATTCATTGTGACATCAAGTGGCCTAAAAGGGCATGGGATGCATTGTGACACCACAGGGGTTAAGAGAAGCAAGGATCCATTGTGACCCAATGGAGGCTAACAATCTAATGATCCCTTGTGACACCAATGGGCCTAAAAGGGCCAGGGATGTATTGTGAAAGCATGGGGCCCAATTAAAACCTGGTACAATTACGCCACCAAGGAGGCCAAGAATCAAATGATTCATTGTGACATCAAGTGGCCTAAAAGGGCATGGGATGCATTGTGACACAACAGGGGTTAAGAGAAGCAAGGATCCATTGTGACCCAATGCAGGCTAACAATCTAAGAATCTCTTTTGACACCAGGGGGCGTAAAAGGGCCAGGGATGAATTGTGACAGCATGGGGCGCAAGTAAAACCTGGTGCAATTATGCCACCATGGAGGCCAAGAATCAAATGATTCATTGTGACATCAAGTGGCCTAAAAGGGCATGGGATGCATTGTGACACCACAGGGGTTAAGAGAAGCAAGGAACCATTGTGACCCAATGCAGGCTAACAATCTAAGAATCCCTTTTGACACCAGCGGGCGCAAAAGGACCACGGATGAACTCTGACAGCATGGGGACCTATAGAAGCAAGGAACCATTATGACACCATGAAAGCCAAGAATCAAATGGTTCATTGTAAGACCAAGTGGCCTAAAAGGGCTTGGAATGCATTGTGACACCACAGAGGTTAAGAGAAGCGAGGAACCATTGTGACCCAATGCAGGCTAACAATCTAATGATCCCTTGTGGCACCAGGGGGTATAAAAAGGGCCAGGGATGGATTGTTACAGCATGGGGACCAATAGAAGCAAGGATCTATTATGCCACCGTGGAGGCCAAGAATCAAATGATTCATTGTGACATCAAGTGGCCTAAAAGGGCATGGGATGCATTGTGACACCACAGGGGTTAAGAGAAGCAAGGAACCATTGTGACCCAATGCAGGCTAACAATCTAATGATCCCTTTTGACACCAATGGGCCTAAAGGGGGCAGGGATGAATTGTTACAGCACGGGGACCAATAGAAGCAAGGATCTATTATGCCACCATGGAGGCCAAGAATCAAATGATTCATTGTGACATCAAGTGGCCTAAAAGGGCATGGAATGCATTGTGACAGCACAGGGGTTAAGAGAAGCAAGGATCCATTGTGACCCAATGGAGGCTAACAGTCTAATGATCCCTTGTGACACCAATGGGCCTAAAAGGGCCAGGGATGTATTGTGAAAGCATGGGGACCAATAGAAGCAAGGATCTATTATGCCTCCGTGGAGGGCAAGAATCAAATGATTCATTGTGACATCAAGTGGCCTAAAAGGGCATGGGATGCATTGTGACACCACAGGGGTTAAGAGAAGCAAGGATCCGTTGTGACCCAATGGAGGCTAATAATCCCAGGATCCCATTTGACACCAGGGGGCGTAAAAGGGCCAGGGATGAATTGTGACAGCATGGGGCCCAATAGAAACAAGGAACCATTATGACACCATGGAGGCCAAGAATCAAATGATTCATTGTGACATCAAGTGGCCTAAAAGGGCATGGGATGCATTGTGACAGCACAGGGGTTAAGAGAAGCAAGGATCCATTGTGACCCAATGCAGGCTAACAATCTAATGATCCCTTTTGACACCAATGGGCCTAAAAGGGGCAGGGATGAATTGTGAAAGCATGGGGCCCAATTAAAACCTGGTACAATTACGCCACCACGGAGGCCAAGAATCAAATGATTCATTGTGACATCAAGTGGCCTAAAAGGGCATGGGATGCATTGTGACACCACAGGGGTTAAGAGAAGCAAGGAACCATTGTGACCCAATGCAGGCTAACAATCTAAGAATCCCTTTTGACACCAGCGGGCGCAAAAGGACCACGAATGAACTCTGACAGCATGGGGACCTATAGAAGCAAGGAACCATTATGACACCATGAAAGCCAAGAATCAAATGGTTCATTGTAAGACCAAGTGGCCTAAAAGGGCTTGGAATGCATTGTGACACCACAGAGGTTAAGAGAAGCGAGGAACCATTGTGACCCAATGCAGGCTAACAATCTAATGATCCCTTGTGGCACCAGGGGGTATAAAAAGGGCCAGGGATGGATTGTTACAGCATGGGGACCAATAGAAGCAAGGATCTATTATGCCACCGTGGAGGCCAAGAATCAAATGATTCATTGTGACATCAAGTGGCCTAAAAGGGCGTGGGATGCATTGTGACACCACAGGGGTTAAGAGAAGCAAGGATCCATTGTGACCCAATGGAGGCTAACAATCTAATGATCCCTTGTGACACCAATGGGCCTAAAAGGGCCAGGGATGTATTGTGAAAGCATGGGGCCCAATTAAAACCTGGTACAATTACGCCACCATAGAGGCCAAGAATCAAATGATTCATTGTGACATCAAGTGGCCTAAAAGGGCATGGGATGCATTGTGACACAACAGGGGTTAAGAGAAGCAAGGAACCATTGTGACCCAATGCAGGCTAACAATCTAAGAATCTCTTTTGACACCAGCGGGCGCAAAAGGACCACGGATGAACTCTGACAGCATGGGGACCTATAGAAGCAAGGAACCATTATGACACCATGAAGGCCAAGAATCAAATGGTTCATTGTAAGACCAAGTGGCCTAAAAGGGCTTGGAATGCATTGTGACACCACAGAGGTTAAGAGAAGCGAGGAACCATTGTGACCCAATGCAGGCTAACAATCTAATGATCCCTTGTGGTACCAGGGGGTAAAAAAAGCACCAGGGATGGATTGTTACAGCACAGGGACCAATAGAAGCAAGGATCTATTATGCCACCGTGGAGGCCAAGAATCAAATGATTCATTGTGACATCAAGTGGCCTAAAAGGGCATGGGATGCATTGTGACACCACAGGGGTTAAGAGAAGCAAGGAACCATTGTGACCCAATGCAGGCTAAAAATCTAATGATCCCTTGTTACACCAATGGGCCTAAAAGGGACAGGGATGAATTGTTACAGCACGGGGACCAATAGAAGCAAGGATCTATTATGCCACCATTGAGGCCAAGAATCAAATGATTCATTGTGACATCAAGTGGCCTAAAAGGGCATGGGATGCATTGTGACACCACAGGGGTTAAGAGAACAAGGATCCATTGTGACCCAATGGAGGCTAACAATCTAATGATCCCTTTTGACACCAATGGGCCTAAAAGGGGCAGGGATGTATTGTGAAAGCATGGGGCCCAATTAAAACCTGGTACAATTACGCCACCATGGAGGCCAAGAATCAAATGATTCATTGTGACATCAAGTGGCCTAAAAGGGCATGGGATGCATTGTGACACCACAGGGGTTAAGAGAAGCAAGGAACCATTGTGACCCAATGCAGGCTAACAATCTAAGAATCCCTTTTGACACCAGCGGGCACAAAAGGACCACGGATGAACTCTGACAGCATGGGGACCTATAGAAGCAAGGAACCATTATGACACCATGAAGGCCAAGAATCAAATGGTTCATTGTAAGACCAAGTGGCCTTAAAGGGCTTGGAATGCATTGTGACACCACAGAGGTTAAGAGAAGCGAGGAACCATTGTGACCCAATGCAGGCTAACAATCTAATGATCACTTTTGACACCAATGGGCCTAAAAGGGGCAGGAATGAATTGTGAAAGCATGGGGCCCAAGTAAAACCTGGTACAATTATGCCACCATGGAGGCCAAGAATCAAATGATTCATTGTGACATCAAGTGGCCTAAAAGGGCATGGGATGCATTGTGACACCACAGGGGTTAAGAGAAGCAAGGATCCATTGTGACCCAATGGAGGCTAACAATCTAATGATCCCTTGTGACACCAATGGGCCTAAAAGGGCCAGGGATGTATTGTGAAAGCATGGGGCCCAATTAAAACCTGGTACAATTACGCCACCAAGGAGGCCAAGAATCAAATGATTCATTGTGACATCAAGTGGCCTAAAAGGGCATGGGATGCATTGTGACACAACAGGGGTTAAGAGAAGCAAGGATCCATTGTGACCCAATGCAGGCTAACAATCTAAGAATCTCTTTTGACACCAGGGGGCGTAAAAGGGCCAGGGATGAATTGTGACAGCATGGGGCGCAAGTAAAACCTGGTGCAATTATGCCACCATGGAGGCCAAGAATCAAATGATTCATTGTGACATCAAGTGGCCTAAAAGGGCATGGGATGCACTGTGAGACCACAGGGGTTAAGAGAAGCAAGGAACCATTGTGACCCAATGCAGGCTAACAATCTAATGATCCCTTTTGACACCAATGGGCCTAAAAGGGGCAGGGATGAATTGTTACAGCACGGGGACCAATAGAAGCAAGGATCTATTATGCCACCATGGAGGCCAAGAATCAAATGATTCATTGTGACATCAAGTGGCCTAAAAGGGCATGGAATGCATTGTGACAGCACAGGGGTTAAGAGAAGCAAGGATCCATTGTGACCCAATGGAGGCTAACAGTCTAATGATCCCTTGTGACACCAATGGGCCTAAAAGGGCCAGGGATGTATTGTGAAAGCATGGGGCCCCATTAAAACCTGGTACAATTACGCCACCAAGGAGGCCAAGAATCAAATGATTCATTGTGACATCAAGTGGCCTAAAAGGGCATGGGATGCATTGTGACACAACAGGGGTTAAGAGAAGCAAGGAACCATTGTGACCCAATGCAGGCTAACAATCTAAGAATCTCTTTTGACACCAGCGGGCGCAAAAGGACCACGGATGAACTCTGACAGCATGGGGACCTATAGAAGCAAGGAACCATTATGACACCATGAAGGCCAAGAATCAAATGGTTCATTGTAAGACCAAGTGGCCTAAAAGGGCTTGGAATGCATTGTGACACCACAGAGGTTAAGAGAAGCGAGGAACCATTGTGACCCAATGCAGGCTAACAATCTAATGATCCCTTGTGGTACCAGGGGGTATAAAAAGCACCAGGGATGGATTGTTACAGCACGGGGACCAATAGAAGCAAGGATCTATTATGCCACCGTGGAGGCCAAGAATCAAATGATTCATTGTGACATCAAGTGGCCTAAAAGGGCATGGGATGCATTGTGACACCACAGGGGTTAAGAGAAGCAAGGATCCATCGTGACCCAATGGAGGTTAATAATCCCAGGATCCCATTTGACACCAGGGGGCGTAAAAGGGCCAGGGATGAATTGTGACAGCATGGGGCCCAATAGAAACAAGGAACCATTATGACACCATGGAGGCCAAGAATCAAATGATTCATTGTGACATCAAGTGGCCTAAAAGGGCATGGGATGCATTGTGACAGCACAGAGGTTAAGAGAAGCAAGGAACCATTGTGACCCAATGCAGGCTAACAATCTAATGATCCCTTGTGACACCAATGGGCCTAAAAGGGCCAGGGATGAATTGTGAAAGCATGGGGCGCAAGTAAAACCTGGTGCAATTATGCCACCATGGAGGCCAAGAATCAAATGATTCATTGTGACATCAAGTGGCCTAAAAGGGCATGGGATGCATTGTGACACCACAGGGGTTAAGAGAAGCAAGGAACCATTGTGACCCAATGCAGGCTAAAAATCTAATGATCCCTTGTGACACCAATGGGCCTAAAAGGGGCAGGGATGAATTGTTACAGCACGGGGACCAATAGAAGCAAGGATCTATTATGCCACCATGGAGGCCAAGAATCAAATGATTCATTGTGACATCAAGTGGCCTAAAAGGGCATGGGATGCATTGTGACAGCACAGGGGTTAAGAGAAGCAAGGATCCATTGTGACCCAATGGAGGCTAACAATCTAATGATCCCTTTTGACACCAATGGGCCTAAAAGGGCCAGGGATGTATTGTGAAAGCATGGGGCCCAATTAAAACCTGGTACAATTACGCCACCATGGAGGCCAAGAATCAAATGATTCATTGTGACATCAAGTGGCCTAAAAGGGCATGGGATGCATTGTGACACCACAGGGGTTAAGAGAAGCAAGGAACCATTGTGACCCAATGCAGGCTAACAATCTAAGAATCCCTTTTGACACCAGCGGGCGCAAAAGGACCACGGATGAACTCTGACAGCATGGGGACCTATAGAAGCAAGGAACCATTATGACACCATGAAAGCCAAGAATCAAATGGTTCATTGTAAGACCAAGTGGCCTAAAAGGGCTTGGAATGCATTGTGACACCACAGAGGTTAAGAGAAGCGAGGAACCATTGTGACCCAATGCAGGCTAACAATCTAATGATCCCTTGTGGCACCAGGGGGTATAAAAAGGGCCAGGGATGGATTGTTACAGCATGGGGACCAATAGAAGCAAGGATCTATTATGCCACCGTGGAGGCCAAGAATCAAATGATTCATTGTGACATCAAGTGGCCTAAAAGGGCATGGGAAGCATTGTGACACCACAGGGGTTAAGAGAAGCAAGGAACCATTGTGACCCAATGCAGGCTAACAATCTAATGATCCCTTGTGACACCAATGGGCCTAAAAGGGGCAGGGATGAATTGTTACAGCACGGGGACCAATAGAAGCAAGGATCTATTATGCCACCATGGAGGCCAAGAATCAAATGATTCATTGTGACATCAAGTGGCCTAAAAGGGCATGGGATGCATTGTGACACCACAGGGGTTAAGAGAAGCAAGGATCCATCGTGACCCAATGGAGGTTAATAATCCCAGGATCCCATTTGACACCAGGGGGCGTAAAAGGGCCAGGGATGAATTGTGACAGCATGGGGCCCAATAGAAACAATGAACCATTATGACACAATAGAGGCCAAGAATCAAATGATTCATTGTGACATCAAGTGGCCTAAAAGGGCATGGGATGCATGGTGACACCACAGGGGTTAAGAGAAGCAAGGAATCATTGTGACCCAATGCAGGCTAAAAATCTAATGATCCCTTGTGACACCAATGGGCCTAAAAGGGGCAGGGATGAATTGTTACAGCACGGGGACCAATAGAAGCAAGGATCTATTATGCCACCATTGAGGCCAAGAATCAAATGATTCATTGTGACATCAAGTGGCCTAAAAGGGCATGGGATGCATTGTGACAGCACAGGGGTTAAGAGAAGCAAGGAACCATTGTGACCCAATGCAGGCTAACAATCTAATGATCCCTTTTGACACCAATGGGCCTAAAAGGGGCAGGGATGTATTGTGAAAGCATGGGGCCCAATTAAAACCTGGTACAATTACGCCACCACGGAGGCCAAGAATCAAATGATTCATTGTGACATCAAGTGGCCTAAAAGGGCATGGGATGCATTGTGACACCACAGGGGTTAAGAGAAGCAAGGAACCATTGTGACCCAATGCAGGCTAACAATCTAAGAATCCCTTTTGACACCAGCGGGCGCAAAAGGACCACGGATGAACTCTGACAGCATGGGGACCTATAGAAGCAAGGAACCATTATGACTCCATGAAAGTCAAGAATCAAATGGTTCATTGTAAGACCAAGTGGCCTAAAAGGGCTTGGAATGCATTGTGACACCACAGAGGTTAAGAGAAGCGAGGAACCATTGTGACCCAATGCAGGCTAACAATCTAATGATCCCTTGTTACACCAATGGGCCTAAAAGGGACAGGGATGAATTGTTACAGCACGGGGACCAATAGAAGCAAGGATCTATTATGCCACCATTGAGGCCAAGAATCAAATGATTCATTGTGACATCAAGTGGCCTAAAAGGGCATGGGATGCATTGTGACAGCACAGGGGTTAAGAGAAGCAAGGATCCATTGTGACCCAATGCAGGCTAACAATCTAATGATCCCTTGTGACACCAATGGGCCTAAAAGGGCCAGGGATGTATTGTGAAAGCATGGGGCCCAATTAAAACCTGGTACAATTACGCCACCATGGAGGCCAAGAATCAAATTATTCATTGTGACATCAAGTGGCTTAAAAGGGCATGGGATGCATTGTGACACCACAGGGGTTAAGAGAAGCAAGGAACCATTGTGACCCAATGCAGGCTAACAATCTAATAATCCCTTTTGACACCAGCGGGCGCAAAAGGACCACGGATGAACTCTGACAGCATGGGGACCTATAGAAGCAAGGAACCATTATGACACCATGAAGGCCAAGAATCAAATGGTTCATTGTAAGACCAAGTGGCCTAAAAGGGCTTGGAATGCATTGTGACACCACAGAGGTTAAGAGAAGCGAGGAACCATAGTGACCCAATGCAGGCTAACAATCTAATGATCCCTTGTGGCACCAGGGGGTATAAAAAGGGCCAGGGATGGATTGTTACAGCACGGGGACCAATAGAAGCAAGGATCTATTATGCCACCGTGGAGGCCAAGAATCAAATGATTCATTGTGACATCAAGTGGCCTAAAAGGGCATGGGATGCATTCTTACAGCACAGGGGTTAAGAGAAGCAAGGATCCATTGTGACCCAATGGAGGCTAATAATCCCAGGATCCCATTTGACACCAGGGGGCGTAAAAGGGCCAGGGATGAATTGTGACAGCATGGGGCCCAATAGAAACAAGGAACCATTATGACACCATGGAGGCCAAGAATCAAATGATTCATTGTGACATCAAGTGGCCTAAAAGGGCATGGGATGCATTGTGACAGCACAGAGGTTAAGAGAAGCAAGGAACCATTGTGACCCAATGCAGGCTAACAATCTAATGATCCCTTGTGACACCAATGGGCCTAAAAGGGCCAGGGATGAATTGTGAAAGCATGGGGCGCAAGTAAAACCTGGTGCAATTATGCCACCATGGAGGCCAAGAATCAAATGATTCATTGTGACATCAAGTGGCCTAAAAGGGCATGGGATGCACTGTGACACCACAGGGGTTAAGAGAAGCAAGGAACCATTGTGACCCAATGCAGGCTAACAATCTAATGATCCCTTGTGGCACCAGGGGGTATAAAAAGGGCCAGGGATGGATTGTTACAGCACGGGGACCAATAGAAGCAAGGATCTATTATGCCACCGTGGAGGCCAAGAATCAAATGATTCATTGTGACATCAAGTGGCCTAAAAGGGCATGGGATGCATTGTGACACCACAGGGGTTAAGAGAAGCAAGGAACCATTGTGACCCAATGCAGGCTAACAATCTAATGATCCCTTGTGACACCAATGGGCCTAAAAGGGGCAGGGATGAATTGTTACAGCACGGGGACCAATAGAAGCAAGGATCTATTATGCCACCATGGAGGCCAAGAATCAAATGATTCATTGTGACATCAAGTGGCCTAAAAGGGCATGGGATGCATTGTGACAGCACAGGGGTTAAGAGAAGCAAGGATCCATTGTGACCCAATGGAGGCTAACAATCTAATGATCCCTTTTGACACCAATGGGCCTAAAAGGGGCAGGGATGTATTGTGAAAGCACGGGGCCCAATTAAAACCTGGTACAATTACGCCACCATGGAGGCCAAGAATCAAATGATTCATTGTGACATCAAGTGGCCTAAAAGGGCATGGGATGCATTGTGACACCACAGGGGTTAAGAGAAGCAAGGAACCATAGTGCCCCAATGCAGGCAAACAATCTAATGATCCCTTGTGGCACCAGGGGGTATAAAAAGGGCCAGGGATGGATTGTTACAGCACGGGGACCAATAGAAGCAAGGATCTATTATGCCACCGTGGAGGCCAAGAATCAAATGATTCATTGTGACATCAAGTGGCCTAAAAGGGCATGGGATGCATTGTGACACCACAGGGGTTAAGAGAAGCAAGGATCCATTGTGACCCAATGGAGGCTAATAATCCCAGGATCCCATTTGACACCAGGGGGCGTAAAAGGGCCAGGGATGAATTGTGACAGCATGGGGCCCAATAGAAACAAGGAACCATTATGACACCATGGAGGCCAAGAATCAAATGATTCATTGTGACATCAAGTGGCCTAAAAGGGCATGGGATGCATGGTGACACCACAGGGGTTAAGAGAAGCAAGGATCCATTGTGACCCAATGCAGGCTAACAATCTAATGATCCCTTTTGACACCAATGGGCCTAAAAGGGGCAGGGATGTATTGTGAAAGCATGGGGCCCAATTAAAACCTGGTACAATTACGCCACCACGGAGGCCAAGAATCAAATGATTCATTGTGACATCAAGTGGCCTAAAAGGGCATGGGATGCATTGTGACACCACAGGGGTTAAGAGAAGCAAGGAACCATTGTGACCCAATGCAGGCTAACAATCTAAGAATCCCTTTTGACACCAGCGGGCGCAAAAGGACCACGGATGAACTCTGACAGCATGGGGACCTATAGAAGCAAGGAACCATTATGACACCATGAAAGCCAAGAATCAAATGGTTCATTGTAAGACCAAGTGGCCTAAAAGGGCTTGGAATGCATTGTGACACCACAGAGGTTAAGAGAAGCGAGGAACCATTGTGACCCAATGCAGGCTAACAATCTAATGATCCCTTGTGGCACCAGGGGGTATAAAAAGGGCCAGGGATGGATTGTTACAGCATGGGGACCAATAGAAGCAAGGATCTATTATGCCACCGTGGAGGCCAAGAATCAAATGATTCATTGTGACATCAAGTGGCCTAAAAGGGCATGGGAAGCATTGTGACACCACAGGGGTTAAGAGAAGCAAGGAACCATTGTGACCCAATGCAGGCTAACAATCTAATGATCCCTTGTGACACCAATGGGCCTAAAAGGGGCAGGGATGAATTGTTACAGCACGGGGACCAATAGAAGCAAGGATCTATTATGCCACCATGGAGGCCAAGAATCAAATGATTCATTGTGACATCAAGTGGCCTAAAAGGGCATGGGATGCATTGTGACAGCACAGGGGTTAAGAGAAGCGAGGATCCATTGTGACCCAATGGAGGCTAACAATCTAATGATCCCTTGTGACACCAATGGGCCTAAAAGGGCCAGGGATGTATTGTGAAAGCATGGGGCCCAATTAAAACCTGGTACAATTACGCCACCAAGGAGGCCAAGAATCAAATGATTCATTGTGACATCAAGTGGCCTAAAAGGGCATGGGATGCATTGTGACAACACAGGGGTTAAGAGAAGCAAGGAACCATAGTGCCCCAATGCAGGCAAACAATCTAATGATCCCTTGTGGCACCAGGGGGTATAAAAAGGGCCAGGGATGGATTGTTACAGCACGGGGACCAATAGAAGCAAGGATCTATTATGCCACCATGGAGGCCAAGAATCAAATGATTCATTGTGACATCAAGTGGCCTAAAAGGGCATGGGATGCATTGTGACACCACAGGGGTTAAGAGAAGCAAGGATCCGTTGTGACCCAATGGAGGCTAATAATCCCAGGATCCCATTTGACACCAGGGGGCGTAAAAGGGCCAGGGATGAATTGTGACAGCATGGGGCCCAATAGAAACAAGGAACCATTATGACACCATGGAGGCCAAGAATCAAATGATTCATTGTGACATCAAGTGGCCTAAAAGGGCATGGGATGCATTGTGACAGCACAGGGGTTAAGAGAAGCAAGGATCCATTGTGACCCAATGCAGGCTAACAATCTAATGATCCCTTTTGACACCAATGGGCCTAAAAGGGGCAGGGATGAATTGTGAAAGCATGGGGCCCAATTAAAACCTGGTACAATTACGCCACCACGGAGGCCAAGAATCAAATGATTCATTGTGACATCAAGTGGCCTAAAAGGGCATGGGATGCATTGTGACACCACAGGGGTTAAGAGAAGCAAGGAACCATTGTGACCCAATGCAGGCTAACAATCTAAGAATCCCTTTTGACACCAGCGGGCGCAAAAGGACCACGAATGAACTCTGACAGCATGGGGACCTATAGAAGCAAGGAACCATTATGACACCATGAAAGCCAAGAATCAAATGGTTCATTGTAAGACCAAGTGGCCTAAAAGGGCTTGGAATGCATTGTGACACCACAGAGGTTAAGAGAAGCGAGGAACCATTGTGACCCAATGCAGGCTAACAATCTAATGATCCCTTGTGGCACCAGGGGGTATAAAAAGGGCCAGGGATGGATTGTTACAGCATGGGGACCAATAGAAGCAAGGATCTATTATGCCACCGTGGAGGCCAAGAATCAAATGATTCATTGTGACATCAAGTGGCCTAAAAGGGCATGGGATGCATTGTGACACAACAGGGGTTAAGAGAAGCAAGGAACCATTGTGACCCAATGCAGGCTAACAATCTAAGAATCTCTTTTGACACCAGCGGGCGCAAAAGGACCACGGATGAACTCTGACAGCATGGGGACCTATAGAAGCAAGGAACCATTATGACACCATGAAGGCCAAGAATCAAATGGTTCATTGTAAGACCAAGTGGCCTAAAAGGGCTTGGAATGCATTGTGACACCACAGAGGTTAAGAGAAGCGAGGAACCATTGTGACCCAATGCAGGCTAACAATCTAATGATCCCTTGTGGTACCAGGGGGTAAAAAAACACCAGGGATGGATTGTTACAGCACAGGGACCAATAGAAGCAAGGATCTATTATGCCACCGTGGAGGCCAAGAATCAAATGATTCATTGTGACATCAAGTGGCCTAAAAGGGCATGGGATGCATTGTGACACCACAGGGGTTAAGAGAAGCAAGGAACCATTGTGACCCAATGCAGGCTAAAAATCTAATGATCCCTTGTTACACCAATGGGCCTAAAAGGGACAGGGATGAATTGTTACAGCACGGGGACCAATAGAAGCAAGGATCTATTATGCCACCATTGAGGCCAAGAATCAAATGATTCATTGTGACATCAAGTGGCCTAAAAGGGCATGGGATGCATTGTGACAGCACAGGGGTTAAGAGAACAAGGATCCATTGTGACCCAATGGAGGCTAACAATCTAATGATCCCTTTTGACACCAATGGGCCTAAAAGGGGCAGGGATGTATTGTGAAAGCATGGGGCCCAATTAAAACCTGGTACAATTACGCCACCATGGAGGCCAAGAATCAAATTATTCATTGTGACATCAAGTGGCCTAAAAGGGCATGGGATGCATTGTGACACCACAGGGGTTAAGAGAAGCAAGGAACCATTGTGACCCAATGCAGGCTAACAATCTAAGAATCCCTTTTGACACCAGCGGGCACAAAAGGACCACGGATGAACTCTGACAGCATGGGGACCTATAGAAGCAAGGAACCATTATGACACCATGAAGGCCAAGAATCAAATGGTTCATTGTAAGACCAAGTGGCCTTAAAGGGCTTGGAATGCATTGTGACACCACAGAGGTTAAGAGAAGCGAGGAACCATTGTGACCCAATGCAGGCTAACAATCTAATGATCACTTTTGACACCAATGGGCCTAAAAGGGGCAGGAATGAATTGTGAAAGCATGGGGCCCAAGAAAAACCTGGTACAATTATGCCACCATGGAGGCCAAGAATCAAATGATTCATTGTGACATCAAGTGGCCTAAAAGGGCATGGGATGCATTGTGACACCACAGGGGTTAAGAGAAGCAAGGATCCATTGTGACCCAATGGAGGCTAACAATCTAATGATCCCTTGTGACACCAATGGGCCTAAAAGGGCCAGGGATGTATTGTGAAAGCATGGGGCCCAATTAAAACCTGGTACAATTACGCCACCAAGGAGGCCAAGAATCAAATGATTCATTGTGACATCAAGTGGCCTAAAAGGGCATGGGATGCATTGTGACACAACAGGGGTTAAGAGAAGCAAGGATCCATTGTGACCCAATGCAGGCTAACAATCTAAGAATCTCTTTTGACACCAGGGGGCGTAAAAGGGCCAGGGATGAATTGTGACAGCATGGGGCGCAAGTAAAACCTGGTGCAATTATGCCACCATGGAGGCCAAGAATCAAATGATTCATTGTGACATCAAGTGGCCTAAAAGGGCATGGGATGCACTGTGAGACCACAGGGGTTAAGAGAAGCAAGGAACCATTGTGACCCAATGGAGGCTAACAATCTAAGAATCCCTTTTGACACCAGCGGGCGCAAAAGGACCACGAATGAACTCTGACAGCATGGGGACCTATAGAAGCAAGGAACCATTATGACACCATGAAAGCCAAGAATCAAATGGTTCATTGTAAGACCAAGTGGCCTAAAAGGGCTTGGAATGCATTGTGACACCACAGAGGTTAAGAGAAGCGAGGAACCATTGTGACCCAATGCAGGCTAACAATCTAATGATCCCTTGTGGCACCAGGGGGTATAAAAAGGGCCAGGGATGGATTGTTACAGCATGGGGACCAATAGAAGCAAGGATCTATTATGCCACCGTGGAGGCCAAGAATCAAATGATTCATTGTGACATCAAGTGGCCTAAAAGGGCATGGGATGCATTGTGACACCACAGGGGTTAAGAGAAGCAAGGAACCATTGTGACCCAATGCAGGCTAACAATCTAATGATCCCTTTTGACACCAATGGGCCTAAAAGGGGCAGGGATGAATTGTTACAGCACGGGGACCAATAGAAGCAAGGATCTATTATGCCACCATGGAGGCCAAGAATCAAATGATTCATTGTGACATCAAGTGGCCTAAAAGGGCATGGAATGCATTGTGACAGCACAGGGGTTAAGAGAAGCAAGGATCCATTGTGACCCAATGGAGGCTAACAGTCTAATGATCCCTTGTGACACCAATGGGCCTAAAAGGGCCAGGGATGTATTGTGAAAGCATGGGGCCCAATTAAAACCTGGTACAATTACGCCACCAAGGAGGCCAAGAATCAAATGATTCATTGTGACATCAAGTGGCCTAAAAGGGCATGGGATGCATTGTGACACAACAGGGGTTAAGAGAAGCAAGGAACCATTGTGACCCAATGCAGGCTAACAATCTAAGAATCTCTTTTGACACCAGCGGGCGCAAAAGGACCACGGATGAACTCTGACAGCATGGGGACCTATAGAAGCAAGGAACCATTATGACACCATGAAGGCCAAGAATCAAATGGTTCATTGTAAGACCAAGTGGCCTAAAAGGGCTTGGAATGCATTGTGACACCACAGAGGTTAAGAGAAGCGAGGAACCATTGTGACCCAATGCAGGCTAACAATCTAATGATCCCTTGTGGTACCAGGGGGTATAAAAAGCACCAGGGATGGATTGTTACAGCACGGGGACCAATAGAAGCAAGGATCTATTATGCCACCGTGGAGGCCAAGAATCAAATGATTCATTGTGACATCAAGTGGCCTAAAAGGGCATGGGATGCATTGTGACACCACAGGGGTTAAGAGAAGCAAGGATCCATCGTGACCCAATGGAGGTTAATAATCCCAGGATCCCATTTGACACCAGGGGGCGTAAAAGGGCCAGGGATGAATTGTGACAGCATGGGGCCCAATAGAAACAAGGAACCATTATGACACCATGGAGGCCAAGAATCAAATGATTCATTGTGACATCAAGTGGCCTAAAAGGGCATGGGATGCATTGTGACAGCACAGAGGTTAAGAGAAGCAAGGAACCATTGTGACCCAATGCAGGCTAACAATCTAATGATCCCTTGTGACACCAATGGGCCTAAAAGGGCCAGGGATGAATTGTGAAAGCATGGGGCGCAAGTAAAACCTGGTGCAATTATGCCACCATGGAGGCCAAGAATCAAATGATTCATTGTGACATCAAGTGGCCTAAAAGGGCATGGGATGCATTGTGACAGCACAGGGGTTAAGAGAAGCAAGGATCCATTGTGACCCAATGGAGGCTAACAATCTAATGATCCCTTTTGACACCAATGGGCCTAAAAGGGCCAGGGATGTATTGTGAAAGCATGGGGCCCAATTAAAACCTGGTACAATTACGCCACCATGGAGGCCAAGAATCAAATGATTCATTGTGACATCAAGTGGCCTAAAAGGGCATGGGATGCATTGTGACACCACAGGGGTTAAGAGAAGCAAGGAACCATTGTGACCCAATGCAGGCTAAAAATCTAATGATCCCTTGTTACACCAATGGGCCTAAAAGGGACAGGGATGAATTGTTACAGCACGGGGACCAATAGAAGCAAGGATCTATTATGCCACCATTGAGGCCAAGAATCAAATGATTCATTGTGACATCAAGTGGCCTAAAAGGGCATGGGATGCATTGTGACAGCACAGGGGTTAAGAGAACAAGGATCCATTGTGACCCAATGGAGGCTAACAATCTAATGATCCCTTTTGACACCAATGGGCCTAAAAGGGGCAGGGATGTATTGTGAAAGCATGGGGCCCAATTAAAACCTGGTACAATTACGCCACCATGGAGGCCAAGAATCAAATTATTCATTGTGACATCAAGTGGCCTAAAAGGGCATGGGATGCATTGTGACACCACAGGGGTTAAGAGAAGCAAGGAACCATTGTGACCCAATGCAGGCTAACAATCTAAGAATCCCTTTTGACACCAGCGGGCACAAAAGGACCACGGATGAACTCTGACAGCATGGGGACCTATAGAAGCAAGGAACCATTATGACACCATGAAGGCCAAGAATCAAATGGTTCATTGTAAGACCAAGTGGCCTTAAAGGGCTTGGAATGCATTGTGACACCACAGAGGTTAAGAGAAGCGAGGAACCAT
The DNA here is from genome assembly GCF_963662255.1 of Cinclus cinclus. Classification (NCBI taxonomy): domain Eukaryota; kingdom Metazoa; phylum Chordata; class Aves; order Passeriformes; family Cinclidae; genus Cinclus; species Cinclus cinclus. Next base: position 668,282 of record NC_085051.1, on the reverse strand, counting down.
TGTGACCCAATGCAGGCTAACAATCTAATGATCACTTTTGACACCAATGGGCCTAAAAGGGGCAGGAATGAATTGTGAAAGCATGGGGCCCAAGAAAAACCTGGTACAATTATGCCACCATGGAGGCCAAGAATCAAATGATTCATTGTGACATCAAGTGGCCTAAAAGGGCATGGGATGCATTGTGACACCACAGGGGTTAAGAGAAGCAAGGATCCATTGTGACCCAATGGAGGCTAACAATCTAATGATCCCTTGTGACACCAATGGGCCTAAAAGGGCCAGGGATGTATTGTGAAAGCATGGGGCCCAATTAAAACCTGGTACAATTACGCCACCAAGGAGGCCAAGAATCAAATGATTCATTGTGACATCAAGTGGCCTAAAAGGGCATGGGATGCATTGTGACACAACAGGGGTTAAGAGAAGCAAGGATCCATTGTGACCCAATGCAGGCTAACAATCTAAGAATCTCTTTTGACACCAGGGGGCGTAAAAGGGCCAGGGATGAATTGTGACAGCATGGGGCGCAAGTAAAACCTGGTGCAATTATGCCACCATGGAGGCCAAGAATCAAATGATTCATTGTGACATCAAGTGGCCTAAAAGGGCATGGGATGCACTGTGAGACCACAGGGGTTAAGAGAAGCAAGGAACCATTGTGACCCAATGGAGGCTAACAATCTAAGAATCCCTTTTGACACCAGCGGGCGCAAAAGGACCACGAATGAACTCTGACAGCATGGGGACCTATAGAAGCAAGGAACCATTATGACACCATGAAAGCCAAGAATCAAATGGTTCATTGTAAGACCAAGTGGCCTAAAAGGGCTTGGAATGCATTGTGACACCACAGAGGTTAAGAGAAGCGAGGAACCATTGTGACCCAATGCAGGCTAACAATCTAATGATCCCTTGTGGCACCAGGGTGTATAAAAAGGGCCAGGGATGGATTGTTACAGCATGGGGACCAATAGAAGCAAGGATCTATTATGCCACCGTGGAGGCCAAGAATCAAATGATTCATTGTGACATCAAGTGGCCTAAAAGGGCATGGGATGCATTGTGACACCACAGGGGTTAAGAGAAGCAAGGAACCATTGTGACCCAATGCAGGCTAACAATCTAATGATCCCTTTTGACACCAATGGGCCTAAAAGGGGCAGGGATGAATTGTTACAGCACGGGGACCAATAGAAGCAAGGATCTATTATGCCACCATGGAGGCCAAGAATCAAATGATTCATTGTGACATCAAGTGGCCTAAAAGGGCATGGAATGCATTGTGACAGCACAGGGGTTAAGAGAAGCAAGGATCCATTGTGACCCAATGGAGGCTAACAGTCTAATGATCCCTTGTGACACCAATGGGCCTAAAAGGGCCAGGGATGTATTGTGAAAGCATGGGGCCCAATTAAAACCTGGTACAATTACGCCACCAAGGAGGCCAAGAATCAAATGATTCATTGTGACATCAAGTGGCCTAAAAGGGCATGGGATGCATTGTGACACAACAGGGGTTAAGAGAAGCAAGGAACCATTGTGACCCAATGCAGGCTAACAATCTAAGAATCTCTTTTGACACCAGCGGGCGCAAAAGGACCACGGATGAACTCTGACAGCATGGGGACCTATAGAAGCAAGGAACCATTATGACACCATGAAGGCCAAGAATCAAATGGTTCATTGTAAGACCAAGTGGCCTAAAAGGGCTTGGAATGCATTGTGACACCACAGAGGTTAAGAGAAGCGAGGAACCATTGTGACCCAATGCAGGCTAACAATCTAATGATCCCTTGTGGTACCAGGGGGTATAAAAAGCACCAGGGATGGATTGTTACAGCACGGGGACCAATAGAAGCAAGGATCTATTATGCCACCGTGGAGGCCAAGAATCAAATGATTCATTGTGACATCAAGTGGCCTAAAAGGGCATGGGATGCATTGTGACACCACAGGGGTTAAGAGAAGCAAGGATCCATCGTGACCCAATGGAGGTTAATAATCCCAGGATCCCATTTGACACCAGGGGGCGTAAAAGGGCCAGGGATGAATTGTGACAGCATGGGGCCCAATAGAAACAAGGAACCATTATGACACCATGGAGGCCAAGAATCAAATGATTCATTGTGACATCAAGTGGCCTAAAAGGGCATGGGATGCATTGTGACAGCACAGAGGTTAAGAGAAGCAAGGAACCATTGTGACCCAATGCAGGCTAACAATCTAATGATCCCTTGTGACACCAATGGGCCTAAAAGGGCCAGGGATGAATTGTGAAAGCATGGGGCGCAAGTAAAACCTGGTGCAATTATGCCACCATTGAGGCCAAGAATCAAATGATTCATTGTGACATCAAGTGGCCTAAAAGGGCATGGGATGCATTGTGACAGCACAGGGGTTAAGAGAAGCAAGGATCCATTGTGACCCAATGGAGGCTAACAATCTAATGATCCCTTTTGACACCAATGGGCCTAAAAGGGCCAGGGATGTATTGTGAAAGCATGGGGCCCAATTAAAACCTGGTACAATTACGCCACCATGGAGGCCAAGAATCAAATGATTCATTGTGACATCAAGTGGCCTAAAAGGGCATGGGATGCATTGTGACACCACAGGGGTTAAGAGAAGCAAGGAACCATTGTGACCCAATGCAGGCTAACAATCTAAGAATCCCTTTTGACACCAGCGGGCGCAAAAGGACCACGGATGAACTCTGACAGCATGGGGACCTATAGAAGCAAGGAACCATTATGACACCATGAAAGCCAAGAATCAAATGGTTCATTGTAAGACCAAGTGGCCTAAAAGGGCTTGGAATGCATTGTGACACCACAGAGGTTAAGAGAAGCGAGGAACCATTGTGACCCAATGCAGGCTAACAATCTAATGATCCCTTGTGGCACCAGGGGGTATAAAAAGGGCCAGGGATGGATTGTTACAGCATGGGGACCAATAGAAGCAAGGATCTATTATGCCACCGTGGAGGCCAAGAATCAAATGATTCATTGTGACATCAAGTGGCCTAAAAGGGCATGGGAAGCATTGTGACACCACAGGGGTTAAGAGAAGCAAGGAACCATTGTGACCCAATGCAGGCTAACAATCTAATGATCCCTTGTGACACCAATGGGCCTAAAAGGGGCAGGGATGAATTGTTACAGCACGGGGACCAATAGAAGCAAGGATCTATTATGCCACCATGGAGGCCAAGAATCAAATGATTCATTGTGACATCAAGTGGCCTAAAAGGGCATGGGATGCATTGTGACACCACAGGGGTTAAGAGAAGCAAGGATCCATCGTGACCCAATGGAGGTTAATAATCCCAGGATCCCATTTGACACCAGGGGGCGTAAAAGGGCCAGGGATGAATTGTGACAGCATGGGGCCCAATAGAAACAATGAACCATTATGACACCATAGAGGCCAAGAATCAAATGATTCATTGTGACATCAAGTGGCCTAAAAGGGCATGGGATGCATGGTGACACCACAGGGGTTAAGAGAAGCAAGGAATCATTGTGACCCAATGCAGGCTAAAAATCTAATGATCCCTTGTGACACCAATGGGCCTAAAAGGGGCAGGGATGAATTGTTACAGCACGGGGACCAATAGAAGCAAGGATCTATTATGCCACCATTGAGGCCAAGAATCAAATGATTCATTGTGACATCAAGTGGCCTAAAAGGGCATGGGATGCATTGTGACAGCACAGGGGTTAAGAGAAGCAAGGAACCATTGTGACCCAATGCAGGCTAACAATCTAATGATCCCTTTTGACACCAATGGGCCTAAAAGGGGCAGGGATGTATTGTGAAAGCATGGGGCCCAATTAAAACCTGGTACAATTACGCCACCACGGAGGCCAAGAATCAAATGATTCATTGTGACATCAAGTGGCCTAAAAGGGCATGGGATGCATTGTGACACCACAGGGGTTAAGAGAAGCAAGGAACCATTGTGACCCAATGCAGGCTAACAATCTAAGAATCCCTTTTGACACCAGCGGGCGCAAAAGGACCACGGATGAACTCTGACAGCATGGGGACCTATAGAAGCAAGGAACCATTATGACTCCATGAAAGCCAAGAATCAAATGGTTCATTGTAAGACCAAGTGGCCTAAAAGGGCTTGGAATGCATTGTGACACCACAGAGGTTAAGAGAAGCGAGGAACCATTGTGACCCAATGCAGGCTAACAATCTAATGATCCCTTGTTACACCAATGGGCCTAAAAGGGACAGGGATGAATTGTTACAGCACGGGGACCAATAGAAGCAAGGATCTATTATGCCACCATTGAGGCCAAGAATCAAATGATTCATTGTGACATCAAGTGGCCTAAAAGGGCATGGGATGCATTGTGACAGCACAGGGGTTAAGAGAAGCAAGGATCCATTGTGACCCAATGCAGGCTAACAATCTAATGATCCCTTGTGACACCAATGGGCCTAAAAGGGCCAGGGATGTATTGTGAAAGCATGGGGCCCAATTAAAACCTGGTACAATTACGCCACCATGGAGGCCAAGAATCAAATGATTCATTGTGACATCAAGTGGCCTAAAAGGGCATGGGATGCATTGTGACACCACAGGGGTTAAGAGAAGCAAGGAACCATTGTGACCCAATGCAGGCTAACAATCTAATGATCCCTTGTGACACCAATGGGCCTAAAAGGGGCAGGGATGAATTGTTACAGCACGGGGACCAATAGAAGCAAGGATCTATTATGCCACCATGGAGGCCAAGAATCAAATGATTCATTGTGACATCAAGTGGCCTAAAAGGGCATGGGATGCATTGTGACAGCACAGGGGTTAAGAGAAGCAAGGATCCATTGTGACCCAATGGAGGCTAACAATCTAATGATCCCTTTTGACACCAATGGGCCTAAAAGGGGCAGGGATGTATTGTGAAAGCATGGGGCCCAATTAAAACCTGGTACAATTACGCCACCATGGAGGCCAAGAATCAAATGATTCATTGTGACATCAAGTGGCCTAAAAGGGCATGGGATGCATTGTGACACCACAGGGGTTAAGAGAAGCAAGGAACCATAGTGCCCCAATGCAGGCAAACAATCTAATGATCCCTTGTGGCACCAGGGGGTATAAAAAGGGCCAGGGATGGATTGTTACAGCACGGGGACCAATAGAAGCAAGGATCTATTATGCCACCGTGGAGGCCAAGAATCAAATGATTCATTGTGACATCAAGTGGCCTAAAAGGGCATGGGATGCATTGTGACACCACAGGGGTTAAGAGAAGCAAGGATCCATTGTGACCCAATGGAGGCTAATAATCCCAGGATCCCATTTGACACCAGGGGGCGTAAAAGGGCCAGGGATGAATTGTGACAGCATGGGGCCCAATAGAAACAAGGAACCATTATGACACCATGGAGGCCAAGAATCAAATGATTCATTGTGACATCAAGTGGCCTAAAAGGGCATGGGATGCATGGTGACACCACAGGGGTTAAGAGAAGCAAGGATCCATTGTGACCCAATGCAGGCTAACAATCTAATGATCCCTTTTGACACCAATGGGCCTAAAAGGGGCAGGGATGTATTGTGAAAGCATGGGGCCCAATTAAAACCTGGTACAATTACGCCACCACGGAGGCCAAGAATCAAATGATTCATTGTGACATCAAGTGGCCTAAAAGGGCATGGGATGCATTGTGACACCACAGGGGTTAAGAGAAGCAAGGAACCATTGTGACCCAATGCAGGCTAACAATCTAAGAATCCCTTTTGACACCAGCGGGCGCAAAAGGACCACGGATGAACTCTGACAGCATGGGGACCTATAGAAGCAAGGAACCATTATGACACCATGAAAGCCAAGAATCAAATGGTTCATTGTAAGACCAAGTGGCCTAAAAGGGCTTGGAATGCATTGTGACACCACAGAGGTTAAGAGAAGCGAGGAACCATTGTGACCCAATGCAGGCTAACAATCTAATGATCCCTTGTGGCACCAGGGGGTATAAAAAGGGCCAGGGATGGATTGTTACAGCATGGGGACCAATAGAAGCAAGGATCTATTATGCCACCGTGGAGGCCAAGAATCAAATGATTCATTGTGACATCAAGTGGCCTAAAAGGGCATGGGAAGCATTGTGACACCACAGGGGTTAAGAGAAGCAAGGAACCATTGTGACCCAATGCAGGCTAACAATCTAATGATCCCTTGTGACACCAATGGGCCTAAAAGGGGCAGGGATGAATTGTTACAGCACGGGGACCAATAGAAGCAAGGATCTATTATGCCACCATGGAGGCCAAGAATCAAATGATTCATTGTGACATCAAGTGGCCTAAAAGGGCATGGGATGCATTGTGACAGCACAGGGGTTAAGAGAAGCGAGGATCCATTGTGACCCAATGGAGGCTAACAATCTAATGATCCCTTGTGACACCAATGGGCCTAAAAGGGCCAGGGATGTATTGTGAAAGCATGGGGCCCAATTAAAACCTGGTACAATTACGCCACCAAGGAGGCCAAGAATCAAATGATTCATTGTGACATCAAGTGGCCTAAAAGGGCATGGGATGCATTGTGACACAACAGGGGTTAAGAGAAGCAAGGAACCATTGTGACCCAATGCAGGCTAACAATCTAAGAATCTCTTTTGACACCAGCGGGCGCAAAAGGACCACGGATGAACTCTGACAGCATGGGGACCTATAGAAGCAAGGAACCATTATGACACCGTGAAGGCCAAGAATCAAATGGTTCATTGTAAGACCAAGTGGCCTAAAAGGGCTTGGAATGCATTGTGACACCACAGAGGTTAAGAGAAGCGAGGAACCATTGTGACCCAATGCAGGCTAACAATCTAATGATCCCTTGTGGTACCAGGGGATATAAAAAGCACCAGGGATGGATTGTTACAGCACGGGGACCAATAGAAGCAAGGATCTATTATGCCACCGTGGAGGCCAAGAATCAAATGATTCATTGTGACATCAAGTGGCCTAAAAGGGCATGGGATGCATTGTGACACCACAGGGGTTAAGAGAAGCAAGGATCCATCGTGACCCAATGGAGGTTAATAATCCCAGGATCCCATTTGACACCAGGGGGCGTAAAAGGGCCAGGGATGAATTGTGACAGCATGGGGCCCAATAGAAACAAGGAACCATTATGACACTATAGAGGCCAAGAATCAAATGATTCATTGTGACATCAAGTGGCCTAAAAGGGCATGGGATGCATGGTGACACCACAGGGGTTAAGAGAAGCAAGGAATCATTGTGACCCAATGCAGGCTAACAATCTAATGATCCCTTGTGGCACCAGGGGGTATAAAAAGGGCCAGGGATGGATTGTTACAGCATGGGGACCAATAGAAGCAAGGATCTATTATGCCACCGTGGAGGCCAAGAATCAAATGATTCATTGTGACATCAAGTGGCCTAAAAGGGCATGGGAAGCATTGTGACACCACAGGGGTTAAGAGAAGCAAGGAACCATTGTGACCCAATGCAGGCTAACAATCTAATGATCCCTTGTGACACCAATGGGCCTAAAAGGGGCAGGGATGAATTGTTACAGCACGGGGACCAATAGAAGCAAGGATCTATTATGCCACCATGGAGGCCAAGAATCAAATGATTCATTGTGACATCAAGTGGCCTAAAAGGGCATGGGATGCATTGTGGCAGCACAGGGGTTAAGAGAAGCAAGGATCCATTGTGACCCAATGCAGGCTAACAATCTAATGATCCCTTTTGACACCAATGGGCCTAAAAGGGGCAGGGATGTATTGTGAAAGCATGGGGCCCAATTAAAACCTGGTACAATTACGCCACCACGGAGGCCAAGAATCAAATGATTCATTGTGACATCAAGTGGCCTAAAAGGGCATGGGATGCATTGTGACACCACAGGGGTTAAGAGAAGCAAGGAACCATTGTGACCCAATGCAGGCTAACAATCTAAGAATCCCTTTTGACACCAGCGGGCGCAAAAGGACCACGGATGAACTCTGACAGCATGGGGACCTATAGAAGCAAGGAACCATTATGACACCATGAAAGCCAAGAATCAAATGGTTCATTGTAAGACCAAGTGGCCTAAAAGGGCTTGGAATGCATTGTGACACCACAGAGGTTAAGAGAAGCGAGGAACCATTGTGACCCAATGCAGGCTAACAATCTAATGATCCCTTGTGGCACCAGGGGGTATAAAAAGGGCCAGGGATGGATTGTTACAGCATGGGGACCAATAGAAGCAAGGATCTATTATGCCACCGTGGAGGCCAAGAATCAAATGATTCATTGTGACATCAAGTGGCCTAAAAGGGCATGGGAAGCATTGTGACACCACAGGGGTTAAGAGAAGCAAGGAACCATTGTGACCCAATGCAGGCTAACAATCTAATGATCCCTTGTGACACCAATGGGCCTAAAAGGGGCAGGGATGAATTGTTACAGCACGGGGACCAATAGAAGCAAGGATCTATTATGCCACCATGGAGGCCAAGAATCAAATGATTCATTGTGACATCAAGTGGCCTAAAAGGGCATGGGATGCATTGTGACAGCACAGGGGTTAAGAGAAGCGAGGATCCATTGTGACCCAATGGAGGCTAACAATCTAATGATCCCTTGTGACACCAATGGGCCTAAAAGGGCCAGGGATGTATTGTGAAAGCATGGGGCCCAATTAAAACCTGGTACAATTACGCCACCAAGGAGGCCAAGAATCAAATGATTCATTGTGACATCAAGTGGCCTAAAAGGGCATGGGATGCATTGTGACACAACAGGGGTTAAGAGAAGCAAGGAACCATTGTGACCCAATGCAGGCTAACAATCTAAGAATCTCTTTTGACACCAGCGGGCGCAAAAGGACCACGGATGAACTCTGACAGCATGGGGACCTATAGAAGCAAGGAACCATTATGACACCGTGAAGGCCAAGAATCAAATGGTTCATTGTAAGACCAAGTGGCCTAAAAGGGCTTGGAATGCATTGTGACACCACAGAGGTTAAGAGAAGCGAGGAACCATTGTGACCCAATGCAGGCTAACAATCTAATGATCCCTTGTGGTACCAGGGGATATAAAAAGCACCAGGGATGGATTGTTACAGCACGGGGACCAATAGAAGCAAGGATCTATTATGCCACCGTGGAGGCCAAGAATCAAATGATTCATTGTGACATCAAGTGGCCTAAAAGGGCATGGGATGCATTGTGACACCACAGGGGTTAAGAGAAGCAAGGATCCATCGTGACCCAATGGAGGTTAATAATCCCAGGATCCCATTTGACACCAGGGGGCGTAAAAGGGCCAGGGATGAATTGTGACAGCATGGGGCCCAATAGAAACAAGGAACCATTATGACACTATAGAGGCCAAGAATCAAATGATTCATTGTGACATCAAGTGGCCTAAAAGGGCATGGGATGCATGGTGACACCACAGGGGTTAAGAGAAGCAAGGAATCATTGTGACCCAATGCAGGCTAACAATCTAATGATCCCTTGTGGCACCAGGGGGTATAAAAAGGGCCAGGGATGGATTGTTACAGCATGGGGACCAATAGAAGCAAGGATCTATTATGCCACCGTGGAGGCCAAGAATCAAATGATTCATTGTGACATCAAGTGGCCTAAAAGGGCATGGGAAGCATTGTGACACCACAGGGGTTAAGAGAAGCAAGGAACCATTGTGACCCAATGCAGGCTAACAATCTAATGATCCCTTGTGACACCAATGGGCCTAAAAGGGGCAGGGATGAATTGTTACAGCACGGGGACCAATAGAAGCAAGGATCTATTATGCCACCATGGAGGCCAAGAATCAAATGATTCATTGTGACATCAAGTGGCCTAAAAGGGCATGGGATGCATTGTGACAGCACAGGGGTTAAGAGAAGCAAGGATCCATTGTGACCCAATGGAGGCTAATAATCCCAGGATCCCATTTGACACCAGGGGGCGTAAAAGGGCCAGGGATGAATTGTGACAGCATGGGGCCCAATAGAAACAAGGAACCATTATGACACCATGGAGGCCAAGAATCAAATGATTCATTGTGACATCAAGTGGCCTAAAAGGGCATGGGATGCATTGTGACAGCACAGAGGTTAAGAGAAGCAAGGAACCATTGTGACCCAATGCAGGCTAACAATCTAATGATCCCTTGTGACACCAATGGGCCTAAAAGGGCCAGGGATGAATTGTGAAAGCATGGGGCGCAAGTAAAACCTGGTGCAATTATGCCACCATGGAGGCCAAGAATCAAATGATTCATTGTGACATCAAGTGGCCTAAAAGGGCATGGGATGCACTGTGACACCACAGGGGTTAAGAGAAGCAAGGAACCATTGTGACCCAATGCAGGCTAACAATCTAATGATCCCTTGTGGCACCAGGGGGTATAAAAAGGGCCAGGGATGGATTGTTACAGCACGGGGACCAATAGAAGCAAGGATCTATTATGCCACCGTGGAGGCCAAGAATCAAATGATTCATTGTGACATCAAGTGGCCTAAAAGGGCATGGGATGCATTGTGACACCACAGGGGTTAAGAGAAGCAAGGAACCATTGTGACCCAATGCAGGCTAACAATCTAATGATCCCTTGTGACACCAATGGGCCTAAAAGGGGCAGGGATGAATTGTTACAGCACGGGGACCAATAGAAGCAAGGATCTATTATGCCACCATGGAGGCCAAGAATCAAATGATTCATTGTGACATCAAGTGGCCTAAAAGGGCATGGGATGCATTGTGACAGCACAGGGGTTAAGAGAAGCAAGGATCCATTGTGACCCAATGCAGGCTAACAATCTAATGATCCCTTTTGACACCAATGGGCCTAAAAGGGGCAGGGATGTATTGTGAAAGCATGGGGCCCAATTAAAACCTGGTACAATTACGCCACCATGGAGGCCAAGAATCAAATGATTCATTGTGACATCAAGTGGCCTAAAAGGGCATGGGATGCATTGTGACACCACAGGGGTTAAGAGAAGCAAGGAACCATAGTGCCCCAATGCAGGCAAACAATCTAATGATCCCTTGTGGCACCAGGGGGTATAAAAAGGGCCAGGGATGGATTGTTACAGCACGGGGACCAATAGAAGCAAGGATCTATTATGCCACCGTGGAGGCCAAGAATCAAATGATTCATTGTGACATCAAGTGGCCTAAAAGGGCATGGGATGCATTGTGACACCACAGGGGTTAAGAGAAGCAAGGATCCATTGTGACCCAATGGAGGCTAATAATCCCAGGATCCCATTTGACACCAGGGGGCGTAAAAGGGCCAGGGATGAATTGTGACAGCATGGGGCCCAATAGAAACAAGGAACCATTATGACACCATGGAGGCCAAGAATCAAATGATTCATTGTGACATCAAGTGGCCTAAAAGGGCATGGGATGCATGGTGACACCACAGGGGTTAAGAGAAGCAAGGATCCATTGTGACCCAATGCAGGCTAACAATCTAATGATCCCTTTTGACACCAATGGGCCTAAAAGGGGCAAGGATGTATTGTGAAAGCATGGGGCCCAATTAAAACCTGGTACAATTACGCCACCGTGGAGGCCAAGAATCAAATGATTCATTGTGACATCAAGTGGCCTAAAAGGGCATGGGATGCATTGTGACACCACAGGGGTTAAGAGAAGCAAGGAACCATTGTGACCCAATGCAGGCTAACAATCTAAGAATCCCTTTTGACACCAGCGGGCGCAAAAGGACCACGGATGAACTCTGACAGCATGGGGACCTATAGAAGCAAGGAACCATTATGACACCATGAAAGCCAAGAATCAAATGGTTCATTGTAAGACCAAGTGGCCTAAAAGGGCTTGGAATGCATTGTGACACCACAGAGGTTAAGAGAAGCGAGGAACCATTGTGACCCAATGCAGGCTAACAATCTAATGATCCCTTGTGGCACCAGGGGGTATAAAAAGGGCCAGGGATGGATTGTTACAGCATGGGGACCAATAGAAGCAAGGATCTATTATGCCACCGTGGAGGCCAAGAATCAAATGATTCATTGTGACATCAAGTGGCCTAAAAGGGCATGGGAAGCATTGTGACACCACAGGGGCTAAGAGAAGCAAGGAACCATTGTGACCCAATGCAGGCTAACAATCTAATGATCCCTTGTGACACCAATGGGCCTAAAAGGGGCAGGGATGAATTGTTACAGCACGGGGACCAATAGAAGCAAGGATCTATTATGCCACCATGGAGGCCAAGAATCAAATGATTCATTGTGACATCAAGTGGCCTAAAAGGGCATGGGATGCATTGTGACAGCACAGGGGTTAAGAGAAGCGAGGATCCATTGTGACCCAATGGAGGCTAACAATCTAATGATCCCTTGTGACACCAATGGGCCTAAAAGGGCCAGGGATGTATTGTGAAAGCATGGGGCCCAATTAAAACCTGGTACAATTACGCCACCAAGGAGGCCAAGAATCAAATGATTCATTGTGACATCAAGTGGCCTAAAAGGGCATGGGATGCATTGTGACACAACAGGGGTTAAGAGAAGCAAGGAACCATTGTGACCCAATGCAGGCTAACAATCTAAGAATCTCTTTTGACACCAGCGGGCGCAAAAGGACCACGGATGAACTCTGACAGCATGGGGACCTATAGAAGCAAGGAACCATTATGACACCATGAAGGCCAAGAATCAAATGGTTCATTGTAAGACCAAGTGGCCTAAAAGGGCTTGGAATGCATTGTGACACCACAGAGGTTAAGAGAAGTGAGGAACCATTGTGACCCAATGCAGACTAACAATCTAATGATCCCTTGTGGTACCAGGGGATATAAAAAGCACCAGGGATGGATTGTTACAGCACGGGGACCAATAGAAGCAAGGATCTATTATGCCACCGTGGAGGCCAAGAATCAAATGATTCATTGTGACATCAAGTGGCCTAAAAGGGCATGGGATGCATTGTGACACCACAGGGGTTAAGAGAAGCAAGGATCCATCGTGACCCAATGGAGGTTAATAATCCCAGGATCCCATTTGACACCAGGGGGCGTAAAAGGGCCAGGGATGAATTGTGACAGCATGGGGCCCAATAGAAACAAGGAACCATTATGACACTATAGAGGCCAAGAATCAAATGATTCATTGTGACATCAAGTGGCCTAAAAGGGCATGGGATGCATGGTGACACCACAGGGGTTAAGAGAAGCAAGGAATCATTGTGACCCAATGCAGGCTAAAAATCTAATGATCCCTTGTGACACCAATGGGCCTAAAAGGGGCAGGGATGAATTGTTACAGCACGGGGACCAATAGAAGCAAGGATCTATTATGCCACCATTGAGGCCAAGAATCAAATGATTCATTGTGACATCAAGTGGCCTAAAAGGGCATGGGATGCATTGTGACAGCACAGGGGTTAAGAGAAGCAAGGATCCATTGTGACCCAATGCAGGCTAACAATCTAATGATCCCTTTTGACACCAATGGGCCTAAAAGGGGCAGGGATGTATTGTGAAAGCATGGGGCCCAATTAAAACCTGGTACAATTACGCCACCACGGAGGCCAAGAATCAAATGATTCATTGTGACATCAAGTGGCCTAAAAGGGCATGGGATGCATTGTGACACCACAGGGGTTAAGAGAAGCAAGGAACCATTGTGACCCAATGCAGGCTAACAATCTAAGAATCCCTTTTGACACCAGCGGGCGCAAAAGGACCACGGATGAACTCTGACAGCATGGGGACCTATAGAAGCAAGGAACCATTATGACTCCATGAAAGCCAAGAATCAAATGGTTCATTGTAAGACCAAGTGGCCTAAAAGGGCTTGGAATGCATTGTGACACCACAGAGGTTAAGAGAAGCGAGGAACCATTGTGACCCAATGCAGGCTAACAATCTAATGATCCCTTGTTACACCAATGGGCCTATCAGGGACAGGGATGAATTGTTACAGCACGGGGACCAATAGAAGCAAGGATCTATTATGCCACCATTGAGGCCAAGAATCAAATGATTCATTGTGACATCAAGTGGCCTAAAAGGGCATGGGATGCATTGTGACAGCACAGGGGTTAAGAGAAGCAAGGATCCATTGTGACCCAATGCAGGCTAACAGTCTAATGATCCCTTGTGACACCAATGGGCCTAAAAGGGCCAGGGATGTATTGTGAAAGCATGGGGCCCAATTAAAACCTGGTACAATTACGCCACCATGGAGGCCAAGAATCAAATGATTCATTGTGACATCAAGTGGCCTAAAAGGGCATGGGTTGCATTGTGACACAACAGGGGTTAAGAGAAGCAAGGAACCATTGTGACCCAATGCAGGCTAACAATCTAAGAATCCCTTTTGACACCAGCGGGCGCAAAAGGACCACGGATGAACTCTGACAGCATGGGGACCTATAGAAGCAAGGAACCATTATGACTCCATGAAAGCCAAGAATCAAATGGTTCATTGTAAGACCAAGTGGCCTAAAAGGGCTTGGAATGCATTGTGACACCACAGAGGTTAAGAGAAGCGAGGAACCATAGTGACCCAATGCAGGCTAACAATCTAATGATCCCTTGTGGCACCAGGGGGTATAAAAAGGGCCAGGGATGGATTGTTACAGCACGGGGACCAATAGAAGCAAGGATCTATTATGCCACCGTGGAGGCCAAGAATCAAATGATTCATTGTGACATCAAGTGGCCTAAAAGGGCATGGGATGCATTCTGACAGCACAGGGGTTAAGAGAAGCAAGGATCCATTGTGACCCAATGGAGGCTAACAATCTAATGATCCCTTTTGACACCAATGGGCCTAAAAGGGGCCCGGGATGAATTGTGAAAGCATGGGGCCCAAGTAAAACCTGGTGCAATTATGCCACCATGGAGGCCAAGAATCAAATGATTCATTGTGACATCAAGTGGCCTAAAAGGTCATGGGATGCACTGTGACACCACAGGGGTTAAGAGAAGCAAGGAACCATTGTGACCCAATGCAGGCTAACAATCTAATGATCCCTTGTGGCACCAGGGGGCGCAAAAGGACCACGGATGAACTCTGACAGCATGGGGACCTATAGAAGCATGGAACCATTATGACACCATGAAGGCCAAGAATCAAATGGTTCATTGTAAGACCAAGTGGCCTAAAAGGGCATGGGATGCACTGTGACACCACAGGGGTTAAGAGAAGCACGGAACCATTGTGACCCAATGCAGGCTAACAATCTAATGATCCCTTGTGACACCAATGGGCCTAAAAGGGGCAGGGATCAATTGTTACAGCACGGGGACCAATAGAAGCAAGGATCTATTATGCCACCATGGAGGCCAAGAATCAAATGATTCATTGTGACATCAAGTGGCCTAAAAGGGCATGGGATGCATTGTGACACCACAGGGGTTAAGAGAAGCAAGGAACCATTGTGACCCAATGCAGGCTAAAAATCTAATGATCCCTTGTGACACCAATGGGCCTAAAAGGGGCAGGGATGAATTGTTACAGCACGGGGACCAATAGAAGCAAGGATCTATTATGCCACCATGGAGGCCAAGAATCAAATGATTCATTGTGACATCAAGTGGCCTAAAAGGGCATGGGATGCATTGTGACACCACAGGGGTTAAGAGAAGCAAGGATCCATTGTGACCCAATGGAGGCTAACAATCTAATGATCCCTTTTGACACCAATGGGCCTAAAAGGGCCAGGGATGTATTGTGAAAGCATGGGGCCCAATTAAAACCTGGTACAATTACGCCACCATGGAGGCCAAGAATCAAATGATTCATTGTGACATCAAGTGGCCTAAAAGGGCATGGGATGCATTGTGACAGCACAGGGGTTAAGAGAAGCAAGGAACCATAGTGCCCCAATGCAGGCAAACAATCTAATGATCCCTTGTGGCACCAGGGGGTATAAAAAGGGCCAGGGATGGATTGTTACAGCACGGGGACCAATAGAAGCAAGGATCTATTATGCCACCGTGGAGGCCAAGAATCAAATGATTCATTGTGACATCAAGTGGCCTAAAAGGGCATGGGATGCATTGTGACACCACAGGGGTTAAGAGAAGCAAGGATCCATTGTGACCCAATGGAGGCTAATAATCCCAGGATCCCATTTGACACCAGGGGGCGTAAAAGGGCCAGGGATGAATTGTGACAGCATGGGGCCCAATAGAAACAAGGAACCATTATGACACCATGGAGGCCAAGAATCAAATGATTCATTGTGACATCAAGTGGCCTAAAAGGGCATGGGATGCATGGTGACACCACAGGGGTTAAGAGAAGCAAGGATCCATTGTGACCCAATGCAGGCTAACAATCTAATGATCCCTTTTGACACCAATGGGCCTAAAAGGGGCAGGGATGTATTGTGAAAGCATGGGGCCCAATTAAAACCTGGTACAATTACGCCACCACGGAGGCCAAGAATCAAATGATTCATTGTGACATCAAGTGGCCTAAAAGGGCATGGGATGCATTGTGACACCACAGGGGTTAAGAGAAGCAAGGAACCATTGTGACCCAATGCAGGCTAACAATCTAAGAATCCCTTTTGACACCAGCGGGCGCAAAAGGACCACGGATGAACTCTGACAGCATGGGGACCTATAGAAGCAAGGAACCATTATGACACCATGAAGGCCAAGAATCAAATGGTTCATTGTAAGACCAAGTGGCCTAAAAGGGCTTGGAATGCATTGTGACACCACAGAGGTTAAGAGAAGCGAGGAACCATTGTGACCCAATGCAGGCTAACAATCTAATGATCCCTTGTGGCACCAGGGGGTATAAAAAGGGCCAGGGATGGATTGTTACAGCATGGGGACCAATAGAAGCAAGGATCTATTATGCCACCGTGGAGGCCAAGAATCAAATGATTCATTGTGACATCAAGTGGCCTAAAAGGGCATGGGAAGCATTGTGACACCACAGGGGTTAAGAGAAGCAAGGAACCATTGTGACCCAATGCAGGCTAACAATCTAATGATCCCTTGTGACACCAATGGGCCTAAAAGGGGCAGGGATGAATTGTTACAGCACGGGGACCAATAGAAGCAAGGATCTATTATGCCACCATGGAGGCCAAGAATCAAATGATTCATTGTGACATCAAGTGGCCTAAAAGGGCATGGGATGCATTGTGACAGCACAGGGGTTAAGAGAAGCAAGGATCCATTGTGACCCAATGCAGGCTAACAATCTAATGATCCCTTGTGACACCAAAGGGCCTCAAAGGGCCAGGGATGTATTGTGAAAGCATGGGGCCCAAGTAAAACCTGGTACAATTACGTCACCATGGAGGCCAAGAATCAAATGATTCATTGTGACATCAAGTGGCCTAAAAGGGCATGGGATGCATTGTGACACCACAGGGGTTAAGAGAAGCAAGGAACCATTGTGACCCAATGCAGGCTAACAATCTAAGAATCCCTTTTGAAAACCAGCGGGCGCAAAAAGACCACGGATGAACTCTGACAGCATGGGGACCTATAGAAGCAAGGAACCATTATGACACCATGAAGGCCAACAATCAAATGGTTCATTGTAAGACCAAGTGGCCTAAAAGGGCATGGGATGCATTGTGACACCACAGGGGTTAAGAGAAGCAAGGAACCATTGTGACCCAATGCAGGCTAATAATCCCAGGATCCCATTTGACACCAGGGGGCGTAAAAGGGCCAGGGATGAATTGTGACAGCATGGGGCCCAATAGAAACAAGGAACCATTATGACACCATGGAGGCCAAGAATCAAATGATTCATTGTGACATCAAGTGGCCTAAAAGGGCATGGGATGCACTGTGACAGCACAGGGGTTAAGAGAAGCAAGGATCCATTGTGACCCAATGGAGGCTAACAATCTAATGATCCCTTTTGACACCAATGGGCCTAAAAGGGCCAGGGATGTATTGTGAAAGCATGGGGCCCAATTAAAACCTGGTACAATTACGCCACGATGGAGGCCAAGAATCAAATGATTCATTGTGACATCAAGTGGCCTAAAAGGGCATGGGATGCATTGTGACACCACAGGGGTTAAGAGAAGCAAGGAACCATAGTGCCCCAAATCAGGCAAACAATCTAATGATCCCTTGTGGCACCAGGGGGTATAAAAAGGGCCAGGGATGGATTGTTACAGCACGGGGACCAATAGAAGCAAGGATCTATTATGCCACTGTGGAGGCCAAGAATCAAATGATTCATTGTGACATCAAGTGGCCTAAAAGGGCATGGGATGCATTGTGACACCACAGGGGTTAAGAGAAGCAAGGATCCATTGTGACCCAATGGAGGCTAATAATCCCAGGATCCCATTTGACACCAGGGGGCGTAAAAGGGCCAGGGATGAATTGTTACAGCATGGGGCCCAATAGAAACAAGGAACCATTATGACACCATGGAGGCCAAGAATCAAATGATTCATTGTGACATCAAGTGGCCTAAAAGGGCATGGGATGCATTGTGGCAGCACAGGGGTTAAGAGAAGCAAGGATCCATTGTGACCCAATGGAGGCTAACAATCTAATGATCCCTTTTGACACCAATGGGCCTAAAAGGGGCAGGGATGAATTGTGAAAGCATGGGGCCCAAGTAAAACCTGGTACAATTATGCCACCATGGAGGCCAAGAATCAAATGATTCATTGTGACATCAAGTGGCCTAAAAGGGCATGGGATGCATTGTGACACCACAGGGGTTAAGAGAAGCAAGGATCCATTGTGACCCAATGGAGGCTAATAATCCCAGGATCCCATTTGACACCAGGGGGTGTAAAAGGGCCAGGGATGTATTGTTACAGCACGGGGACCAATAGAAGCAAGGATCTATTATGCCACCATTGAGGCCAAGAATCAAATGATTCATTGTGACATCAAGTGGCCTAAAAGGGCATGGGATGCATTGTGACAGCACAGGGGTTAAGAGAAGCAAGGATCCATTGTGACCCAATGGAGGCTAACAATCTAATGATCCCTTTTGACACCAATGGGCCTAAAAGGGCCAGGGATGTATTGTGAAAGCATGGGGCCCAATTAAAACCTGGTACAATTACGCCACCATGGAGGCCAAGAATCAAATGATTCATTGTGACATCAAGTGGCCTAAAAGGGCATGGGATGCATTGTGACACCACAGGGGTTAAGAGAAGCAAGGAACCATTGTGACCCAATGCAGGCTAACAATCTAAGAATCCCTTTTGACACCAGCGGGCGCAAAAGGACCACGGATGAACTCTGACAGCATGGGGACCTATAGAAGCAAGGAACCATTATGACACCATGAAGGCCAAGAATCAAATGGTTCATTGTAAGACCAAGTGGCCTAAAAGGGCTTGGAATGCATTGTGACACCACAGAGGTTAAGAGAAGCGAGGAACCATAGTGACCCAATGCAGGCTAACAATCTAATGATCCCTTGTGGCACCAGGGGGTATAAAAAGGGCCAGGGATGGATTGTTACAGCACGGGGACCAATAGAAGCAAGGATCTATTATGCCACCGTGGAGGCCAAGAATCAAATGATTCATTGTGACATCAAGTGGCCTAAAAGGGCATGGGATGCATTGTGACAGCACAGGGGTTAAGAGAAGCAAGGATCCATTGTGACTCAATGGAGGCTAATAATCCCAGGATCCCATTTGACACCAGGGGGTGTAAAAGGGCCAGGGATGAATTGTGACAGCATGGGGCCCAATAGAAGCAAGGAACCATTATGACACCATGGAGGCCAAGAATCAAATGATTCATTGTGACATCAAGTGGCCTAAAAGGGCATGGGATGCATTGTGGCAGCACAGGGGTTAAGAGAAGCAAGGATCCATTGTGACCCAATGGAGGCTAACAATCTAATGATCCCTTTTGACACCAATGGGCCTAAAAGGGGCAGGGATGAATTGTGAAAGCATGGGGCCCAAGTAAAACCTGGTACAATTATGCCACCATGGAGGCCAAGAATCAAATGATTCATTGTGACATCAAGTGGCCTAAAAGGGCATGGGATGCATTGTGACACCACAGGGGTTAAGAGAAGCAAGGATCCATTGTGACCCAATGGAGGCTAACAATCTAATGATCCCTTTTGACACCAATGGGCCTAAAAGGGGCAGGGATATATTGTGAAAGCATGTGGCCCAATTAAAACCTGGTACAATTACGCCACCATGGAGGCCAAGAATCAAATGATTCATTGTGACATCAAGTGGCCTAAAAGGGCATGGGATGCATTGTGACAGCACAGGGGTTAAGAGAAGCAAGGATCCATTGTGACCCAATGCAGGCTAACAATCTAATGATCCCTTTTGACACCAATGGGCCTAAAAGGTCCAGGGATGTATTGTGAAAGCATGGGGCCCAATTAAAACCTGGTACAATTTCGCCACCATGGAGGCCAAGAATCAAATGATTCATTGTGACATCAAGTGGCCTAAAAGGGCATGGGATGCATTGTGACACCACAGGGGTTAAGAGAAGCAAGGAACCATTGTGACCCAATGCAGGCTAACAATCTAAGAATCCCTTTTGACACCAGCGGGCGCAAAAGGACCACGGATGAACTCTGACAGCATGGGGACCTATAGAAGCAAGGAACCATTATGACACCATGAAAGCCAAGAATCAAAAGGTTCATTGTAAGACCAAGTGGCCTTAAAGGGCTTGGAATGCATTGTGACACCACAGAGGTTAAGAGAAGCGAGGAACCATTGTGACCCAATGCAGGCTAACAATCTAATGATCCCTTGTGGCACCAGGGGGTATAAAAAGGGCCAGGGATGGATTGTTACAGCATGGGGACCAATAGAAGCAAGGATCTATTATGCCACCGTGGAGGGCAAGAATCAAATGATTCATTGTGACATCAAGTGGCCTAAAAGGGCATGGGAAGCATTGTGACACCACAGGGGTTAAGAGAAGCAAGGAACCATTGTGACCCAATGCAGGCTAACGATCTAATGATCCCTTGTGACACCAATGGGCCTAAAAGGGGCAGGGATGAATTGTTACAGCACGGGGACCAATAGAAGCAAGGATCTATTATGCCACCATGGAGGCCAAGAATCAAATGATTCATTGTGACATCAAGTGGCCTAAAAGGGCATGGGATGCATTGTGACACCACAGGGGTTAAGAGAAGCAAGGATCCATTGTGACCCAATGGAGGTTAATAATCCCAGGATCCCATTTGACACCAGGGGGCGTAAAAGGGCCAGGGATGAATTGTGACAGCATGGGGCCCAATAGAAACAATGAACCATTATGACACCATAGAGGCCAAGAATCAAATGATTCATTGTGACATCAAGTGGCCTAAAAGGGCATGGGATGCATGGTGACACCACAGGGGTTAAGAGAAGCAAGGAATCATTGTGACCCAATGCAGGCTAAAAATCTAATGATCCCTTGTGACACCAATGGGCCTAAAAGGGGCAGGGATGAATTGTTACAGCACGGGGACCAATAGAAGCAAGGATCTATTATGCCACCATTGAGGCCAAGAATCAAATGATTCATTGTGACATCAAGTGGCCTAAAAGGGCATGGGATGCATTGTGACAGCACAGGGGTTAAGAGAAGCAAGGATCCATTGTGACCCAATGCAGGCTAACAATCTAATGATCCCTTTTGACACCAATGGGCCTAAAAGGGGCAGGGATGTATTGTGAAAGCATGGGGCCCAATT
Organism: Cinclus cinclus; assembly: GCF_963662255.1. NCBI lineage: Eukaryota > Metazoa > Chordata > Aves > Passeriformes > Cinclidae > Cinclus > Cinclus cinclus. The sequence goes on along the minus strand of NC_085051.1, from coordinate 646,605 downwards.
AAAACCTGGTACAATTACGCCACCACGGAGGCCAAGAATCAAATGATTCATTGTGACATCAAGTGGCCTAAAAGGGCATGGGATGCATTGTGACACCACAGGGGTTAAGAGAAGCAAGGAACCATTGTGACCCAATGCAGGCTAACAATCTAAGAATCCCTTTTGACACCAGCGGGCGCAAAAGGACCACGGATGAACTCTGACAGCATGGGGACCTATAGAAGCAAGGAACCATTATGACTCCATGAAAGCCAAGAATCAAATGGTTCATTGTAAGACCAAGTGGCCTAAAAGGGCTTGGAATGCATTGTGACACCACAGAGGTTAAGAGAAGCGAGGAACCATTGTGACCCAATGCAGGCTAACAATCTAATGATCCCTTGTTACACCAATGGGCCTAAAAGGGACAGGGATGAATTGTTACAGCACGGGGACCAATAGAAGCAAGGATCTATTATGCCACCATTGAGGCCAAGAATCAAATGATTCATTGTGACATCAAGTGGCCTAAAAGGGCATGGGATGCATTGTGACAGCACAGGGGTTAAGAGAAGCAAGGATCCATTGTGACCCAATGCAGGCTAACAATCTAATGATCCCTTGTGACACCAATGGGCCTAAAAGGGCCAGGGATGTATTGTGAAAGCATGGGGCCCAATTAAAACCTGGTACAATTACGCCACCATGGAGGCCAAGAATCAAATGATTCATTGTGACATCAAGTGGCCTAAAAGGGCATGGGATGCATTGTGACACCACAGGGGTTAAGAGAAGCAAGGAACCATTGTGACCCAATGCAGGCTAACAATCTAAGAATCCCTTTTGACACCAGCGGGCGCAAAAGGACCACGGATGAACTCTGACAGCATGGGGACCTATAGAAGCAAGGAACCATTATGACACCATGAAGGCCAAGAATCAAATGGTTCATTGTAAGACCAAGTGGCCTAAAAGGGCTTGGAATGCATTGTGACACCACAGAGGTTAAGAGAAGCGAGGAACCATAGTGACCCAATGCAGGCTAACAATCTAATGATCCCTTGTGGCACCAGGGGGTATAAAAAGGGCCAGGGATGGATTGTTACAGCACGGGGACCAATAGAAGCAAGGATCTATTATGCCACCGTGGAGGCCAAGAATCAAATGATTCATTGTGACATCAAGTGGCCTAAAAGGGCATGGGATGCATTCTGACAGCACAGGGGTTAAGAGAAGCAAGGATCCATTGTGACCCAATGGAGGCTAATAATCCCAGGATCCCATTTGACACCAGGGGGCGTAAAAGGGCCAGGGATGAATTGTGAAAGCATGGGGCCCAATAGAAACAAGGAACCATTATGACACCATGGAGGCCAAGAATCAAATGATTCATTGTGACATCAAGTGGCCTAAAAGGGCATGGGATGCATTGTGACAGCACAGAGGTTAAGAGAAGCAAGGAACCATTGTGACCCAATGCAGGCTAACAATCTAATGATCCCTTGTGACACCAATGGGCCTAAAAGGGCCAGGGATGAATTGTGAAAGCATGGGGCGCAAGTAAAACCTGGTGCAATTATGCCACCATGGAGGCCAAGAATCAAATGATTCATTGTGACATCAAGTGGCCTAAAAGGGCATGGGATGCACTGTGACACCACAGGGGTTAAGAGAAGCAAGGAACCATTGTGACCCAATGCAGGCTAACAATCTAATGATCCCTTGTGGCACCAGGGGGTATAAAAAGGGCCAGGGATGGAGTGTTACAGCACGGGGACCAATAGAAGCAAGGATCTATTATGCCACCGTGGAGGCCAAGAATCAAATGATTCATTGTGACATCAAGTGGCCTAAAAGGGCATGGGATGCATTGTGACACCACAGGGGTTAAGAGAAGCAAGGAACCATTGTGACCCAATGCAGGCTAACAATCTAATGATCCCTTGTGACACCAATGGGCCTAAAAGGGGCAGGGATGAATTGTTACAGCACGGGGACCAATACAAGCAAGGATCTATTATGCCACCATGGAGGCCAAGAATCAAATGATTCATTGTGACATCAAGTGGCCTAAAAGGGCATGGGATGCATTGTGACAGCACAGGGGTTAAGAGAAGCAAGGATCCATTGTGACCCAATGGAGGCTAACAATCTAATGATCCCTTTTGACACCAATGGGCCTAAAAGGGGCAGGGATGTATTGTGAAAGCATGGGGCCCAATTAAAACCTGGTACAATTACGCCACCATGGAGGCCAAGAATCAAATGATTCATTGTGACATCAAGTGGCCTAAAAGGGCATGGGATGCATTGTGACACCACAGGGGTTAAGAGAAGCAAGGAACCATAGTGCCCCAATGCAGGCAAACAATCTAATGATCCCTTGTGGCACCAGGGGGTATAAAAAGGGCCAGGGATGGATTGTTACAGCACGGGGACCAATAGAAGCAAGGATCTATTATGCCACCGTGGAGGCCAAGAATCAAATGATTCGTTGTGACATCAAGTGGCCTAAAAGGGCATGGGATGCATTGTGACACCACAGGGGTTAAGAGAAGCAAGGATCCATTGTGACCCAATGGAGGCTAATAATCCCAGGATCCCATTTGACACCAGGGGGCGTAAAAGGGCCAGGGATGAATTGTGACAGCATGGGGCCCAATAGAAACAAGGAACCATTATGACACCATGGAGGCCAAGAATCAAATGATTCATTGTGACATCAAGTGGCCTAAAAGGGCATGGGATGCATGGTGACAGCACAGGGGTTAAGAGAAGCAAGGATCCATTGTGACCCAATGCAGGCTAACAATCTAATGATCCCTTTTGACACCAATGGGCCTAAAACGGGCAGGGATGTATTGTGAAAGCATGGGGCCCAATTAAAACCTGGTACAATTACGCCACCACGGAGGCCAAGAATCAAATGATTCATTGTGACATCAAGTGGCCTAAAAGGGCATGGGATGCATTGTGACACCACAGGGGTTAAGAGAAGCAAGGAACCATTGTGACCCAATGCAGGCTAACAATCTAAGAATCCCTTTTGACACCAGCGGGCGCAAAAGGACCACGGATGAACTCTGACAGCATGGGGACCTATAGAAGCAAGGAACCATTATGACTCCATGAAAGCCAAGAATCAAATGGTTCATTGTAAGACCAAGTGGCCTAAAAGGGCTTGGAATGCATTGTGACACCACAGAGGTTAAGAGAAGCGAGGAACCATTGTGACCCAATGCAGGCTAACAATCTAATGATCCCTTGTTACACCAATGGGCCTATCAGGGACAGGGATGAATTGTTACAGCACGGGGACCAATAGAAGCAAGGATCTATTATGCCACCATTGAGGCCAAGAATCAAATGATTCATTGTGACATCAAGTGGCCTAAAAGGGCATGGGATGCATTGTGACAGCACAGGGGTTAAGAGAAGCAAGGATCCATTGTGACCCAATGCAGGCTAACAGTCTAATGATCCCTTGTGACACCAATGGGCCTAAAAGGGCCAGGGATGTATTGTGAAAGCATGGGGCCCAATTAAAACCTGGTACAATTACGCCACCATGGAGGCCAAGAATCAAATGATTCATTGTGACATCAAGTGGCCTAAAAGGGCATGGGATGCATTGTGACACAACAGGGGTTAAGAGAAGCAAGGAACCATTGTGACCCAATGCAGGCTAACAATCTAAGAATCCCTTTTGACACCAGCGGGCGCAAAAGGACCACGGATGAACTCTGACAGCATGGGGACCTATAGAAGCAAGGAACCATTATGACTCCATGAAAGCCAAGAATCAAATGGTTCATTGTAAGACCAAGTGGCCTAAAAGGGCTTGGAATGCATTGTGACACCACAGAGGTTAAGAGAAGCGAGGAACCATAGTGACCCAATGCAGGCTAACAATCTAATGATCCCTTGTGGCACCAGGGGGTATAAAAAGGGCCAGGGATGGATTGTTACAGCACGGGGACCAATAGAAGCAAGGATCTATTATGCCACCGTGGAGGCCAAGAATCAAATGATTCATTGTGACATCAAGTGGCCTAAAAGGGCATGGGATGCATTCTGACAGCACAGGGGTTAAGAGAAGCAAGGATCCATTGTGACCCAATGGAGGCTAACAATCTAATGATCCCTTTTGACACCAATGGGCCTAAAAGGGGCCCGGGATGAATTGTGAAAGCATGGGGCCCAAGTAAAACCTGGTGCAATTATGCCACCATGGAGGCCAAGAATCAAATGATTCATTGTGACATCAAGTGGCCTAAAAGGTCATGGGATGCACTGTGACACCACAGGGGTTAAGAGAAGCAAGGAACCATTGTGACCCAATGCAGGCTAACAATCTAATGATCCCTTGTGGCACCAGGGGGCGCAAAAGGACCACGGATGAACTCTGACAGCATGGGGACCTATAGAAGCATGGAACCATTATGACACCATGAAGGCCAAGAATCAAATGGTTCATTGTAAGACCAAGTGGCCTAAAAGGGCATGGGATGCACTGTGACACCACAGGGGTTAAGAGAAGCACGGAACCATTGTGACCCAATGCAGGCTAACAATCTAATGATCCCTTGTGACACCAATGGGCCTAAAAGGGGCAGGGATCAATTGTTACAGCACGGGGACCAATAGAAGCAAGGATCTATTATGCCACCATGGAGGCCAAGAATCAAATGATTCATTGTGACATCAAGTGGCCTAAAAGGGCATGGGATGCATTGTGACACCACAGGGGTTAAGAGAAGCAAGGAACCATTGTGACCCAATGCAGGCTAAAAATCTAATGATCCCTTGTGACACCAATGGGCCTAAAAGGGGCAGGGATGAATTGTTACAGCACGGGGACCAATAGAAGCAAGGATCTATTATGCCACCATGGAGGCCAAGAATCAAATGATTCATTGTGACATCAAGTGGCCTAAAAGGGCATGGGATGCATTGTGACACCACAGGGGTTAAGAGAAGCAAGGATCCATTGTGACCCAATGGAGGCTAACAATCTAATGATCCCTTTTGACACCAATGGGCCTAAAAGGGCCAGGGATGTATTGTGAAAGCATGGGGCCCAATTAAAACCTGGTACAATTACGCCACCATGGAGGCCAAGAATCAAATGATTCATTGTGACATCAAGTGGCCTAAAAGGGCATGGGATGCATTGTGACAGCACAGGGGTTAAGAGAAGCAAGGAACCATAGTGCCCCAATGCAGGCAAACAATCTAATGATCCCTTGTGGCACCAGGGGGTATAAAAAGGGCCAGGGATGGATTGTTACAGCACGGGGACCAATAGAAGCAAGGATCTATTATGCCACCGTGGAGGCCAAGAATCAAATGATTCATTGTGACATCAAGTGGCCTAAAAGGGCATGGGATGCATTCTGACAGCACAGGGGTTAAGAGAAGCAAGGATCCATTGTGACCCAATGGAGGCTAATAATCCCAGGATCCCATTTGACACCAGGGGGCGTAAAAGGGCCAGGGATGAATTGTGACAGCATGGGGCCCAATAGAAACAAGGAACCATTATGACACCATGGAGGCCAAGAATCAAATGATTCATTGTGACATCAAGTGGCCTAAAAGGGCATGGGATGCATGGTGACACCACAGGGGTTAAGAGAAGCAAGGATCCATTGTGACCCAATGCAGGCTAACAATCTAATGATCCCTTTTGACACCAATGGGCCTAAAAGGGGCAGGGATGTATTGTGAAAGCATGGGGCCCAATTAAAACCTGGTACAATTACGCCACCACGGAGGCCAAGAATCAAATGATTCATTGTGACATCAAGTGGCCTAAAAGGGCATGGGATGCATTGTGACACCACAGGGGTTAAGAGAAGCAAGGAACCATTGTGACCCAATGCAGGCTAACAATCTAAGAATCCCTTTTGACACCAGCGGGCGCAAAAGGACCACGGATGAACTCTGACAGCATGGGGACCTATAGAAGCAAGGAACCATTATGACACCATGAAGGCCAAGAATCAAATGGTTCATTGTAAGACCAAGTGGCCTAAAAGGGCTTGGAATGCATTGTGACACCACAGAGGTTAAGAGAAGCGAGGAACCATTGTGACCCAATGCAGGCTAACAATCTAATGATCCCTTGTGGCACCAGGGGGTATAAAAAGGGCCAGGGATGGATTGTTACAGCATGGGGACCAATAGAAGCAAGGATCTATTATGCCACCGTGGAGGCCAAGAATCAAATGATTCATTGTGACATCAAGTGGCCTAAAAGGGCATGGGAAGCATTGTGACACCACAGGGGTTAAGAGAAGCAAGGAACCATTGTGACCCAATGCAGGCTAACAATCTAATGATCCCTTGTGACACCAATGGGCCTAAAAGGGGCAGGGATGAATTGTTACAGCACGGGGACCAATAGAAGCAAGGATCTATTATGCCACCATGGAGGCCAAGAATCAAATGATTCATTGTGACATCAAGTGGCCTAAAAGGGCATGGGATGCATTGTGACAGCACAGGGGTTAAGAGAAGCAAGGATCCATTGTGACCCAATGCAGGCTAACAATCTAATGATCCCTTGTGACACCAAAGGGCCTCAAAGGGCCAGGGATGTATTGTGAAAGCATGGGGCCCAAGTAAAACCTGGTACAATTACGTCACCATGGAGGCCAAGAATCAAATGATTCATTGTGACATCAAGTGGCCTAAAAGGGCATGGGATGCATTGTGACACCACAGGGGTTAAGAGAAGCAAGGAACCATTGTGACCCAATGCAGGCTAACAATCTAAGAATCCCTTTTGAAAACCAGCGGGCGCAAAAAGACCACGGATGAACTCTGACAGCATGGGGACCTATAGAAGCAAGGAACCATTATGACACCATGAAGGCCAACAATCAAATGGTTCATTGTAAGACCAAGTGGCCTAAAAGGGCATGGGATGCATTGTGACACCACAGGGGTTAAGAGAAGCAAGGAACCATTGTGACCCAATGCAGGCTAATAATCCCAGGATCCCATTTGACACCAGGGGGCGTAAAAGGGCCAGGGATGAATTGTGACAGCATGGGGCCCAATAGAAACAAGGAACCATTATGACACCATGGAGGCCAAGAATCAAATGATTCATTGTGACATCAAGTGGCCTAAAAGGGCATGGGATGCACTGTGACAGCACAGGGGTTAAGAGAAGCAAGGAACCATTGTGACCCAATGCAGGCTAACAATCTAATGATCCCTTGTGGCACCAGGGGGCGCAAAAGGACCACGGATGAACTCTGACAGCATGGGGACCTATAGAAGCAAGGAACCATTATGACACCATGAAGGCCAACAATCAAATGGTTCATTGTAAGACCAAGTGGCCTAAAAGGGCATGGGATGCATTGTGACACCACAGGGGTTAAGAGAAGCAAGGAACCATTGTGACCCAATGCAGGCTAAAAATCTAATGATCCCTTGTGACACCAATGGGCCTAAAAGGGGCAGGGATGAATTGTTACAGCACGGGGACCAATAGAAGCAAGGATCTATTATGCCACCATGGAGGCCAAGAATCAAATGATTCATTGTGACATCAAGTGGCCTAAAAGGGCATGGGATGCATTGTGACACCACAGGGGTTAAGAGAAGCAAGGATCCATTGTGACCCAATGGAGGCTAACAATCTAATGATCCCTTTTGACACCAATGGGCCTAAAAGGGCCAGGGATGTATTGTGAAAGCATGGGGCCCAATTAAAACCTGGTACAATTACGCCACGATGGAGGCCAAGAATCAAATGATTCATTGTGACATCAAGTGGCCTAAAAGGGCATGGGATGCATTGTGACACCACAGGGGTTAAGAGAAGCAAGGAACCATAGTGCCCCAAATCAGGCAAACAATCTAATGATCCCTTGTGGCACCAGGGGGTATAAAAAGGGCCAGGGATGGATTGTTACAGCACGGGGACCAATAGAAGCAAGGATCTATTATGCCACTGTGGAGGCCAAGAATCAAATGATTCATTGTGACATCAAGTGGCCTAAAAGGGCATGGGATGCATTGTGACACCACAGGGGTTAAGAGAAGCAAGGATCCATTGTGACCCAATGGAGGCTAATAATCCCAGGATCCCATTTGACACCAGGGGGCGTAAAAGGGCCAGGGATGAATTGTTACAGCATGGGGCCCAATAGAAACAAGGAACCATTATGACACCATGGAGGCCAAGAATCAAATGATTCATTGTGACATCAAGTGGCCTAAAAGGGCATGGGATGCATTGTGGCAGCACAGGGGTTAAGAGAAGCAAGGATCCATTGTGACCCAATGGAGGCTAACAATCTAATGATCCCTTTTGACACCAATGGGCCTAAAAGGGGCAGGGATGAATTGTGAAAGCATGGGGCCCAAGTAAAACCTGGTACAATTATGCCACCATGGAGGCCAAGAATCAAATGATTCATTGTGACATCAAGTGGCCTAAAAGGGCATGGGATGCATTGTGACACCACAGGGGTTAAGAGAAGCAAGGATCCATTGTGACCCAATGGAGGCTAATAATCCCAGGATCCCATTTGACACCAGGGGGTGTAAAAGGGCCAGGGATGTATTGTTACAGCACGGGGACCAATAGAAGCAAGGATCTATTATGCCACCATTGAGGCCAAGAATCAAATGATTCATTGTGACATCAAGTGGCCTAAAAGGGCATGGGATGCATTGTGACAGCACAGGGGTTAAGAGAAGCAAGGATCCATTGTGACCCAATGGAGGCTAACAATCTAATGATCCCTTTTGACACCAATGGGCCTAAAAGGGCCAGGGATGTATTGTGAAAGCATGGGGCCCAATTAAAACCTGGTACAATTACGCCACCATGGAGGCCAAGAATCAAATGATTCATTGTGACATCAAGTGGCCTAAAAGGGCATGGGATGCATTGTGACACCACAGGGGTTAAGAGAAGCAAGGAACCATTGTGACCCAATGCAGGCTAACAATCTAAGAATCCCTTTTGACACCAGCGGGCGCAAAAGGACCACGGATGAACTCTGACAGCATGGGGACCTATAGAAGCAAGGAACCATTATGACACCATGAAGGCCAAGAATCAAATGGTTCATTGTAAGACCAAGTGGCCTAAAAGGGCTTGGAATGCATTGTGACACCACAGAGGTTAAGAGAAGCGAGGAACCATAGTGACCCAATGCAGGCTAACAATCTAATGATCCCTTGTGGCACCAGGGGGTATAAAAAGGGCCAGGGATGGATTGTTACAGCACGGGGACCAATAGAAGCAAGGATCTATTATGCCACCGTGGAGGCCAAGAATCAAATGATTCATTGTGACATCAAGTGGCCTAAAAGGGCATGGGATGCATTGTGACAGCACAGGGGTTAAGAGAAGCAAGGATCCATTGTGACTCAATGGAGGCTAATAATCCCAGGATCCCATTTGACACCAGGGGGTGTAAAAGGGCCAGGGATGAATTGTGACAGCATGGGGCCCAATAGAAGCAAGGAACCATTATGACACCATGGAGGCCAAGAATCAAATGATTCATTGTGACATCAAGTGGCCTAAAAGGGCATGGGATGCATTGTGGCAGCACAGGGGTTAAGAGAAGCAAGGATCCATTGTGACCCAATGGAGGCTAACAATCTAATGATCCCTTTTGACACCAATGTGCCTAAAAGGGGCAGGGATGAATTGTGAAAGCATGGGGCCCAAGTAAAACCTGGTACAATTATGCCACCATGGAGGCCAAGAATCAAATGATTCATTGTGACATCAAGTGGCCTAAAAGGGCATGGGATGCATTGTGACACCACAGGGGTTAAGAGAAGCAAGGATCCATTGTGACCCAATGGAGGCTAACAATCTAATGATCCCATTTGACACCAATGGGCCTAAAAGGGGCAGGGATATATTGTGAAAGCATGTGGCCCAATTAAAACCTGGTACAATTACGCCACCATGGAGGCCAAGAATCAAATGATTCATTGTGACATCAAGTGGCCTAAAAGGGCATGGGATGCATTGTGACAGCACAGGGGTTAAGAGAAGCAAGGATCCATTGTGACCCAATGCAGGCTAACAATCTAATGATCCCTTTTGACACCAATGGGCCTAAAAGGTCCAGGGATGTATTGTGAAAGCATGGGGCCCAATTAAAACCTGGTACAATTTCGCCACCATGGAGGCCAAGAATCAAATGATTCATTGTGACATCAAGTGGCCTAAAAGGGCATGGGATGCATTGTGACACCACAGGGGTTAAGAGAAGCAAGGAACCATTGTGACCCAATGCAGGCTAACAATCTAAGAATCCCTTTTGACACCAGCGGGCGCAAAAGGACCACGGATGAACTCTGACAGCATGGGGACCTATAGAAGCAAGGAACCATTATGACACCATGAAAGCCAAGAATCAAAAGGTTCATTGTAAGACCAAGTGGCCTTAAAGGGCTTGGAATGCATTGTGACACCACAGAGGTTAAGAGAAGCGAGGAACCATTGTGACCCAATGCAGGCTAACAATCTAATGATCCCTTGTGGCACCAGGGGGTATAAAAAGGGCCAGGGATGGATTGTTACAGCATGGGGACCAATAGAAGCAAGGATCTATTATGCCACCGTGGAGGGCAAGAATCAAATGATTCATTGTGACATCAAGTGGCCTAAAAGGGCATGGGAAGCATTGTGACACCACAGGGGTTAAGAGAAGCAAGGAACCATTGTGACCCAATGCAGGCTAACAATCTAATGATCCCTTGTGACACCAATGGGCCTAAAAGGGGCAGGGATGAATTGTTACAGCACGGGGACCAATAGAAGCAAGGATCTATTATGCCACCATGGAGGCCAAGAATCAAATGATTCATTGTGACATCAAGTGGCCTAAAAGGGCATGGGATGCATTGTGACACCACAGGGGTTAAGAGAAGCAAGGATCCATTGTGACCCAATGGAGGTTAATAATCCCAGGATCCCATTTGACACCAGGGGGCGTAAAAGGGCCAGGGATGAATTGTGACAGCATGGGGCCCAATAGAAACAATGAACCATTATGACACCATAGAGGCCAAGAATCAAATGATTCATTGTGACATCAAGTGGCCTAAAAGGGCATGGGATGCATGGTGACACCACAGGGGTTAAGAGAAGCAAGGAATCATTGTGACCCAATGCAGGCTAAAAATCTAATGATCCCTTGTGACACCAATGGGCCTAAAAGGGGCAGGGATGAATTGTTACAGCACGGGGACCAATAGAAGCAAGGATCTATTATGCCACCATTGAGGCCAAGAATCAAATGATTCATTGTGACATCAAGTGGCCTAAAAGGGCATGGGATGCATTGTGACAGCACAGGGGTTAAGAGAAGCAAGGATCCATTGTGACCCAATGCAGGCTAACAATCTAATGATCCCTTTTGACACCAATGGGCCTAAAAGGGGCAGGGATGTATTGTGAAAGCATGGGGCCCAATTAAAACCTGGTACAATTACGCCACCACGGAGGCCAAGAATCAAATGATTCATTGTGACATCAAGTGGCCTAAAAGGGCATGGGATGCATTGTGACACCACAGGGGTTAAGAGAAGCAAGGAACCATTGTGACCCAATGCAGGCTAACAATCTAAGAATCCCTTTTGACACCAGCGGGCGCAAAAGGACCACGGATGAACTCTGACAGCATGGGGACCTATAGAAGCAAGGAACCATTATGACTCCATGAAAGCCAAGAATCAAATGGTTCATTGTAAGACCAAGTGGCCTAAAAGGGCTTGGAATGCATTGTGACACCACAGAGGTTAAGAGAAGCGAGGAACCATTGTGACCCAATGCAGGCTAACAATCTAATGATCCCTTGTTACACCAATGGGCCTAAAAGGGACAGGGATGAATTGTTACAGCACGGGGACCAATAGAAGCAAGGATCTATTATGCCACCATTGAGGCCAAGAATCAAATGATTCATTGTGACATCAAGTGGCCTAAAAGGGCATGGGATGCATTGTGACAGCACAGGGGTTAAGAGAAGCAAGGATCCATTGTGACCCAATGCAGGCTAACAATCTAATGATCCCTTGTGACACCAATGGGCCTAAAAGGGCCAGGGATGTATTGTGAAAGCATGGGGCCCAATTAAAACCTGGTACAATTACGCCACCATGGAGGCCAAGAATCAAATGATTCATTGTGACATCAAGTGGCCTAAAAGGGCATGGGATGCATTGTGACACCACAGGGGTTAAGAGAAGCAAGGAACCATTGTGACCCAATGCAGGCTAACAATCTAAGAATCCCTTTTGACACCAGCGGGCGCAAAAGGACCACGGATGAACTCTGACAGCATGGGGACCTATAGAAGCAAGGAACCATTATGACACCATGAAGGCCAAGAATCAAATGGTTCATTGTAAGACCAAGTGGCCTAAAAGGGCTTGGAATGCATTGTGACACCACAGAGGTTAAGAGAAGCGAGGAACCATAGTGACCCAATGCAGGCTAACAATCTAATGATCCCTTGTGGCACCAGGGGGTATAAAAAGGGCCAGGGATGGATTGTTACAGCACGGGGACCAATAGAAGCAAGGATCTATTATGCCACCGTGGAGGCCAAGAATCAAATGATTCATTGTGACATCAAGTGGCCTAAAAGGGCATGGGATGCATTCTGACAGCACAGGGGTTAAGAGAAGCAAGGATCCATTGTGACCCAATGGAGGCTAATAATCCCAGGATCCCATTTGACACCAGGGGGCGTAAAAGGGCCAGGGATGAATTGTGACAGCATGGGGCCCAATAGAAACAAGGAACCATTATGACACCATGGAGGCCAAGAATCAAATGATTCATTGTGACATCAAGTGGCCTAAAAGGGCATGGGATGCATTGTGACAGCCCAGAGGTTAAGAGAAGCAAGGAACCATTGTGACCCAATGCAGGCTAACAATCTAATGATCCCTTGTGACACCAATGGGCCTAAAAGGGCCAGGGATGAATTGTGAAAGCATGGGGCGCAAGTAAAACCTGGTGCAATTATGCCACCATGGAGGCCAAGAATCAAATGATTCATTGTGACATCAAGTGGCCTAAAAGGGCATGGGATGCACTGTGACACCACAGGGGTTAAGAGAAGCAAGGAACCATTGTGACCCAATGCAGGCTAACAATCTAATGATCCCTTGTGGCACCAGGGGGTATAAAAAGGGCCAGGGATGGATTGTTACAGCACGGGGACCAATAGAAGCAAGGATCTATTATGCCACCGTGGAGGCCAAGAATCAAATGATTCATTGTGACATCAAGTGGCCTAAAAGGGCATGGGATGCATTGTGACACCACAGGGGTTAAGAGAAGCAAGGAACCATTGTGACCCAATGCAGGCTAACAATCTAATGATCCCTTGTGACACCAATGGGCCTAAAAGGGGCAGGGATGAATTGTTACAGCACGGGGACCAATACAAGCAAGGATCTATTATGCCACCATGGAGGCCAAGAATCAAATGATTCATTGTGACATCAAGTGGCCTAAAAGGGCATGGGATGCATTGTGACAGCACAGGGGTTAAGAGAAGCAAGGATCCATTGTGACCCAATGGAGGCTAACAATCTAATGATCCCTTTTGACACCAATGGGCCTAAAAGGGGCAGGGATGTATTGTGAAAGCATGGGGCCCAATTAAAACCTGGTACAATTACGCCACCATGGAGGCCAAGAATCAAATGATTCATTGTGACATCAAGTGGCCTAAAAGGGCATGGGATGCATTGTGACACCACAGGGGTTAAGAGAAGCAAGGAACCATAGTGCCCCAATGCAGGCAAACAATCTAATGATCCCTTGTGGCACCAGGGGGTATAAAAAGGGCCAGGGATGGATTGTTACAGCACGGGGACCAATAGAAGCAAGGATCTATTATGCCACCGTGGAGGCCAAGAATCAAATGATTCGTTGTGACATCAAGTGGCCTAAAAGGGCATGGGATGCATTGTGACACCACAGGGGTTAAGAGAAGCAAGGATCCATTGTGACCCAATGGAGGCTAATAATCCCAGGATCCCATTTGACACCAGGGGGCGTAAAAGGGCCAGGGATGAATTGTGACAGCATGGGGCCCAATAGAAACAAGGAACCATTATGACACCATGGAGGCCAAGAATCAAATGATTCATTGTGACATCAAGTGGCCTAAAAGGGCATGGGATGCATGGTGACAGCACAGGGGTTAAGAGAAGCAAGGATCCATTGTGACCCAATGCAGGCTAACAATCTAATGATCCCTTTTGACACCAATGGGCCTAAAAGGGGCAGGGATGTATTGTGAAAGCATGGGGCCCAATTAAAACCTGGTACAATTACGCCACCACGGAGGCCAAGAATCAAATGATTCATTGTGACATCAAGTGGCCTAAAAGGGCATGGGATGCATTGTGACACCACAGGGGTTAAGAGAAGCAAGGAACCATTGTGACCCAATGCAGGCTAACAATCTAAGAATCCCTTTTGACACTAGCGGGCGCAAAAGGACCACGGATGAACTCTGACAGCATGGGGACCTATAGAAGCAAGGAACCATTATGACTCCATGAAAGCCAAGAATCAAATGGTTCATTGTAAGACCAAGTGGCCTAAAAGGGCTTGGAATGCATTGTGACACCACAGAGGTTAAGAGAAGCGAGGAACCATTGTGACCCAATGCAGGCTAACAATCTAATGATCCCTTGTGGCACCAGGGGGTATAAAAAGGGCCAGGGATGGATTGTTACAGCATGGGGACCAATAGAAGCAAGGATCTATTATGCCACCGTGGAGGCCAAGAATCAAATGATTCATTGTGACATCAAGTGGCCTAAAAGGGCATGGGAAGCATTGTGACACCACAGGGGTTAAGAGAAGCAAGGAACCATTGTGACCCAATGCAGGCTAACAATCTAATGATCCCTTGTGACACCAATGGGCCTAAAAGGGGCAGGGATGAATTGTTACAGCACGGGGACCAATAGAAGCAAGGATCTATTATGCCACCATGGAGGCCAAGAATCAAATGATTCATTGTGACATCAAGTGGCCTAAAAGGGCATGGGATGCATTGTGACAGCACAGGGGTTAAGAGAAGCGAGGATCCATTGTGACCCAATGGAGGCTAACAATCTAATGATCCCTTGTGACACCAATGGGCCTAAAAGGGCCAGGCATGTATTGTGAAAGCATGGGGCCCAATTAAAACCTGGTACAATTACGCCACCAAGGAGGCCAAGAATCAAATGATTCATTGTGACATCAAGTGGCCTAAAAGGGCATGGGATGCATTGTGACACAACAGGGGTTAAGAGAAGCAAGGAACCATTGTGACCCAATGCAGGCTAACAATCTAAGAATCTCTTTTGACACCAGCGGGCGCAAAAGGACCACGGATGAACTCTGACAGCATGGGGACCTATAGAAGCAAGGAACCATTATGACACCATGAAGGCCAAGAATCAAATGGTTCATTGTAAGACCAAGTGGCCTAAAAGGGCTTGGAATGCATTGTGACACCACAGAGGTTAAGAGAAGCGAGGAACCATTGTGACCCAATGCAGGCTAACAATCTAATGATCCCTTGTGGTACCAGGGGGTATAAAAAGCACCAGGGATGGATTGTTACAGCACGGGGACCAATAGAAGCAAGGATCTATTATGCCACCGTGGAGGCCAAGAATCAAATGATTCATTGTGACATCAAGTGGCCTAAAAGGGCATGGGATGCATTGTGACACCACAGGGGTTAAGAGAAGCAAGGATCCATCGTGACCCAATGGAGGTTAATAATCCCAGGATCCCATTTGACACCAGGGGGCGTAAAAGGGCCAGGGATGAATTGTGACAGCATGGGGCCCAATAGAAACAAGGAACCATTATGACACTATAGAGGCCAAGAATCAAATGATTCATTGTGACATCAAGTGGCCTAAAAGGGCATGGGATGCATGGTGACACCACAGGGGTTAAGAGAAGCAAGGAATCATTGTGACCCAATGCAGGCTAAAAATCTAATGATCCCTTGTGACACCAATGGGCCTAAAAGGGGCAGGGATGAATTGTTACAGCACGGGGACCAATAGAAGCAAGGATCTATTATGCCACCATTGAGGCCAAGAATCAAATGATTCATTGTGACATCAAGTGGCCTAAAAGGGCATGGGATGCATTGTGACAGCACAGGGGTTAAGAGAAGCAAGGATCCATTGTGACCCAATGGAGGCTAACAATCTAATGATCCCTTTTGACACCAATGGGCCTAAAAGGGGCAGGGATGTATTGTGAAAGCATGGGGCCCAATTAAAACCTGGTACAATTACGCCACCACGGAGGCCAAGAATCAAATGATTCATTGTGACATCAAGTGGCCTAAAAGGGCATGGGATGCATTGTGACACCACAGGGGTTAAGAGAAGCAAGGAACCATTGTGACCCAATGCAGGCTAACAATCTAAGAATCCCTTTTGACACCAGCGGGCGCAAAAGGACCACGGATGAACTCTGACAGCATGGGGACCTATAGAAGCAAGGAACCATTATGACTCCATGAAAGCCAAGAATCAAATGGTTCATTGTAAGACCAAGTGGCCTAAAAGGGCTTGGAATGCATTGTGACACCACAGAGGTTAAGAGAAGCGAGGAACCATTGTGACCCAATGCAGGCTAACAATCTAATGATCCCTTGTTACACCAATGGGCCTAAAAGGGACAGGGATGAATTGTTACAGCACGGGGACCAATAGAAGCAAGGATCTATTATGCCACCGTGGAGGCCAAGAATCAAATGATTCATTGTGACATCAAGTGGCCTAAAAGGGCATGGGATGCATTGTGACAGCACAGGGGTTAAGAGAAGCAAGGATCCATTGTGACCCAATGCAGGCTAACAATCTAATGATCCCTTGTGACACCAATGGGCCTAAAAGGGCCAGGGATGTATTGTGAAAGCATGGGGCCCAATTAAAACCTGGTACAATTACGCCACCATGGAGGCCAAGAATCAAATTATTCATTGTGACATCAAGTGGCCTAAAAGGGCATGGGATGCATTGTGACAGCACAGGGGTTAAGAGAAGCAAGGAACCATTGTGACCCAATGCAGGCTAACAATCTAAGAATCCCTTTTGACACCAGCGGGCGCAAAAGGACCACGGATGAACTCTGACAGCATGGGGACCTATAGAAGCAAGGAACCATTATGACTCCATGAAAGCCAAGAATCAAATGGTTCATTGTAAGACCAAGTGGCCTAAAAGGGCTTGGAATGCATTGTGACACCACAGAGGTTAAGAGAAGCGAGGAACCATAGTGACCCAATGCAGGCTAACAATCTAATGATCCCTTGTGGCACCAGGGGGTATAAAAAGGGCCAGGGATGGATTGTTACAGCACGGGGACCAATAGAAGCAAGGATCTATTATGCCACCGTGGAGGCCAAGAATCAAATGATTCATTGTGACATCAAGTGGCCTAAAAGGGCATGGGATGCATTCTGACAGCACAGGGGTTAAGAGAAGCAAGGATCCATTGTGACCCAATGGAGGCTAATAATCCCAGGATCCCATTTGACACCAGGGGGCGTAAAAGGGCCCGGGATGAATTGTGACAGCATGGGGCCCAATAGAAGCAAGGAACCATTATGACACCATGGAGGCCAAGAATCAAATGATTCATTGTGACATCAAGTGGCCTAAAAGGGCATGGGATGCATTGTGACAGCACAGAGGTTAAGAGAAGCAAGGAACCATTGTGACCCAATGCAGGCTAACAATCTAATGATCCCTTGTGACACCAATGGGCCTAAAAGGGCCAGGGATGAATTGTGAAAGCATGGGGCGCAAGTAAAGCCTGGTGCAATTATGCCACCATGGAGGCCAAGAATCAAATGATTCATTGTGACATCAAGTGGCCTAAAAGGGCATGGGATGCACTGTGACACCACAGGGGTTAAGAGAAGCAAGGAACCATTGTGACCCAATGCAGGCTAACAATCTAATGATCCCTTGTGGCACCAGGGGGCGCAAAAGGACCACGGATGAACTCTGACAGCATGGGGACCTATAGAAGCAAGGAACCATTATGACACCATGAAGGCCAAGAATCAAATGGTTCATTGTAAGACCAAGTGGCCTAAAAGGGCATGGGATGCACTGTGACACCACAGGGGTTAAGAGAAGCGAGGAACCATTGTGACCCAATGCAGGCTAACAATCTAATGATCCCTTGTGGCACCAGGGGGTATAAAAAGGGCCAGGGATGGATTGTTACAGCATGGGGAGCAATAGAAGCAAGGATCTATTATGCCACCGTGGAGGCCAAGAATCAAATGATTCATTGTGACATCAAGTGGCCTAAAAGGGCATGGGAAGCATTGTGACACCACAGGGGTTAAGAGAAGCAAGGAACCATTGTGACCCAATGCAGGCTAACAATCTAATGATCCCTTGTGACACCAATGGGCCTAAAAGGGGCAGGGATGAATTGTTACAGCACGGGGACCAATAGAAGCAAGGATCTATTATGCCACCATGGAGGCCAAGAATCAAATGATTCATTGTGACATCAAGTGGCCTAAAAGGGCATGGGATGCATTGTGACACCACAGGGGTTAAGAGAAGCAAGGAACCATTGTGACCCAATGCAGGCTAAAAATCTAATGATCCCTTGTGACACCAATGGGCCTAAAAGGGGCAGGGATGAATTGTTACAGCACGGGGACCAATAGAAGCAAGGATCTATTATGCCACCATGGAGGCCAAGAATCAAATGATTCATTGTGACATCAAGTGGCCTAAAAGGGCATGGGATGCATTGTGACAGCACAGGGGTTAAGAGAAGCAAGGATCCATTGTGACCCAATGGAGGCTAACAATCTAATGATCCCTTTTGACACCAATGGGCCTAAAAGGGCCAGGGATGTATTGTGAAAGCATGGGGCCCAATTAAAACCTGGTACAATTACGCCACCATGGAGGCCAAGAATCAAATGATTCATTGTGACATCAAGTGGCCTAAAAGGGCATGGGATGCATTGTGACACCACAGGGGTTAAGAGAAGCAAGGAACCATAGTGCCCCAATGCAGGCAAACAATCTAATGATCCCTTGTGGCACCAGGGGGTATAAAAAGGGCCAGGGATGGATTGTTACAGCACGGGGACCAATAGAAGCAAGGATCTATTATGCCACCGTGGAGGCCAAGAATCAAATGATTCATTGTGACATCAAGTGGCCTAAAAGGGCATGGGATGCATTGTGACACCACAGGGGTTAAGAGAAGCAAGGATCCATTGTGACCCAATGGAGGCTAATAATCCCAGGATCCCATTTGACACCAGGGGGCGTAAAAGGGCCAGGGATGAATTGTGACAGCATGGGGCCCAATAGAAACAAGGAACCATTATGACACCATGGAGGCCAAGAATCAAATGATTCATTGTGACATCAAGTGGCCTAAAAGGGCATGGGATGCATTGTGACAGCACAGGGGTTAAGAGAAGCAAGGATCCATTGTGACCCAATGCAGGCTAACAATCTAATGATCCCTTTTGACACCAATGGGCCTAAAAGGGGCAGGGATGTATTGTGAAAGCATGGGGCCCAATTAAAACCTGGTACAATTACGCCACCACGGAGGCCAAGAATCAAATGATTCATTGTGACATCAAGTGGCCTAAAAGGGCATGGGATGCATTGTGACACCACAGGGGTTAAGAGAAGCAAGGAACCATTGTGACCCAATGCAGGCTAACAATCTAAGAATCCCTTTTGACACCAGCGGGCGCAAAAGGACCACGGATGAACTCTGACAGCATGGGGACCTATAGAAGCAAGGAACCATTATGACACCATGAAGGCCAAGAATCAAATGGTTCATTGTAAGACCAAGTGGCCTAAAAGGGCTTGGAATGCATTGTGACACCACAGAGGTTAAGAGAAGCGAGGAACCATTGTGACCCAATGCAGGCTAACAATCTAATGATCCCTTGTGGCACCAGGGGGTATAAAAAGTGCCAGGGATGGATTGTTACAGCATGGGGACCAATAGAAGCAAGGATCTATTATGCCACCGTGGAGGCCAAGAATCAAATGATTCATTGTGACATCAAGTGGCCTAAAAGGGCATGGGAAGCATTGTGACACCACAGGGGTTAAGAGAAGCAAGGAACCATTGTGACCCAATGCAGGCTAACAATCTAATGATCCCTTGTGACACCAATGGGCCTAAAAGGGGCAGGGATGAATTCTTACAGCACGGGGACCAATAGAAGCAAGGATCTATTATGCCACCATGGAGGCCAAGAATCAAATGATTCATTGTGACATCAAGTGGCCTAAAAGGGCATGGGATGCATTGTGACAGCACAGGGGTTAAGAGAAGCAAGGATCCATTGTGACCCAATGCAGGCTAACAATCTAATGATCCCTTGTGACACCAATGGGCCTAAAAGGGCCAGGGATGTATTGTGAAAGCATGGGGCCCAAGTAAAACCTGGTACAATTACGTCACCATGGAGGCCAAGAATCAAATGATTCATTGTGACATCAAGTGGCCTAAAAGGGCATGGGATGCATTGTGACACCACAGGGGTTAAGAGAAGCAAGGAACCATTGTGACCCAATGCAGGCTAACAATCTAAGAATCCCTTTTGACACCAGCGGGCGCAAAAAGACCACGGATGAACTCTGACAGCATGGGGACCTATAGAAGCAAGGAACCATTATGACACCATGAAGGCCAACAATCAAATGGTTCATTGTAAGACCAAGTGGCCTAAAAGGGCATGGGATGCATTGTGACACCACAGGGGTTAAGAGAAGCAAGGAACCATTGTGACCCAATGCAGGCTAATAATCCCAGGATCCCATTTGACACCAGGGGGCGTAAAAGGGCCAGGGATGAATTGTGACAGCATGGGGCCCAATAGAAACTAGGAACCATTATGACACCATGGAGGCCAAGAATCAAATGATTCATTGTGACATCAAGTGGCCTAAAAGGGCATGGGATGCACTGTGACAGCACAGGGGTTAAGAGAAGCAAGGAACCATTGTGACCCAATGCAGGCTAACAATCTAATGATCCCTTGTGGCACCAGGGGGCGAAAAAGGACCACGGATGAACTCTGACAGCATGGGGACCTATAGAAGCAAGGAACCATTATGACACCATGAAGGCCAACAATCAAATGGTTCATTGTAAGACCAAGTGGCCTAAAAGGGCATGGGATGCATTGTGACACCACAGGGGTTAAGAGAAGCAAGGAACCATTGTGACCCAATGCAGGCTAAAAATCTAATGATCCCTTGTGACACCAATGGGCCTAAAAGGGGCAGGGATGAATTGTTACAGCACGGGGACCAATAGAAGCAAGGATCTATTATGCCACCATGGAGGCCAAGAATCAAATGATTCATTGTGACATCAAGTGGCCTAAAAGGGCATGGGATGCATTGTGACACCACAGGGGTTAAGAGAAGCAAGGATCCATTGTGACCCAATGGAGGCTAACAATCTAATGATCCCTTTTGACACCAATGGGCCTAAAAGGGCCAGGGATGTATTGTGAAAGCATGGGGCCCAATTAAAACCTGGTACAATTACGCCACGATGGAGGCCAAGAATCAAATGATTCATTGTGACATCAAGTGGCCTAAAAGGGCATGGGATGCATTGTGACACCACAGGGGTTAAGAGAAGCAAGGAACCATAGTGCCCCAATGCAGGCAAACAATCTAATGATCCCTTGTGGCACCAGGGGGTATAAAAAGGGCCAGGGATGGATTGTTACAGCACGGGGACCAATAGAAGCAAGGATCTATTATGCCACTGTGGAGGCCAAGAATCAAATGATTCATTGTGACATCAAGTGGCCTAAAAGGGCATGGGATGCATTGTGACACCACAGGGGTTAAGAGAAGCAAGGATCCATTGTGACCCAATGGAGGCTAATAATCCCAGGATCCCATTTGACACCAGGGGGCGTAAAAGGGCCAGGGATGAATTGTGACAGCATGGGGCCCAATAGAAACAAGGAACCATTATGACACCATGGAGGCCAAGAATCAAATGATTCATTGTGACATCAAGTGGCCTAAAAGGGCATGGGATGCATTGTGGCAGCACAGGGGTTAAGAGAAGCAAGGATCCATTGTGACCCAATGCAGGCTAACAATCTAATGATCCCTTTTGACACCAATGGGCCTAAAAGGGGCAGGGATGAATTGTGAAAGCATGGGGCCCAAGTAAAACCTGGTACAATTATGCCACCATGGAGGCCAAGAATCAAATGATTCATTGTGACATCAAGTGGCCTAAAAGGGCATGGGATGCATTGTGACACCACAGGGGTTAAGAGAAGCAAGGATCCATTGTGACCCAATGGAGGCTAATAATCCCAGGATCCCATTTGACACCAGGGGGTGTAAAAGGGCCAGGGATGTATTGTTACAGCACGGGGACCAATAGAAGCAAGGATCTATTATGCCACCATTGAGGCCAAGAATCAAATGATTCATTGTGACATCAAGTGGCCTAAAAGGGCATGGGATGCATTGTGACAGCACAGGGGTTAAGAGAAGCAAGGATCCATTGTGACCCAATGGAGGCTAACAATCTAATGATCCCTTTTGACACCAATGGGCCTAAAAGGGCCAGGGATGTATTGTGAAAGCATGGGGCCCAATTAAAACCTGGTACAATTACGCCACCATGGAGGCCAAGAATCAAATTATTCATTGTGACATCAAGTGGCCTAAAAGGGCATGGGATGCATTGTGACACCACAGGGGTTAAGAGAAGCAAGGAACCATTGTGACCCAATGCAGGCTAACAATCTAAGAATCCCTTTTGACACCAGCGGGCGCAAAAGGACCACGGATGAACTCTGACAGCATGGGGACCTATAGAAGCAAGGAACCATTATGACACCATGAAGGCCAAGAATCAAATGGTTCATTGTAAGACCAAGTGGCCTAAAAGGGCTTGGAATGCATTGTGACACCACAGAGGTTAAGAGAAGCGAGGAACCATAGTGACCCAATGCAGGCTAACAATCTAATGATCCCTTGTGGCACCAGGGGGTATAAAAAGGGCCAGGGATGGATTGTTACAGCACGGGGACCAATAGAAGCAAGGATCTATTATGCCACCGTGGAGGCCAAGAATCAAATGATTCATTGTGACATCAAGTGGCCTAAAAGGGCATGGGATGCATTGTGACAGCACAGGGGTTAAGAGAAGCAAGGATCCATTGTGACCCAATGGAGGCTAATAATCCCAGGATCCCATTTGACACCAGGGGGTGTAAAAGGGCCAGGGATGAATTGTGACAGCATGGGGCCCAATAGAAGCAAGGAACCATTATGACACCATGGAGGCCAAGAATCAAATGATTCATTGTGACATCAAGTGGCCTAAAAGGGCATGGGATGCATTGTGGCAGCACAGGGGTTAAGAGAAGCAAGGATCCATTGTGACCCAATGGAGGCTAATAATCCCAGGATCCCATTTGACACCAGGGGGCGTAAAAGGGCCAGGGATGTATTGTTACAGCACGGGGACCAATAGAAGCAAGGATCTATTATGCCACCATTGAGGCCAAGAATCAAATGATTCATTGTGACATCAAGTGGCCTAAAAGGGCATGGGATGCATTGTGACAGCACAGGGGTTAAGAGAAGCAAGGATCCATTGTGACCCAATGGAGGCTAACAATCTAATGATCCCTTTTGACACCAATGGGCCTAAAAGGGCCAGGGATGTATTGTGAAAGCATGGGGCCCAATTAAAACCTGGTACAATTACGCCACCATGGAGGCCAAGAATCAAATGATTCATTGTGACATCAAGTGGCCTAAAAGGGCATGGGATGCATTGTGACACCACAGGGGTTAAGAGAAGCAAGGAACCATAGTGCCCCAATGCAGGCAAACAATCTAATGATCCCTTGTGGCACCAGGGGGTATAAAAAGGGCCAGGGATGGATTGTTACAGCACGGGGACCAATAGAAGCAAGGATCTATTATGCCACTGTGGAGGCCAAGAATCAAATGATTCATTGTGACATCAAGTGGCCTAAAAGGGCATGGGATGCATTGTGACACCACAGGGGTTAAGAGAAGCAAGGATCCATTGTGACCCAATGGAGGCTAATAATCCCAGGATCCCATTTGACACCAGGGGGCGTAAAAGGGCCAGGGATGAATTGTGACAGCATGGGGCCCAATAGAAACAAGGAACCATTATGACACCATGGAGGCCAAGAATCAAATGATTCATTGTGACATCAAGTGGCCTAAAAGGGCATGGGATGCATTGTGGCAGCACAGGGGTTAAGAGAAGCAAGGATCCATTGTGACCCAATGCAGGCTAACAATCTAATGAACCCTTTTGACACCAATGGGCCTAAAAGGGGCAGGGATGAATTGTGAAAGCATGGGGCCCAAGTAAAACCTGGTACAATTATGCCACCATGGAGGCCAAGAATCAAATGATTCATTGTGACATCAAGTGGCCTAAAAGGGCATGGGATGCATTGTGGCAGCACAGGGGTTAAGAGAAGCAAGGATCCATTGTGACCCAATGGAGGCTAATAATCCCAGGATCCCATTTGACACCAGGGGGCGTAAAAGGGCCAGGGATGTATTGTTACAGCACGGGGACCAATAGAAGCAAGGATCTATTATGCCACCATTGAGGCCAAGAATCAAATGATTCATTGTGACATCAAGTGGCCTAAAAGGGCATGGGATGCATTGTGACACCACAGGGGTTAAGAGAAGCAAGGATCCATTGTGACCCAATGGAGGCTAACAATCTAATGATCCCTTTTGACACCAATGGGCCTAAAAGGGCCAGGGATGTATTGTGAAAGCATGGGGCCCAATTAAAACCTGGTACAATTACGCCACGATGGAGGCCAAGAATCAAATGATTCATTGTGACATCAAGTGGCCTAAAAGGGCATGGGATGCATTGTGACACCACAGGGGTTAAGAGAAGCAAGGAACCATAGTGCCCCAATGCAGGCAAACAATCTAATGATCCCTTGTGGCACCAGGGGGTATAAAAAGGGCCAGGGATGGATTGTTACAGCACGGGGACCAATAGAAGCAAGGATCTATTATGCCACCGTGGAGGCCAAGAATCAAATGATTCATTGTGACATCAAGTGGCCTAAAAGGGCATGGGATGCATTGTGACACCACAGGGGTTAAGAGAAGCAAGGATCCATTGTGACCCAATGGAGGCTAATAATCCCAGGATCCCATTTGACACCAGGGGGCGTAAAAGGGCCAGGGATGAATTGTGACAGCATGGGGCCCAATAGAAACAAGGAACCATTATGACACCATGGAGGCCAAGAATCAAATGATTCATTGTGACATCAAGTGGCCTAAAAGGGCATGGGATGCATTGTGGCAGCACAGGGGTTAAGAGAAGCAAGGATCCATTGTGACCCAATGCAGGCTAACAATCTAATGATCCCTTTTGACACCAATGGGCCTAAAAGGGGCAGGGATGAATTGTGAAAGCATGGGGCCCAAGTAAAACCTGGTACAATTATGCCACCATGGAGGCCAAGAATCAAATGATTCATTGTGACATCAAGTGGCCTAAAAGGGCATGGGATGCATTGTGACACCACAGGGGTTAAGAGAAGCAAGGATCCATTGTGACCCAATGGAGGCTAATAATCCCAGGATCCCATTTGACACCAGGGGGTGTAAAAGGGCCAGGGATGTATTGTTACAGCACGGGGACCAATAGAAGCAAGGATCTATTATGCCACCATTGAGGCCAAGAATCAAATGATTCATTGTGACATCAAGTGGCCTAAAAGGGCATGGGATGCATTGTGACAGCACAGGGGTTAAGAGAAGCAAGGATCCATTGTGACCCAATGGAGGCTAACAATCTAATGATCCCTTTTGACACCAATGGGCCTAAAAGGGCCAGGGATGTATTGTGAAAGCATGGGGCCCAATTAAAACCTGGTACAATTACGCCACCATGGAGGCCAAGAATCAAATTATTCATTGTGACATCAAGTGGCCTAAAAGGGCATGGGATGCATTGTGACACCACAGGGGTTAAGAGAAGCAAGGAACCATTGTGACCCAATGCAGGCTAACAATCTAAGAATCCCTTTTGACACCAGCGGGCGCAAAAGGACCACGGATGAACTCTGACAGCATGGGGACCTATAGAAGCAAGGAACCATTATGACACCATGAAGGCCAACAATCAAATGGTTCATTGTAAGACCAAGTGGCCTAAAAGGGCTTGGAATGCATTGTGACACCACAGAGGTTAAGAGAAGCAAGGAACCATTGTGACCCAATGCAGGCTAACAATCTAATGATCCCTTGTGACACCAGGGGGTATAAAAAGGGCCAGGGATGGATTGTTACAGCACGGGGACCAATAGAAGCAAGGATCTATTATGCCACCGTGGAGGCCAAGAATCAAATGATTCATTGTGACATCAAGTGGCCTAAAAGGGCATGGGATGCATTGTGACAGCACAGGGGTTAAGAGAAGCAAGGATCCATTGTGACCCAATGGAGGCTAATAATCCCAGGATCCCATTTGACACCAGGGGGTGTAAAAGGGCCAGGGATGAATTGTGACAGCATGGGGCCCAATAGAAACAAGGAACCATTATGACACCATGGAGGCCAAGAATCAAATGATTCATTGTGACATCAAGTGGCCTAAAAGGGCATGGGATGCATTGTGGCAGCACAGGGGTTAAGAGAAGCAAGGATCCATTGTGACCCAATGGAGGCTAACAATCTAATGATCCCTTTTGACACCAATGGGCCTAAAAGGGGCAGGGATGAATTGTGAAAGCATGGGGCCCAAGTAAAACCTGGTACAATTATGCCACCATGGAGGCCAAGAATCAAATGATTCATTGTGACATCAAGTGGCCTAAAAGGGCATGGGATGCATTGTGACACCACAGGGGTTAAGAGAAGCAAGGATCCATTGTGACCCAATGGAGGCTAACAATCTAAGAATCCCTTTTGACACCAGCGGGCGCAAAAGGACCACGGATGAACTCTGACAACATGGGGACATATAGAAGCAAGGAACCATTATGACACCATGAAGGCCAAGAATCAAATGGTTCATTGTAAGACCAAGTGGCCTAAAAGGGCTTGGAATGCATTGTAACACCACAGAGGTTAAGAGAAGCGAGGAACCATTGTGACCCAATGCAGGCTAACAATCTAATGATCCCTTGTGACACCAGGGGGTATAAAAAGGGCCAGGGATGGATTGTTACAGCACGGGGACCAATAGAAGCAAGGATCTATTATGCCACCGTGGAGGCCAAGAATCAAATGATTCATTGTGACATCAAGTGGCGTAAAAGGGCATGGGATGCATTGTGACAGCACAGGGGTTAAGAGAAGCAAGGATCCATTGTGACCCAATGGAGGCAAATAATCCCAGGATCCCATTTGACACCAGGGGGCGTAAAAGGGCCAGGGATGAATTGTGACAGCATGGGGCCCAATAGAAACAAGGAACCATTATGACACCATGGAGGCCAAGAATCAAATGATTCATTGTGACATCAAGTGGCCTAAAAGGGCATGGGATGCATTGTGACAGCACAGGGGTTAAGAGAAGCAAGGATCCATTGTGACCCAATGGAGGCTAATAATCCCAGTATCCCATTTGACACCAGGGGGCGTAAAAGGGCCAGGGATGAATTGTGACAGCATGGGGCCCAATAGAAACAAGGAACCATTATGACACCATGAAGGCCAAGAATCAAATGATTCATTGTGACATCAAGTGGCCTAAAAGGGCATAGGATGCATGGTGACACCACAGAGGTTAAGAGAAGCGAGGAACCATTGTGACCCAATGCAGGCTAACAATCTAATGATCCCTTGTCGTACCAGGGGGTATAAAAAGGGCCAGGGATGGATTGTTACAGCACGGGGACCAATAGAAGCAAGGATCTATTATGCCACCGTGGAGGCCAAGAATCAAATGATTCATTGTGACATCAAGTGGCCTAAAAGGGCATGGGATGCATTGTGACACCACAGGGGTTAAGAGAAGCAAGGATCCATCGTGACCCAATGGAGGTTAATAATCCCAGGATCCCATTTGACACCAGGGGGCGTAAAAGGGCCAGGGATGAATTGTGACAGCATGGGGCCCAATAGAAACAAGGAACCATTATGACACCATAGAGGCCAAGAATCAAATGATTCATTGTGACATCAAATGGCCTAAAAGGGCATGGGATGCATTGTGGCAGCACAGGGGTTAAGAGAAGCAAGGATCCATTGTGACCCAATGGAGGCTAACAATCTAATGATCCCTTTTGACACCAATGGGTCTAAAAGGGGCAGGGATGAATTGTGAAAGCATGGGGCCCAAGTAAAACCTGGTACAATTACGCCACCATGGAGGCCAAGAATCAAATGATTCATTGTGACATCAAGTGGCCTAAAAGGGCATGGGATGCATTGTGACAGCACAGGGGTTAAGAGAAGCAAGGATCCATTGTGACCCAATGCAGGCTAACAATCTAATGATCCCTTGTGACACCAATGGGCCTAAAAGGGCCAGGGATATATTGTGAAAGCATGGGGCCCAATTAAAACCTGGTACAATTACGCCACCAAGGAGGCCAAGAATCAAATGATTCATTGTGACATCAAGTGGCCTAAAAGGGCATGGGATGCATTGTGACACCACAGGGGTTAAGAGAAGCAAGGAACCATTGTGACCCAATGCAGGCTAACAATCTAAGAATCCCTTTTGACACCAGCGGGCGCAAAAGGACCACGGATGAACTCTGACAGCATGGGGACCTATAGAAGCAAGTAACCATTATGACACCATGAAGGCCAAGAATCAAATGATTCATTGTGACATCAAGTGGCCTAAAAGGGCATGGGATGCATTGTGACACCACAGAGGTTAAGAGAAGCAAGGAACCATTGTGACCCAATGCAGACTAACAATCTAATGATCCCTTGTGGCACCAGGGGGTATAAAAAGGGCCAGGGATGGATTGTTACAGCACGGGGACCAATAGAAGCAAGGATCTATTATGCCACCGTGGAGGCCAAGAATCAAATGATTCATTGTGACATCATGTGGCCTAAAAGGGCATGGGATGCATTGTGACAGCACAGGGGTTAAGAGAAGCAAGGATCCATTGTGACCCTATGGAGGCTAATAATCCCAGGAACCCATTTGACACCGGGGGCGTAAAAGGGCCAGGGATGAATCGTGACAGCATGGGGCCCAATAGAAACAAGGAACCATTATGACACCATGGAGGCCAAGAATCAAATGATTCATTGTGACATCAAGTGGCCTCAAAGGGCATGGGATGCATTGTGACACCACAGGGGTTAAGAGAAGCAAGGATCCATTGTGACCCAATGCAGGCTAAAAATCTAATTATCCCTTGTGACACCAATGGGCCTAAAAGGGCCAGGGATGTATTGTGAAAGCATGGGGCCCAATTAAAACCTGGGACAATTACGCCACCATGGAGGCCAAGAATCAAATGATTCATTGTGACATCAAGTGGCCTAAAAGGGCATGGGATGCATTGTGACACCACAGGGGTTAAGAGAAGCAAGGAACCATTGTGACCCAATGCAGGCTAACAATCTAAGAATCCCTTTTGACACCAGGGGGCGCAAAAGGACCAGGGATGAACTCTGACAGCATGGGGACCTATAGAAGCAAGGAACCATTATGACACCATGAAGGCCAAGAATCAAATGGTTCATTGTAAGACCAAGTGGCCTAAAAGGGCTTGGAATGCATTGTGACACCACAGAGGTTAAGAGAAGCGAAGAACCATTGTGACCCAATGCAGGCTAACAATCTAATGATCCCTTGTGGCACCAGGGGGTATAAAAAGGGCCAGGGATGGATTGTTACAGCACGGGGACCAATAGAAGCAAGGATCTATTATGCCACCGTGGAGGCCAAGAATCAAATGATTCATTGTGACATCAAGTGGCCTAAAAGGGCATGGGATGCATTGTGACAGCACAGGGGTTAAGAGAAGCAAGGATCCATTGTGACCCAATGGAGGCTAATAATCTAATGATCCCTTGTGACACCAGGGGGCGTAAAAGGGCCAGGGATGAATTGTGACAGCATGGGGCCCAATAGAAACAAGGAACCACTATGACACCATGGAGGCCAAGAATCAAATGATTCATTGTGACATCAAGTGGCCTAAAAGGGCATGGGATGCATGGTGACACCACAGGGGTTAAGAGAAGCAGGGAACCATTGTGACCCAATGCAGGCTAACAATCTAATGATCCCGTGTGACACCAATGGGCCTAAAAGGGGCAGGGATGAATTGTGAAAGCATGGGGCCCAAGTAAAACCTGGTACAATTATGCCACCATGGAGGCCAAGAATCAAATGATTCATTGTGACATCAAGTGGCCTAAAAGGGCATGAGATGCATTGTGACACCACAGGGGTTAAGAGAAGCAAGGAACCATTGTGACCCAATGCAGGCTAACAATCTAATGATCCCTTGTGGCACCAGGGGGCGCAAAAGCACCACGGATGAACTCTGACAGCATGGGGACCTATAGAAGCAAGGAACCATTATTTTCATAAATGAGCACAACAGGCTATATAGGCCAATTAGTTATCTAGTTTATTATAAAAGCTAAGGAAGCAAAGTTGCAGCGCTGGGCGACAGGGGAATCACCGCTCCACCAACTGCCGCACCGCGTGTGGTTATGACCCCCCCTTTTAAGCATCCGTAGTTTCCGTCGAGTCGCTCTTCCGGTTTCTTCTGCGCATGCTCACAGTCTTTGTCGAGTCATTCTTCCGGTGTCTTCTGCGCATGCACACAGCCCTTCCTCCTGATGGTCGGTGAGGAAGACCTATGAAAATCTTCTTCGGTCCTTTCCATGTTCTTCCCTTGACCCTGGGCTACAATGTTCTTAAGATAAGTTATGGTTAATTGTTATGGCAGTATTTGTTCTCTGTGGTTCTTTGTTAGTGACGTGAATGGACTATACACGTAGATCTGTACACGCAGATCTGCAGTTACATATTTATTTACATTTTATTCCTTTGATTAACAGTGAACATAAAGGTTAATTTCTCATTACAATCCCCCCTTCTTCTTTTTACTCTTTTTGTTCACTGTATCTCGCTAGTTCTTTCTTACTTAATTCTAGATAATCTTCTATCTTTTCTCCTTTTAGTGGTTCATATTTTGCTTTTATAAGCATTAAATGAGCAGCTTCTAATTTACTTTTAACTATATTGACAAGCTTGTTAAAAATGCATGGTCCAAAAGTTAGTGTTAAAATAAGTAATACTAAAGGTCCTGTTATAGTGGATAAGAGGGTTGCAAACCAAGGAGAGCTGTTAAACCAAGATTCGTACCAGCTCTGTTGAGCTTCTTTTTCTCTTTTTCGCTGTTCCAGCTGTTTCCGAAGCTCAGCCATAGTATCAATTACTATTCCATTATGGTCTGCATAGGTACAGCACTCTTCCCGCAAAGCTACACATAACCCCCCTTGTTGAAGGAACAACAAATCTAGCCCCCTCCTGTTCTGTAATACTACCTCTGAAAGGGATCTTACTGACTTGACTAGCCCATCTATTGCTTTTTCAATCCTGCTTAGATCTTCATCTACTGAGTCTCTTAAATTTTTCATTCCTTTTTGTTGGTTTACTAAGGAGGCTGCTCCTGTTCCTATTCCTGCGCCACTTATGCTTAGTAAGACAGCCACAGTGAGAGCCGTGAAAGGTTCCCTTTTGGATAAATGATGTTCAGGGGTGGTTTGATGTTTAAACATGTAGTCCTTTGGGTGGTATATAATTCGGGGAACTATCATAACTTGGATACAGTACTCGGATGTTGTATTAAAATCAAATATTGATATACACGGGGTTACTCCTAATGTACTACAAACCCATTTGGTATTTACAGCAGGGATTAACCATTTAGCAGGGTTGTTAGAGTCGACTACTGCTATTTTCATTTGACAGAGGTGATCTTTTTCTTTGGGTATATTTCCTATACACTTTCCCTTACCATTTACTTGTGCCATCGATATTCCTGGGGTACTTTCTTTTCCTTGTTTCCACAGGCATTCTCGTGGATTAGATCCATTAATGCGCTTAGGGTTTGCAGTGGATCCTAATGCTTCATAAAAAGGTGGGTTAATAGCATAGCATAGCCAGCATTCTTTAGTGAGATTTGGATATGTACTATTAAGTATTCCAAAGGTGGCTTGCATCACTTTCCAGAGGGTATTATATCCTTTATTAGATTGATTTTCGGGCACACTTTTGGTGTCATCGCTAATTTGTATTTTATTTTCCTTAGGAATCAACAGGTCGGTATTATTTTTCTTTTTTCTATTTCTTATTACTGGGTTAGGTCCCACTGGTTCTGGGTCATGTGGTACGGGTTCTTTTTTTATTAAGACTAGGGTTCCGGGGTCTTTTCCAGCTACATTCAATCTAACTCCCCAGGTTTTTCCTACTAACCATCCAGGATCTTGCGGATCCTGTATATGCAATTCTAGAAATTTACAAACTGTTCCGGTAGGATTTCCTCCAGCTGTATCAATGAAGTCATATCGTGTTGGCTTAGTACACCCTGAGGGACCCCACTTAATTTTCAAGTACCTGTCTGGGTTTGGTGGATTCCAAGCTCCCCCTGTAATAGTTTCACAACCCCAATAGGCACAATAATATTCTCCAGGGCGATTACAATACCCCTTTCCAGGGTTCGAGGCTGGGCACATATAAAAGGGGGCACTTCGATTTGGGTACCAATTTGGCCCTAAGAATCCTAGGGGCGTTCGAAATATGGGCGGGCCGATGGTAATATTTTCTCTAATAGTCCGTTGGTCTTCCCACCTTATCAATGACCACTTGAAGGGTTCATGGCTTTCTTGTTCACTTTTTACAAATTTTAATATTGTGATTAGGAATAGAACTGGGTGGAGTCTAATGCCAGGTTGGCGAGTACAATTAACTTTTTTAACTCCCGATGGGCCATTGCTATTACCCTCGTGCCTCTGGTATTTGAGAGTCATAAGCCTTTTTGCTGTTATTTTTATGCGAGGTCCCTTTTCCCCACATTCTATCCCTCTGCCTCGCTCGCCAACCAGGTTGCCACTAGCTGCGAGGAGTACCATCTTCACGGCAGCAAGGATATTTTTCAGGGGCAGGGTTTACTTTTCTCTTCCACTTCCTTTTGGAATGCTAATTTTGGTTTTTCAGCGGTGGAATGTTACACCTAACTTGCTTTACTTGCTTACGACACTTTACCAACACAATATCTGTGTTAAACGGTCCTGGAGGTTTGTTAGGGTGATAGCAATGTAGATTAGGATTAATTTTTGGTGTAGGGTTAAAGCAGTCGACTCACGCTGTTTTCCCAGCAGGGTTGACATACACTTCTGGGAGCCCTCCCCCACTGGCAGTGGACTCACCACAGTTCTTTGCAGATCCTGCAACAAAGCATGCAGATGGATAACACTGGCAGTCTAACCGACTACACCTTACTCTAATGGTATTATGTTTTGCATAACTATTTCCATTGTACAATTGTCTATTACATTCTAATCTAATAGGTTTATAATATGGCTGCTGAGCAAGTTTTGAGGTTTCAATTAACTCTTTTTGCAATGTTCAGTTATCCCCCACCTAAATGTCTCTTGTGTCCATTTATCAAGTTGTACTTCTTTTTAAAACAAGCTTTAAATCACTAGTCGGTTCTGCTTTCCAGTGAGTGTTATGTTCTTCAGAGAATTTAGAGGGATCTACTGGTCCTTTTATCCGACTGGCGTGGGTCCATCCTTTTTCTGTTGTTCGTACGGCAGTATCCGTAGTAAGCAGTACGAGATACAGTCCTTCCCACTTTGGAGTCAGCGGGTTTTCTTTCCAGCTTCGGATTAGAACCCAATCTCCGGGTTGTACCTGATGTAATACAAGATCTAAAGGTGGTCTCTGAGCCCACATTCCCTTTTCCCATAATTGCTTTTTGAACTTCATTAATACGGCCAGGTATTTATTAAGATGTAAATCACTAATATTGGGGTTGGTTTGTACTTTTTCTAGGTTGTATGGCATTCCGTATAGCATTTCAAACGGGGATATTCCCACATCTGCCCTTGGCTGGGTCTGAATATTGAGCAAGGCTAGTGGAACGCACTTTACCCATGATAATTTGGTTTCTAATACCAATTTGGTCAATTGTTTTTTTTTTTTTATTTCTCCATTCATCCTTTCTACCCTTCCTGAGCTTTGTGGGTGGTAAGGAGTATGCTTCTCCCATTTTATTCCAAGTGCTTCCGCTAGTTCTTGTGTTATTTTTGATGTAAAGTGCGGACCTTTATCTGAGTCAATAGTTTCAGGTACTCCGTACCTGGGCACTATTTCCTCGAGCAGGATTTTCACTACTGTCCGGGCTGTTTCCCTGCTAGTTGGGAATGCCTCCACGTAGTGGGTAAGGTGATCTACTATCACCAAAAGATACCTAGTTCGCCCCACTTTGGGGAGTTCTGTAAAGTCTATTTGCAAATTTGCGAATGGTCTTTTAGCCAATGGTCGCCCTCCTTGAGGTAATTTTCTTAAATTACTACGATTGACTCGTAAGCAGGTGGGGCAGTTTTTAGTAATGTATTTGGCCATATCGTGTAGTCCAATACTTATATATTTTGTGGCAAAATGATCAGCTAGCCCCTGAGCCCCCCAATGTGTGCTCTGGTGTAATTTATAAAGCACTCTCTGGGCTACTGCTTTGGGCAATACTTCTCGTCCATCTTCAGTTACTCACTTCCCGTTATTTTCTTTTATCCCCATTTTCCTTAACCTTTCTTTTTCTTCACTAGTAAATATCAGTTCTATATCTTCTTCCGGTGCCCCCCTAGATTGTGGTTTCTCTTGTAAAACCATCTCTCTCACTGCGGCCCGTTTTGCTTCTTGGTCAGCAGCATTGTTTCCCTTGCTTTTAAAGTCTATTCCTGCTTGGTGTCCTTTTAGGTGTACCACTGCTATTCTTTTTGGTCCCCTTAAGGCCTGCAACACTTCTGTTATAAGTTTTTGGTGAACTAGGCCTTTTCCCTGTGAATTTATTAGTCCCCTTTCTTCCCATAATTTCCCAAAGGTATGTATTACTCCGAACCCATATTTGGAGTCTGTATATATGGTTCCTTCTTTTCCCTTTAAGAGAGTCAAGGCTCGGAGTATAGCGTATAATTCACACGCTTGGGCTGACCATGACTTGTCTAAGGCTCCTGATTCTATTACTCGTAGATCTGTTCCCCCTATAATAGCGTATCCAGATTTTCTTTCTCCTCTCACTACCCGGGAGGATCCATCTATGAACAATTTTTCTCCTGTGTCTAATTCTTCTTCCTCTAAATCGGGCCTAATTTTTGTTTGTTCCTCTATGGTGGCTAAGCAGTCATGAATCAGGGGTCCCTGTTCTACTTCCCCATACAGGAAGGCAGCTGGGTTTTGTAAAGTGGTGGTCTCCAGGGTAAAACTTGGTGCTTCTAATAAGATTCCTTCATACTTTAGGAGCCTAGTATCCGATATCCATTTATCTGCTTTTTGTTGCATTACGCTTCGAATATTGTGAGGAGATAATACCTTTAGATTGCTATTAAAAGTGATTTTTCTAGCTTCTTCTACCAATAAGGCACATCCGGCTAATATCTGTAAGCATGTGGGCCAGCCTCTACTTACAGGGTCTAAAATTTTTGATAGATAAGCTACAGGTTTCTTCTTTCCTGCCCAGTCCTGGGCAAGTACTCCAAACGCAACTCCTTCTTCTATATTCACAAACAAAAAGAATGGTCTTTTTAAGTCTGGAAGACTTAAGACTGGAGCATGTACTAAACTCTCTTTTAATTCTTTGAACTTATCAGTGTTTTCTTGAGTCCACTTCATCAACCCCTCTTGGGTTAGTTTTTGATATAGAAATCTAGCTTTATTACTATAATTTTCGATCCATTGTCTACAATACCCAGTAAGACCTAAAATTTGTCGAATCTGCCTTTTGTTTTTAGGTATAGGCAGTGATAATATAGCCTGAATCCTCTCTGGGTTTATTTTCTTTTCACCTCTTTTTAGATAATGTCCTAAATATTTTACTTCTTCCTCTACAAATTGTAGCTTAGCTCTTGAGACTTTCAGACCCTTGAGTCCCAAGAAATTTAGGAGCTTTATGCTTTCTCTTCGCACTTTTTCTTCTGCTTTTCCTGCTAGCAACAAGTCATCAACATATTGTACTAGAGTTACTTCGGGATTTGTCTGATAGTCTGCTAAAATTTGCTCTAGTGCCTGTCCAAACAGATTTGGGGATTCCGTATTTCTCCCTGTGTCCGGGTCTTACTTCGAGTGATTGGTCCTGCATAACCTGAATGATCTGAGTCTGAATCTTCCTCTAGGGGTGCGTTAGGACCTATCGCTGCCCCCGGGACCTCGGGAGACAATGGAGGTGGTATATACGGAGGAGGGGCAATGAGGGTTTCCTCCAGCTTGTTCTCTTTCTTTTTCTTCTTATTATCTTGTGACTTCTCTGTGAGTTTAAAAATAAATATCTCGGGGCGACCTACCCAGACCTTCGTATACTCCCGCTCCTCATCGGAGGTTGGCTTTTTAGTATTTACCCAAATATTCAATTTTTGCTTAATCCAATCTTCTGATGACCCAAATACAGGCCAAAACACATTTTTAGAGATTTCTTTTCCACCCCAAACTTCTACATAGTAATGTATCATCTTAGCTTTGTCCTTCCCTCCCGTATCAGGAAAATGTTCCCAATTGTCCAGTAAAAATCCTAAAGGACTATCTCTAGGCACGGGAGGAAGCTTTACTTCTGCAGGAATCTTACTCTTCCCCTGCCCCATACTTCCGGAGTGCCTTCAATCACACTTTATGTAAAACACTCGCTTCCCCAGGTTCGTGGCCCAAGCCCTCGCGGGTCTATGGGAACCGCACTACTAAGGGTCCGCACTCACTTGGGGAATCTGGCTGCCAGTTCCCCTCTCACTCATACACACAATTTGCCACACTCCGGGATCCCAACCCCGCCCAGACGGTTTCCGAAATACTTACGCGTCCTGCGTCTTCGTCCGGACCTCGTGCACAAGACTTATAAGGGGTACCTGGGCCCTCAAATCCTCTTTGCTTCCTTCTCTTCCTCTGAGTTCGTCGGTCGGGATTAGGGCAACTTCCCCAGCCCCGGGAGCCACCAGACTGGTGGGGCGCACCCCCCGCGAACGGAGAATCACCACTTATCACCGATCCGAGTCACGGCACCAAGTTGTCATAAATGAGCACAACAGGCTATATAGGCCAATTAGTTATCTAGTTTATTATAAAAGCTAAGGAAGCAAAGTTGCAGCGCTGGGCGACAGGGGAATCACCGCTCCACCAACTGCCGCACCGCGTGTGGTTATGACCCCCCCCTTTTAAGCATCCGTAGTTTCCGTCGAGTCGCTCTTCCGGTTTCTTCTGCGCATGCTCACAGTCTTTGTCGAGTCATTCTTCCGGTGTCTTCTGCGCATGCACACAGCCCTTCCTCCTGATGGTCGGTGAGGAAGACCTATGAAAATCTTCTTCGGTCCTTTCTATGTTCTTCCCTTGACCCTGGGCAACAATGTTCTTAAAATAAGTTATGGTTAATTGTTATGGCAGTATTTGTTCTCTGTGGTTCTTTGTTAGTGACGTGAATGGACTATACACGTAGATCTGTACACGCAGATCTGCAGTTACATATTTATTTACATTTTATTCCTTTGATTAACAGTGAACATAAAGGTTAATTTCTCATTACAATTATGACACCATGAAGGCCAAGAATCAAATGGTTCATTGTAAGACCAAGTGGCCTAAAAGGGCTTGGAATGCATTGTGACAGCACAGAGGTTAAGAGAAGCGAGGAACCATTGTGACCCAATGCAGGCTAACAATCTAATGATCCCTTGTGGCACCAGGGGGTATAAAAAGGGCCAGGGATGGATTGTTACAGCACGGGGACCAATAGAAGCAAGGATCTATTATGCCACCGTGGAGGCCAAGAATCAAATGATTCATTGTGACATCAAGTGGCCTAAAAGGGCATGGGATGCATTGTGACACCACAGAGGTTAAGAGAAGCAAGGAACCATTGTGACCCGATGCAGGCTAACAATCTAATGATCCCTTGTGACACCAATGGGCCTAAAAGGGCCAGGGATGAATTGTTACAGCACGGGGACCAATAGAAGCAAGGATCTATTATGCCACCGTGGAGGCCAAGAATCAAATAATTGATTGTGACATCAAGTGGCTAGAAAGGGCATGGGATGCATTGTGGCAGCACAGGGGTTAAGAGAAGCAAGGATCCATTGTGACCCAATGGAGGCTAACAATCTAATGATCCCTTTTGACACCAATGGGCCTAAAAGGGGCAGGGATGTATTGTGAAAGCATGGGGCCCAATTAAAACCTGGTACAATTATGCCACCATGGAGGCCAAGAATCAAATGATTCATTGTGACATCAAGTGGCCTAAAAGGGCACGGGATGCATTGTGACCGCACAGGGGTTAAGAGAAGCAAGGAACCATTGTGACCCAATGCAGGCTAACAATCTAAGAATCCCTTTTGACACCAGCGGGCGCAAAAGGACCACGGATGAACTCTGACAGCATGGGGACCTATAGAAGCAAGGAACCATTATGACACCATGAAGGCCAAGAATGAAATGGTTCATTGTAAGACCAAGTGGCCTAAAAGGGCTTGGAATGCATTGTGACACCACAGAGGTTAAGAGAAGCGAGGAACCATTGTGACCCAATGCAGGCTAACAATCTAATGATCCCTTGTGACACCAGGGGTTATAAAAAGGCCCAGGGATGGATTGTTACAGCACGGGGACCAATAGAAGCAAGGATCTATTATGCCACCGTGGAGGCCAAGAATCAAATGATTCATTGTGACATCAAGTGGCCTAAAAGGGCATGGGATGCATTGTGACACCACAGGGGTTAAGAGAAGCAAGGATCCATTGTGACCCAATGGAGGCTAATAATCCCAGGATCCCATTTGACCCCAGGGGGCGTAAAAGGGCCAGGGATGAATTGTGACAGCATGGGGCCCAATAGAAACAAGGAACCATTATGACACCATGGAGGCCAAGAATCAAATGATTCATTGTGACATCAAGTGGCCTAAAAGGGCATG
Organism: Cinclus cinclus; assembly: GCF_963662255.1. NCBI lineage: Eukaryota > Metazoa > Chordata > Aves > Passeriformes > Cinclidae > Cinclus > Cinclus cinclus. Next base: position 607,377 of record NC_085051.1, on the reverse strand, counting down.
GGATGCATTGTGACACCACAGGGGTTAAGAAAAGCAAGGATCCATTTTGACCCAATGGAGGCTAACATTCTAATGATCCCTTTTGACACCAATGGGCCTAAAAGGGGCAGGGATATATTGTGAAAGCATGGGGCCCAATTAAAACCTGGTACAATTACGCCACCATGGAGGCCAAGAATCAAATGATTCATTGTGACATCAAGTGGCCTAAAAGGGCATGGGATGCATTGTGACACCACAGGGGTTAAGAGAAGCAAGGAACCATTGTGACCCAATGGAGGCTAAAAATCTAATGATCCCTTGTGACACCAATGGGCCTAAAAGGGGCAGGGATGAATTGTTACAGCACGGGGACCAATAGAAGCAAGGATCTATTATGCCACCATTGAGGCCAAGAATCAAATGATTCATTGTGACATCAAGTGGCCTAAAAGGGCATGGGATGCATTGTGACAGCACAGGGGTTAAGAGAAGCAAGGATCCATTGTGACCCAATGCAGGCTAACAATCTAATGATCCCTTGTGACACCAATGGGCCTAAAAGGGCCAGGGATGTATTGTGAAAGCATGGGGCCCAATTAAAACCTGGTACAATTACGCCACCAAGGAGGCCAAGAATCAAATGATTCGTTGTGACATCAAGTGGCCTAAAAGGGCATGGGATGCATTGTGACACCACAGGGGTTAAGAGAAGCAAGGAACCATTGTGACCCAATGCAGGCTAACAATCTAAGGATCCCTTTTGACACCAGCGGGCGCAAAAGGACCACGGATGAACTCTGACAGCATGGGGACCTATAGAAGCAAGGAACCATTATGACACCATGAAGGCCAAGAATCAAATGGTTCATTGTAAGACCAAGTGGCCTAAAAGGGCTTGGAATGCATTGTGACACCACAGAGGTTAAGAGAAGCGAGGAACCATTGTGACCCAATGCAGGCTAACAATCTAATGATCCCTTGTGACACCAGGGGGTATAAAAAGGGCCAGGGATGGATTGTTACAGCACGGGGACCAATAGAAGCAAGGATCTATTATGCCACCGTGGAGGCCAAGAATCAAATGATTCATTGTGACATCAAGTGGCCTAAAAGGGCATGGGATGCATTGTGACAGCACAGGGGTTAAGAGAAGCAAGGATCCATTGTGACCCAATGGAGGCTAATAATCCCAGGATCCCATTTGACACCAGGGGGCGTAAAAGGGCCAGGGATGAATTGTGACAGCATGGGGCCCAATAGAAACAAGGAACCATTATGACACCATGGAGGCCAAGAATCAAATGATTCATTGTGACATCAAGTGGCCTAAAAGGGCATGGGATGCATTGTGACACCACAGGGGTTAAGAGAAGCTAGGAACCATTGTGACCCAATGGAGGCTAACAATCTAATGATCCCTTGTGACACCAATGGGCCTAAAAGGGGCAGGGATGTATTGTGAAAGCATGGGGCCCAATTAAAACCTGGGACAATTACGCCACCATGGAGGCCAAGAATCAAATGATTCATTGTGACATCAAGTGGCCTAAAAGGGCATGGTATGCATGGTGACACCACAGAGGTTAAGAGAAGCAGGGAACCATTGTGACCCAATGCAGGCTAACAATCTAATGATCCCTTGTGACACCAATGGGCCTAAAAGGGTCAGGGATGAATTGTGAAAGAATGGGGCCCAAGTAAAACCTGGTACAATTATGCCACCATGGAGGCCAAGAATCAAATGATTCATTGTGACATCAAGTGGCCTAAAAGGGCATGGGATGCATTGTGACACCACAGGGGTTAAGAGAAGCAAGGATCCATTGTGACCCAATGGAGGCTAACAATCTAATGATCCCTTGTGACACCAATGGGCCTAAAAGGGGCAGGGATGTATTGTGAAAGCATGGGGCCCAATTAAAACCTGGGACAATTACGCCACCATGGAGGCCAAGAATCAAATGATTCATTGTGACATCAAGTGGCCTAAAAGGGCATGAGATGCATTGTGACACCACAGGGGTTAAGAGAAGCAAGGAACCATTGTGACCCAATGCAGGCTAACAATCTAATGATCCTTTGTGGCACCAGGGGGCGCAAAAGGACCACGGATGAACTCTGACAGCATGGGGACCTATAGAAGCAAGGAACCATTATGACACCTTGAAGGCCAACAATCAAATGGTTCATTGTAAGACCAAGTGGCCTAAAAGGGCTTGGAATGCATTGTGACACCACAGAGGTTAAGAGAAGCAAGGAACCATTGTAACGCAATGCAGGCTAACAATCTTATGATCCCTTGTGGCACCAGGGGGTATAAAAAGGGCCAGGGATGGATTGTTACAGCACGGGGACCAATAGAAGCAAGGATCTATTATGCCACCGTGGAGGCCAAGAATCAAATGATTCATTGTGACATCAAGTGGCCTAAAAGGGCATGGGATGCATTGTGACACCACAGGGGTTAAGAGAAGCAAGGATCCATTGTGACCCAATGCAGGCTAAAAATCTAATGATCCCGTGTGACACCAATGGGCCTAAAAGGGGCAGGGATGAATTGTTACAGCACGGGGACCAATAGAAGCAAGGATCTATTATGCCACCGTGGAGGCCAAGAATCAAATGATTCATTGTGACATCAAGTGGCCTAAAAGGGCATGGGATGCATTGTGACAGCACAGGGGTTAAGAGAAGCAAGGATCCATTGTGACCCAATGGAGGCTAACAATCTAATGATCCCTTTTGACACCAATGGGCCTAAAAGCGGCAGGGATGTATTGTGAAAGCATGGGGCCCAAGTAAAACCTGGTACAATTACGCCACCATGGAGGCCAAGAATCAAATGATTCATTGTGACATCAAGTGGCCTAAAAGGGCATGGGATGAATTGTGACACCACAGGGGTTAAGAGAAGCAAGGAACCATTGTGACCCAATGCAGGCTAACAATCTAATGATCCCTTGTGGCACCAGGGGGCGCAAAAGGACCACGGATGAACTCTGACAGCATGGGGACCTATAGAAGCAAGGAACCATTATGACACCATGAAGGCCAACAATCAAATGGTTCATTGTAAGACCAAGTGGCGTAAAAGGGCTTGGAATGCATTGTGACACCACAGGGGTTAAGAGAAGCAAGGAACCATTGTGACCCTATGCAGGCTAACAATCTAATGATCCCTTGTGGCACCAGGGCGTATAAAAAGGGCCACGGAGGGATTGTTACAGCACGGGGACCAATAGAAGCAAGGATCTATTATGCCACCGTGGAGGCCAAGAATCAAATGATTCATTGTGACATCAAGTGGCCTAAAAGGGCATGGGATGCATTGTGACAGCACCGGGGTTAAGAGAAGCAAGGATCCATTGTGACCCAATGGAGGCTAATAATCCCAGGATCCCATTTGACACCAGGGGGCGTAAAAGGGCCAGGGATGAATTGTGACAGCATGGGGCCCAATAGAAACAAGGAACCATTATGACACCATGGAGGCCAAGAATCAAATGATTCATTGTGACATCAAGTGGCCTAAAAGGGCATGGGATGCATGGTGACACCACAGAGGTTAAGAGAAGCAGGGAACCATTGTGACCCAATGCAGGCTAACAATCTAATGATCCCTTGTGACACCAATGGGCCTAAAAGGGCCAGGGATGAATTGTGAAAGCATGGGGCCCAAGTAAAACCTGGTACAATTATGCCACCATGGAGGCCAAGAATCAAATGATTCATTGTGACATCAAGTGGCCTAAAAGGGCATGAGATGCATTGTGACACCACAGGGGTTAAGAGCAGCAAGGATCCATTGTGACCCAATGGAGGCTAACAATCTAATGATCCCTTTTGACACCAATGGGCCTAAAAGGGGCAGGGATGTATTGTGAAAGCATGGGGCCCAATTAAAACCTGGTACAATTACGCCACCAAGGAGGCCAAGAATCAAATGATTCGTTGTGACATCAAGTGGCCTAAAAGGGCATGGGATGCATTGTGACACCACAGGGGTTAAGAGAAGCAAGGAACCATTGTGACCCAATGCAGGCTAACAATCTAAGGATCCCTTTTGACACCAGCGGGCGCAAAAGGACCACGGATGAACTCTGACAGCATGGGGACCTATAGAAGCAAGGAACCATTATGACACCATGAAGGCCAAGAATCAAATGGTTCATTGTAAGACCAAGTGGCCTAAAAGGGCTTGGAATGCATTGTGACAGCACAGAGGTTAAGAGAAGCGAGGAACCATTGTGACCCAATGCAGGCTAACAATCTAATGATCCCTTGTGACACCAGGGGGTATAAAAAGGGCCAGGGATGGATTGTTACAGCACGGGGACCAATAGAAGCAAGGATCTATTATGCCACCGTGGAGGCCAAGAATCAAATGATTCATTGTGACATCAAGTGGCCTAAAAGGGCATGGGATGCATTGTGACAGCACAGGGGTTAAGAGAAGCAAGGATCCATTGTGACCCAATGGAGGCTAATAATCCCAGGATCCCATTTGACACCAGGGGGCGTAAAAGGGCCAGGGATGAATTGTGACAGCATGGGGCCCAATAGAAACAAGGAACCATTATGACACCATGGAGGCCAAGAATCAAATGATTCATTGTGACATCAAGTGGCCTAAAAGGGCATGGGATGCATTGTGACACCACAGGGGTTAAGAGAAGCTAGGAACCATTGTGACCCAATGCAGACTAACAATCTAATGATCCCTTGTGGCACCAGGGGGTATAAAAAGGGCCAGGGATGGATTGTTACAGCACGGGGACCAATAGAAGCAAGGATCTATTATGCCACCGTGGAGGCCAAGAGTCAAATGATTCATTGTGACATCATGTGGCCTAAAAGGGCATGGGATGCATTGTGACACCACAGGGGTTAAGAGAAGCAAGGATCCATTGTGACCCAATGGAGGCTAATAATCCCAGGAACCCATTTGACACCAGGGGGCGTAAAAGGGCCAGGGATGAATTGTGACAGCATGGGGCCCAATAGAAACCAGGAACCATTATGACACCATGGAGGCCAAGAATCAAATGATTCATTGTGACATCAAGTGGCCTAAAAGGGCATGGAATGCATTGTGACACCACAGGGGTTAAGAGAAGCAAGGATCCATTGTGACCCAATGCAGGCTAAAAATCTAATGATCCCTTGTGACACCAATGGGCCTAAAAGGGGCAGGGATGAATTGTTACAGCACGGGGACCAATAGAAGCAAGGATCTATTATGCCACCATTGAGGCCAAGAATCAAATGATTCATTGTGACATCAAGTGGCCTAAAAGGGCATGGGATGCATTGTGACAGCACAGGGGTTAAGAGAAGCAAGGATCCATTGTGACCCAATGCAGGCTAACAATCTAATGATCCCTTGTGACACCAATGGGCCTAAAAGGGCCAGGGATGTATTGTGAAAGCATGGGGCCCAATTAAAACCTGGTACAATTACGCCACTAAGGAGGCCAAGAATCAAATGATTCGTTGTGACATCAAGTGGCCTAAAAGGGCATGGGATGCATTGTGACACCACAGGGGTTAAGAGAAGCAAGGAACCATTGTGACCCAATGCAGGCTAACAATCTAAGGATCCCTTTTGACACCAGCGGGCGCAAAAGGACCACGGATGAACTCTGACAGCATGGGGACCTATAGAAGCAAGGAACCATTATGACACCATGAAGGCCAAGAATCAAATGGTTCATTGTAAGACCAAGTGGCCTAAAAGGGCTTGGAATGCATTGTGACACCACAGAGGTTAAGAGAAGCGAGGAACCATTGTGACCCAATGCAGGCTAACAATCTAATGATCCCTTGTGACACCAGGGGGTATAAAAAGGGCCAGGGATGGATTGTTACAGCACGGGGACCAATAGAAGCAAGGATCTATTATGCCACCGTGGAGGCCAAGAATCAAATGATTCATTGTGACATCAAGTGGCCTAAAAGGGCATGGGATGCATTGTGACAGCACAGGGGTTAAGAGAAGCAAGGATCCATTGTGACCCAATGGAGGCTAATAATCCCAGGATCCCATTTGACACCAGGGGGCGTAAAAGGGCCAGGGATGAATTGTGACAGCATGGGGCCCAATAGAAACAAGGAACCATTATGACACCATGGAGGCCAAGAATCAAATGATTCATTGTGACATCAAGTGGCCTAAAAGGGCATGGGATGCATTGTGACACCACAGGGGTTAAGAGAAGCTAGGAACCATTGTGACCCAATGCAGACTAACAATCTAATGATCCCTTGTGGCACCAGGGGGTATAAAAAGGGCCAGGGATGGATTGTTACAGCACGGGGACCAATAGAAGCAAGGATCTATTATGCCACCGTGGAGGCCAAGAGTCAAATGATTCATTGTGACATCATGTGGCCTAAAAGGGCATGGGATGCATTGTGACACCACAGGGGTTAAGAGAAGCAAGGATCCATTGTGACCCAATGGAGGCTAATAATCCCAGGAACCCATTTGACACCAGGGGGCGTAAAAGGGCCAGGGATGAATTGTGACAGCATGGGGCCCAATAGAAACAAGGAACCATTATGACACCATGGAGGCCAAGAATCAAATGATTCATTGTGACATCAAGTGGCCTAAAAGGGCATGGGATGCATTGTGACACCACAGGGGTTAAGAGAAGCAAGGATCCATTGTGACCCAATGGAGGCTAACAATCTAATGATCCCTTGTGACACCAATGGGCCTAAAAGGGGCAGGGATGTATTGTGAAAGCATGGGGCCCAATTAAAACCTGGGACAATTACGCCACCATGGAGGCCAAGAATCAAATGATTCATTGTGACATCAAGTGGCCTAAAAGGGCATGGTATGCATGGTGACACCACAGAGGTTAAGAGAAGCAGGGAACCATTGTGACCCAATGCAGGCTAACAATCTAATGATCCCTTGTGACACCAATGGGCCTAAAAGGGTCAGGGATGAATTGTGAAAGAATGGGGCCCAAGTAAAACCTGGTACAATTATGCCACCATGGAGGCCAAGAATCAAATGATTCATTGTGACATCAAGTGGCCTAAAAGGGCATGAGATGCATTGTGACACCACAGGGGTTAAGAGAAGCAAGGAACCATTGTGACCCAATGCAGGCTAACAATCTAATGATCCTTTGTGGCACCAGGGGGCGCAAAAGGACCACGGATGAACTCTGACAGCATGGGGACCTATAGAAGCAAGGAACCATTATGACACCTTGAAGGCCAACAATCAAATGGTTCATTGTAAGACCAAGTGGCCTAAAAGGGCTTGGAATGCATTGTGACACCACAGAGGTTAAGAGAAGCAAGGAACCATTGTAACGCAATGCAGGCTAACAATCTTATGATCCCTTGTGGCACCAGGGGGTATAAAAAGGGCCAGGGATGGATTGTTACAGCACGGGGACCAATAGAAGCAAGGATCTATTATGCCACCGTGGAGGCCAAGAATCAAATGATTCATTGTGACATCAAGTGGCCTAAAAGGGCATGGGATGCATTGTGACACCACAGGGGTTAAGAGAAGCAAGGATCCATTGTGACCCAATGGATTCTAATAATCCCAGGAACCCATTTGACAACACAGGGCGTAAAAGGGCCAGGGATGAATTGTGACAGCATGGGGCCCAATAGAAACAAGGAACCATTATGACACCATGAAGGCCAAGAATCAAATGATTCATTGTGACATCAAGTGGCCTAAAAGGGCATGGGATGCATTGTGACACCACAGGGGTTAAGAGAAGCAAGGAACCATTGTGACCCAATGCAGGCTAAAAATCTAATGATCCCGTGTGACACCAATGGGCCTAAAAGGGGCAGGGATGAATTGTTACAGCACGGGGACCAATAGAAGCAAGGATCTATTATGCCACCGTGGAGGCCAAGAATCAAATGATTCATTGTGACATCAAGTGGCCTAAAAGGGCATGGGATGCATTGTGACAGCACAGGGGTTAAGAGAAGCAAGGATCCATTGTGACCCAATGGAGGCTAACAATCTAATGATCCCTTTTGACACCAATGGGCCTAAAAGGGCCAGGGATGTATTGTGAAAGCATGGGGCCCAATTAAAACCTGGTACAATTACGCCACCATGGAGGCCAAGAATCAAATGATTCATTGTGACATCAAGTGGCCTAAAAGGGCATGGGATGCATTGTGACAGCACAGGGTTTAAGAGAAGCAAGGAACCATTGTGACCCAATGCAGGCTAACAATCTAATGATCCCTTGTGGCACCAGAGGGCTCAAAAGGACCACGGATGAACTCTGACAGCATGGGGACCTATAGAAGCAAGGAACCATTATGACACCATGAAGGCCAAGAATCAAATGGTTCATTGTAAGACCAAGTGGCCTAAAAGGGCTTGGAATGCATTGTGACAGCACAGAGGTTAAGAGAAGCGAGGAACCATTGTGACCCAATGCAGGCTAACAATCTAATGATCCCTTGTGGCACCAGGGGGTATAAAAAGGGCCAGGGATGGATTGTTACAGCACGGGGACCAATAGAAGCAAGGATCTATTATGCCACCGTGGAGGCCAAGAATCAAATGATTCATTGTGACATCAAGTGGCCTAAAAGGGCATGGGATGCATTGTGACAGCACAGGGGTTAAGAGAAGCAAGGATCCATTGTGACCCAATGGAGGCTAATAATCCCAGGATCCCATTTGACACCAGGGGCCGTAAAAGGGCCAGGGATGAATTGTGACAGCATGGGGCCCAATAGAAACAAGGAACCATTATGACACCATGGAGGCCAAGAATCAAATGATTCATTGTGACATCAAGTGGCCTAAAAGGGCATGGGATGCATTGTGACACCACAGGGGTTAAGAGAAGCTAGGAACCATTGTGACCCAATGCAGACTAACAATCTAATGATCCCTTGTGGCACCAGGGGGTATAAAAAGGGCCAGGGATGGATTGTTACAGCACGGGGACCAATAGAAGCAAGGATCTATTATGCCACCGTGGAGGCCAAGAGTCAAATGATTCATTGTGACATCATGTGGCCTAAAAGGGCATGGGATGCATTGTGACACCACAGGGGTTAAGAGAAGCAAGGATCCATTGTGACCCAATGGAGGCTAATAATCCCAGGAACCCATTTGACACCAGGGGGCGTAAAAGGGCCAGGGATGAATTGTGACAGCATGGGGCCCAATAGAAACAAGGAACCATTATGACACCATGGAGGCCAAGAATCAAATGATTCATTGTGACATCAAGTGGCCTAAAAGGGCATGGAATGCATTGTGACACCACAGGGGTTAAGAGAAGCAAGGATCCATTGTGACCCAATGCAGGCTAAAAATCTAATGATCCCTTGTGACACCAATGGGCCTAAAAGGGCCAGGGATGAATTGTTACAGCACGGGGACCAATAGAAGCAAGGGTCTATTATGCCACCATGGAGGCCAAGAATCAAATGATTCATTGTGACATCAAGTGGCCTAAAAGGGCATGGGATGCATTGTGACAGCACAGGGGTTAAGAGAAGCAAGGATCCATTGTGACCCAATGGAGGCTAACAATCTAATGATCCCTTGTGACACCAATGGGCCTAAAAGGGGCAGGGATGTATTGTGAAAGCATGGGGCCCAATTAAAACCTGGTACAATTACGCCACGATGGAGGCCAAGAATCAAATGATTCATTGTGACATCAAGTGGCCTAAAAGGGCATGGGATGCATTGTGACAGCACAGGGGTTAAGAGAAGCAAGGAACCATTGTGACCCAATGCAGGCTAACAATCTAATGATCCCTTGTGGCACCAGAGGGCTCAAAAGGACCACGGATGAACTCTGACAGCATGGGGACCTATAGAAGCAAGGAACCATTATGACACCATGAAGGCCAAGAATCAAATGGTTCATTGTAAGACCAAGTGGCCTAAAAGGGCTTGGAATGCATTGTGACAGCACAGAGGTTAAGAGAAGCGAGGAACCATTGTGACCCAATGCAGGCTAACAATCTAATGATCCCTTGTGGCACCAGGGGGTATAAAAAGGGCCAGGGATGGATTGTTACAGCACGGGGACCAATAGAAGCAAGGATCTATTATGCCACCGTGGAGGCCAAGAATCAAATGATTCATTGTGACATCAAGTGGCCTAAAAGGGCATGGGATGCATTGTGACAGCACAGGGGTTAAGAGAAGCAAGGATCCATTGTGACCCAATGGAGGCTAATAATCCCAGGATCCCATTTGACACCAGGGGCCGTAAAAGGGCCAGGGATGAATTGTGACAGCATGGGGCCCAATAGAAACCAGGAACCATTATGACACCATGGAGGCCAAGAATCAAATGATTCATTGTGACATCAAGTGGCCTAAAAGGGCATGGGATGCATTGTGACACCACAGGGGTTAAGAGAAGCTAGGAACCATTGTGACCCAATGCAGACTAACAATCTAATGATCCCTTGTGGCACCAGGGGGTATAAAAAGGGCCAGGGATGGATTGTTACAGCACGGGGACCAATAGAAGCAAGGATCTATTATGCCACCGTGGAGGCCAAGAGTCAAATGATTCATTGTGACATCATGTGGCCTAAAAGGGCATGGGATGCATTGTGACAGCACAGGGGTTAAGAGAAGCAAGGATCCATTGTGACCCAATGGAGGCTAATAATCCCAGGAACCCATTTGACACCAGGGGGCGTAAAAGGGCCAGGGATGAATTGTGACAGCATGGGGCCCAATAGAAACAAGGAACCATTATGACACCATGGAGGCCAAGAATCAAATGATTCATTGTGACATCAAGTGGCCTAAAAGGGCATGGAATGCATTGTGACACCACAGGGGTTAAGAGAAGCAAGGATCCATTGTGACCCAATGCAGGCTAAAAATCTAATGATCCCTTGTGACACCAATGGGCCTAAAAGGGCCAGGGATGAATTGTTACAGCACGGGGACCAATAGAAGCAAGGATCTATTATGCCACCATGGAGGCCAAGAATCAAATGATTCATTGTGACATCAAGTGGCCTAAAAGGGCATGGGATGCATTGTGACAGCACAGGGGTTAAGAGAAGCAAGGATCCATTGTGACCCAATGGAGGCTAACAATCTAATGATCCCTTGTGACACCAATGGGCCTAAAAGGGGCAGGGATGTATTGTGAAAGCATGGGGCCCAATTAAAACCTGGTACAATTACGCCACCATGGAGGCCAAGAATCAAATGATTCATTGTGACATCAAGTGGCCTAAAAGGGCATGGTATGCATGGTGACACCACAGAGGTTAAGAGAAGCAGGGAACCATTGTGACCCAATGCAGGCTAACAATCTAATGATCCCTTGTGACACCAATGGGCCTAAAAGGGTCAGGGATGAATTGTGAAAGAATGGGGCCCAAGTAAAACCTGGTACAATTATGCCACCATGGAGGCCAAGAATCAAATGATTCATTGTGACATCAAGTGGCCTAAAAGGGCATGAGTTGCATTGTGACACCACAGGGGTTAAGAGAAGCAAGGAACCATTGTGACCCAATGCAGGCTAACAATCTAATGATCCTTTGTGGCACCAGGGGGCGCAAAAGGACCACGGATGAACTCTGACAGCATGGGGACCTATAGAAGCAAGGAACCATTATGACACCTTGAAGGCCAACAATCAAATGGTTCATTGTAAGACCAAGTGGCCTAAAAGGGCTTGGAATGCATTGTGACACCACAGAGGTTAAGAGAAGCAAGGAACCATTGTAACGCAATGCAGGCTAACAATCTTATGATCCCTTGTGGCACCAGGGGGTATAAAAAGGGCCAGGGATGGATTGTTACAGCACGGGGACCAATAGAAGCAAGGATCTATTATGCCACCGTGGAGGCCAAGAATCAAATGATTCATTGTGACATCAAGTGGCCTAAAAGGGCATGGGATGCATTGTGACACCACAGGGGTTAAGAGAAGCAAGGATCCATTGTGACCCAATGGATTCTAATAATCCCAGGAACCCATTTGACAACACAGGGCGTAAAAGGGCCAGGGATGAATTGTGACAGCATGGGGCCCAATAGAAACAAGGAACCATTATGACACCATGGAGGCCAAGAATCAAATGATTCATTGTGACATCAAGTGGCCTAAAAGGGCATGGGATGCATTGTGACACCACAGGGGTTAAGAGAAGCAAGGAACCATTGTGACCCAATGCAGGCTAAAAATCTAATGATCCCGTGTGACACCAATGGGCCTAAAAGGGGCAGGGATGAATTGTTACAGCACGGGGACCAATAGAAGCAAGGATCTATTATGCCACCGTGGAGGCCAAGAATCAAATGATTCATTGTGACATCAAGTGGCCTAAAAGGGCATGGGATGCATTGTGACAGCACAGGGGTTAAGAGAAGCAAGGATCCATTGTGACCCAATGCAGGCTAACAATCTAATGATCCCTTTTGACACCAATGGGCCTAAAAGCGTCAGGGATGTATTGTGAAAGCATGGGGCCCAAGTAAAACCTGGTACAATTACGCCACCATGGAGGCCAAGAATCAAATGATTCATTGTGACATCAAGTGGCCTAAAAGGGCATGGGATGAATTGTGACACCACAGGGGTTAAGAGAAGCAAGGAACCATTGTGACCCAATGCAGGCTAACAATCTAATGATCCCTTGTGGCACCAGGGGGCGCAAAAGGACCACGGATGAACTCTGACAGCATGGGGACCTATAGAAGCAAGGAACCATTATGACACCATGAAGGCCAACAATCAAATGGTTCATTGTAAGACCAAGTGGCGTAAAAGGGCTTGGAATGCATTGTGACACCACAGGGGTTAAGAGAAGCAAGGAACCATTGTGACCCTATGCAGGCTAACAATCTAATGATCCCTTGTGGCACCAGGGCGTATAAAAAGGGCCACGGATGGATTGTTACAGCACGGGGACCAATAGAAGCAAGGATCTATTATGCCACCGTGGAGGCCAAGAATCAAATGATTCATTGTGACATCAAGTGGCCTAAAAGGGCATGGGATGCATTGTGACACCACAGGGGTTAAGAGAAGCAAGGATCCATTGTGACCCAATGGAGGCTAATAATCCCAGGAACCCATTTGACACCAGGGGGCGTAAAAGGGCCAGGGATGAATTGTGACAGCATGGGGCCCAATAGAAACAAGGAACCATTATGACACCATGGAGGCCAAGAATCAAATGATTCATTGTGACATCAAGTGGCCTAAAAGGGCATGGAATGCATTGTGACACCACAGGGGTTAAGAGAAGCAAGGATCCATTGTGACCCAATGCAGGCTAAAAATCTAATGATCCCTTGTGACACCAATGGGCCTAAAAGGGCCAGGGATGAATTGTTACAGCACGGGGACCAATAGAAGCAAGGATCTATTATGCCACCATGGAGGCCAAGAATCAAATGATTCATTGTGACATCAAGTGGCCTAAAAGGGCATGGGATGCATTGTGACAGCACAGGGGTTAAGAGAAGCAAGGATCCATTGTGACCCAATGGAGGCTAACAATCTAATGATCCCTTGTGACACCAATGGGCCTAAAAGGGGCAGGGATGTATTGTGAAAGCATGGGGCCCAATTAAAACCTGGTACAATTACGCCACCATGGAGGCCAAGAATCAAATGATTCATTGTGACATCAAGTGGCCTAAAAGGGCATGGGATGCATTGTGACAGCACAGGGTTTAAGAGAAGCAAGGAACCATTGTGACCCAATGCAGGCTAACAATCTAATGATCCCTTGTGGCACCAGAGGGCTCAAAAGGACCACGGATGAACTCTGACAGCATGGGGACCTATAGAAGCAAGGAACCATTATGACACCATGAAGGCCAAGAATCAAATGGTTCATTGTAAGACCAAGTGGCCTAAAAGGGCTTGGAATGCATTGTGACAGCACAGAGGTTAAGAGAAGCGAGGAACCATTGTGACCCAATGCAGGCTAACAATCTAATGATCCCTTGTGGCACCAGGGGGTATAAAAAGGGCCAGGGATGGATTGTTACAGCACGGGGACCAATAGAAGCAAGGATCTATTATGCCACCGTGGAGGCCAAGAATCAAATGATTCATTGTGACATCAAGTGGCCTAAAAGGGCATGGGATGCATTGTGACAGCACAGGGGTTAAGAGAAGCAAGGATCCATTGTGACCCAATGGAGGCTAATAATCCCAGGATCCCATTTGACACCAGGGGCCGTAAAAGGGCCAGGGATGAATTGTGACAGCATGGGGCCCAATAGAAACCAGGAACCATTATGACACCATGGAGGCCAAGAATCAAATGATTCATTGTGACATCAAGTGGCCTAAAAGGCCATGGGATGCATTGTGACACCACAGGGGTTAAGAGAAGCTAGGAACCATTGTGACCCAATGCAGACTAACAATCTAATGATCCCTTGTGGCACCAGGGGGTATAAAAAGGGCCAGGGATGGATTGTTACAGCACGGGGACCAATAGAAGCAAGGATCTATTATGCCACCGTGGAGGCCAAGAGTCAAATGATTCATTGTGACATCATGTGGCCTAAAAGGGCATGGGATGCATTGTGACAGCACAGGGGTTAAGAGAAGCAAGGATCCATTGTGACCCAATGGAGGCTAATAATCCCAGGAACCCATTTGACACCAGGGGGCGTAAAAGGGCCAGGGATGAATTGTGACAGCATGGGGCCCAATAGAAACAAGGAACCATTATGACACCATGGAGGCCAAGAATCAAATGATTCATTGTGACATCAAGTGGCCTAAAAGGGCATGGAATGCATTGTGACACCACAGGGGTTAAGAGAAGCAAGGATCCATTGTGACCCAATGCAGGCTAAAAATCTAATGATCCCTTGTGACACCAATGGGCCTAAAAGGGCCAGGGATGAATTGTTACAGCACGGGGACCAATAGAAGCAAGGATCTATTATGCCACCATGGAGGCCAAGAATCAAATGATTCATTGTGACATCAAGTGGCCTAAAAGGGCATGGGATGCATTGTGACAGCACAGGGGTTAAGAGAAGCAAGGATCCATTGTGACCCAATGGAGGCTAACAATCTAATGATCCCTTGTGACACCAATGGGCCTAAAAGGGGCAGGGATGTATTGTGAATGCATGGGGCCCAATTAAAACCTGGTACAATTACGCCACCATGGAGGCCAAGAATCAAATGATTCATTGTGACATCAAGTGGCCTAAAAGGGCATGGTATGCATGGTGACACCACAGAGGTTAAGAGAAGCAGGGAACCATTGTGACCCAATGCAGGCTAACAATCTAATGATCCCTTGTGACACCAATGGGCCTAAAAGGGTCAGGGATGAATTGTGAAAGAATGGGGCCCAAGTAAAACCTGGTACAATTATGCCACCATGGAGGCCAAGAATCAAATGATTCATTGTGACATCAAGTGGCCTAAAAGGGCATGAGTTGCATTGTGACACCACAGGGGTTAAGAGAAGCAAGGAACCATTGTGACCCAATGCAGGCTAACAATCTAATGATCCTTT
This sequence comes from Cinclus cinclus, assembly GCF_963662255.1. Taxonomy (NCBI): domain Eukaryota; kingdom Metazoa; phylum Chordata; class Aves; order Passeriformes; family Cinclidae; genus Cinclus; species Cinclus cinclus. The sequence goes on along the minus strand of NC_085051.1, from coordinate 591,879 downwards.
GTGGCACCAGGGGGCGCAAAAGGACCACGGATGAACTCTGACAGCATGGGGACCTATAGAAGCAAGGAACCATTATGACACCTTGAAGGCCAACAATCAAATGGTTCATTGTAAGACCAAGTGGCCTAAAAGGGCTTGGAATGCATTGTGACACCACAGAGGTTAAGAGAAGCAAGGAACCATTGTAACGCAATGCAGGCTAACAATCTTATGATCCCTTGTGGCACCAGGGGGTATAAAAAGGGCCAGGGATGGATTGTTACAGCACGGGGACCAATAGAAGCAAGGATCTATTATGCCACCGTGGAGGCCAAGAATCAAATGATTCATTGTGACATCAAGTGGCCTAAAAGGGCATGGGATGCATTGTGACACCACAGGGGTTAAGAGAAGCAAGGATCCATTGTGACCCAATGGATTCTAATAATCCCAGGAACCCATTTGACAACACAGGGCGTAAAAGGGCCAGGGATGAATTGTGACAGCATGGGGCCCAATAGAAACAAGGAACCATTATGACACCATGGAGGCCAAGAATCAAATGATTCATTGTGACATCAAGTGGCCTAAAAGGGCATGGGATGCATTGTGACACCACAGGGGTTAAGAGAAGCAAGGAACCATTGTGACCCAATGCAGGCTAAAAATCTAATGATCCCGTGTGACACCAATGGGCCTAAAAGGGGCAGGGATGAATTGTTACAGCACGGGGACCAATAGAAGCAAGGATCTATTATGCCACCGTGGAGGCCAAGAATCAAATGATTCATTGTGACATCAAGTGGCCTAAAAGGGCATGGGATGCATTGTGACAGCACAGGGGTTAAGAGAAGCAAGGATCCATTGTGACCCAATGCAGGCTAACAATCTAATGATCCCTTTTGACACCAATGGGCCTAAAAGCGGCAGGGATGTATTGTGAAAGCATGGGGCCCAAGTAAAACCTGGTACAATTACGCCACCATGGAGGCCAAGAATCAAATGATTCATTGTGACATCAAGTGGCCTAAAAGGGCATGGGATGAATTGTGACACCACAGGGGTTAAGAGAAGCAAGGAACCATTGTGACCCAATGCAGGCTAACAATCTAATGATCCCTTGTGGCACCAGGGGGCGCAAAAGGACCACGGATGAACTCTGACAGCATGGGGACCTATAGAAGCAAGGAACCATTATGACACCATGAAGGCCAACAATCAAATGGTTCATTGTAAGACCAAGTGGCGTAAAAGGGCTTGGAATGCATTGTGACACCACAGGGGTTAAGAGAAGCAAGGAACCATTGTGACCCTATGCAGGCTAACAATCTAATGATCCCTTGTGGCACCAGGGCGTATAAAAAGGGCCACGGATGGATTGTTACAGCACGGGGACCAATAGAAGCAAGGATCTATTATGCCACCGTGGAGGCCAAGAATCAAATGATTCATTGTGACATCAAGTGGCCTAAAAGGGCATGGGATGCATTGTGACAGCACCGGGGTTAAGAGAAGCAAGGATCCATTGTGACCCAATGGAGGCTAATAATCCCAGGATCCCATTTGACACCAGGGGGCGTAAAAGGGCCAGGGATGAATTGTGACAGCATGGGGCCCAATAGAAACAAGGAACCATTATGACACCATGGAGGCCAAGAATCAAATGATTCATTGTGACATCAAGTGGCCTAAAAGGGCATGGGATGCATGGTGACACCACAGAGGTTAAGAGAAGCAGGGAACCATTGTGACCCAATGCAGGCTAACAATCTAATGATCCCTTGTGACACCAATGGGCCTAAGAGGGCCAGGGATGAATTGTGAAAGCATGGGGCCCAAGTAAAACCTGGTACAATTATGCCACCATGGAGGCCAAGAATCAAATGATTCATTGTGACATCAAGTGGCCTAAAAGGGCATGAGATGCATTGTGACACCACAGGGGTTAAGAGCAGCAAGGATCCATTGTGACCCAATGGAGGCTAACAATCTAATGATCCCTTTTGACACCAATGGGCCTAAAAGGGGCAGGGATGTATTGTGAAAGCATGGGGCCCAATTAAAACCTGGTACAATTACGCCACGATGGAGGCCAAGAATCAAATGATTCATTGTGACATCAAGTGGCCTAAAAGGGCATGGGATGCATTGTGACAGCACAGGGTTTAAGAGAAGCAAGGAACCATTGTGACCCAATGCAGGCTAACAATCTAATGATCCCTTGTGGCACCAGAGGGCTCAAAAGGACCACGGATGAACTCTGACAGCATGGGGACCTATAGAAGCAAGGAACCATTATGACACCATGAAGGCCAAGAATCAAATGGTTCATTGTAAGACCAAGTGGCCTAAAAGGGCTTGGAATGCATTGTGACAGCACAGAGGTTAAGAGAAGCGAGGAACCATTGTGACCCAATGCAGGCTAACAATCTAATGATCCCTTGTGGCACCAGGGGGTATAAAAAGGGCCAGGGATGGATTGTTACAGCACGGGGACCAATAGAAGCAAGGATCTATTATGCCACCGTGGAGGCCAAGAATCAAATGATTCATTGTGACATCAAGTGGCCTAAAAGGGCATGGGATGCATTGTGACAGCACAGGGGTTAAGAGAAGCAAGGATCCATTGTGACCCAATGGAGGCTAATAATCCCAGGATCCCATTTGACACCAGGGGCCGTAAAAGGGCCAGGGATGAATTGTGACAGCATGGGGCCCAATAGAAACAAGGAACCATTATGACACCATGGAGGCCAAGAATCAAATGATTCATTGTGACATCAAGTGGCCTAAAAGGGCATGGGATGCATTGTGACACCACAGGGGTTAAGAGAAGCACGGAACCATTGTGACCCAATGCAGGCTAACAATCTAATGATCCTTTGTGGCACCAGGGGGTGCAAAAGGACCACGGATGAACTCTGACAGCATGGGGACCTATAGAAGCAAGGAACCATTATGACACCATGTAGGCCAAGAATCAAATGGTTCATTGTAAGACCAAGTGGCCTGAAAGGGCTTGGAATGCATTGTGACAGCACAGAGGTTAAGAGAAGCAAGGAACCATTGTGACCCAATGCAGGCTAACAATCTAATGATCCCTTGTGACACCATTGGGCCTAAAAGGGGCAGGGATGAATTGTGAAAGCATGGGGCCCAAGTAAAACCTGGTACAATTATGACACCATGGAGGCCAAGAATCAAATGATTCATTGTGACATCAAGTGGCCTAAAAGGGCATGGGATGCATTGTGACACCACAGGGGTTAAGAGAAGCATGGAACCATTGTAACGCAATGCAGGCTAACAAACTAAGAATCCCTTTTGACACCAGGGGGCGCAAAAGGACCACGGATGAACCTTGACAGCCTGGGGACCTATAGAAGCAAGGAACCATTATGACACCATGAAGGCCAAGAATCAAATGGTTCATTGTAAGACCAAGTGGCCTGAAAGGGCTTGGAATGCATTGTGACACCACAGAGGTTAAGAGAAACAAGGAACCATTGTGACCCAATGCAGGCTAACACTCTAATGATCCCTTGTGGCACCAGGGGGTATTAAAAGTGCCAGGGATGGATTGTTACAGCACGGGCACCAATAGAAGCAAGGATCTATTCTGCCACCGTGGAGGCCAAGAATCAAATGATTCATTGTGACATCAAGTGGCCTAAAAGGGCATGGGATGCATTGTGACAGCACAGGGGTTAAGAGAAGCAAGGATCCATTGTGACCCAATGGAGGCTAATAATCCCAGGATCCCATTTGACACCAGGGGGCGTAAAAGGGCCAGGGATGAATTGTGACAGCATGGGGCCCAATAGAAACAAGGAACCATTATGACACCATGGAGGCCAAGAATCAAATGATTCATTGTGACATCAAGTGGCCTAAAATTGCATGGGATGCATTGTGACACCACAGGGGTTAAGAGAAGCAAGGAACCATAGTGACCCAATGCAGGCTAACAATCTAATGATCCCTTGTGACACTAATGGGCCTAAAAGGGCAAGGGATGAATTGTTACAGCACGGGGACCAATAGAAGCAAGGATCTATTATGCCACCATGGAGGCCAAGAATCAAATAATTCATTGTGACATCATGTGGCCTAAAAGGGCATGGGATGCATTGTGACAGCACAGGGGTTAAGAGAAGCAACGATCCATTGTGACCCAATGCAGGCTAACAATCTAAGAATCCCTTTTGACACCAGGCGGCGCAAAAGCACCACGGATGAACTCTGACAGCATGGGGACCTATAGAAGCAAGGAACCATTATGACACCATGAAGGCCAAGAATCAAATGGTTCATTGTGACGTCAAGTGGCCTAAAAGGGCATGGGATGCATTGTGACACCACAGGGGTTAAGAGAAGCAAGGAACCATTGTGACCCAATGCAGGCTAACAATCTAAGAATCCCTTTTGAAACCAGCGGGCGCAAAAGGACCACGGATGAACTCTGACAGCATGGGGACCTATAGAAGCAAGGAACCATTATGACACCATGAAGGCCAAGAATCAAATGGTTCATTGTGACATCAAGTGGCCTAAAAGGGCATGGGATGCATTTTGACAGCACAGGGGTTAAGAGAAGCAAGGAACCATTGTGACCCAATGGAGGATAACAATCTTTTGATCCGTTTTGACACCAATGGGCCTAAAGGTGGCAGGGATGTATTGTGAAAGCATGGGGCCCAATTAAAACCTGGTACAATTACGCCACCATGGAGGCCAAGAATCAAATGATTCATTGTGACATCAAGTGGCCTAAAAGGGCATGGGATGCATTGTGACAGCACAGGGGTTAAGAGAAGCAAGGATCCATTGTGACCCAATGGAGGCTAATAATCCCAGGATCCCATTTGACACCAGGGGGCGTAAAAGGGCCAGGGATGAATTGTGACAGCATGGGGCCCAATAGAAACAAGGAACCATTATGACACCATGGAGGCCAAGAATCAAATGATTCATTGTGACATCAAGTGGCCTAAAATTGCATGGGATGCATTGTGACACCACAGGGGTTAAGAGAAGCAAGGAACCATAGTGACCCAATGCAGGCTAACAATCTAATGATCCCTTTTGACACCAATGGGCCTAAAAGGGCCAGGGATGAATTGTTACAGCACGGGGACCAATAGAAGCAAGGATCTATTATGCCACCATGGAGGCCAAGAATCAAATAATTCATTGTGACATCATGTGGCCTAAAAGGGCATGGGATGGATTGTGACACCACAGGGGTTAAGAGAAGCAAGGATCCATTTTGACCCAATGGAGGCTAACATTCTAATGATCCCTTTTGACACCAATGGGCCTAAAAGGGGCAGGGATATATTGTGAACGCATGGGGCCCAATTAAAACCTGGTACAATTACGCCACCATGGAGGCCAAGAATCAAATGATTCATTGTGACATCAAGTGGCCTAAAAGGGCATGGGATGTATTGTGACACCACAGAGGTTAAGAGAAGCAAGGAACCAGTGTGACGCAATACAGGCTAACAATCTAATGATCCCTTGTGGCACCAGGGGGTATAAAAAGGTCCAGGGATGGATTTTTACAGCACGGGGACCAATAGAAGCAAGGATTTATTATGCCACCGTGGAGGCCAAGAATCAAATGATTCATTGTGACATCAAGTGGCCTAAAAGGGCATGGGATGCATTGTGACAGCACAGGGGTTAAGAGAAGCAAGGATCCATTGTGACCCAATGGAGGCTAATAATCCCAGGATCCCATTTGACACCAGGGGCCGTAAAAGGGCCAGGGATGAATTGTGACAGCATGGGGCCCAATAGAAACCAGGAACCATTATGACACCATGGAGGCCAAGAATCAAATGATTCATTGTGACATCAAGTGGCCTAAAAGGCCATGGGATGCATTGTGACACCACAGGGGTTAAGAGAAGCTAGGAACCATTGTGACCCAATGCAGACTAACAATCTAATGATCCCTTGTGGCACCAGGGGGTATAAAAAGGGCCAGGGATGGATTGTTACAGCACGGGGACCAATAGAAGCAAGGATCTATTATGCCACCGTGGAGGCCAAGAGTCAAATGATTCATTGTGACATCATGTGGCCTAAAAGGGCATGGGATGCATTGTGACAGCACAGGGGTTAAGAGAAGCAAGGATCCATTGTGACCCAATGGAGGCTAATAATCCCAGGAACCCATTTGACACCAGGGGGCGTAAAAGGGCCAGGGATGAATTGTGACAGCATGGGGCCCAATAGAAACAAGGAACCATTATGACACCATGGAGGCCAAGAATCAAATGATTCATTGTGACATCAAGTGGCCTAAAAGGGCATGGAATGCATTGTGACACCACAGGGGTTAAGAGAAGCAAGGATCCATTGTGACCCAATGCAGGCTAAAAATCTAATGATCCCTTGTGACACCAATGGGCCTAAAAGGGCCAGGGATGAATTGTTACAGCACGGGGACCAATAGAAGCAAGGATCTATTATGCCACCATGGAGGCCAAGAATCAAATGATTCATTGTGACATCAAGTGGCCTAAAAGGGCATGGGATGCATTGTGACAGCACAGGGGTTAAGAGAAGCAAGGATCCATTGTGACCCAATGGAGGCTAACAATCTAATGATCCCTTGTGACACCAATGGGCCTAAAAGGGGCAGGGATGTATTGTGAATGCATGGGGCCCAATTAAAACCTGGTACAATTACGCCACCATGGAGGCCAAGAATCAAATGATTCATTGTGACATCAAGTGGCCTAAAAGGGCATGGTATGCATGGTGACACCACAGAGGTTAAGAGAAGCAGGGAACCATTGTGACCCAATGCAGGCTAACAATCTAATGATCCCTTGTGACACCAATGGGCCTAAAAGGGTCAGGGATGAATTGTGAAAGAATGGGGCCCAAGTAAAACCTGGTACAATTATGCCACCATGGAGGCCAAGAATCAAATGATTCATTGTGACATCAAGTGGCCTAAAAGGGCATGAGTTGCATTGTGACACCACAGGGGTTAAGAGAAGCAAGGAACCATTGTGACCCAATGCAGGCTAACAATCTAATGATCCTTTGTGGCACCAGGGGGCGCAAAAGGACCACGGATGAACTCTGACAGCATGGGGACCTATAGAAGCAAGGAACCATTATGACACCTTGAAGGCCAACAATCAAATGGTTCATTGTAAGACCAAGTGGCCTAAAAGGGCTTGGAATGCATTGTGACACCACAGAGGTTAAGAGAAGCAAGGAACCATTGTAACGCAATGCAGGCTAACAATCTTATGATCCCTTGTGGCACCAGGGGGTATAAAAAGGGCCAGGGATGGATTGTTACAGCACGGGGACCAATAGAAGCAAGGATCTATTATGCCACCGTGGAGGCCAAGAATCAAATGATTCATTGTGACATCAAGTGGCCTAAAAGGGCATGGGATGCATTGTGACACCACAGGGGTTAAGAGAAGCAAGGATCCATTGTGACCCAATGGATTCTAATAATCCCAGGAACCCATTTGACAACACAGGGCGTAAAAGGGCCAGGGATGAATTGTGACAGCATGGGGCCCAATAGAAACAAGGAACCATTATGACACCATGGAGGCCAAGAATCAAATGATTCATTGTGACATCAAGTGGCCTAAAAGGGCATGGGATGCATTGTGACACCACAGGGGTTAAGAGAAGCAAGGAACCATTGTGACCCAATGCAGGCTAAAAATCTAATGATCCCGTGTGACACCAATGGGCCTAAAAGGGGCAGGGATGAATTGTTACAGCACGGGGACCAATAGAAGCAAGGATCTATTATGCCACCGTGGAGGCCAAGAATCAAATGATTCATTGTGACATCAAGTGGCCTAAAAGGGCATGGGATGCATTGTGACAGCACAGGGGTTAAGAGAAGCAAGGATCCATTGTGACCCAATGCAGGCTAACAATCTAATGATCCCTTTTGACACCAATGGGCCTAAAAGCGGCAGGGATGTATTGTGAAAGCATGGGGCCCAAGTAAAACCTGGTACAATTACGCCACCATGGAGGCCAAGAATCAAATGATTCATTGTGACATCAAGTGGCCTAAAAGGGCATGGGATGAATTGTGACACCACAGGGGTTAAGAGAAGCAAGGAACCATTGTGACCCAATGCAGGCTAACAATCTAATGATCCCTTGTGGCACCAGGGGGCGCAAAAGGACCACGGATGAACTCTGACAGCATGGGGACCTATAGAAGCAAGGAACCATTATGACACCATGAAGGCCAACAATCAAATGGTTCATTGTAAGACCAAGTGGCGTAAAAGGGCTTGGAATGCATTGTGACACCACAGGGGTTAAGAGAAGCAAGGAACCATTGTGACCCTATGCAGGCTAACAATCTAATGATCCCTTGTGGCACCAGGGCGTATAAAAAGGGCCACGGATGGATTGTTACAGCACGGGGACCAATAGAAGCAAGGATCTATTATGCCACCGTGGAGGCCAAGAATCAAATGATTCATTGTGACATCAAGTGGCCTAAAAGGGCATGGGATGCATTGTGACAGCACCGGGGTTAAGAGAAGCAAGGATCCATTGTGACCCAATGGAGGCTAATAATCCCAGGATCCCATTTGACACCAGGGGGCGTAAAAGGGCCAGGGATGAATTGTGACAGCATGGGGCCCAATAGAAACAAGGAACCATTATGACACCATGGAGGCCAAGAATCAAATGATTCATTGTGACATCAAGTGGCCTAAAAGGGCATGGGATGCATGGTGACACCACAGAGGTTAAGAGAAGCAGGGAACCATTGTGACCCAATGCAGGCTAACAATCTAATGATCCCTTGTGACACCAATGGGCCTAAGAGGGCCAGGGATGAATTGTGAAAGCATGGGGCCCAAGTAAAACCTGGTACAATTATGCCACCATGGAGGCCAAGAATCAAATGATTCATTGTGACATCAAGTGGCCTAAAAGGGCATGAGATGCATTGTGACACCACAGGGGTTAAGAGCAGCAAGGATCCATTGTGACCCAATGGAGGCTAACAATCTAATGATCCCTTTTGACACCAATGGGCCTAAAAGGGGCAGGGATGTATTGTGAAAGCATGGGGCCCAATTAAAACCTGGTACAATTACGCCACGATGGAGGCCAAGAATCAAATGATTCATTGTGACATCAAGTGGCCTAAAAGGGCATGGGATGCATTGTGACAGCACAGGGTTTAAGAGAAGCAAGGAACCATTGTGACCCAATGCAGGCTAACAATCTAATGATCCCTTGTGGCACCAGAGGGCTCAAAAGGACCACGGATGAACTCTGACAGCATGGGGACCTATAGAAGCAAGGAACCATTATGACACCATGAAGGCCAAGAATCAAATGGTTCATTGTAAGACCAAGTGGCCTAAAAGGGCTTGGAATGCATTGTGACAGCACAGAGGTTAAGAGAAGCGAGGAACCATTGTGACCCAATGCAGGCTAACAATCTAATGATCCCTTGTGGCACCAGGGGGTATAAAAAGGGCCAGGGATGGATTGTTACAGCACGGGGACCAATAGAAGCAAGGATCTATTATGCCACCGTGGAGGCCAAGAATCAAATGATTCATTGTGACATCAAGTGGCCTAAAAGGGCATGGGATGCATTGTGACAGCACAGGGGTTAAGAGAAGCAAGGATCCATTGTGACCCAATGGAGGCTAATAATCCCAGGATCCCATTTGACACCAGGGGCCGTAAAAGGGCCAGGGATGAATTGTGACAGCATGGGGCCCAATAGAAACAAGGAACCATTATGACACCATGGAGGCCAAGAATCAAATGATTCATTGTGACATCAAGTGGCCTAAAAGGGCATGGGATGCATTGTGACACCACAGGGGTTAAGAGAAGCACGGAACCATTGTGACCCAATGCAGGCTAACAATCTAATGATCCTTTGTGGCACCAGGGGGTGCAAAAGGACCACGGATGAACTCTGACAGCATGGGGACCTATAGAAGCAAGGAACCATTATGACACCATGTAGGCCAAGAATCAAATGGTTCATTGTAAGACCAAGTGGCCTGAAAGGGCTTGGAATGCATTGTGACAGCACAGAGGTTAAGAGAAGCAAGGAACCATTGTGACCCAATGCAGGCTAACAATCTAATGATCCCTTGTGACACCATTGGGCCTAAAAGGGGCAGGGATGAATTGTGAAAGCATGGGGCCCAAGTAAAACCTGGTACAATTATGACACCATGGAGGCCAAGAATCAAATGATTCATTGTGACATCAAGTGGCCTAAAAGGGCATGGGATGCATTGTGACACCACAGGGGTTAAGAGAAGCATGGAACCATTGTAACGCAATGCAGGCTAACAAACTAAGAATCCCTTTTGACACCAGGGGGCGCAAAAGGACCACGGATGAACCTTGACAGCCTGGGGACCTATAGAAGCAAGGAACCATTATGACACCATGAAGGCCAAGAATCAAATGGTTCATTGTAAGACCAAGTGGCCTGAAAGGGCTTGGAATGCATTGTGACACCACAGAGGTTAAGAGAAACAAGGAACCATTGTGACCCAATGCAGGCTAACACTCTAATGATCCCTTGTGGCACCAGGGGGTATTAAAAGTGCCAGGGATGGATTGTTACAGCACGGGCACCAATAGAAGCAAGGATCTATTCTGCCACCGTGGAGGCCAAGAATCAAATGATTCATTGTGACATCAAGTGGCCTAAAAGGGCATGGGATGCATTGTGACAGCACAGGGGTTAAGAGAAGCAAGGATCCATTGTGACCCAATGGAGGCTAATAATCCCAGGATCCCATTTGACACCAGGGGGCGTAAAAGGGCCAGGGATGAATTGTGACAGCATGGGGCCCAATAGAAACAAGGAACCATTATGACACCATGGAGGCCAAGAATCAAATGATTCATTGTGACATCAAGTGGCCTAAAATTGCATGGGATGCATTGTGACACCACAGGGGTTAAGAGAAGCAAGGAACCATAGTGACCCAATGCAGGCTAACAATCTAATGATCCCTTGTGACACTAATGGGCCTAAAAGGGCAAGGGATGAATTGTTACAGCACGGGGACCAATAGAAGCAAGGATCTATTATGCCACCATGGAGGCCAAGAATCAAATAATTCATTGTGACATCATGTGGCCTAAAAGGGCATGGGATGCATTGTGACAGCACAGGGGTTAAGAGAAGCAACGATCCATTGTGACCCAATGCAGGCTAACAATCTAAGAATCCCTTTTGACACCAGGCGGCGCAAAAGCACCACGGATGAACTCTGACAGCATGGGGACCTATAGAAGCAAGGAACCATTATGACACCATGAAGGCCAAGAATCAAATGGTTCATTGTGACGTCAAGTGGCCTAAAAGGGCATGGGATGCATTGTGACACCACAGGGGTTAAGAGAAGCAAGGAACCATTGTGACCCAATGCAGGCTAACAATCTAAGAATCCCTTTTGAAACCAGCGGGCGCAAAAGGACCACGGATGAACTCTGACAGCATGGGGACCTATAGAAGCAAGGAACCATTATGACACCATGAAGGCCAAGAATCAAATGGTTCATTGTGACATCAAGTGGCCTAAAAGGGCATGGGATGCATTTTGACAGCACAGGGGTTAAGAGAAGCAAGGAACCATTGTGACCCAATGGAGGATAACAATCTTTTGATCCGTTTTGACACCAATGGGCCTAAAGGTGGCAGGGATGTATTGTGAAAGCATGGGGCCCAATTAAAACCTGGTACAATTACGCCACCATGGAGGCCAAGAATCAAATGATTCATTGTGACATCAAGTGGCCTAAAAGGGCATGGGATGCATTGTGACAGCACAGGGGTTAAGAGAAGCAAGGATCCATTGTGACCCAATGGAGGCTAATAATCCCAGGATCCCATTTGACACCAGGGGGCGTAAAAGGGCCAGGGATGAATTGTGACAGCATGGGGCCCAATAGAAACAAGGAACCATTATGACACCATGGAGGCCAAGAATCAAATGATTCATTGTGACATCAAGTGGCCTAAAATTGCATGGGATGCATTGTGACACCACAGGGGTTAAGAGAAGCAAGGAACCATAGTGACCCAATGCAGGCTAACAATCTAATGATCCCTTTTGACACCAATGGGCCTAAAAGGGCCAGGGATGAATTGTTACAGCACGGGGACCAATAGAAGCAAGGATCTATTATGCCACCATGGAGGCCAAGAATCAAATAATTCATTGTGACATCATGTGGCCTAAAAGGGCATGGGATGGATTGTGACACCACAGGGGTTAAGAGAAGCAAGGATCCATTTTGACCCAATGGAGGCTAACATTCTAATGATCCCTTTTGACACCAATGGGCCTAAAAGGGGCAGGGATATATTGTGAACGCATGGGGCCCAATTAAAACCTGGTACAATTACGCCACCATGGAGGCCAAGAATCAAATGATTCATTGTGACATCAAGTGGCCTAAAAGGGCATGGGATGTATTGTGACACCACAGAGGTTAAGAGAAGCAAGGAACCAGTGTGACGCAATACAGGCTAACAATCTAATGATCCCTTGTGGCACCAGGGGGTATAAAAAGGTCCAGGGATGGATTTTTACAGCACGGGGACCAATAGAAGCAAGGATTTATTATGCCACCGTGGAGGCCAAGAATCAAATGATTCATTGTGACATCAAGTGGCCTAAAAGGGCATGGGATGCATTGTGACAGCACAGGGGTTAAGAGAAGCAAGGATCCATTGTGACCCAATGGAGGCTAATAATCCCAGGAACCCATTTGACACCAGGGGGCTTAAAAGGGCCAGGGATGAATTGTGACAGCATGGGGCCCAATAGAAACAAGGAACCATTATGACACCATGGAGGCCAAGAATCAAATGATTCATTGTGACATCAAGTGGCCTAAAAGGGCATGGGATGCATTGTGACACCACAGGGGTTAAGACAAGCAAGGAACCATTGTGACCCAATGCAGGCTAAAAATCTAATGATCCCTTGTGACACCAATGGGCCTAAAAGGGGCAGGGATGAATTGTTACAGCACGGGGACCACTAGAAGCAAGGATCTATTATGCCACCATTGAGGCCAAGAATCAAATGATTCATTGTGACATCAAGTGGCCTAAAAGGGCATGGGATGCATTGTGACAGCACAGGGGTTAAGAGAAGCAAGGACCATTGTGACCCAATGGAGGCTAACAATCTAATGATCCCTTTTGACACCAATGGGCCTAAAAGGGGCAGGGATGTATTGTGAAAGCATGGGGCCCAATTAAAACCTGGTACAATTACGCCACCATGGAGGCCAAGAATCAAATGATTCATTGTGACATCAAGTGGCCTAAAAGGGCATGGGATGCATTGTGACACCACAGGGGTTAAGAGAAGCAAGGAACCATTGTGACCCAATGCAGGCTAACAATCTAATGATCCCTTGTGGCACCAGGGGGCTCAAAAGGACCACGGATGAACTCTGACAGCATGGGGACCTATAGAAGCAAGGAACCATTATGACACCATGAAGGCCAACAATCAAATGGTTCATTGTAAGACCAAGTGGCCTAAAAGGGCTTGGAATGCATTGTGACACCACAGAGGTTAAGAGAAGCGAGGAACCATTGTGACCCTATGCAGGCTAACAATCTAATGATCCCTTGTGGCACCAGGGGGTATAAAAAGGGCCAGGGATGGATTGTTACAGCACGGGGACCAATAGAAGCAAGGATCTATTATGCCACCGTGGAGGCCAAGAATCAAATGATTCATTGTGACATCAAGTGGCCTAAAAGGGCATGGGATGCATTGTGACAGCACAGGGGTTAAGAGAATCAAGGATCCATTGTGACGCAATGGAGGCTAATAATCCCAGGATCCCATTTGACACCAGGGGGCGTAAAAGGGCCAGGGATGAATTGTGACAGCATGGGGCCCAATAGAAACAAGGAACCATTATGACACCATGAAGGCCAAGAATCAAATGATTCATTGTGACATCAAGTGGCCTAAAAGGGCATGGGATGCATTGTGACACCACAGGGGTTAAGAGAAGCAAGGATCCATTGTGACCCAATGCAGGATAACAATCTAATGATCCTTTGTGGCACCAGGGGGCGCAAAAGGACCACGGATGACCTCTGACAGCATGGGGACCTATAGAAGCAAGGAACCATTATGACACCATGTAGGCCAAGAATCAAATGGTTCATTGTAAGACCAAGTGGCCTGAAAGGGCTTGGAATGCAATGTGACAGCACAGAGGTTAAGAGAAGCGAGGAACCATTGTAACCCAATGCAGGCTAACAATCTAATGATCCCTTGTGGCACCAGGGGGTATAAAAAGGGCCAGGGATGGATTGTTACAGCACGGGGACCAATAGAAGCAAGGATCTATTATGCCACCGTGGAGGCCAAGAATCAAATGATTCATTGTGACATCAAGTGGCCTAAAAGGGCATGGGATGCATTGTGACACCACAGGGGTTAAGAGAAGAAAGGATCCATTGTGACCCAATGGAGGCTAATAATCCCAGGATCCCATTTGACACCTGGGGGCGTAAAAGGGACAGGGATGAATTGTGACAGCATGGGGCCCAATAGAAACAAGGAACCATTATGCCACCATGGAGGCCAAGACTCAAATGATTCATTGTGACATCAAGTGGCCTAAAAGGGCATGGGATGCATTGTGACACCACAGAGGTTAAGAGAAGCAAGGAACCATTGTGACCCAGTGCAGGCTAACAATCTAATGATCCCTTGTGACACCAATGGGCCTAAAAGGGCCAGGGATGTATTGTGAAAGCATGGGGCCCAATTAAAACCTGGTACAATTATGCCACCATGGAGGCCAAGAATCAAATGATTCATTGTGACATCAAGTGGCCTAAAAGGGCATGGGATGCATTGTGACACCACAGGGGTTAAGAGAAGCAAGGAACCATTGTGACCCAATGCAGGCTAACAATCTAATGATCCCTTGTGACACCAATGGGCCTAAAAGGGCCAGGGATGAATTGTTACAGCACGGGGACCAATAGAAGCAAGGATCTATTATGCCACCATGGAGGCCAAGAATCAAATAATTCATTGTGACATCATGTGGCCTAAAAGGGCATGGGATGCATTGTGACACCACAGGGGTTAAGAGAAGCAAGGAACCATTGTGACCCAATGCAGGCTAACAATCTAATGATCCCTTGTGGCACCAGGGGGCGCAAAAGGACCACGGATGAACTCTGACAGCATGGGGACCTATAGAAGCAAGGAACCATTATGACACCATGAAGGCCAAGAATCAAATGGTTCATTGTAAGACCAAGTGGCCTAAAAGGGCTTGGAATGCATTGTGGCAGCACAGAGGTTAAGAGAAGCAAGGAACCATTGTAACCCAATGCAGGCTAACAATCTAATGATCCCTTTTGACACCAATGGGCCTAAAAGGGGCAGGGATGTATTGTGAAGGCATGGGGCCCAATTAAAACCTGGAACAATTATGCCACCATGGACGCCAAGAATCAAATGATTCATTGTGACATCAAGTGGCCTAAAAGGGCATGGGATGCATTGTGACACCACAGGGGTTAAGAGAAGCAAGGAACCATTGTGACCCAATGCAGGCTAACAATCTAAGAATCCCTTTTGACACCAGCGGGCGCAAAAGGACCACGGATGAACTCTGACAGCATGGGGACCTATAGAAGCAAGGAACCATTATGACACCATGAAGGCCAAGAATCAAATGGTTCATTGTGACATCAAGTGGCCTAAAAGGGCATGGGATGCATTTTGACAGCACAGGGGTTAAGAGAAGCAAGGAACCATTGTGACCCAATGGAGGGTAACAATCTTATGATCCCTTTTGACACCAATGGGCCTAAAAGTGGCAGGGATGAATTGTGAAAGCATGGGGCCCAATTAAAACCTGGTACAATTACGCCACCATGGAGGCCAAGAATCAAATTATTCATTGTGACATCAAGTGGCCTAAAAGGGCATGGGATGCATTGTGACAGCACAGGGGTTAAGAGAAGCAAGGATCCATTGTGACCCAATGGAGGCTAATAATCCCAGGATCCCATTTGACACCAGGGGGCGTAAAAGGGCCAGGGATGAATTGTGACAGCATGGGGCCCAATAGAAACAAGGAACCATTATGACACCATGGAGGCCAAGAATCAAATGATTCATTGTGACATCAAGTGGCCTAAAATTGCATGGGATGCATTGTGACACCACAGGGGTTAAGAGAAGCAAGGAACCATAGTGACCCAATGCAGGCTAACAATCTAATGATCCCTTTTGACACCAATGGGCCTAAAAGGGCCAGGGATGAATTGTTACAGCACGGGGACCAATAGAAGCAAGGATCTATTATGCCACCATGGAGGCCAAGAATCAAATAATTCATTGTGACATCATGTGGCCTAAAAGGGCATGGGATGGATTGTGACACCACAGGGGTTAAGAGAAGCAAGGATCCATTTTGACCCAATGGAGGCTAACATTCTAATGATCCCTTTTGACACCAATGGGCCTAAAAGGGGCAGGGATATATTGTGAACGCATGGGGCCCAATTAAAACCTGGTACAATTACGCCACCATGGAGGCCAAGAATCAAATGATTCATTGTGACATCAAGTGGCCTAAAAGGGCATGGGATGTATTGTGACACCACAGAGGTTAAGAGAAGCAAGGAACCAGTGTGACGCAATACAGGCTAACAATCTAATGATCCCTTGTGGCACCAGGGGGTATAAAAAGGTCCAGGGATGGATTTTTACAGCACGGGGACCAATAGAAGCAAGGATTTATTATGCCACCGTGGAGGCCAAGAATCAAATGATTCATTGTGACATCAAGTGGCCTAAAAGGGCATGGGATGCATTGTGACAGCACAGGGGTTAAGAGAAGCAAGGATCCATTGTGACCCAATGGAGGCTAATAATCCCAGGAACCCATTTGACACCAGGGGGCTTAAAAGGGCCAGGGATGAATTGTGACAGCATGGGGCCCAATAGAAACAAGGAACCATTATGACACCATGGAGGCCAAGAATCAAATGATTCATTGTGACATCAAGTGGCCTAAAAGGGCATGGGATGCATTGTGACACCACAGGGGTTAAGACAAGCAAGGAACCATTGTGACCCAATGCAGGCTAAAAATCTAATGATCCCTTGTGACACCAATGGGCCTAAAAGGGGCAGGGATGAATTGTTACAGCACGGGGACCACTAGAAGCAAGGATCTATTATGCCACCATTGAGGCCAAGAATCAAATGATTCATTGTGACATCAAGTGGCCTAAAAGGGCATGGGATGCATTGTGACAGCACAGGGGTTAAGAGAAGCAAGGACCATTGTGACCCAATGGAGGCTAACAATCTAATGATCCCTTTTGACACCAATGGGCCTAAAAGGGCCAGGGATGTATTGTGAAAGCATGGGGCCCAATTAAAACCTGGTACAATTACGCCACCATGGAGGCCAAGAATCAAATGATTCATTGTGACATCAAGTGGCCTAAAAGGGCATGGGATGCATTGTGACACCACAGGGGTTAAGAGAAGCAAGGAACCATTGTGACCCAATGCAGGCTAACAATCTAATGATCCCTTGTGGCACCAGGGGGTATAAAAAGGGCCAGGGATGGATTGTTACAGCACGGGGACCAATAGAAGCAAGGATCTATTATGCCACCGTGGAGGCCAAGAATCAAATGATTCATTGTGACATCAAGTGGCCTAAAAGGGCATGGGATGCATTGTGACAGCACAGGGGTTAAGAGAATCAAGGATCCATTGTGACGCAATGGAGGCTAATAATCCCAGGATCCCATTTGACACCAGGGGGCGTAAAAGGGCCAGGGATGAATTGTGACAGCATGGGGCCCAATAGAAACAAGGAACCATTATGACACCATGAAGGCCAAGAATCAAATGATTCATTGTGACATCAAGTGGCCTAAAAGGGCATGGGATGCATTGTGACACCACAGGGGTTAAGAGAAGCAAGGATCCATTGTGACCCAATGCAGGATAACAATCTAATGATCCTTTGTGGCACCAGGGGGCGCAAAAGGACCACGGATGACCTCTGACAGCATGGGGACCTATAGAAGCAAGGAACCATTATGACACCATGTAGGCCAAGAATCAAATGGTTCATTGTAAGACCAAGTGGCCTGAAAGGGCTTGGAATGCAATGTGACAGCACAGAGGTTAAGAGAAGCGAGGAACCATTGTAACCCAATGCAGGCTAACAATCTAATGATCCCTTGTGGCACCAGGGGGTATAAAAAGGGCCAGGGATGGATTGTTACAGCACGGGGACCAATAGAAGCAAGGATCTATTATGCCACCGTGGAGGCCAAGAATCAAATGATTCATTGTGACATCAAGTGGCCTAAAAGGGCATGGGATGCATTGTGACACCACAGGGGTTAAGAGAAGAAAGGATCCATTGTGACCCAATGGAGGCTAATAATCCCAGGATCCCATTTGACACCTGGGGGCGTAAAAGGGACAGGGATGAATTGTGACAGCATGGGGCCCAATAGAAACAAGGAACCATTATGACACCATGGAGGCCAAGACTCAAATGATTCATTGTGACATCAAGTGGCCTAAAAGGGCATGGGATGCATTGTGACACCACAGAGGTTAAGAGAAGCAAGGAACCATTGTGACCCAATGCAGGCTAACAATCTAATGATCCCTTGTGACACCAATGGGCCTAAAAGGGCCAGGGATGTATTGTGAAAGCATGGGGCCCAATTAAAACCTGGTACAATTATGCCACCATGGAGGCCAAGAATCAAATGATTCATTGTGACATCAAGTGGCCTAAAAGGGCATGGGATGCATTGTGACACCACAGGGGTTAAGAGAAGCAAGGAACCATTGTGACCCAATGCAGGCTAACAATCTAATGATCCCTTGTGACACCAATGGGCCTAAAAGGGCCAGGGATGAATTGTTACAGCACGGGGACCAATAGAAGCAAGGATCTATTATGCCACCATGGAGGCCAAGAATCAAATAATTCATTGTGACATCATGTGGCCTAAAAGGGCATGGGATGCATTGTGACACCACAGAGGTTAAGAGAAGCAAGGAACCATTGTGACCCAATGCAGGCTAACAATCTAATGATCCCTTGTGGCACCAGGGGGCGCAAAAGGACCACGGATGAACTCTGACAGCATGGGGACCTATAGAAGCAAGGAACCATTATGACACCATGAAGGCCAAGAATCAAATGGTTCATTGTAAGACCAAGTGGCCTAAAAGGGCTTGGAATGCATTGTGGCAGCACAGAGGTTAAGAGAAGCAAGGAACCATTGTAACCCAATGCAGGCTAACAATCTAATGATCCCTTTTGACACCAATGGGCCTAAAAGGGGCAGGGATGTATTGTGAAGGCATGGGGCCCAATTAAAACCTGGAACAATTATGCCACCATGGACGCCAAGAATCAAATGATTCATTGTGACATCAAGTGGCCTAAAAGGGCATGGGATGCATTGTGACACCACAGGGGTTAAGAGAAGCAAGGAACCATTGTGACCCAATGCAGGCTAACAATCTAAGAATCCCTTTTGACACCAGCGGGCGCAAAAGGACCACGGATGAACTCTGACAGCATGGGGACCTATAGAAGCAAGGAACCATTATGACACCATGAAGGCCAAGAATCAAATGGTTCATTGTGACATCAAGTGGCCTAAAAGGGCATGGGATGCATTTTGACAGCACAGGGGTTAAGAGAAGCAAGGAACCATTGTGACCCAATGGAGGGTAACAATCTTATGATCCCTTTTGACACCAATGGGCCTAAAAGTGGCAGGGATGAATTGTGAAAGCATGGGGCCCAATTAAAACCTGGTACAATTACGCCACCATGGAGGCCAAGAATCAAATGATTCATTGTGACATCAAGTGGCCTAAAAGGGCATGGGATGCATTGTGACAGCACAGGGGTTAAGAGAAGCAAGGATCCATTGTGACCCAATGGAGGCTAATAATCCCAGGATCCCATTTGACAACAGGGGGCGTAAAAGGGCCAGGGATGAATTGTGACAGCATGGGGCCCAATAGAAACAAGGAACCATTATGACACCATGGAGGCCAAGAATCAAATGATTCATTGTGACATCAAGTGGCCTAAAAGGGCATGGGATGCATTGTGACAGCACAGGGGTTAAGAGAAGCAAGGAACCATAGTGACCCAATGCAGGCTAACAATCTAATGATCCCTTGTGACACCAATGGGCCTAAAAGGGGCAGGGATGAATTGTGAAAGCATGAGGCCCAAGTAAAACCTGGTACAATTCTATCACCATGGAGGCCAAGAATCAAATGATTCATTGTGACATCAAGTGGCCTAAAAGGGCATGGGATGCATTGTGACACCACAGAGGTTAAGAGAAGCGAGGAACCATAGTGCCCCAATGCAGGCAAACAATCTAATTATCCCTTGTGGCACCAGGGGGTATAAAAAGGGCCAGGGATGGATTGTTACAGCACGGGGACCAATAGAAGCAAGGATCTATTATGCCACCGTGGTGGCCAAGAATCAAATGATTCATTGTGACATCAAGTGGCCTAAAAGGGCATGGGATGCATTGTGACAGCACAGGGGTTAAGAGAAGCAAGGATCCATTGTGACCCAATGGAGGCTAATAATCCCAGGATCCCATTTGACACCAGGGGTCGTAAAAGGGTCAGGGATGAATTGTGACAGCATGGGGCCCAATAGAAACAAGGAACCATTATGACACCATGGAGGCCAAGAATCAAATGATTCATTGTGACATCATGTGGCCTAAAAGGGCATGGGATGCATTGTGACACCACAGAGGTTAAGAGAAGCAAGGAACCATTGTGACCCAATGCAGGCTAACAATCTAATGATCCCTTGTGGCACCAATGGGCCTAAAAGGGGCAGGGATGTATTGTGAAAGCATGGGGCCCAAGTAAAACCTGGTACAATTATGCCACCATGGAGGCCAAGAATCAAATGATTCATTGTGACATCAAGTGGCCTAAAAGGGCATGGGATGCATTGTGACACCACAGGGGTTAAGAGAAGCAAGGATCCATTGTGACCCAATGGAGGCTAATAATCCCAGGATCCCATTTGACACCAGGGGGCGTAAAAGGGCCAGGGATGAATTGTGACAGCATGGGGCCCAATAGAAACAAGGAACCATTATGACACCATGGAGGCCAAGACTCAAATGATTCATTGTGACATCAAGTGGCCTAAAAGGGCATGGGATGCATTGTGACACCACAGAGGTTAAGAGAAGCAAGGAACCATTGTGACCCAATGCAGGCTAACAATCTAATGATCCCTTGTGACACCAATGGGCCTAAAAGGGGCAGGGATGTATTGTGAAAGCATGGGGCCCAAGTAAAACCTGGTACAATTATGCCACCATGGAGGCCAAGAATCAAATGATTCATTGTGACATCAAGTGGCATAAAAGGGCATGGGATGGATTGTGACACCACAGGGGTTAAGAGAAGCAAGGAACCATTGTGACCCAATGCAGGCTAACAATCTAATGATCCCTTGTGACACCAATTGGCCTAAAAGGGCCAGGGATGAATTGTTACAGCACGGGGACCAATAGAAGCAAGGATCTATTATGCCACCGTGGAGGCCAAGAATCAAATGATTCATTGTGACATCAAGTGGCCTAAAAGGGCATGGGATGCATTGTGACAGTACAGGGGTTAAGAGAAGCAAGGATCCATTGTGACCCAATGGAGGCTAATAATCCCAGGAACCCATTTGACACCAGAGGGCGTAAAAGGGCCAGGGATGAATTGTGAAAGCATGGGGCCCAAGTAAAACCTGGTACAATTCTATCACCATGGAGGCCAAGAATCAAATGATTCATTGTGACATCAAGTGGCCTAAAGGGGCATGGGATGCATTGTGACACCACAGGGGTTAAGTGAAGCAAGGAACCATTGTGACCTAATGCAGGCTAACAATCTAATGATCCCTTGTGACACCAATGGGCCTAAAAGGGCCAGGGATGAATTGTTACAGCACGGGGACCAATAGAAGCAAGGATCTATTATGCCACCATGGAGGCCAAGAATCAAATAATTCATTGTGACATCATGTGGCCTAAAAGGGCATGGGATGCATTGTGACACCACAGAGGTTAAGAGAAGCAAGGAACCATTGTGACCCAATGCAGGCTAACAATCTAATGATCCCTTGTGACACCAATGGGCCTAAAAGGGGCAGGGATGAATTGTGAAAGCATGGGGCCCAAGTAAAACCTGGTACAATTACGCCACCATGGAGGCCAAGAATCAAATGATTCATTGTGACATCAAGTGGCCTAAAAGGGCATGGGATGCATTGTGACAGCACAGGGGTTAAGAGAAGCAAGGATCCATTGTGACCCAATGGAGGCTAATAATCCCAGGATCCCATTTGACAACAGGGGGCGTAAAAGGGCCAGGGATGAATTGTGACAGCATGGGGCCCAATAGAAACAAGGAACCATTATGACACCATGGAGGCCAAGAATCAAATGATTCATTGTGACATCAAGTGGCCTAAAAGGGCATGGGATGCATTGTGACAGCACAGGGGTTAAGAGAAGCAAGGAACCATAGTGACCCAATGCAGGCTAACAATCTAATGATCCCTTGTGACACCAATGGGCCTAAAAGGGGCAGGGATGAATTGTGAAAGCATGAGGCCCAAGTAAAACCTGTTACAATTCTATCACCATGGAGGCCAAGAATCAAATGATTCATTGTGACATCAAGTGGCCTAAAAGGGCATGGGATGCATTGTGACACCACAGAGGTTAAGAGAAGCAAGGATCCATTGTGACCCAATGCAGGCAAACAATCTAATTATCCCTTGTGGCACCAGGGGGTATAAAAAGAGCCAGGGATGGATTGTTACAGCACGGGGACCAATAGAAGCAAGGATCTATTATGCCACCGTGGTGGCCAAGAATGAAATGATTCATTGTGACATCAAGTGGCCTAAAAGGGCATGGGATGCATTGTGACAGCACAGGGGTTAAGAGAAGCAAGGATCCATTGTGACCCAATGGAGGCTAATAATCCCAGGATCCCATTTGACACCAGGGGTCGTAAAAGGGTCAGGGATGAATTGTGACAGCATGGGGCCCAATAGAAACAAGGAACCATTATGACACCATGGAGGCCAAGAATCAAATGATTCATTGTGACATCAAGTGGCCTAAAAGGGCATGGGATGCATGGTGACACCACAGAGGTTAAGAGAAGCAGGGAACCATTGTGACCCAATGCAGGCTAACAATCTAATGATCCCTTGTGGCACCAGGGGGCGCAAAAGGACCACGGATGAACTCTGACAGCATGGGGACCTGTAGAAGCAAGGAACCATTATGACACCATGAAGGCCAAGAATCAAATGGTTCATTGTAAGACCAAGTGGCCTAAAAGGGCTTGGAATGCATTGTGGCAGCACAGAGGTTAAGAGAAGCAAGGAACCATTGTAACCCAATGCAGGCTAACAATCTAATGATCCCTTTTGACACCAATGGGCCTAAAAGGGGCAGGGATGTATTGTGAAGGCATGGGGCCCAATTAAAACCTGGTACAATTATGCCACCATGGAGGCCAAGAATCAAATGATTCATTGTGACATCAAGTGGCCTAAAAGGGCATGGGATGCATTGTGACCCCACAGGGGTTAAGAGAAGCAAGGAACCATTGTGACCCAATGCAGGCTAACAATCTAAGAATCCCTTTTGACACCTGCAGCGCAAAAGGACCACGGATGAACTCTGACAGCATGGGGACCTATAGAAGCAAGGAACCATTATGACACCATGAAGGCCAAGAATCAAATGGTTCATTGTGACATCAAGTGGCCTAAAAGGGCATGGGATGCATTTTGACAGCACAGGGGTTAAGAGAAGCAAGGAACCATTGTGACCCAATGGAGGGTAACAATCTTATGATCCCTTTTGAAACCAATTGGCCTAAAAGTGGCAGGGATGTATTGTGAAAGCATGGGGCCCAATTAAAACCTGGTACAATTACGCCACCATGGAGGCCAAGAATCAAATGATTCATTGTGACATCAAGTGGCCTAAAAGGGCATGGGATGCATTGTGACAGCACAGGGGTTAAGAGAAGCAAGGATCCATTGTGACCCAATGGAGGCTAATAATCCCAGGATCCCATTTGACACCAGGGGGCGTAAAAGGGCCAGGGATGAATTGTGACAGCATGGGGCCCAATAGAAACAAGGAACCATTATGCCACCATGGAGGCCAAGAATCAAATGATTCATTGTGACATCAAGTGGCCTAAAAGGGCATGGGATGCATTGTGACAGCACAGGGGTTAAGAGAAGCAAGGAACCATAGTGACCCAATGCAGGCTAACAATCTAATGATCCCTTGTGACACCAATGGGGCTAAAAGGGGCAGGGATGAATTGTGAAAGCATGGGGCCCAAGTAAAACCTGGTACAATTCTATCACCATGGAGGCCAAGAATCAAATGATTCATTGTGACATCAAGTGGCCTAAAAGGGCATGGGATGCATTGTGACAGCACAGGGGTTAAGAGAAGCAAGGATCCATTGTGACCCAATGGAGGCTAATAATCCCAGGATCCCATTTGACACCAGGGGGCGTAAAAGGGTCAGGGATGAATTGTGACAGCATGGGGCCCAATAGAAACAAGGAACCATTATGACACCATGGAGGCCAAGAATCAAATGATTCATTGTGACATCAAGTGGCCTAAAAGGGCATGGGATGCATTGTGACACCACAGAGGTAAAGAGAAGCAAGGAACCATTGTGACCGAATGCAGGCTAACAATCTAATGATCCCTTGTGACACCAATGGGCCTAAAAGGGGCAGGGATGAATTGTGAAAGCATGGGGCCCAAGTAAAACCTGGTACAATTATGCCACCATGGAGGCCAAGAATCAAATGATTCATTGTGACATCAAGTGGCCTAAAAGGGCATGGGATGCATTGTGACACCACAGGGGTTAAGAGAAGCAAGGAACCATTGTGACCCAATGCAGGCTAACAATCTAATGATCCCTTGTGGCACCAGGGGGCGCAAAAGGACCACGGATGAACTCTGACAGCATGGGGACCTATAGAAGCAAGGAACCATTATGACACCATGAAGGCCAAGAATCAAATGGTTCATTGAAAGACCAAGTGGCCTAAAAGGGCTTGGAATGCATTGTGACAGCACAGAGGTTAAGAGAAGCAAGGAACCATTGTAACGCAATGCAGGCTAACAATCTTATGATCCCTTGTGGCACCAGGGGGTATAAAAAGGGCCAGGGATGGATTGTTACAGCACGGGGACCAATAGAAGCAAGGATCTATTATGCCACCGTGGAGGCCAAGAATCAAATGATTCATTGTGACATCAAGTGGCCTAAAAGGGCATGGTATGCATTGTGACACCACAGGGGTTAAGAGAAGCAAGGATCCATTGTGACCCAATGGAGTCTAATAATCCCAGGAACCCATTTGACACCAGGGGGCGTAAAAGGGCCAGGGATGAATTGTGACAGCATGGGGCCCAATAGAAACAAGGAACCATTATGACACCATGGGGGCCAAGAATCCAATGATTCATTGTGACATCAAGTGGCCTAAAAGGGCATGGGATGCATTGTGACACCACAGAGGTTAAGAGAAGCAAGGAACCATTGTGACCCAATGCAGGCTAAAAATCTAATGATCCCGTGTGACACCAATGGGCCTAAAAGGGGCAGGGATGAATTGTTACAGCACGGGGACCAATAGAAGCAAGGATCTATTATGCCACCATTGAGGCCAAGAATCAAATGATTCATTGTGACATCAAGTGGCCTAAAAGGGCATGGGATGCATTGTGACTGCACAGGGGTTAAGAGAAGCAAGGATCCATTGTGACCCAATGGAGGCTAACAATCTAATGATCCCTTTTGACACCAATGGGCCTAAAAGGGGCAGGGATGTATTGTGAAAGCATGGGGCCCAATTAAAACCTGGTACAATTACGCCACCATGGAGGCCAAAAATCAAATGATTCATTGTGACATCAAGTGGCCTAAAAGGGCATGGGATGCATTGTGACACCACAGGGCTTAAGAGAAGCAAGGAACCATTGTGACCCAATGCAGGCTAACAATCTAATGATCCCTTGTGACACCAATGGGCCTAAAAGGGCCAGGGATGAATTGTTACAGCACGGGGACCAATAGAACAAGGATCTATTATGCCACCATGGAGGCCAAGAATCAAATAATTCATTGTGACATCATGTGGCCTAAAAGGGCATGGGATGCATTGTGACAGCACAGGGGTTAAGAGAAGCAACGATCCATTGTGACCCAATGAAGGCTAACAATCTGAGAATCCCTTTTGACACCAGGGGGCGCAAAAGGACCACGGATGAACTCTGACAGCATGGGGACCTATAGAAGCAAGGAACCATTATGACACCATGAAGGCCGAGAATCAAATGGTTCATTGTGACATCAAGTGGCCTAAAAGGTCATGGGATGCATTGTGACACCACAGGGGTTAAGAGAAGCAAGGAACCATTGTGACCCAATGCAGGCTAACAATCTAAGAATCCCTTTTGACACCAGGGGGCGAAAAAGGACCACGGATGAACTCTGACAGCATGGGGACCTATAGAAGCAAGGAACCATTATGACACCACGAAGGCCAAGAATCAAATGGTTCATTGTGACATCAAGTGGCCTAAAAGGGCATGGGATGCATTTTGACAGCACAGGGGTTAAGAGAAGCAAGGAACCATTGTGACCCAATGGAGGATAACAATCTTTTGATCCCTTTTGACACCAATGGGTCTAAAAGTGGCAGGGATGTATTGTGAAAGCATGGGGCCCAATTAAAACCTGGTACAATTACGCCACCATGGAGGCCAAGAATCAAATGATTCATTGTGACATCAAGTGGCCTGAAAGCGCATGGGATGCATTGTGACACCACAGAGGTTAAGAGAAGCAAGGATCCATTGTGACCCAATGGAGGCTAATAATCCCAGGATCCCATTTGACACCAGGGGGCGTAAAACGGCCAGGGATGAATTGTGACAGCATGGGGCCCAATACAAACAAGGAACCATTATGCCACCATGGAGGCCAAGAATCAAATGATTCATTGTGACATCAAGTGGCCTAAAAGGGCATGGGATGCATTGTGACAGCACAGGGGTTAAGAGAAGCAAGGAACCATAGTGACCCAATGCAGGCTAACAATCTAATGATCCCTTGTGACACCAGGGGGTATAAAAAGGGGCAGGGATGAATTGTGAAAGCATGGGGCCCAAGTAAAACCTGGTAAGATTCTATCACCATGGAGGCCAAGAATCAAATGATTCATTGTGACATCAAGTGGCCTAAAAGGGCATGGGATGCATTGTGACACCACAGAGGTTAAGAGAAGCGAGGAACCATAGTGCCCCAATGCAGGCAAACAATCTAATTATCCCTTGTGGCACCAGGGGGTATAAAAAGGGCCAGGGATGGATTGTTACAGCACGGGGACCAATAGAAGCAAGGATCTATTATGCCACCGTGGTGGCCAAGAATCAAATGATTCATTGTGACATCAAGTGGCCTAAAAGGGCATGGGATGCATTGTGACACCACAGGGGTTAAGAGAAGCAAGGATCCATTGTGACCCAATGGAGGCTAATAATCCCAGGATCCCATTTGACACCAGGGGGCGTAAAAGGGTAAGGGATGAATTGTGACAGCATGGGGCCCAATAGAAACAAGGAACCATTATGATACCATGGAGGCCAAGAATCAAATGATTCATTGTGACATCAAGTGGCCTAAAAGGGCATGGGATGCATTGTGACACCACAGGGGTTAAGAGAAGCAAGGATCCATTGTGACCCAATGGATTCTAATAATCCCAGGAACCCATTTGACACCAGGGGGCGTAAAAGGGCCAGGGATGAATTGTGACAGCATGGGGACCAATAGAAACAAGGAACCATTATGACACCATGGGGGCTAAGAATCCAATGATTCATTGTGACATCAAGTGGCCTAAAAGGGCATGGGATGCATTGTGACAGCACAGGGGTTAAGAGAAGCAAGGATCCATTGTGACCCAATGGAGGCTAACAATCTAATGATCCCTTTTGACACCAATGGGCCTAAAAGGGGCAGGCATGTATTGTGAAAGCATGGGGCCCAATTAAAACCTGCTACAATTACGCCTCCATGGAGGCCAAGAATCAAATGATTCATTGTGACATCAAGTGGCCTAAAAGGGCATGGGATGCATTGTGACACCACAGGGGTTAAGAGAAGCAAGGAACCATAGTGACCCAATGCAGGCTAACAATCTAATGATCCCTTGTGACACCAATGGGCCTAAAGGGGCAGGGATGAATTGTGAAAGCATGGGGCCCAAGTAAAACCTGGTGCAATTATGCCACCATGGAGGCCAAGAATCATATGATTCATTGTGACATCAAGTGGCCTAAAAGGGCATGGGATGCATTGTGACACCACAGGGGTTAAGAGAAGCAAGGAACCATTGTGACCCAATGCAGGCTAACAATCTAATGATCCCTTGTGACACCAGGGGGTATAAAAAGGGCCAGGGATGGATTGTTACAGCTCGGGGACCAATAGAAGCAAGGATCTATTATGCCACCGTGGAGGCCAAGAATCAAATGGTTCATTGTAAGACCAAGTGGCCTAAAAGGGCTTGGAATGCATTGTGACACCACAGAGGTTAAGAGAAGCGAAGAACCATTGTGACCCAATGCAGGCTAACAATCTAATGATCCCTTGTGGCACCAGGGGGTATAAAAAGGGCCAGGGATGGATTGTTACCGCACGGGGACCAATAGAAGCAAGGATCTATTATGTCACCGTGGAGGCCAAGAATCAAATGATTCATTGTGACATCAAGTGGCCTAAAAGGGCATGGGATGCATGGTGACACCACAGAGGTTAAGAGAAGCAGGGAACCATTGTGACCCAATGCAGGCTAACAATCTAATGATCCCTTGTGACACCAATGGGCCTAAAAGGGCCAGGGATGAATTGTGAAAGAATGGGGCCCAAGTAAAACCTGGTACAATTATGCCACGATGGAGGCCAAGAATCAAATGATTCATTGTGACATCAAGTGGCCTAAAAGGGCATGAGATGCATTGTGACAGCACAGGGGTTAAGAGAAGCAAGGAACCATTGTGACCCAATGCAGGCTAACAATCTAAGAATCCCTTTTGACACCAGGGGGCGCAAAAGGACCACGGATGAACTCTGACAGCATGGGGACCTATAGAAGCAAGGAACCATTATGACACCATGAAGGCAAACAATCAAATGGTTCATTGTAAGACCAAGTGGCCTAAAAGGGCTTGGAATGCATTGTGACAGCGCAGAGGTTAAGAGAAGCAAGGAACCATTGTGACCCTATGCAGGCTAACAATCTAATGATCCCTTGTGGCACCAGGGGGTATAAAAAGGGCCAGGGATGGATTGTTACAGCACGGGGACCAATAGAAGCAAGGATCTATTATGCCACCGTGGAGGCCAAGAATCAAATGATTCATTGTGACATCAAGTGGCCTAAAAGGGCATGGGATGCATTGTGACAGCACAGGGGTTAAGAGAAGCAAGGATCCATTGTGACCCAATGGAGGCTAATAATCCCAGGATCCCATTTGACACCAGGGGGCGTAAAAGGGCCAGGGATGAATTGTGACAGCATGGGGCCCAATAGAAACAAGGAACCATTATGACACCATGGAGGCCAAGAATCAAATGATTCATTGTGACATCAAGTGGCCTAAAAGGGCATGGGATGCATGGTGACACCACAGAGGTTAAGAGAAGCAGGGAACCATTGTGACCCAATGCAGGCTAACAATCTAATGATCCCTTGTGACACCAATGGGCCTAAAAGGGGCAGGGATGAATTGTTACAGCACGGGGACCAATAGAAGCAAGGATCTATTATGCCACCGTGGAGGCCAAGAATCAAATGATTCATTGTGACATCAAGTGGCCTAAAAGGGCATGGGATGCATTGTGACAGCACAGGGGTTAAGAGAAGCAAGGATGCATTGTGACCCAATGGAGGCTAACAATCAAATGATCCCTTTTGACACCAATGGGCCTAAAAGTGGCAGGGATGTATTGTGAAAGCATGGGGCCCAATTAAAACCTGGTACAATTACGCCACCATGGAGGCCAAGAATCAAATGATTCATTGTGACATCAAGTGGCCTAAAAGGGCATGGGATGCATTGTGACAGCACAGGGGTTAAGAGAAGCAAGGAACCATTGTGACCCAATGCAGCCTAACAATCTAATGATCCCTTGTGGCACCAGGGGGCTCAAAAGGACCACGGATGAACTCTGACAGCATGGGGACCTATAGAAGCAAGGAACCATTATGACACCATGAAGGCCAACAATCAAATGGTTCATTGTAAGACCAAGTGGCCTAAAAGGGCTTGGAATGCATTGTGACAGCACAGAGGTTAAGGGAAGCGAGGAACCATTGTGACCCAATGCAGGCTAACAATCTAATGATCCCTTGTGGCACCAGGGGGTATAAAAAGGGCCAGGGATGGATTGTTACAGCACGGGGACCAATAGAAGCAAGGATCTATTATGCCACCGTGGAGGCCAAGAATCAAATGATTCATTGTGACATCAAGTGGCCTAAAAGGGCATGGGATGCATTGTGACACCACAGGGGTTAAGAGAAGCAAGGAACCATAGTGACCCAATGCAGGCTAACAATCTAATGATCCCTTGTGACACCAATGGGCCTAAAAGGGCCAGGGATGAATTGTTACAGCACGGGGACCAATAGAAGCAAGGATCTATTATGCCACCATGGAGGCCAAGAATCAAATAATTCATTGTGACATCAAGTGGCCTAAAAGGGCATGGGATGCATTGTGACCCCACAGGGGTTAAGAGAAGCAAGGAACCATTGTGACCCAATGCATGCTAACAATCTAAGAATCCCTTTTGACACCAGGGGGCGCAAAAGGACCACGGATGAACTCTGACAGCATGGGGACCTATAGAAGCAAGGAACCATTATGACACCATGAAGGCCGAGAATCAAATGGTTCATTGTGACATCAAGTGGCCTAAAAGGGCATGGGATGCATTGTGACAGCACAGGGGTTAAGAGAAGCAAGGAACCATTGTGACCCAATGCAGGCTAACAATCTAATGATCCCTTGTGACACCAATGGGCCTAAAAGTGGCAGGGATGTATTGTGAAAGCATGGGGCCCAATTAAAACCTGGTACAATTACGCCACCATGGAGGCCAAGAATCAAATGATTCATTGTGACATCAAGTGGCCTAAAAGGGCATGGGATGCATTGTGACAGCACAGGGGTTAAGAGAAGCAAGGAACCATTGTGACCCAATGCAGCCTAACAATCTAATGATCCTTTGTGGCACCAGGGGGCGCAAAAGGACCACGGATGAACTCTGGCAGCATGGGGACCTATAGAAGCAAGGAACCATTATGACACCATGAAGGCCAAGAATCAAATGGTTCATTGTAAGACCAAGTGGCCTAAAAGGGCTTGGAATGCATTGTGACACCAGAGAGGTTAAGAGAAGCGAGGAACCATTGTAACCCAATGCAGGCTAACAATCTAATGATCCCTTGTGGCACCAGGGGGTATAAAAAGGGCCAGGGATGGATTGTTACAGCACGGGGACCAATAGAAGCAAGGATCTATTATGCCACCGTGGAGGCCAAGAATCAAATGATTCATTGTGACATCAAGTGGCCTAAAAGGGCATGGGATGCATTGTGACAGCACAGGGGTTAAGAGAAGCAAGGATCCATTGTGACCCAATGGAGGCTAATAATCCCAGGAACCCATTTGACACCAGGGGGCGTAAAAGGGCCAGGGATGAATTGTGACAGCATGGGGCCCAATAGAAACAAGGAACCATTATGACACCATGGAGGCCAAGAATCAAATGATTCATTGTGACATCAAGTGGCCTAAAAGGGCATGGGATGCATTGTGACACCACAGGGGTTAAGAGAAGCAAGGAACCATTGTGACCCAATGCAGGCTAACAATCTAATGATCCCTTGTGACACCAATGGGCCTAAAAGGGCCAGGGATGAATTGTTACAGCACGGGGACCAATAGAAGCAAGGATCTATTATGCCACCATGGAGGCCAAGAATCAAATGATTCATTGTGACATCAAGTGTCCTAAAAGGGCATGGGATGCATTGTGACACCACAGAGGTTAAGAGAAGCAAGGAACCATTGTGACCGAATGCAGGCTAACAATCTAATGATCCCTTGTGACACCAATGGGCCTAAAAGGGGCAGGGATGAATTGTGACAGCATGGGGCCCAATAGAAACAAGGAACCATTATGACACCATGAAGGCCAAGAATCAAATGATTCATTGTGACATCAAGTGGCCTAAAAGGGCATGGGATGCATTGTGACACCACAGGGGTTAAGAGAAGCAAGGAACTATTGTGACCCAATGCAGGCTAACAATCTAATGATCCCTTGTGGCACCAGGGGGCGCAAAACGACCACGGATGAACTCTGACAGCATGGGGACCTATAGAAGCAAGGAACCATTATGACACCATGAAGGCCAAGAATCAAATGGTTCATTGTAAGACCAAGTGGCCTAAAAGGGCTTGGAATGCATTGTGGCAGCACAGAGGTTAAGAGAAGCAAGGAACCATTGTAACCCAATGCAGGCTAACAATCTAATGATCCCTTTTGACACCAATGGGCCTAAAAGGGGCAGGGATGTATTGTGAAAGCATGGGGCCCAATTAAAACCTGGTACAATTACGCCACCATGGAGGCCAAGAATCAAATGATTCATTGTGACATCAAGTGGCCTAAAAGGGCATGGGATGCATTGTGACAGCACAGGGGTTAAGAGAAGCAAGGATCCATTGTGACCCAATGGAGGCTAATAATCCCAGGATCCCATTTGACAACAGGGGGCGTAAAAGGGCCAGGGATGAATTGTGACAGCATGGGGCCCAATAGAAACAAGGAACCATTATGACACCATGGAGGCCAAGAATCAAATGATTCATTGTGACATCAAGTGGCCTAAAAGGGCATGGGATGCATTGTGACACCACAGGGGTTAAGAGAAGCAAGGAACCATAGTGACCCAATGCAGGCTAACAATCTAATGATCCCTTGTGACACCAATGGGGCTAAAAGGGGCAGGGATGAATTGTGAAAGCATGGGGCCCAAGTAAAACCTGGTACAATTCTATCACCATGGAGGCCAAGAATCAAATGATTCATTGTGACATCAAGTGGCCTAAAAGGGCATGGGATGCATTGTGACAGCACAGGGGTTAAGAGAAGCGAGGAACCATAGTGCCCCAATGCAGACTAACAATCTAATTATCCCTTGTGGCACCAGGGGGTATGAAAAGGGCCAGGGATGGATTGTTACAACACGGGGACCAATAGAAGCAAGGATCTATTATGCCACCGTGGTGGCAAAGAATCAAATGATTCATTGTGACATCAAGTGGCCTAAAAGGGCATGGGATGCATTGTGACAGCACAGGGGTTAAGAGAAGCAAGGATCCATTGTGACCCAATGGAGGCTAACAATCTAATGATCCCTTGTGACACCAATGGGCCTAAAAGTGGCAGGGATGTATTGTGAAAGCATGGGGCCCAATTAAAACCTGGTACAATTACGCCACCATGGAGGCCAAGAATCAAATGATTCATTGTGACATCAAGTGGCCTAAAAGGGCATGGGATGCATTGTGACAGCACAGGGGTTAAGAGAAGCAAGGAACCATTGTGACCCAATGCAGCCTAACAATCTAATGATCCTTTGTGGCACCAGGGGGCGCAAAAGGACCACGGATGAACTCTGGCAGCATGGGGACCTATAGAAGCAAGGAACCATTATGACACCATGAAGGCCAAGAATCAAATGGTTCATTGTAAGACCAAGTGGCCTAAAAGGGCTTGGAATGCATTGTGACACCAGAGAGGTTAAGAGAAGCGAGGAACCATTGTAACCCAATGCAGGCTAACAATCTAATGATCCCTTGTGGCACCAGGGGGTATAAAAAGGGCCAGGGATGGATTGTTACCGCACGGGGACCAATAGTAGCAAGGATCTATTATGCCACCGTGGAGGCCAAGAATCAAATGATTCATTGTGACATCAAGTGGCCTAAAAGGGCATGGGATGCATTGTGACAGCACAGGGGTTAAGAGAAGCAAGGATCCATTGTGACCCAATGGAGGCTAATAATCCCAGGAACCCATTTGACACCAGGGGGCGTAAAAGGGCCAGGGATGAATTGTGACAGCATGGGGCCCAATAGAAACAAGGAACCATTATGACACCATGGAGGCCAAGAATCAAATGATTCATTGTGACATCAAGTGGCCTAAAAGGGCATGGGATGCATTGTGACACCACAGGGGTTAAGAGAAGCAAGGATCCATTGTGACCCAATGCAGGCTAACAATCTAATGATCCCTTGTGACACCAATGGGCCTAAAAGGGCCAGGGATGAATTGTTACAGCACGGGGACCAATAGAAGCAAGGATCTATTATGCCACCATGGAGGCCAAGAATCAAATGATTCATTGTGACATCAAGTGGCCTAAAAGGGCATGGGATGCATTGTGACACCACAGAGGTTAAGAGAAGCAAGGAACCATTGTGACCGAATGCAGGCTAACAATCTAATGATCCCTTGTGACACCAATGGGCCTAAAAGGGGCAGGGATGAATTGTGACAGCATGGGGCCCAATAGAAACAAGGAACCATTATGACACCATGAAGGCCAAGAATCAAATGATTCATTGTGACATCAAGTGGCCTAAAAGGGCATGGGATGCATTGTGACACCACAGGGGTTAAGAGAAGCAAGGAACTATTGTGACCCAATGCAGGCTAACAATCTAATGATCCCTTGTGGCACCAGGGGGCGCAAAACGACCACGGATGAACTCTGACAGCATGGGGACCTATAGAAGCAAGGAACCATTATGACACCATGAAGGCCAAGAATCAAATGGTTCATTGTAAGACCAAGTGGCCTAAAAGGGCTTGGAATGCATTGTGGCAGCACAGAGGTTAAGAGAAGCAAGGAACCATTGTAACCCAATGCAGGCTAACAATCTAATGATCCCTTTTGACACCAATGGGCCTAAAAGGGGCAGGGATGTATTGTGAAAGCATGGGGCCCAATTACAACCTGGTACAATTACGCCACCATGGAGGCCAAGAATCAAATGATTCATTGTGACATCAAGTGGCCTAAAAGGGCATGGGATGCATTGTGACAGCACAGGGGTTAAGAGAAGCAAGGATCCATTGTGACCCAATGGAGGCTAATAATCCCAGGATCCCATTTGACAACAGGGGGCGTAAAAGGGCCAGGGATGAATTGTGACAGCATGGGGCCCAATAGAAACAAGGAACCATTATGACACCATGGAGGCCAAGAATCAAATGATTCATTGTGACATCAAGTGGCCTAAAAGGGCATGGGATGCATTGTGACACCACAGAGGTTAAGAGAAGCAAGGAACCATTGTGACCGAATGCAGGCTAACAATCTAATGATCCCTTGTGACACCAATGGGGCTAAAAGGGGCAGGGATGAATTGTGAAAGCATGGGGCCCAAGTAAAACCTGGTACAATTCTATCACCATGGAGGCCAAGAATCAAATGATTCATTGTGACATCAAGTGGCCTAAAAGGGCATGGGATGCATTGTGACAGCACAGGGGTTAAGAGAAGCGAGGAACCATAGTGCCCCAATGCAGACTAACAATCTAATTATCCCTTGTGGCACCAGGGGGTATGAAAAGGGCCAGGGATGGATTGTGACAGCATGGGGCCCAATAGAAACAAGGATCTATTATGCCACCGTGGTGGCAAAGAATCAAATGATTCATTGTGACATCAAGTGGCCTAAAAGGGCATGGGATGCATTGTGACAGCACAGGGGTTAAGAGAAGCAAGGATCCATTGTGACCCAATGGAGGCTAATAATCCCAGGATCCCATTTGACACCAGGGGGCGTAAAAGGGTCAGGGATGAATTGTGACAGCATGGGGCCCAATAGAAACAAGGAACCATTATGACACCATGGAGGCCAAGAATCAAATGATTCATTGTGACATCAAGTGGCCTAAAAGGGCATGGGATGCATTGTGACAGCACAGAGGTTAAGAGAAGCAAGGAACCATTGTCACGCAATGCAGGCTAACAATCTTATGATCCCTTGTGGCACCAGGGGGTATAAAAAGGGCCAGGGATGGATTGTTACAGCACGGGGACCAATAGAAGCAAGGATCTATTATGCCACCGTGGAGGCCAAGAATCAAATGATTCATTGTGACATCAAGTGGCCTAAAAGGGCATGGTATGCATTGTGACACCACAGGGGTTAAGAGAAGCAAGGATCCATTGTGACCCAATGGAGGCTAACCATCTAATGATCCCTTTTGACACCAGGGGGCGTAAAAGGGCCAGGGATGAATTGTGACAGCATGGGGCCCAATAGAAACAAGGAACCATTATGACACCATGGGGGCCAAGAATCCAATGATTCATTGTGACATCAAGTGGCCTAAAAGGTCATGGGATGCATTGTGACACCACAGCGGTTAAGAGAAGCAAGGAACCATTGTGACCCAATGCAGGCTAAAAATCTAATGATCCCGTGTGTCACCAATGGGCCTAAAAGGGGCAGGGATGAATTGTTACAGCACGGGGACCAATAGAAGCAAGGATCTATTATGCCACCATGGAGGCCAAGAATCAAATGATTCATTGTGACATCAAGTGGCCTAAAAGGGCATGGGATGCATTGTGACAGCACAGGGGTTAAGAGAAGCAAGGATCCATTGTGACCCAATGGAGGCTAACAATCTAATGATCCCTTTTGACACCAATGGGCCTAAAAGGGGCAGGGATGTATTGTGAAAGCATGGGGCCCAATTAAAACCTGGTACAATTACGCCACCATGGAGGCCAAGAATCAAATGATTCATTGTGACATCAAGTGGCCTAAAAGGGCATGGGATGCATTGTGACACCACAGGGGTTAAGAGAAGCAAGGAACCATTGTGACCCAATGCAGGCTAACAATCTAATGATCCCTTGTGGCACCAGGGGGCTCAAAAGGACCACGGATGAACTCTGACAGCATGGGGACCTATAGAAGCAAGGAACCATTATGACACCATGAAGGCCAACAATCAAATGGTTTATTGTAAGACCAAGTGGCCTAAAAGGGCTTGGAATGCATTGTGACAGCACAGAGGTTAAGAGAAGCGAGGAACCATTGTGATCCAATGCAGGCTAACAATCTAATGATCCCTTGTGGCACCAGGGGGTATAAAAAGGGCCAGGGATGGATTGTTACAGCACGGGGACCAATAGAAGCAAGGATCTATTATGCCACCGTGGAGGCCAAGAATCAAATGGTTCATTGTAAGACCAAGTGGCCTAAAAGTGCTTGGAATGCATTGTGACACCACAGAGGTTAAGAGAAGCGAAGAACCATTGTGACCCAATGCAGGCTAACAATCTAATGATCCCTTGTGGCACCAGGGGGTATAAAAAGGGCCAGGGATGGATTGTTACCGCACGGGGACCAATAGAAGCAAGGATCTATTATGTCACCGTGGAGGTCAAGAATCAAATGATTCATTGTGACATCAAGTGGCCTAAAAGGGCATGGGATGCATTGTGACAGCACAGGGGTAAAGAGAAGCAAGGATCCATTGTGACCCAATGCAGGCTAATAATCTAATGATCCCTTGTGACACCAGGGGGCGTAAAAGGGCCAGGGATGAATTGTGACAGCATGGGGCCCAATAGAAACAAGGAACCATTATGACACCATGAAGGCCAAGAATCAAATGATTCATTGTGACATCAAGTGGCCTAAAAGGGCATGGGATGCATGGTGACACCACAGAGGTTAAGAGAATCAGGGAACCATTGTGACCCAATGCAGGCTAACAATCTAATGATCCCTTGTGACACCAATGGGCCTAAAAGGGCCAGGGATGAATTGTGAAAGAATGGGGCCCAAGTAAAACCTGGTACAATTATGCCACCATGGAGGCCAAGAATCAAATGATTCATTGTGACATCAAGTGGCCTAAAAGGGCATGAGATGCATTGTGACACCACAGGTGTTAAGAGAAGCAAGGAACCATTGTGACCCAATGCAGGCTAACAATCTAAGAATCCCTTTTGACAACAGGGGGCGCAAAAGGACCACGGATGAACTCTGAGAGCATGGGGACCTATAGAAGCAAGGAACCATTATGACACCATGAAGGCCAACAATCAAATGGTTCATTGTAAGACCAAGTGGCCTAAAAGGGCTTGGAATGCTTTGTGACAGCACAGAGGTTAAGAGAAGCAAGGAACCATTGTAACGCAATGCAGGCTAACAATATTATGATCCCTTGTGGCACCAGGGGGTATAAAAAGGGCCAGGGATGGATTGTTACAGCACGGGGACCAATAGAAGCAAGGATCTATTATGCCACCGTGGAGGCCAAGAATCAAATGATTCATTGTGACATCAAGTGGCCTAAAAGGGCATGGGATGCATTGTGACACCACAGGGGTTAAGAGAAGCAAGGATCCATTGTGACCCAATGGATTCTAATAATCCCAGGAACCCATTTGACAACAGGGGGCGTAAAAGGGCCAGGGATGAATTGTGACAGCATGGGGCCCAATAGAAACAAGGAACCATTATGACACCATGGAGGTCAAGAATCAAATGATTCATTGTGACATCAAGTGGCCTAAAAGGGCATGGGATGCATTGTGACACCACAGGGGTTAAGAGAAGCAAGGAACCATTGTGACCCAATGCAGGCTAAAAATCTAATGATCCCGTGTGACACCAATGGGCCTAAAAGGGCCAGGGATGAATTGTTACAGCACGGGGACCAATAGAAGCAAGGATCTATTATGCCACCATGGAGGCCAAGAATCAAATGATTCATTGTGACATCAAGTGGCCTAAAAGGGCATGGGATGCATTGTGACAGCACAGGGGTTAAGAGAAGCAAGGATCCATTGTGACCCAATGGAGGCTAACAATCTAATGATCCCGTGTGACACCAATGGGCCTAAAAGGGGCAGGGATGTATTGTGAAAGCATGGGGCCCAATTAAAACCTGGTACAATTACGCCACCATGGAGGCCAAGAATCAAATGATTCATTGTGACATCAAGTGGCCTAAAAGGGCATGGGATGCATTGTGACAGCACAGGGGTTAAGAGAAGCAAGGAACCATTGTGACCCAATGCAGCCTAACAATCTAATGATCCCTTGTGGCACCAGGGGGCGCAAAAGGACCACGGATGAACTCTGACAGCATGGGGACCTATAGAAGCAAGGAACCATTATGACACCATGAAGGCAAACAATCAAATGGTTCATTGTAAGACCAAGTGGCCTAAAAGGGCTTGGAATGCATTGTGACAGCGCAGAGGTTAAGAGAAGCAAGGAACCATTGTGACCCTATGCAGGCTAACAATCTAATGATCCCTTGTGGCACCAGGGGGTATAAAAAGGGCCAGGGATGGATTGTTACAGCACGGGGACCAATAGAAGCAAGGATCTATTATGCAACCGTGGAGGCCAAGAATCAAATGATTCATTGTGACATCAAGTGGCCTAAAAGGGCATGGGATGCATTGTGACAGCACAGGGGTTAAGAGAAGCAAGGATCCATTGTGACCCAATGGAGGCTAATAATCCCAGGATCCCATTTGACACCAGGGGGCGTAAAAGGGCCAGGGATGAATTGTGACAGCATGGGGACCTATAGAAGCAAGGAACCATTATGACACCATGTAGGCCGAGAATCAAATGGTTCATTGTGACATCAAGTGGCCTAAAAGGGCATGGGATGCATTTTGACAGCACAGGGGTTAAGAGAAGCAAGGAACCATTGTGACCCAATGCAGGCTAACAATCTAATGATCCCTTGTGACACCAATGGGCCTAAAAGGGGCAGGGATGTATTGTGAAAGCATGGGGCCCAATTAAAACCTGGTACAATTACGCCAACATGGAGGCCAAGAATCAAATGATTCATTGTGACATCAAGTGGCCTAAAAGGGCATGGGATGCATTGTGACACCACAGGGGTTAAGAGAAGCAAGGATCCATTGTGACCCAATGGAGGCTAACATTCTAATGATCCCTTTTGACACCAATGGGCCTAAAAGGGGCAGGGATATATTGTGAAAGCATGGGGACCAATTAAAACCTGGTACAATTACGCCACCATGGAGGCCAAGAATCAAATGATTCATTGTGACATCAAGTGGCCTAAAAGGGCATGGGATGCATTGTGACACCACAGGGGTTAAGAGAAGCAAGGAACCATTGTGACCCAATGCAGGCTAAAAATCTAATGATCCCTTGTGACACCAATGGGCCTAAAAGGGGCAGGGATGAATTATTACAGCACGGGGACCAATAGAAGCAAGGATCTATTATGCCACCGTGGACGCCAAGAATCAAATGATTCATTGTGACATCAAGTGGCCTAAAAGGGCATGGGATGCATTGTGACAGCACAGGGGTTAAGAGAAGCAAGGATCCATTGTGACCCAATGCAGGCTAACAATCTAATGATCCCTTGTGACACCAATGGGCCTAAAAGGGCCAGGGATGTATTGTGAAAGCATGGGGCCCAATTAAAACCAGGTACAATTACGCGACCATGGAGGCCAAGAATCAAATGATTCATTGTGACATCAAGTGGCCTAAAAGGGCATGGGATGCATTGTGACAGCACAGGGGTTAAGAGAAGCAAGGAACCATTGTGACCCAATGCAGGCTAACAATCTAGAGAATCCCTTTTGACACCAGCCGGCGCAAAAGGACCACGGATGAACTCTGACAGCATGGGGACCTATAGAAGCAAGGAACCATTACGACACCATGAAGGCCAAGAATCAAATGGTTCATTGTAAGACCAAGTGGCCTAAAAGGGCTTGGAATGCATTGTGACACCACAGAGGTTAAGAGAAGCGAGGAACCATTGTGACCCAATGCAGGCTAACAATCTAATGATCCCTTGTGGCACCAGGGGGCTCAAAAGGACCACGGATGAACTCTGACAGCATGGGGACCTATAGAAGCAAGGAACCATTATGACACCATGAAGGCCAAGAATCAAATGGTTCATTGTAAGACCAAGTGGCCTAAAAGGGCTTGGAATGCATTGTGACAGCACAGGGGTTAAGAGAAGCGAGGATCCATTGTGACCCAATGCAGGCTAACAATCTAATGATCCCTTGTGGCACCAGGGGTTATAAAAAGGGCCAGGGATGGATTGTTACAGCACGGGGCCCAATAGAAGCAAGGATCTATTATGCCACCATGGAGGCCGAGAATCAAATGATTCATTGTGACATCAAGTGGCCTAAAAGGGCATGGGATGCATTGTGACACCACAGGGGTTAAGAGAAGCAAGGAACCATTGTGACCCAATGCAGGCTAAAAATCTAATGATCCCTTGTGACACCAATGGGCCTAAAAGGGGCAGGGATGAATTGTTACAGCACGGGGACCAATAGAAGCAAGGATCTATTATGCCACCATTGAGGCCAAGAATCAAATGATTCATTGTGACATCAAGTGGCCTAAAAGGGCATGGGATGCATTGTGACAGCACAGGGGTTAAGAGAAGCAAGGATCCATTGTGACCCAATGGAGGCTAACAATCTAATGATCCCTTGTGACACCAATGGGCCTAAAAGGGCCAGGGATGTATTGTGAAAGCATGGGGCCCAATTAAAACCTGGTACAATTACGCCACCATGGAGGCCAAGAATCAAATGATTCATTGTGACATCAAGTGGCCTAAAAGGGCATGGGATGCATTGTGACAGCACAGGGGTTAAGAGAAGCAAGGAACCATTGTGACCCAATGCAGGCTAACAATCTAAGAATCCCTTTTGACACCAGCGGGCGCAAAAGGACCACGGATGAACTCTGAGAGCATGGGGACCTATAGAAGCAAGGAACCATTACGACACAATGAAGGCCAAGAATCAAAAGGTTCATTGTAAGACCAAGTGGCCGAAAAGGGCTTGGAATGCATTGTGACACCACAGAGGTTAAGAGAATCGAGGAACCATTGTGACCCAATGCAGGCTAACAATCTAATGATCCCTTGTGACACCAGGGGTTATAAAAAGGGCCAGGGATGGATTGTTAC
Source organism: Cinclus cinclus (assembly GCF_963662255.1). Taxonomy (NCBI): domain Eukaryota; kingdom Metazoa; phylum Chordata; class Aves; order Passeriformes; family Cinclidae; genus Cinclus; species Cinclus cinclus. The sequence goes on along the minus strand of NC_085051.1, from coordinate 549,565 downwards.
AGCACGGGGCCCAATAGAAGCAAGGATCTATTATGCCACCGTGGAGGCCAAGAATCAAATGATTCATTGTGACATCAAGTGGCCTAAAAGGGCATGGGATGCATTGTGACACCACAGGGGTTAAGAGAAGCAAGGATCCATCGTGACCCAATGGAGGTTAATAATCCCAGGATCCCATTTGACACCAGGGGGCGTAAAAGGGCCAGGGATGAATTGTGACAGCATGGGGCCCAATAGAAACAAGGAACCATTATGACACCATGGAGGCCAAGAATCAAATGATTCATTGTGACATCAAGTGACCTAAAAGGGCATGGGAGGCATTGTGACACCACAGAGTTTAAGAGAAGCAAGGAACCATTGTGACCCAATGCAGGCTAACATTCTAATGATCCCTTGTGACACCAGCCGGCGCAAAAGGACCACGGATGAACTCTGACAGCATGGGGACCTATAGAAGCAAGGAACCATTACGACACCATGAAGGCCAAGAATCAAATGGTTCATTGTAAGACCAAGTGGCCTAAAAGGGCTTGGAATGCATTGTGACACCACAGAGGTTAAGAGAAGCGAGGAACCATTGTGACCCAATGCAGGCTAACAATCTAATGATCCCTTGTGGCACCAGGGGGCTCAAAAGGACCACGGATGAACTCTGACAGCATGGGGACCTATAGAAGCAAGGAACCATTATGACACCATGAAGGCCAAGAATCAAATGGTTCATTGTAAGACCAAGTGGCCTAAAAGGGCTTGGAATGCATTGTGACAGCACAGGGGTTAAGAGAAGCGAGGATCCATTGTGACCCAATGCAGGCTAACAATCTAATGATCCCTTGTGGCACCAGGGGGTATAAAAAGGGCCAGGGATGGATTGTTACAGCACGGGGCCCAATAGAAGCAAGGATCTATTATGCCACCATGGAGGCCGAGAATCAAATGATTCATTGTGACATCAAGTGGCCTAAAAGGGCATGGGATGCATTGTGACACCACAGGGGTTAAGAGAAGCAAGGAACCATTGTGACCCAATGCAGGCTAAAAATCTAATGATCCCTTGTGACACCAATGGGCCTAAAAGGGCCAGGGATGAATTGTTACAGCACGGGGACCAATAGAAGCAAGGATCTATTATGCCACCATTGAGGCCAAGAATCAAATGATTCATTGTGACATCAAGTGGCCTAAAAGGGCATGGGATGCATTGTGACAGCACAGGGGTTAAGAGAAGCAAGGATCCATTGTGACCCAATGCAGGCTAACAATCTAATGATCCCTTGTGACACCAATGGGCCTAAAAGGGCCAGGGATGTATTGTGAAAGCATGGGGCCCAATTAAAACCTGGTACAATTACGCCACCATGGAGGCCAAGAATCAAATGATTCATTGTGACATCAAGTGGCCTAAAAGGGCATGGGATGCATTGTGACAGCACAGGGGTTAAGAGAAGCAAGGAACCATTGTGACCCAATGCAGGCTAACAATCTAAGAATCCCTTTTGACACCAGCGGGCGCAAAAGGACCACGGATGAACTCTGAGAGCATGGGGACCTATAGAAGCAAGGAACCATTACGACACAATGAAGGCCAAGAATCAAAAGGTTCATTGTAAGACCAAGTGGCCGACAAGGGCTTGGAATGCATTGTGACACCACAGAGGTTAAGAGAATCGAGGAACCATTGTGACCCAATGCAGGCTAACAATCTAATGATCCCTTGTGACACCAGGGGGTATAAAAAGGGCCAGGGATGGATTGTTACAGCACGGGGCCCAATAGAAGCAAGGATCTATTATGCCACCGTGGAGGCCAAGAATCAAATGATTCATTGTGACATCAAGTGGCCTAAAAGGGCATGGGATGCATTGTGACACCACAGGGGTTAAGAGAAGCAAGGATCCATCGTGACCCAATGGAGGTTAATAATCCCAGGATCCCATTTGACACCAGGGGGCGTAAAAGGGCCAGGGATGAATTGTGACAGCATGGGGCCCAATAGAAACAAGGAACCATTATGACACCATGGAGGCCAAGAATCAAATGATTCATTGTGACATCAAGTGACCTAAAAGGGCATGGGAGGCATTGTGACACCACAGAGTTTAAGAGAAGCAAGGAACCATTGTGACCCAATGCAGGCTAACATTCTAATGATCCCTTGTGACACCAATGGGCCTAAAAGGGCCAGGGATGAATTGTTACAGCACGGGGACCAATAGAAGCAAGGATCTATTATGCCACCATGGAGGCCAAGAATCAAATAATTGATTGTGACATCAAGTGGCCTGAAAGTGCATGGGATGCATTGTGGCAGCACAGGGGTTAAGAGAAGCAAGGATCCATTGTGACCCAATGCAGACTAACAATCTAATGATCCCTTGTGACACCAATGGGCCTAAAAGGGCCAGGGATGTATTGTGAAAGCATGGGGCCCAATTAAAACCTGGTACAATTACGCCACCATGGAGGCCAAGAATCAAATGATTCATTGTGACATCAAGTGGCCCAAAAGGGCATGGGATGCATTGTGACAGCACAGGGGTTAAGAGAAGCAAGGATCCATTGTGACCCAATGCAGGCTAACAATCTAATGATCCCTTGTGACACCAATGGGCCTAAAAGGGCCAGGGATGTATTGTGAAAGCATGGGGCCCAATTAAAACCTGGTACAATTACGCCACCATGGAGGCCAAGAATCAAATGATTCATTGTGACATCAAGTGGCCTAAAAGGGCATGGGATGCATTGTGACACCACAGGGGTTAAGAGAAGCAAGGAACCATTGTGACCCAATGCAGGCTAACAATCTAAGAATCCCTTTTGACACCAGGGGGCGCAAAAGGACCACGGATGAACTCTGACAGCATGGGGACCTATAGAAGCAAGGAACCATTATGACACCATGAAGGCCAAGAATCAAATGGTTCATTGTAAGACCAAGTGGCCTAAAAGGGCTTGGAATGCATTGTGACACCACAGAGGTTAAGAGAAGCAAGGAACCATTGTGACCCAATGCAGACTAACAATCTAATGATCCCTTGTGGCACCAGGGGGTATAAAAAGGGCCAGGGATGGATTGTTACAGCACGGGGACCAATAGAAGCAAGGATCTATTATGCCACCGTGGAGGCCAAGAATCAAATGATTCATTGTGACATCAAGTGGCCTAAAAGGGCATGGGATGCATTGTGACAGCACAGGGGTTAAGAGAAGCAAGGATCCATTGTGACCCAAAGCAGGCTAACAATCTAATGATCCCTTGTGACACCAATGGGCCTAAAAGGGCCAGGGATGTATTGTGAAAGCATGGGGCCCAATTAAAACCTGGTACAATTACGCCACCATGGAGGAGAAGAATCAAATGATTCATTGTGACATCAAGTGGCCTAAAAGGGCATGGGATGCATTGTGACACCACAGGGGTTAAGAGAAGCAAGGAACCATTGTGACCCAATGCAGGCTAAAAATCTAAGGATCCCTTGTGGCACCAATGGGCCTAAAAGGGGCAGGGATGAATTGTTACAGCACGGGGACCAATAGAAGCAAGGATCTATTATGCCACCATTGAGGCCAAGAATCAAATGATTCATTGTGACATCAAGTGGCCTAAAAGGGCATGGGATGCATTGTGACAGCACAGGGGTTAAGAGAAGCAAGGATCCATTGTGACCCAATGGAGGCTAACAATCTAATGATCCCTTTTGACACCAATTGTCCTAAAAGGGGCAGGCATGTATTGTGACAGCATGGGGCCCAATTAAAACCTGGTACAATTACGCCACCATGGAGGCCAAGAATCAAATGATTCATTGTGACATCAAGTGGCCTAAAAGGGCATGGGATGCATTGTGACACCACAGGGGTTAAGAGAAGCAAGGAACCATTGTGACCCAATGCAGGCTAACAATCTAATGATCTCTTGTGGCACCAGGGGGCTCAAAAGGACCACGGATGAACTCTGACAGCATGGGGACCTATAGAAGCAAGGAACCATTATGACACCATGAAGGCCAAGAATCAAATGGTTCATTGTAAGACCAAGTGGCCTAAAAGGGCTTGGAATGCATTGTGACAGCACAGAGGTTAAGAGAAGCGAGGAACCATTGTGACCCAATGCAGGCTAACAATCTAATGATCCCTTGTGGCACCAGGGGTTATAAAAAGGGCCAGGGATGGATTGTTACAGCACGGGGCCCAATAGAAGCAAGGACCTATTATGCCACCGTGGAGGCCAAGAATCAAATGATTCATTGTGACATCAAGTGGCCTAAAAGGGCATGGGATGCATTGTGACACCACAGGGGTTAAGAGAAGCAAGGAACCATTGTGACCCAATGCAGGCTAAAAATCTAAGGATCCCTTGTGGCACCAATGGGCGTAAAAGGGGCAGGGATGAATTGTTACAGCACGGGGACCAATAGAAGCAAGGATCTATTATGCCACCATTGAGGCCAAGAATCAAATGATTCATTGTGACATCAAGTGGCCTAAAAGGGCATGGGATGCATTGTGACAGCACAGGGGTTAAGAGAAGCAAGGATCCATTGTGACCCAATGGAGGCTAACAATCTAATGATCCCTTTTGACACCAATGGGCCTAAAAGGGACAGGGATGAATTGTGACAGCATGGGGCCCAATTAAAACCTGGGACAATTACGCCACCATGGAGGCCAAGAATCAAATGATTCATTGTGACATCAAGTGGCCTAAAAGGGCATGGGATGCATTGTGACACCACAGGGGTTAAGAGAAGCAAGGAACCATTGTGACCCAATGCAGGCTAACAATCTAATGATCCCTTGTGGCACCAGGGGGCTCAAAAGGACCACGGATGAACTCTGACAGCATGGGGACCTATAGAAGCAAGGAACCATTATGACACCATGAAGGCCAAGAATCAAATGGTTCATTGTAAGACCAAGTGGCCTAAAAGGGCTTGGAATGCATTGTGACAGCACAGACGTTAAGAGAAGCGAGGAACCATTGTGACCCAATGCAGGCTAACAATCTAATGATCCCTTGTGGCACCAGGGGTTATAAAAAGGGCCAGGGATGGATTGTTACAGCACGGGGCCCAATAGAAGCAAGGATCTATTATGCCACCGTGGAGGCCAAGAATCAAATGATTCATTGTGACATCAAGTGGCCTAAAAGGGCATGGGATGCATTGTGACAGCACAGGGGTTAAGAGAAGCAAGGATCCATTGTGACCCAATGGAGGCTAATAATCTAATGATCCCTTGTGACACCAATGGGCCTAAAAGGGGCAGGGATGAATTGTTACAGCACGGGGACCAATAGAAGCAAGGATCTATTATGCCACCATTGAGGCCAAGAATCAAATGATTCATTGTGACATCAAGTGGCCTAAAAGGGCATGGGATGCATTGTGACAGCACAGGGGTAAAGACAAGCAAGGATCCATTGTGACCCAATGGAGGCTAACAATCTAATGATCCCTTTTGACACCAATGGGCCTAAAAGGGACAGGGATGTATTGTGAAAGCATGGGGCCCAATTAAAACCTGGGACAATTACGCCACCATGGAGGCCACGAATCAAATGATTCATTGTGACATCAAGTGGCCTAAAAGGGCATGGGATGCATTGTGACAGCACAGGGGTTAAGAGAAGCAAGGAACCATTGTGACCCAATGCAGGCTAACAATCTAAGAATCCCTTTTGACACCAGCGGGCGCAAAAGGACCACGGATGAACTCTGACAGCATGGGGACCTATAGAAGCAAGGAACCATTATGACACCATGAAGGCCAAGAATCAAATGGTTCATTGTAAGACCAAGTGGCCTAAAAGGGCTTGGAATGCATTGTGACACCACAGAGGTTAAGAGAAGCGAAGAACCATTGTGACCCAATGCAGGCTAACAATCTAATGATCCCTTGTGGCACCAGGGGGTATAAAAAGGGCCAGGGATGGATTGTTACAGCACGGGGACCAATAGAAGCAAGGATCTATTATGCCACCGTGGAGGCCAAGAATCAAATGATTCATTGTGACATCAAGTGGACTAAAAGGGCATGGGATGCATTGTGACACCACAGGGGTTAAGAGAAGCAAGGATCCATTGTGACCCAATGGAGGCTAATAATCCCGGGAACCCATTTGACACCAGGGGGCGTAAAAGGGCCAGGGATGAATTGTGACAGCATGGGGCCCAATAGAAACAAGGAACCATAATGACACCGTGGAGGCCAAGAATCAAATGATTCATTGTGACATCAAGTGGCCTGAAAGGGCATGGGATGCATTGTGACACCACAGGGGTTAAGAGAAGCAAGGATCCATTGTGACCCAATGCAGGCTAAAAATCTAATGATCCGTTGTGACACCAATGGGCCTAAAAGGGGCAGGGATGAATTGTTACAGCACGGGGACCAATAGAAGCAAGGATCTATTATGCCACCATTGAGGCCAAGAATCAAATGATTCATTGTGACATCAAGTGGCCTAAAAGGGCATGGGATGCATTGTGACACCACAGGGGTTAAGAGAAGCAAGGAACCATTGTGACCCAATGCAGGCTAACAATCTAATGATCCCTTTTGGCACCAGGGGGCTCAAAAGGACCACGGATGAACTCTGACAGCATGGGGACCTATAGAAGCAAGGAACCATTATGACACCATGAAGGCCAAGAATCAAATGGTTCATTGTAAGACCAAGTGGCCTAAAAGGGCTTGGAATGCATTGTGACAGCACAGAGGTTAAGAGAAGCGAGGAACCATTGTGACCCAATGCAGGCTAACAATCTAATGATCCCTTGTGGCACCAGGGGTTATAAAAAGGGCCAGGGATGGATTGTTACAGCACGGGGCCCAATAGAAGCAAGGATCTATTATGCCACCATGGAGGCCAAGAATCAAATGATTCATTGTGACATCAAGTGGCCTAAAAGGGCATGGGATGCATTGTGACAGCACAGGGGTTAAGAGAAGCAAGGATCCATTGTGACCCAATGGAGGCTAATAATCTAATGATCCCTTTTGACACCAATGGGCCTAAAAGGGGCAGGGATGAATTGTGAAAGCATGGGGCCCAAGTAAAACCTGGTACAATTATGCCACCATGGAGGCCAAGAATCAAATGGTTCATTGTAACATCAAGTGGCCTAAAAGGGCATGGGATGCATTGTGACACCACAGGGGTTAAGAGAAGCAAGGATCCATTTTGACCCAATGGAGGCTAGCATTCTAATGATCCCTTTTGACACCAATGGGCCTAAAAGGGGCAGGGATGAATTGTTACAGCACGGGGACCAATAGAAGCAAGGATCTATTATGCCACCATTGAGGCCAAGAATCAAATGATTCATTGTGACATCAAGTGGCCTAAAAGGGCATGGGATGCATTGTGACAGCACAGGGGTTAAGAGAAGCAAGGATCCATTGTGACCCAATGGAGGCTAACAATCTAATGATCCCTTTTGACACCAATGGGCCTAAAAGGGGCAGGGATGTATTGTGAAAGCATGGGGCCCAATTAAAACCTGGGACAATTACGCCACCATGGAGGCCAAGAATCAAATGATTCATTGTGACATCAAGTGGCCTAAAAGGGCATGGGATGCATTGTGACACCACAGGGGTTAAGAGAAGCAAGGAACCATTGTGACCCAATGCAGGCTAACAATCTAATGATCCCTTTTGACACCAATGGGCCTAAAAGGGGCAGGGATGAATTGTGAAAGCATGGGGCCCAAATAAAACCTGGTACAATTATGCCACCATGGAGGCCAAGAATCAAATGGTTCATTGTAAGACCAAGTGGCCTAAAAGGGCATGGGATGCATTGTGACAGCACAGGGGTTAAGAGAAGCAAGGATCCATTGTGACCCAATGGAGGCTAACATTCTAATGATCCCTTTTGACACCAATGGGCCTAAAAGGGGCAGGGATATATTGTGAAAGCATGGGGCCCAATTAAAACCTGGTACAATTACGCCACCATGGAGGCCAAGAATCAAATGATTCATTGTGACATCAAGTGGCCTAAAAGGGCATGGGATGCATTGTGACACCACAGGGGTTAAGAGAAGCAAGGAACCATTGTGACCCAATGGAGGCTAATAATCCCAGGAACCCATTTGACACCAGGGGGCGTAAAAGGGCCAGGGATGAATTGTGACAGCATGTGGCCCAATAGAAACAAGGAACCATAATGACACCATGGAGGCCAAGAATCAAATGATTCATTGTGACATCAAGTGGCCTAAAATGGCATGGGATGCATGGTGACACCACAGAGGTTAAGAGAAGCAGGGAACCATTGTGACCCAATGCAGGCTAACAATCTAATGATCCCTTGTGGCACCAGGGGGTATAAAAAGTGCCAGGGATGAATTGTTACAGCACGGGGACCAATAGAAGCAAGGATCTATTATGCCACCATTGAGGCCAAGAATCAAATGATTCATTATGACATCAAGTGGCCTAAAAGGGCATGGGATGCATTGTGACAGCACAGGGGTTAAGAGAAGCAAGGATCCATTGTGACCCAATGGAGGCTAACAATCTAATGATCCCTTTTGACACCAATGGGCCTAAAAGGGGCAGGGATGTATTGTGAAAGCATGGGGCCCAATTAAAACCTGGGACAATTACGCCACCATGGAGGCCAAGAATCAAATGGTTCATTGTGACATCAAGTGGCCTAAAAGGGCATGGGATGCATTGTGACACCACAGGCGTTAAGAGAAGCAAGGAACCATTGTGACCCAATGCAGGCTAACAATCTAAGAATCCCTTTTGACACCAGAGGGCGCAAAAGGACCACGGATGAACTCTGACAGCATGGGGACCTATAGAAGCAAGGAACCATTATGACACCATGAAGGCCAAGAATCAAATGGTTCATTGTAAGACCAAGTGGCCTAAAAGGGCTTGGAATGCATTGTGACAGCACAGAGGTTAAGAGAAGCGAGGAACCATTGTGACCCAATGCCGGCTAACAATCTAATGATCCCTTGTGGCACCAGGGGGTATAAAAAGGGCCAGGGATGGATTGTTACAGCACGGGGACCAATAGAAGCAAGGATCTATTATGCCACCATGGAGGCCAAGAATCAAATGATTCATTGTGACATCAAGTGGCCTAAAAGGGCATGGGATGCATGGTGACAGCACAGGGGTTAAGAGAAGCAAGGATCCATTGTGACCCAATGGAGGCTAATACTCTAATGATCCCTTGTGACACCAGGGGGCGTAAAAGGGCCAGGGAAGAATTGTGACAGCATGGGGCCCAATAGAAACAAGGAACCATTATGACACCATGGAGGCCAAGAATCAAATGATTCATTGTGACATCAAGTGGCCTAAAAGGGCATGGGATGCATGGTGACACCACAGGGGTTAAGAGAAGCAGGGAACCATTGTGACCCAATGCAGGCTAACAATCTAATGATCCCTTGTGACACCAATGGGCCTAAAAGGGCCAGCGATGAATTGTGAAAGCATGGGGCCCAAGTAAAACCTGGTACAATTATGCCACCATGGAGGCCAAGAATAAAATGATTCATTGTGACATCAAGTGGCCTAAAAGGGCATGAGATGCATTGTGACACCACAGGGGTTAAGAGAAGCAAGGAACCATTGTGACCCAATGCAGGCTAACAATCTAATGATCCCTTGTGGCACCAGGGGGCGCAAAAGCACCACGGATGAACTCTGACAGCATGGGGACCTATAGAAGCAAGGAACCATTATGACACCATGAAGGCCAAGAATCAAATGGTTCATTGTAAGACCAAGTGGCCTAAAAGGGCTTGGAATGCATTGTGACAGCACAGAGGTTAAGAGAAGCAAGGAACCATTGTAACGCAATGCAGGCTAACAATCTTATGATCCCTTGTGGCACCAGGGGGTATAAAAAGGGCCAGGGATGGATTGTTACAGCACGGGGACCAATAGAAGCAAGGATCTATTATGCCACCGTGGAGGCCAAGAATCAAATGATTCATTGTGACATCAAGTGGCCTAAAAGGGCATGGGATGCATTGTGACAGCACAGGGGTTAAGAGAAGCAAGGATCCATTGTGACCCAATGGAGGCTAATAATCCCAGGATCCCATTTGACACCAGGGGCCGTAAAAGGGCCAGGGATGAATTGTGACAGCATGGGGCCCAATAGAAACAAGGAACCATTATGACACCATGGAGGCCAAGAATCAAATGATTCATTGTGACATCAAGTGGCCTAAAAGGGCATGGGATGCATTGTGACACCACAGGGGTTAAGAGAAGCAAGGATCCATTGTGACCCAATGCAGGCTAAAAATCTAATGATCCCTTTTGACACCAATGGGCCTAAAAGGGGCAGGGATGTATTGTGAAATCATGGGGCCCAATTAAAACCTGGTACAATTACGCCACCATGGAGGCCAAGAATCAAATGATTCATTGTGACATCAAGTGGCCTAAAAGGGCATGGGATGCATTGTGACACCACAGGGGTTAAGAGAAGCAAGGATCCATTGTGACCCAATGGAGGCTAACAATCTAATGATCCCTTTTGACACCAATGGGCCTAAAAGGGGCAGGGATGTATTGTGAAAGCATGGGGCCCAATTAAAACCTGGGACAATTACGCCACCATGGAGGCCAAGAATCAAATGATTCATTGTGACATCAAGTGGCCTAAAAGGGCATGGGATGCATTGTGACACCACAGGGGTTAAGAGAAGCAAGGAACCATTGTGACCCAATGCAGGCTAACAATCTAAGAATCCCTTTTGACACCAGCGGGCGCAAAAGGACCACGGATGAACTCTGACAGCATGGGGACCTATAGAAGCAAGGAACCATTATGACACCATGAAGGCCAAGAATCAAATGGTTCATTGTAAGACCAAGTGGCCTAAAAGGGCTTGGAATGCATTGTGACAGCACAGAGGTTAAGAGAAGCGAGGAACCATTGTGACCCAATGCAGGCTAACAATCTAATGATCCCTTGTGGCACCAGGGGGTATAAAAAGGGCCAGGGATGGATTGTTACAGCACGGGGACCAATAGAAGCAAGGATCTATTATGCCACCATGGAGGCCAAGAATCAAATGATTCATTGTGACATCAAGTGGCCTAAAAGGGCAAGGGATGCATGGTGACAGCACAGGGGTTAAGAGAAGCAAGGATCCATTGTGACCCAATGGAGGCTAATACTCTAATGATCCCTTGTGACACCAGGGGGCGTAAAAGGGCCAGGGAAGAATTGTGACAGCATGGGGCCCAATAGAAACAAGGAACCACTATGACACCATGGAGGCCAAGAATCAAATGATTCATTGTGACATCAAGTGGCCTAAAAGGGCATGGGATGCATGGTGACACCACAGGGGTTAAGAGAAGCAGGGAACCATTGTGACCCAATGCAGGCTAACAATCTAATGATCCCTTGTGACACCAATGGGCCTAAAAGGGCCAGGGATGAATTGTGAAAGCATGGGGCCCAAGTAAAACCTGGTACAATTATGCCACCATGGAGGCCAAGAATCAAATGATTCATTGTGACATCAAGTGGCCTAAAAGGGCATGAGATGCATTGTGACACCACAGGGGTTAAGAGAAGCAAGGAACCATTGTGACCCAATGCAGGCTAACAATCTAATGATCCCTTGTGGCACCAGGGGGCGCAAAAGCACCACGGATGAACTCTGACAGCATGGGGACCTATAGAAGCAAGGAACCATTATGACACCATGAAGGCCAAGAATCAAATGGTTCATTGTAAGACCAAGTGGCCTAAAAGGGCTTGGAATGCATTGTGACAGCACAGAGGTTAAGAGAAGCAAGGAACCATTGTAACGCAATGCAGGCTAACAATCTTATGATCCCTTGTGGCACCAGGGGGTATAAAAAGGGCCAGGGATGGATTGTTACAGCACGGGGACCAATAGAAGCAAGGATCTATTATGCCACCGTGGAGGCCAAGAATCAAATGATTCATTGTGACATCAAGTGGCCTAAAAGGGCATGGGATGCATTGTGACAGCACAGGGGTTAAGAGAAGCAAGGATCCATTGTGACCCAATGGAGGCTAATAATCCCAGGAACCCATTTGACACCAGGGGGCGTAAAAGGGCCAGGGATGAATTGTGACAGCATGGGGCCCAATAGAAACAAGGAACCATTATGACACCATGAAGGCCAAGAATCAAATGATTCATTGTGACATCAAGTGGCCTAAAAGGGCATGGAATGCATTGTGACACCACAGGGGTTAAGAGAAGCAAGGATCCATTGTGACCCAATGCAGGCTAAAAATCTAATGATCCCTTTTGACACCAATGGGCCTAAAAGGGGCAGGGATGTATTGTGAAAGCATGGGGCCCAATTAAAACCTGGTACAATTACGCCACCATGGAGGCCAAGAATCAAATGATTCATTGTGACATCAAGTGGCCTAAAAGGGCATGGGATGCATTGTGACACCACAGGGGTTAAGAGAAGCAAGGAAGCATTGTGACCCAATGCAGGCTAACAATCTAATGATCCCTTGTGGCACCAGGGGGTATAAAAAGGGCCATGGATGGATTGTTACCGCACGGGGACCAATAGTAGCAAGGATCTATTATGCCACCGTGGAGGCCAAGAATCAAATGATTCATTGTGACATCAAGTGGCCTAAAAGGGCATGGAATGCATTGTGACACCACAGGGGTTAAGAGAAGCAAGGAACCATTGTGACCCAATGCAGGCTAATAATCTAATGATCCCTTGTGACACCAGGGGGCGTAAAAGGGCCAGGGATGGATTGTTACAGCACGGGGACCAATAGAAACAAGGAACCATTATGACACCATGGAGGCCAAGAATCAAATGATTCATTGTGACATCAAGTGGCCTAAAAGGGCATGGGATGCATGGTGACACCACAGAGGTTAAGAGAAGCAGGGAACCATTGTGACCCAATGCAGGCTAACAATCTAATGATCCCTTGTGACACCAATGGGCCTAAAAGTGCCAGGTATGAATTGTGAAAGCATGGGGCCCAAGTAAAACCTGCTACAATTACGCCTCCATGGAGGCCAAGAATCAAATGATTCATTGTGACATCAAGTGGCCTAAAAGGGCATGAGATGCATTGTGACAGCACAGGGGTTAAGAGAAGCAAGGACCCATTGTGACCCAATGGAGGCTAATAATCCCAGGAACCCATTTGACACCAGGGGGCGTAAAAGGGCCAGGGATGAATTGTGACAGCATGGGGCCCAATAGAAACAAGGAACCATTATGACACCATGGAGGCCAAGAATCAAATGATTCATTGTGACATCAAGTGGCCTAAAAGGGCATGAGATGCATTGTGACACCACAGGGGTTAAGAGAAGCAAGGAACCATTGTGACCCAATGCAGGCTAACAATCTAATGATCCCTTGTGACACCAGGGGGCGCAAAAGCACCACGGATGAACTCTGACAGCATGGGGACCTATAGAAGCAAGGTACCATTATGACACCATGAAGGCCAAGAATCAAATGGTTCATTGTAAGACCAAGTGGCCTAAAAGGGCTTGGAATGCATTGTGACAGCACAGAGGTTAAGAGAAGCGAGGAACCATTGTGACCCAATGCAGGCTAACAATCTAATGATCCCGTGTGACACCAATGGGCCTAAAAGGGGCAGGGATGTATTGTGAAAGCATGGGGCCCAATTAAAACCTGGTACAATTACGCCACCATGGAGGCCAAGAATCAAATGATTCATTGTGACATCAAGTGGCCTAAAAGGGCATGGGATGCATTGTGACACCACAGGGGTTAAGAGAAGCAAGGAACCATTGTGACCCAATGCAGCCTAACAATCTAATGATCCCTTGTGGCACCAGGGGGCGCAAAAGGACCACGGATGAACTTTGACAGCATGGGGACCTATAGAAGCAAGGAACCATTATGACACCATGAAGGCAAACAATCAAATGGTTCATTGTAAGACCAAGTGGCCTAAAAGGGCTTGGAATGCATTGTGACAGCACAGAGGTTAAGAGAAGCAAGGAACCATTGTGACCCAATGCAGGCTAACAATCTAATGATCCCTTGTGGCACCAGGGGGTATAAAAAGGGCCAGGGATGGATTGTTACAGCACGGGGACCAATAGAAGCAAGGATCTATTATGCCACCGTGGAGGCCAAGAATCAAATGATTCATTGTGACACCAAGTGGCCTAAAAGGGCATGGGATGCATTGTGACAGCACAGGGGTTAAGAGAAGCAAGGATCCATTGTGACCCAATGGAGGCTAATAATCCCAGGATCCCATTTGACACCAGGGGGCGTAAAAGGGCCAGGGATGAATTGTGACAGCATGGGGCCCAATAGAAACAAGGAACCATTATGACACCATGGAGGCCAAGAATCAAATGGTTCATTGTAAGACCAAGTGGCCTAAAAGGGCTTGGAATGCTTTGTGACAGCACAGAGGTTAAGAGAAGCAAGGAACCATTGTGACCCAATGGAGGCTAACAATCTAATGATCCCTTGTGACACCAATGGGCCTAAAAGGGCCAGGGATGAATTGTGAAAGCATGGGGCCCAAGTAAAACCTGGTACAATTATGCCACCATGGAGGCCAAGAATCAAATGATTCATTGTGACATCAAGTGGCCTAAAAGGGCATGAGAGGCATTGTGACACCACAGGGGTTAAGAGAAGCAAGGAACCATTGTGACCCAATGCAGGCTAACAATCAAATGATCCCTTGTGGCACCAGGGGGTATAAAAAGGGCCAGGGATGGATTGTTACAGCACGGGGACCAATAGAAGCAAGGATCTATTATGCCACCGTGGAGGCCAAGAATCAAATGATTCATTGTGACATCAAGTGGCCTAAAAGGGCATGGGATGCATTGTGACACCACAGGGGTTAAGAGAAGCAAGGATCCATTGTGACCCAATGGAGGCTAACAATCTAATTATCCCTTTTGACACCAATGGGCCTAAAAGGGGCAGGGATGTATTGTGAAAGCATGGGGCCCAATTAAAACCTGGTACAATTACGCCACCATGGAGGCCAAGAATCAAATGATTCATTGTGACATCAAGTGGCCTAAAAGGGCATGGGATGCATTGTGACACCACAGGGGTTAACAGAAGCAAGGAACCATTGTGACCCAATGCAGGCTAACAATCTAATGATCCCTTGTGACACCAATGGGCCTAAAAGGGGCAGGGATGAATTGTTACAGCACGGGGACCAATAGAAGAAAGGATCTATTATGCCACCATGGAGGCCAAGAATCAAATGATTCATTGTGACATCAAGTGGCCTAAAAGGGCATGGGATGCATTGTGACAGCACAGAGGTTAAGAGAAGCAAGGATCCATTGTGACCCAATGGAGGCTAAGAATCTAATGATCCCTTTTGACACCAATGGGCCTAAAAGGGGCAGGCATGTATTGTGAAAGCATGGGTCTCAATTAAAACCTGGTACAATTACGCCACCATGTGTGCCAAGAATCAAATGATTCATTGTGACATCAAGTGGCCTAAAAGGGCATGGGATGCATTGTGACCGCACAGGGGTTAAGAGAAGCAAGGAACCATTGTGACCCAATGCAGGCTAACAATCTAATGATCCCTTGTGGCACCAGGGGGCTCAAAAGGACCACGGATGAACTCTGACAGCATGGGGACCTGTAGAAGCAAGGAACCATTATGAAACCATGAAGGCCAACAATCAAATGGTTCATTGTAAGACCAAGTGGCCTAAAAGGGCTTGTAATGCATTGTGACAGCACAGAGGTTAAGAGAAGCGAGGAACCATTGTGACCCAATGCAGGCTAACAATCTAATGATCCCTTGTGGCACCAGGGGGTATAAAAAGGGCCAGGGATGGATTGTTACAGCACGGGGACCAATAGAAGCAAGGATCTATTCTGCCACAGTGGAGGCCAAGAATCAAATGATTCATTGTGACATCAAGTGGCCTAAAAGGGCATGGGATGCATTGTGACAGCACAGGGGTTAAGAGAAGCAAGGATCCATTGTGACCCAATGGAAGCTAATAATCCCAGGATCCCATTTGACACCAGGGGGCATAAAAGGGCCAGGGATGAATTGTGACAGCATGGGGCCCAATAGAAACAAGGAACCATTATGACACCATGAAGGCCAAGAATCAAATGGTTCATTGTGACATCAAGTGGCCTAAAAGGGCATGGGATGCATTGTGACACCACAGGGGTTAAGAGAAGCAAGGAACCATTGTGACCCAATGCAGGCTAACAATCTACTG
This sequence comes from Cinclus cinclus, assembly GCF_963662255.1. NCBI lineage: Eukaryota > Metazoa > Chordata > Aves > Passeriformes > Cinclidae > Cinclus > Cinclus cinclus. The sequence continues at coordinate 533,318 of NC_085051.1, read as the reverse complement.
ATCCCTTGTGGCACCAGGGGGTATAAAAAGGACCACGGATGAACTCTGACAGCATGGGGACCTATAGAAGCAAGGAACCATTATGACACCATGAAGGCCAAGAATCAAATGGTTCATTGTAAGACCAAGTGGCCTGAAAGGGCTTGGAATGCAATGTGACAGCACAGAGGTTAAGAGAAGCAAGGAACCATTGTGACCCAATGCAGGCTTACAATCTAATGATCCCTTGTGGCACCAGGGGGTATAAAAAGGGCCAGGGATGGATTATTACAGCACGGGGACCAATAGAAGCAAGGATCTATTATGCCACCGTGGAGGACAAGAATCAAATGATTCATTGTGACATCAAGTGGCCTAAAAGGGCATGGGATACATTGTGACAGCACAGGGGTTAAGAGAAGGAAGGATCCATTGTGACCCAATGGAGGCTAATAATCCCAGGATCCCATTTGACACCAGGGGCCGTAAAAGGGCCAGGGATGAATTGTGACAGCATGGGGCCCAATAGAAACAAGGAACCATTATGACACCATGGAGGCCAAGAATCAAATGATTCATTGTGACATCAAGTGGCCTAAAAGGGCATGGGATGCATGGTGACACCACAGGGGTTAAGAGAAGCAGGGAACCATTGTGACCCAATGCAGGCTAACAATCTAATGATCCCTTGTGACACCAATGGGCCTAAAAGGGCCAGGGATGAATTGTGAAAGCATGGGGCCCAAGTAAAACCTGGTACAATTATGCCACCATGGAGGCCAAGAATCAAATGATTCATTGTGACATCAAGTGGCCTAAAAGGGCATGAGATGCATTGTGACACCACAGGGGTTAAGAGAAGCAAGGAACCATTGTGACCCAATGCAGGCTAACAATCTAATGATCCCTTGTGGCACCAGGGGGCGCAAAAGCACCACGGATGAACTCTGACAGCATGGGGACCTATAGAAGCAAGGAACCATTATGACACCATGAAGGCCAAGAATCAAATGGTTCATTGTAAGACCAAGTGGCCTAAAAGGGCTTGGAATGCATTGTGACAGCACAGAGGTTAAGAGAAGCAAGGAACCATTGTAACGCAATGCAGGCTAACAATCTAATGATCCCTTGTGGCACCAGGGGGTATAAAAAGGGCCAGGGATGGATTGTTACCGCACGGGGACCAATAGAAGCAAGGATCTATTATGCCACCGTGGAGGCCAAGAATCAAATGATTCATTGTGACATCAAGTGGCCTAAAAGGGCATGGGATGCATGGTGACACCACAGAGGTTAAGAGAAGCAAGGAATCATTGTGACCCAATGCAGGCTAAAAATCTAATGATCCCGTGTGACACCAATGGGCCTAAAAGGGGCAGGGATGAATTGTTACAGCACGGGGACCAATAGAAGCAAGGATCTATTATGCCACCATTGAGGCCAAGAATCAAATGATTCATTGTGACATCAAGTGGCCTAAAAGGGCATGGGATGCATTGTGACAGCACAGGGGTTAAGAGAAGCAAGGATCCATTGTGACCCAATGGAGGCTAACAATCTAATGATCCCGTGTGACACCAATGGGCCTAAAAGGGGCAGGGATGTATTGTGAAAGCATGGGGCCCAATTAAAACCTGGTACAATTACGCCACCATGGAGGCCAAGAATCAAATGATTCATTGTGACATCAAGTGGCCTAAAAGGGCATGGAATGCATTGTGACACCACAGGGGTTAAGAGAAGCAAGGAACCATTGTGACCCAATGCAGCCTAACAATCTCATGATCCCTTGTGGCACCAGGGGGCGCAAAAGGACCACGGATGAACTCTGACAACATGGGGACCTATAGAAGCAAGGAACCATTATGACACCATGAAGGCCAAGAATCAAATGATTCATTGTGACATCAAGTGGCCTAAAAGGGCATGGGATGCATTGTGACACCACAGGGGTTAAGAGAAGCAAGGAACCATTGTGACCCAATGCAGGCTAACAATCTAATGATCCCTTGTGGCACCAGGGGGTATAAAAAGGACCACGGATGAACTCTGACAGCATGGGGACCTATAGAAGCAAGGAACCATTATGACACCATGAAGGCCAAGAATCAAATGGTTCATTGTAAGACCAAGTGGCCTGAAAGGGCTTGGAATGCAATGTGACAGCACAGAGGTTAAGAGAAGCAAGGAACCATTGTGACCCAATGCAGGCTTACAATCTAATGATCCCTTGTGGCACCAGGGGGTATAAAAAGGGCCAGGGATGGATTATTACAGCACGGGGACCAATAGAAGCAAGGATCTATTATGCCACCGTGGAGGACAAGAATCAAATGATTCATTGTGACATCAAGTGGCCTAAAAGGGCATGGGATACATTGTGACAGCACAGGGGTTAAGAGAAGCAAGGATCCATTGTGACCCAATGGAGGCTAATAATCCCAGGATCCCATTTGACACCAGGGGCCGTAAAAGGGCCAGGGATGAATTGTGACAGCATGGGGCCCAATAGAAACAAGGAACCATTATGACACCATGGAGGCCAAGAATCAAATGATTCATTGTGACATCAAGTGGCCTAAAAGGGCATGGGATGCATGGTGACACCACAGGGGTTAAGAGAAGCAGGGAAACATTGTGACCCAATGCAGGCTAACAATCTAATGATCCCTTGTGACACCAATGGGCCTAAAAGGGCCAGGGATGAATTGTGAAAGCATGGGGCCCAAGTAAAACCTGGTACAATTATGCCACCACGGAGGCCAAGAATCAAATGATTCATTGTGACATCAAGTGGCCTAAAAGGGCATGGGATGCATTGTGACACCACAGGGGTTAAGAGAAGCAAGGAACCATTGTGACCCAATGCAGGCTAACAATCTAATGATCCCTTGTGGCACCAGGGGGCGCAAAAGCACCACGGATGAACTCTGACAGCATGGGGACCTATAGAAGCAAGGAACCATTATGACACCATGAAGGCCAAGAATCAAATGGTTCATTGTAAGACCAAGTGGCCTAAAAGGGCTTGGAATGCATTGTGACAGCACAGAGGTTAAGAGAAGCAAGGAACCATTGTAACGCAATGCAGGCTAACAATCTTATGATCCCTTGTGGCACCAGGGGGTATAAAAAGGGCCAGGGATGGATTGTTACCGCACGGGGACCAATAGAAGCAAGGATCTATTATGCCACCGTGGAGGCCAAGAATCAAAGGATTCATTGTGACATCAAGTGGCCTAAAAGGGCATGGGATGCATGGTGACACCACAGAGGTTAAGAGAAGCGAGGAACCATTGTGACCCAATGCAGGCTAAAAATCTAATGATCCCGTGTGACACCAATGGGCCTAAAAGGGGCAGGGATGAATTGTTACAGCACGGGGACCAATAGAAGCAAGGATCTATTATGCCACCATTGAGGCCAAGAATCAAATGATTCATTGTGACATCAAGTGGCCTAAAAGGGCATGGGATGCATTGTGACAGCACAGGGGTTAAGAGAAGCAAGGATCCATTGTGACCCAATGGAGGCTAACAATCTAATGATCCCGTGTGACACCAATGGGCCTAAAAGGGGCAGGGATGTATTGTGAAAGCATGGGGCCCAATTAAAACCTGGTACAATTACGCCACCATGGAGGCCAAGAATCAAATGATTCATTGTGACATCAAGTGGCCTAAAAGGGCATGGAATGCATTGTGACACCACAGGGGTTAAGAGAAGCAAGGAACCATTGTGACCCAATGCAGCCTAACAATCTAATGATCCCTTGTGGCACCAGGGGGCTCAAAAGGACCACGGATGAACTCTGACAGCATGGGGACCTATAGAAGTAAGGAACCATTATGACACCATGAAGGCAAACAATCAAATGGTTCATTGTAAGACCAAGTGGCCTAAAAGGGCTTGGAATGCATTGTGACAGCACAGAGGTTAAGAGAAGCAAGGAACCATTGTGACCCAATGCAGGCTAACAATCTAATGATCCCTTGTGGCACCAGGGGGTATAAAAAGGGCCAGGGATGGATTGTTACAGCTCGGGGACCAATAGAAGCAAGGATCTATTATGCCACCGTGGAGGCCAAGAATCAAATGATTCATTGTGACACCAAGTGGTCTAAAAGGGCATGGGATGCATTGTGACAGCGCAGGGGTTAAGAGAAGCAAGGATCCATTGTGACCCAATGGAGGCTAATACTCCCAGGATCCCATCTGACACCAGGGGGCGTAAAAGGGCCAGGGATGAATTGTGACAGCATGGGGACCAATAGAAACAAGGAACCATTATGACACCATGGAGGCCAAGAATCAAATGATTCATTGTGACATCAAGTGGCCTAAAAGGGCATGGGATGCATGGTGACACCACAGAGGTTAAGAGAAGCAGGGAACCATTGTGACCCAATGCAGGCTAACAATCTAATGATCCCTTGTGACGCCAATGGGCCTAAAAGGGCAAGGGATGAATTGTTACAGCACGGAGACCAATAGAAGCAAGGATCTATTATGCCAGCGTGGAGGCCAAGAATCAAATGATTCATTGTGACATCAAGTGGCCTAAAAGGGCATGGGATGCATGGTGACACCACAGGGGTTAAGAGAAGCAAGGATCCATTGTGACCCAATGGAGGCTAACAATCTAATGATCCCTTGTGACACCAATGGGCCTAAAAGGGCCAGGGATGAATTGTGAAAGCATGGGGCCCAAGTAAAACCTGGTACAATTATGCCACCATGGAGGCCAAGAATCAAATGATTCATTGTGACATCAAGTGGCCTAAAAGGGCATGAGATGCATTGTGACACCACAGGGGTTAAGAGAAGCAAGGAACCATTGTGACCCAATGCAGGCTAACAATCTAATGATCCCTTGTGGCACCAGGGGGCGTAAAAGGACCACGGATGAACTCTGACAGCATGGGGACCTATAGAAGCAAGGAACCATTATGACACCATGAAGGCCAACAATCAAATGGTTCATTGTAAGACCAAGTGGCCTAAAAGGGCTTGGAATGCATTGTGACAGCACAGAGGTTAAGAGAAGCAAGGAACCATTGTGACCCAATGCAGGCTAACAGTCTAATGATCCCTTGTGGCACCAGGGGGTATAAAAAGGGCCAGGGATGGATTGTTACAGCACGGGGACCAATAGAAGCAAGGATCTATTATGCCACCGTGGAGGCCAAGAATCAAATGATTCATTGTGACATCAAGTGGCCTAAAAGGGCATGGGATGCATTGTGACACCACAGGGGTTAAGAGAAGCAAGGATCCATTGTGACCCAATGGAGGCTAATAATCCCAGGAACCCATTTGACACCAGGGGGCGTAAAAGGGCCAGGGATGAATTGTGACAGCATGGGGCCCAATAGAAACAAGGAACCATTATGACACCATGGAGGCCAAGAATCAAATGATTCATTGTGACATCAAGTGGCCTAAAAGGGCATGGGATGCATTGTGACACCACAGGGGTTAAGAGAAGCAAGGAACCATTGTGACCCAATGCAGGCTAACAATCTAATGATCCCTTGTGACACCAATGGGCCTAAAAGGGGCAGGGATGAATTGTTACAGCACGGGGACCAATAGAAGCAAGGATCTATTATGCCACCATTGAGGCCAAGAATCAAATGATTCATTGTGACATCAAGTGGCCTAAAAGGGCATGGGATGCATTGTGACAGCACAGGGGTTAAGAGAAGCAAGGATCCATTGTGACCCAATGGAGGCTAACAATCTAATGATCCCTTTTGACACCAATGGGCCTAAAAGGGGCAGGGATGTATTGTGAAAGCATTGGGCCCAATTAAAACCTGGTACAATTACGCCACCATGGAGGCCAAGAATCAAATGATTCATTGTGACATCAAGTGGCCTAAAAGGGCATGGGATGCGTTGTGACAGCACAGGGGTTAAGAGAAGCAAGGATCCATTGTGACCCAATGCAGGCTAACAATCTAATGATCCCTTTTGACACCAATGGGCCTAAAATGGGCAGGGATGAATTGTTACAGCACGGGGACCAATAGAAGAAAGGATCTATTATGCCACCATGGAGGCCAAGAATCAAATGATTCATTGTGACATCAAGTGGCCTAAAAGGGCATGGGATGCATTGTGACAGCACAGGGGTTAAGAGAAGCAAGGATCCATTGTGACCCAATGGAGGCTAACAATCTAATGATCCCTTTTGACACCAATGGGCCTAAAAGGGGCAGGCATGTATTGTGAAAGCATGGGGCCCAATTAAAACCTGGTACAATTACGCCACCATGGAGGCCAAGAATCAAATGATTCATTGTGACATCAAGTGGCCTAAAAGGGCATGGGATGCATTGTGACAGCACAGGGGTTAAGAGAAGCAAGGAACCATTGTGACCCAATGCAGGCTAACAATCTAATGATCCCTTGTGGCACCAGGGGGCTCAAAACGGCCACGGATGAATTCTGACAGCATGGGGACCTGTAGAAGCAAGGAACCATTATGACACCATGAAGGCCAACAATCAAATGGTTCATTGTAAGACCAAGTGGCCTAAAAGGGCTTGGAATGCATTGTGACAGCACAGAGGTTAAGAGAAGCGAGGAACCATTGTGACCCAATGCAGGCTAACAATCTTATGATCCCTTGTGGCACCAGGGGGTATAAAAAGGGCCAGGGATGGATTGTTACAGCACGGGGACCAATAGAAGCAAGGATCTATTCTGCCACCGTGGAGGCCAAGAATCAAATGATTCATTGTGACATCAAGTGGCCTAAAAGGGCATGGGATGCATTGTGACAGCACAGGGGTTAAGAGAAGCAAGGATCCATTGTGACCCAATGGAAGCTAATAATCCCAGGATCCCATTTGACACCAGGGGGCGTAAAAGGGCCAGGGATGAATTGTGACAGCATGGGGCCCAATAGAAACAAGGAACCATTATGACACCATGAAGGCCAAGAATCAAATGATTCATTGTGACATCAAGTGGCCTAAAAGGGCATGGGATGCATTGTGACAGCATAGGGGTTAAGAGAAGCAAGGAACCATTGTGACCCAATGGAGGCTAACAATCTAATGATCCCTTGTGGCACCAGGGGGCTCAAAAGGACCACGGATGAACTCTGACAGCATGGGGACCTGTAGAAGCAAGGAACCATTATGACACCATGAAGGCCAACAATCAAATGGTTCATTGTAAGACCAAGTGGCCTAAAAGGGCTTGGAATGCATTGTGACAGCACAGAGGTTAAGAGAAGCAAGGAATCATTGTGACCCAATGCAGGCTAACAATCTAATGATCCCTTGTGGCACCAGGGGGTATAAAAAGGGCCAGGGATGGATTGTTACAGCACGGGGACCAATAGAAGCAAGGATCAATTATGCCACCGTGGAGGCCAAGAATCAAATGATTCATTGTGACATCAAGTGGCCTAAAAGGGCATGGGATGCATTGTGACACCACAGGGGTTAAGAGAAGCAAGGAACCATTGTGACCCAATGCAGGCTAACAATCTAATGATCCCTTGTGGCACCAGGGGGTATAAAAAGGGCCAGGGATGGATTGTTACAGCACGGGGACCTATAGAAGCAAGGATCTATTATGCCACCGTGGAGGACAAGAATCAAATGATTCATTGTGACATCAAGTGGCCAAAAAGGGCATGGGATACATTGTGACAGCACAGGGGTTAAGAGAAGCAAGGATCCATTGTGACCCAATGGAAGCTAATAATCCCAGGATCCCATTTGACACCAGGGGGCGTAAAAGGGCCAGGGATGAATTGTGACAGCATGGGGCCCAATAGAAACAAGGAACCATTATGACACCATGGAGGCCAAGAATCAAATGATTCATTGTGACATCAAGTGGCCTAAAAGGGCATGGGATGCATTGTGACAGCACAGGGGTTAAGAGAAGCAAGGATCCATTGTGACCCAATGGAGGCTAATAATCCCAGGAACCCATTTGACACCAGGGGGCGTAAAAGGGCCAGGGATGAATTGTGACAGCATGGGGCCCAATAGAAACAAGGAACCATTATGACACCATGGAGGCCAAGAATCAAATGATTCATTGTGACATCAAGTGGCCTAAAAGGGCATGAGATGCATTGTGACACCACAGGGGTTAAGAGAAGCAAGGATCCATTGTGACCCAATGGAATCTAATAATCCCAGGATCCCATTTGACACCAGGGGGCGTAAAAGGGCCAGGGATGAATTGTGACAGCATGGGGCCCAATAGAAACAAGGAACCATTATGACACCATGAAGGCCCAGAATCAAATGATTCATTGTGACATCAAGTGGCCTAAAAGGGCATGGGATGCATTGTGACACCACAGGGGTTAAGAGAAGCAAGGAACCATTGTGACCCAATGCAGGCTAACAATCTAATGATCCCTTGTGGCACCAGGGGGTATAAAAAGGGCCAGGGATGGATTGTTACAGCACGGGGACCAATAGAAGCAAGGATCTATTATGCCACCGTGCAGGACAAGAATCAAATGATTCATTGTGACATCAAGTGGCCTAAAAGGGCATGGGATACATTGTGACAGCACAGGGGTTAAGAGAAGCAAGGATCCATTGTGACCCAATGGAGGCTAATAATCCCAGGATCCCATTTGACACCAGGGGCCGTAAAAGGGCCAGGGATGAATTGTGACAGCATGGGGCCCAATAGAAACAAGGAACCATTATGACACCATGGAGGCCATGAATCAAATGATTCATTGTGACATCAAGTGGCCTAAAAGGGCATGAGATGCATTGTGACACCACAGGGGTTAAGAGAAGCAAGGAACCATTGTGACCCAATGCAGGCTAACAATCTAATGATCCCTTTTGACACCAATGGGCCTAAAAGGGCCAGGGATGAATTCTAACAGCACGGGGACCAATAGAAGCAAGGATCTATTATGCCACCATGGAGGCCAAGAATCAAATAATTCATTGTGACATCATGTGGCCTAAAAGGGCATGGGATGCATTGTGACACCACAGAGGTTAAGAGAAGCAAGGAACCATTGTGACCCAATGCAGGCTAACAATCTAATGATCCCTTGTGACACCAGGGGGCGCAAAAGGACCACGGATGAACTCTGACAGCATGGGGACCTATAGAAGCAAGGAACCATTATGACACCATGAAAGCCAAGAATCAAATGGTTCATTGTAAGACCAAGAGGCCTGAAAGGGCTTGGAATGCAATGTGACAGCACAGAGGTTAAGAGAAGCAAGGAACCATTGTGACCCAATGCAGGCTAACAATCTAATGATCCCTTGTGGCACCAGGGGGTATAAAAATGGCCAGGGATGTATTGTTACAGCACGGGGACCAATAGAAGCAAGGATCTATTATGCCACCATGGAGGCCAAGAATCAAATAATTCATTGTGACATCAAGTGGCCTAAAAGGGCATGGGATGCATTGTGACACCACAGAGGTTAAGAGAAGCAAGGAACCATTGTGACCCAATGCAGGCTAACAATCTAATGATCCCTTTTGACACCAATGGGCCTAAAAGGGGCAGGGATGTATTGTGAAAGCATGGGGCCCAATTAAAACCTGGTACAATTACGCCACCATGGAGGCCAAGAATCAAATGATTCATTGTGACATCAAGTGGCCTAAAAGGGCATGGGATGCATTGAGACACCACAGAGGTTAAGAGAAGCAAGGAACCATTGTGACCCAATGCAGGCTAACAATCTAATGATCCCTTGTGACACCAATGGGCCTAAAAGGGGCAGGGATGAATTGTTACAGCACGGGGACCAATAGAAGAAAGGATCTATTATGCCACCATGGAGGCCAAGAATCAAATGATTCATTGTGACATCAAGTGGCCTAAAAGGGCATGGGATGCATTGTGACAGCACAGGGGTTAAGAGAAGCAAGGATCCATTGTGACCCAATGGAGGCTAACAATCTAATGATCCCTTTTGACACCAATTGTCCTAAAAGGGGCAGGCATGTATTGTGAAAGCATGGGGCCCAATTAAAACCTGGTACAATTACGCCACCATGGAGGCCAAGAATCAAATGATTCATTGTGACATCAAGTGGCCTAAAAGGGCATGGGATGCATTGTGACAGCACAGGGGTTAAGAGAAGCAAGGAACCATTGTGACCCAATGGAGGCTAACAATCTAATGATCCCTTGTGGCACCAGGGGGCTCAAAAGGACCACGGATGAACTCTGACAGCATGGGGACCTGTAGAAGCAAGGAACCATTATGACACCATGAAGGCCAACAATCAAATGGTTCATTGTAAGACCAAGTGGCCTAAAAGGGCTTGGAATGCATTGTGACAGCACAGAGGTTAAGAGAAGCAAGGAATCATTGTGACCCAATGCAGGCTAACAATCTAATGATCCCTTTTGGCACCAGGGGGTATAAAAAGGGCCAGGGATGGATTGTTACAGCACGGGGACCAATAGAAGCAAGGATCAATTATGCCACCGTGGAGGCCAAGAATCAAATGATTCATTGTGACATCAAGTGGCCTAAAAGGGCATGGGATGCATTGTGACAGCACAGGGGTTAAGAGAAGCAAGGATCCATTGTGACCCAATGGAAGCTAATAATCCCAGGATCCCATTTGACACCAGGGGCCGTAAAAGGGCCAGGGATGAATTGTGACAGCATGGGGCCCAATAGAAACAAGGAACCATTATGACACCATGAAGGCCAAGAATCAAATGATTCATTGTGACATCAAGTGGCCTAAAAGGGCATGGGATGCATTGTGACAGCACAGGGGTTAAGAGAAACAAGGAAACATTGTGACCCAATGCAGGCTAACAATCTAATGATCCTTTGTGGCACCAGGGGGCGCAAAAGGACCACGGATGAACTCTGACAGCATGGGGACCTATAGAAGCAAGGAACCATTATGACACCATGAAGGCCAAGAATCAAATGGTTCATTGTAAGACCAAGTGGCCTGAAAGGGCTTGGAATGCAATGTGACAGCACAGAGGTTAAGAGAAGCAAGGAACCATTGTGACCCAATGCAGGCTAACAATATAATGATCCCTTGTGGCACCAGGGGGTATAAAAAGGGCCAGGGATGGATTGTTACAGCACGGGGACCAATAGAAGCAAGGATCTATTATGCCACCGTGGAGGCCAAGAATCAAATGATTCATTGTGACATCAAGTGGCCTAAAAGGGCATGGGATGCATTGTGACAGCACAGGGGTTAAGAGAAGCAAGGATCCATTGTGACCCAATGGAGGCTAATAATCCCAGGAACCCATTTGACACCAGGGGGCGTAAAAGGGCCAGGGATGAATTGTGACAGCATGGGGCCCAATAGAAAAAAGGAACCATTATGACACCATGGAGGCCAAGAATCAAATGATTCATTGTGACATCAAGTGGCCTAAAAGGGCATGAGATGCATTGTGACACCACAGGGGTTAAGAGAAGCAAGGAACCATTGTGACCCAATGCAGGCTAACAATCTAATGATCCCTTGTGACACCAATGGGCCTAAAAGGGCCAGGGATGAATTGTTACAGCACGGGGACCAATAGATGCAAGGATCTATTATGCCACCATGGAGGCCAAGAATCAAATAATTCATTGTGACATCAAGTGGCCTAAAAGGGCATGGGATGCATTGTGACACCACAGAGGTTAAGAGAAGCAAGGAACCATTGTGACCCAATGCAGGCTAACAATCTAATGATCCCTTTTGATACCAATGGGCCTAAAAGGGGCAGGGATGTATTGTGAAAGCATGGGGCCCAATTAAAACCTGGTACAATTACGCCACCATGGAGGCCAAGAATCAAATGATTCATTGTGACATCAAGTGGCCTAAAAGGGCATGGGATGCATTGAGACACCACAGGGGTTAACAGAAGCAAGGAACCATTGTGACCCAATGCAGGCTAACAATCTAATGATCCCTTGTGACACCAATGGGCCTAAAAGGGACAGGGATGAATTGTTACAGCACGGGGACCAATAGAAGAAAGGATCTATTATGCCACCATGGAGGCCAAGAATCAAATGATTCATTGTGACATCAAGTGGCCTAAAAGGGCATGGGATGCATTGTGACAGCACAGGGGTTAAGAGAAGCAAGGATCCATTGTGACCCAATGGAGGCTAACAATCTAATGATCCCTTTTGACACCAATGGGCCTAAAAGGGGCAGGCATGTATTGTGAAAGCATGGGGCCCAATTAAAACCTGGTACAATTACGCCACCATGGAGGCCAAGAATCAAATGATTCATTGTGACATCAAGTGGCCTAAAAGGGCATGGGATGCATTGTGACAGCACAGGGGTTAAGAGAAGCAAGGAACCATTGTGACCCAATGCAGGCTAACAATCTAATGATCCCTTGTGGCACCAGGGGGCTCAAAAGGACCATGGATGAACTCTGACAGCATGGGGACCTGTAGAAGCAAGGAACCATTATGACACCATGAAGGCCAACAATCAAATGGTTCATTGTAAGACCAAGTGGCCTAAAAGGGCTTGGAATGCATTGTGACAGCACAGAGGTTAAGAGAAGCGAGGAACCATTGTGACCCAATGCAGGCTAACAATCTAATGATCCAGTGTGGCACCAGGGGGTATAAAAAGGGCCAGGGATGGATTGTTACAGCACGGGGACCAATAGAAGCAAGGATCTATTCTGCCACCGTGGAGGCCTAGAATCAAATGATTCATTGTGACATCAAGTGGCCTAAAAGGGCATGGGATGCATTGTGACAGCACAGGGGTTAAGAGAAGCAAGGATCCATTGTGACCCAATGGAAGCTAATAATCCCAGGATCCCATTTGACACCAGGGGGCGTAAAAGGGCCAGGGATGAATTGTGACAGCATGGGGCCCAATAGAAACAAGGAACCATTATGACACCATGAAGGCCAAGAATCAAATGATTCATTGTGACATCAAGTGGCCTAAAAGGGCATGGGATGCATTGTGACACCACAGGGGTTAAGAGAAGCAAGGAACCATTGTGACCCAATGCAGGCTAACAATCTAATGATCCCTTGTGGCACCAGGGGGTATAAAAAGGGCCAGGGATGGATTGTTACAGCACGGGGACCAATAGAAGCAAGGATCTATTATGCCACCGTGGAGGCCAAGAATCAAATGATTCATTGTGACATCAAGTGGCCTAAAAGGGCATGGGATACATTGTGACAGCACAGGGGTTAAGAGAAGCAAGGATCCATTGTGACCCAATGGAGGCTAATAATCCCAGGATCCCATTTGACACCAGGGGCCGTAAAAGGGCCAGGGATGAATTGTGACAGCATGGGGCCCAATAGAAACAAGGAACCATTATGACACCATGGAGGCCAAGAATCAAATGATTCATTGTGACATCAAGTGGCCTAAAAGGGCATGAGATGCATTGTGACACCACAGGGGTTAAGAGAAGCAAGGAACCATTGTGACCCAATGCAGGCTAACAATCTAATGATCCCTTGTGACATCAATGGGCCTAAAAGGGCCAGGGATGAATTGTTACAGCACGGGGACCAATAGATGCAAGGATCTATTATGCCACCATGGAGGCCAAGAATCAAATAATTCATTGTGACATCAAGTGGCCTAAAAGGGCATGGGATGCATTGTGACACCACAGAGGTTAAGAGAAGCAAGGAACCATTGTGACCCAATGCAGGCTAACAATCTAATGATCCCTTTTGATACCAATGGGCCTAAAAGGGGCAGGGATGTATTGTGAAAGCATGGGGCCCAATTAAAACCTGGTACAATTACGCCACCATGGAGGCCAAGAATCAAATGATTCATTGTGACATCAAGTGGCCTAAAAGGGCATGGGATGCATTGAGACACCACAGGGGTTAACAGAAGCAAGGAACCATTGTGACCCAATGCAGGCTAACAATCTAATGATCCCTTGTGACACCAATGGGCCTAAAAGGGACAGGGATGAATTGTTACAGCACGGGGACCAATAGAAGAAAGGATCTATTATGCCACCATGGAGGCCAAGAATCAAATGATTCATTGTGACATCAAGTGGCCTAAAAGGGCATGGGATGCATTGTGACAGCACAGGGGTTAAGAGAAGCAAGGATCCATTGTGACCCAATGGAGGCTAACAATCTAATGATCCCTTTTGACACCAATTGTCCTAAAAGGGGCAGGCATGTATTGTGAAAGCATGGGGCCCAATTAAAACCTGGTACAATTACGCCACCATGGAGGCCAAGAATCAAATGATTCATTGTGACATCAAGTGGCCTAAAAGGGCATGGGATGCATTGTGACAGCACAGGGGTTAAGAGAAGCAAGGAACCATTGTGACCCAATGGAGGCTAACAATCTAATGATCCCTTGTGGCACCAGGGGGCTCAAAAGGACCACGGATGAACTCTGACAGCATGGGGACCTGTAGAAGCAAGGAACCATTATGACACCATGAAGGCCAACAATCAAATGGTTCATTGTAAGACCAAGTGGCCTAAAAGGGCTTGGAATGCATTGTGACAGCACAGAGGTTAAGAGAAGCAAGGAATCATTGTGACCCAATGCAGGCTAACAATCTAATGATCCCTTGTGGCACCAGGGGGTATAAAAAGGGCCAGGGATGGATTGTTACAGCACGGGGACCAATAGAAGCAAGGATCAATTATGCCACCGTGGAGGCCAAGAATCAAATGATTCATTGTGACATCAAGTGGCCTAAAAGGGCATGGGATGCATTGTGACAGCACAGGGGTTAAGAGAAGCAAGGATCCATTGTGACCCAATGGAAGCTAATAATCCCAGGATCCCATTTGACACCAGGGGCCGTAAAAGGGCCAGGGATGAATTGTGACAGCATGGGGCCCAATAGAAACAAGGAACCATTATGACACCATGAAGGCCAAGAATCAAATGATTCATTGTGACATCAAGTGGCCTAAAAGGGCATGGGATGCATTGTGACAGCACAGGGGTTAAGAGAAACAAGGAAACATTGTGACCCAATGCAGGCTAACAATCTAATGATCCTTTGTGGCACCAGGGGGCGCAAAAGGACCACGGATGAACTCTGACAGCATGGGGACCTATAGAAGCAAGGAACCATTATGACACCATGAAGGCCAAGAATCAAATGGTTCATTGTAAGACCAAGTGGCCTGAAAGGGCTTGGAATGCAATGTGACAGCACAGAGGTTAAGAGAAGCAAGGAACCATTGTGACCCAATGCAGGCTAACAATATAATGATCCCTTGTGGCACCAGGGGGTATAAAAAGGGCCAGGGATGGATTGTTACAGCACGGGGACCAATAGAAGCAAGGATCTATTATGCCACCGTGGAGGCCAAGAATCAAATGATTCATTGTGACATCAAGTGGCCTAAAAGGGCATGGGATGCATTGTGACAGCACAGGGGTTAAGAGAAGCAAGGATCCATTGTGACCCAATGGAGGCTAATAATCCCAGGAACCCATTTGACACCAGGGGGCGTAAAAGGGCCAGGGATGAATTGTGACAGCATGGGGCCCAATAGAAAAAAGGAACCATTATGACACCATGGAGGCCAAGAATCAAATGATTCATTGTGACATCAAGTGGCCTAAAAGGGCATGAGATGCATTGTGACACCACAGGGGTTAAGAGAAGCAAGGAACCATTGTGACCCAATGCAGGCTAACAATCTAATGATCCCTTGTGACACCAATGGGCCTAAAAGGGCCAGGGATGAATTGTTACAGCACGGGGACCAATAGATGCAAGGATCTATTATGCCACCATGGAGGCCAAGAATCAAATAATTCATTGTGACATCAAGTGGCCTAAAAGGGCATGGGATGCATTGTGACACCACAGAGGTTAAGAGAAGCAAGGAACCATTGTGACCCAATGCAGGCTAACAATCTAATGATCCCTTTTGATACCAATGGGCCTAAAAGGGGCAGGGATGTATTGTGAAAGCATGGGGCCCAATTAAAACCTGGTACAATTACGCCACCATGGAGGCCAAGAATCAAATGATTC
Source organism: Cinclus cinclus (assembly GCF_963662255.1). NCBI lineage: Eukaryota > Metazoa > Chordata > Aves > Passeriformes > Cinclidae > Cinclus > Cinclus cinclus. Next base: position 517,345 of record NC_085051.1, on the reverse strand, counting down.
ATTGTGACATCAAGTGGCCTAAAAGGGCATGGGATGCATTGAGACACCACAGGGGTTAACAGAAGCAAGGAACCATTGTGACCCAATGCAGGCTAACAATCTAATGATCCCTTGTGACACCAATGGGCCTAAAAGGGACAGGGATGAATTGTTACAGCACGGGGACCAATAGAAGAAAGGATCTATTATGCCACCATGGAGGCCAAGAATCAAATGATTCATTGTGACATCAAGTGGCCTAAAAGGGCATGGGATGCATTGTGACAGCACAGGGGTTAAGAGAAGCAAGGATCCATTGTGACCCAATGGAGGCTAACAATCTAATGATCCCTTTTGACACCAATGGGCCTAAAAGGGGCAGGCATGTATTGTGAAAGCATGGGGCCCAATTAAAACCTGGTACAATTACGCCACCATGGAGGCCAAGAATCAAATGATTCATTGTGACATCAAGTGGCCTAAAAGGGCATGGGATGCATTGTGACAGCACAGGGGTTAAGAGAAGCAAGGAACCATTGTGACCCAATGCAGGCTAACAATCTAATGATCCCTTGTGGCACCAGGGGGCTCAAAAGGACCATGGATGAACTCTGACAGCATGGGGACCTGTAGAAGCAAGGAACCATTATGACACCATGAAGGCCAACAATCAAATGGTTCATTGTAAGACCAAGTGGCCTAAAAGGGCTTGGAATGCATTGTGACAGCACAGAGGTTAAGAGAAGCGAGGAACCATTGTGACCCAATGCAGGCTAACAATCTAATGATCCAGTGTGGCACCAGGGGGTATAAAAAGGGCCAGGGATGGATTGTTACAGCACGGGGACCAATAGAAGCAAGGATCTATTCTGCCACCGTGGAGGCCTAGAATCAAATGATTCATTGTGACATCAAGTGGCCTAAAAGGGCATGGGATGCATTGTGACAGCACAGGGGTTAAGAGAAGCAAGGATCCATTGTGACCCAATGGAAGCTAATAATCCCAGGATCCCATTTGACACCAGGGGGCGTAAAAGGGCCAGGGATGAATTGTGACAGCATGGGGCCCAATAGAAACAAGGAACCATTATGACACCATGAAGGCCAAGAATCAAATGATTCATTGTGACATCAAGTGGCCTAAAAGGGCATGGGATGCATTGTGACACCACAGGGGTTAAGAGAAGCAAGGAACCATTGTGACCCAATGCAGGCTAACAATCTAATGATCCCTTGTGGCACCAGGGGGTATAAAAAGGGCCAGGGATGGATTGTTACAGCACGGGGACCAATAGAAGCAAGGATCTATTATGCCACCGTGGAGGCCAAGAATCAAATGATTCATTGTGACATCAAGTGGCCTAAAAGGGCATGGGATACATTGTGACAGCACAGGGGTTAAGAGAAGCAAGGATCCATTGTGACCCAATGGAGGCTAATAATCCCAGGATCCCATTTGACACCAGGGGCCGTAAAAGGGCCAGGGATGAATTGTGACAGCATGGGGCCCAATAGAAACAAGGAACCATTATGACACCATGGAGGCCAAGAATCAAATGATTCATTGTGACATCAAGTGGCCTAAAAGGGCATGAGATGCATTGTGACACCACAGGGGTTAAGAGAAGCAAGGAACCATTGTGACCCAATGCAGGCTAACAATCTAATGATCCCTTGTGACATCAATGGGCCTAAAAGGGCCAGGGATGAATTGTTACAGCACGGGGACCAATAGATGCAAGGATCTATTATGCCACCATGGAGGCCAAGAATCAAATAATTCATTGTGACATCAAGTGGCCTAAAAGGGCATGGGATGCATTGTGACACCACAGAGGTTAAGAGAAGCAAGGAACCATTGTGACCCAATGCAGGCTAACAATCTAATGATCCCTTTTGATACCAATGGGCCTAAAAGGGGCAGGGATGTATTGTGAAAGCATGGGGCCCAATTAAAACCTGGTACAATTACGCCACCATGGAGGCCAAGAATCAAATGATTCATTGTGACATCAAGTGGCCTAAAAGGGCATGGGATGCATTGAGACACCACAGGGGTTAACAGAAGCAAGGAACCATTGTGACCCAATGCAGGCTAACAATCTAATGATCCCTTGTGACACCAATGGGCCTAAAAGGGACAGGGATGAATTGTTACAGCACGGGGACCAATAGAAGAAAGGATCTATTATGCCACCATGGAGGCCAAGAATCAAATGATTCATTGTGACATCAAGTGGCCTAAAAGGGCATGGGATGCATTGTGACAGCACAGGGGTTAAGAGAAGCAAGGATCCATTGTGACCCAATGGAGGCTAACAATCTAATGATCCCTTTTGACACCAATTGTCCTAAAAGGGGCAGGCATGTATTGTGAAAGCATGGGGCCCAATTAAAACCTGGTACAATTACGCCACCATGGAGGCCAAGAATCAAATGATTCATTGTGACATCAAGTGGCCTAAAAGGGCATGGGATGCATTGTGACAGCACAGGGGTTAAGAGAAGCAAGGAACCATTGTGACCCAATGGAGGCTAACAATCTAATGATCCCTTGTGGCACCAGGGGGCGCAAAAGGACCACGGATGAAGTCTGACAGCATGGGGACCTATAGAAGCAAGGAACCATTATGACACCATGAAGGCCAAGAATCAAATGGTTCATTGTGACATCATGTGGCCTAAAAGGACATGGGATGCATTTTGACAGCACAGGGGTTAAGAGAAGCAAGGAACCATTGTGACCCAATGGAGGGTAACAATCTTATGATCCCTTTTGATACCAATGGGCCTAAAAGTGGCAGGGATGTATTGTGAAAGCATGGGGCCCACGTAAAACCTGGTAGAATTACGCCACCATGGAGGCCAAGAATCAAATGATTCATTGTGACATCAAGTGGCCTAAAAGGGCATGGGATGCATTGTGACAGCACAGGGGTTAAGAGAAGCAAGGATCCATTGTGACCCAATGGAGGCTAATAATCCCAGGATCCCATTTGACAACAGGGGGCGTAAAAGGGCCAGGGATGAATTGTGACAGCATGGGGCCCAATAGAAACAAGGAACCATTATGACACCATGGAGGCCAAGAATCAAATGATTCATTGTGACATCAAGTGGCCTAAAAGGGCATGAGATGCATTGTGACACCACAGGGGTTAAGAGAAGCAAGGAACCATTGTGACCCAATGCAGGCTAACAATCTAATGATCCCTTGTGGCACCAGGGGGCGTAAAAGGACCACGGATGAACTCTGACAGCATGGGGACCTATAGAAGCAAGGAACCATTATGACACCATGAAGGCCAACAATCAAATGGTTCATTGTAAGACCAAGTGGCCTAAAAGGGCTTGGAATGCATTGTGACAGCACAGAGGTTAAGAGAAGCAAGGAACCATTGTGACCCAATGCAGGCTAACAATCTAATGATCCCTTTTGAAACCATTGGGCCTAAAAGGGGCAGGGATGTATTGTGAAGGCATGGGGCCCAATTAAAACCTGGTACAATTACGCCACCATGGAGGCCAAGAATCAAATGATTCATTGTGACATCAAGTGGCCTAAAAGGGCATGGGATGCATTGTGACACCACAGGGGTTAAGAGAAGCAAGGATCCATTGTGACCCAATGTACGCTAACATTCTAATGATCCCTTTTGAAAACAATGGGCCTAAAAGGGGCAGGGATATATTGTGAAAGCATGGGGCCTAATTAAAACCTGGTACAATTACGCCACCATGGAGGCCAAGAATCAAATGATTCATTGTGACATCAAGTGGCCTAAAAGGGCATGGGATGCATTGTGACACCACAGGGGTTAAGAGAAGCAAGGAACCATTGTGACCCAATGCAGGCTAACAATCTAATGATCCCTTGTTACACCAATGGGCCTAAAAGTGACAGGGATGAATTGTTACAGCACGGGGAACAATAGAAGCAAGGATCTATTATGCCACCATTGAGGCCAAGAATCAAATGATTCATTGTGACATCAAGTGGCCTAAAAGGGCATGGGATGCATTGTGACAGCACATGGGTTAAGAGAAGCAAGGATCCATTGTGACCCAATGCAGGCTAACAATCTAATGATCCCTTGTGAGACAAATGGGTCTAAAAGGGGCAGGGATGTATTGTGAAAGCATGGGGCCCAATTAAAACCTGGTACAATTACGCCACCATGGAGGCCAAGAATCAAATTATTCATTGTGACATCAAGTGGCCTAAAAGGGCATGGGATGCATTGTGACACCACAGGGGTTAAGAGAAGCAAGGAACCATTGTGACCCAATGCAGGCTAACAATCTAAGAATCCCTTTTGACACCAGCGGGCGCAAAAGGACCACGGATGAACTCTGACAGCATGGGGACCTATAGAAGCAAGGAATCATTATGACACCATGAAGGCCAAGAATCAAATGGTTCATTGTAAGACCAAATGGCCTAAAAGGGCTTGGAATGCATTGTGACACCACAGAGGTTAAGAGAAGCGAGGAACCATTGTGACCCAATGCAGGCTAACAATCTAATGATCCCTTGTGGCACCAGGGTGTATAAAAAGGGCCAGGGATGGATTGTTACAGCACGGGGACCAATAGAAGCAAGGATCTATTATGCCACCGTGGAGGCCAAGAATCAAATGATTCATTGTGACATCAAGTGGCCTAAAAGGGCATGGGATGCATTGTGACAGCACAGGGGTTAAGAGAAGCAAGGATCCATTGTGACCCAATGGAGGCTAATAATCCCAGGATCCCATTTGACACCAGCGAGCGTAAAAGGGCCAGGGATGAATTGTGACAGCATGGGGCCCAATAGAAACAAGGAACCATTATGACACCATGGAGGCCAAGAATCAAATGATTCATTGTGACATCAAGTGGCCTAAAAGGGCATGGGATGCATTGTGACCGCACAGGGGTTAAGAGAAGCAAGGAACCATTGTGACCCAATGCAGGCTAACAATCTAATGATCCCTTGTTACACCAATGGGCCTAAAAGGGACAGGGATGAATTGTTACAGCACGGGGAACAATAGAAGCAAGGATCTATTATGCCACCATTGAGGCCAAGAATCAAATGATTCATTGTGACATCAAGTGGCCTAAAAGGGCATGGGATGCATTGTGACAGCACAGGGGTTAAGAGAAGCAAGGATCCATTGTGACCCAATGCAGGCTAACAATCTAATGATCCCTTGTGACACAAATGGGTCTAAAAGGGGCAGGGATGTATTGTGAAAGCATGGGGCCCAATTAAAACCTGGTACAATTACGCCACCATGGAGGCCAAGAATCAAATTATTCATTGTGACATCAAGTGGCCTAAAAGGGCATGGGATGCATTGTGACACCACAGGGGTTAAGAGAAGCAAGGAACCATTGTGACCCAATGCAGGCTAACAATCTAAGAATCCCTTTTGACACCAGCGGGCGCAAAAGGACCACGGATGAACTCTGACAGCATGGGGACCTATAGAAGCAAGGAACCATTATGACACCATGAAGGCCAAGAATCAAATGGTTCATTGTAAGACCAAGTGGCCGACAAGGGCTTGGAATGCATTGTGACACCACAGAGGTTAAGAGAAGCGAGGAACCATTGTGACCCAATGCAGGCTAACAATCTAATGATCCCTTGTGGCACCAGGGGGTATAAAAAGGGCCAGGGATGGATTGTTACAGCACGGGGACCAATAGAAGCAAGGATCTATTATGCCACCGTGGAGGCCAAGAATCAAATGATTCATTGTGACATCAAGTGGCCTAAAAGGGCATGGGATGCATTGTGACAGCACAGGGGTTAAGAGAAGCAAGGATCCATTGTGACCCAATGGAGGCTAATAATCCCAGGATCCCATTTGACACCAGGGGGCGTAAAAGGGCCAGGGATGAATTGTGACAGCATGGGGCCCAATAGAAACAAGGAACCATTATGACACCATGGAGGCCAAGAATCAAATGATTCATTGTGACATCAAGTGGCCTAAAAGGGCATGGGATGCATTGTGACCGCACAGGGGTTAAGAGAAGCAAGGAACCATTGTGACCCAATGCAGGCTAACAATCTAATGATCCCTTGTGGCACCAGGGGGCTCAAAAGGACCACGGATGAACTCTGACAGCATGGGGACCTGTAGAAGCAAGGAACCATTATGACACCATGAAGGCCAACAATCAAATGGTTCATTGTAAGACCAAGTGGCCTAAAAGGGCATGGGTTGCATTGTGACACCACAGGGGTTAAGAGAAGCAAGGAACCATTGTGACCCAATGCAGGCTAACAATCTAAGAATCCCTTTTGACACCAGCGGGCGCAAAATGACCACGGATGAACTCTGACAGCATGGGGACCTATAGAAGCAAGGAACCATTATGACACCATGAAGGCCAAGAATCAAATGGTTCATTGTAAGACCAAGTGGCCTAAAAGGGCTTGGAATGCATTGTGCCACCACAGGGGTTAAGAGAAGCAAGGAACCATTGTGACCCAATGCAGGCTAACACTCTAATGATCCCTTGTGACACCAGGGGGTATAAAAAGCACCAGGGATGGATTGTTACAGCACGGGGCCCAATAGAAGCAAGGATCTATTATGCCACCGTGGAGGCCAAGAATCAAATGATTAATTGTGACATCAAGTGGCCTAAAAGGGCATGGGATGCATTGTGACACCACAGGGGTTAAGAGAAGCAAGGATCCATTGTGACCCAATGGAGGCTAATAATCCCAGGAACCCATTTGACACCAGGGGGCGTAAAAGGGCCAGGGATGAATTGTGACAGCATGGGGCCCAATAGAAACAAGGAACCATTATGACACCATGGAGGCCAAGAATCAAATGATTCATTGTGACATCAAGTGGCCTAAAAGGGCATGGGATGCATTGTGACACCACAGGGGTTAAGAGAAGCAAGAACCATTGTGACCCAATGCAGGCTAACAATCTAATGATCCCTTGTGGCACCAGGGGGCTCAAAAGGACCACGGATGAACTCTGACAGCATGGGGACCTATACAAGCAAGGAACCATTATGACACCATGAAGGCCAAGAATCAAATGGTTCATTGTAAGACAAAGTGGCCTAAAAGGGCATGGGATGCATTGTGACACCACAGAGGTTAAGAGAAGCAAGGAACCATAGTGACCCAATGCAGGCTAACAATCTAATGATCCCTTGTGACACCAATGGGCCTAAAAGGGCCAGGGATGAATTGTTACAGCACGGGGACCAATAGAAGCAAGGATCTATTATGCCAGCGTGGAGGCCAAGAATCAAATGATTCATTGTGACATCAAGTGGCCTAAAAGGGCATGGGATGCATGGTGACACCACAGGGGTTAAGAGAAGCAAGGATCCATTGTGACCCAATGGAGGCTAACAATCTAATGATCCCTTGTGACACCAATGGGCCTAAAAGGGCCAGGGATGAATTGTGAAAGCATGGGGCCCAAGTAAAACCTGGTACAATTATGCCACCATGGAGGCCAAGAATCAAATGATTCATTGTGACATCAAGTGGCCTAAAAGGGCATGAGATGCATTGTGACACCACAGGGGTTAAGAGAAGCAAGGAACCATTGTGACCCAATGCAGGCTAACAATCTAATGATCCCTTGTGGCACCAGGGGGCGTAAAAGGACCACGGATGAACTCTGACAGCATGGGGACCTATAGAAGCAAGGAACCATTATGACACCATGAAGGCCAACAATCAAATGGTTCATTGTAAGACCAAGTGGCCTAAAAGGGCTTGGAATGCATTGTGACAGCACAGAGGTTAAGAGAAGCAAGGAACCATTGTGACCCAATGCAGGCTAACAATCTAATGATCCCTTGTGGCACCAGGGGGTATAAAAAGGGCCAGGGATGGATTGTTACAGCACGGGGACCAATAGAAGCAAGGATCTATTATGCCACCGTGGAGGCCAAGAATCAAATGATTCATTGTGACATCAAGTGGCCTAAAAGGGCATGGGATGCATTGTGACACCACAGGGGTTAAGAGAAGCAAGGATCCATTGTGACCCAATGGAGGCTAATAATCCCAGGAACCCATTTGACAGCAGGGGGCGTAAAAGGGCCAGGGATGAATTGTGACAGCATGGGGCCCAATAGAAACAAGGAACCATTATGACACCATGGAGGCCAAGAATCAAATGATTCATTGTGACATCAAGTGGCCTAAAAGGGCATGGGATGCATTGTGACACCACAGGGGTTAAGAGAAGCAAGGAACCATTGTGACCCAATGCAGGCTAAAAGTCTAATGATCCCTTGTGACACCAATGGGCCTAAAAGGGGCAGGGATGAATTGTTACAGCACGGGGACCAATAGAAGCAAGGATCTATTATGCCACCATGGAGGCCAAGAATCAAATGATTCATTGTGACATCAAGTGGCCTAAAAGGGCATGGGATGCATTGTGACACCACAGAGGTTAAGAGAAGCAAGGAACCATTGTGACCCAATGCAGGCTAACAATCTAATGATCCCTTGTTTCACCAATGGCCCTAAAAGGGGCAGGGATGAATTGTGAAAGCATGGGGCCCAATAGAATCAAGGAACCATTATGACACCATGGAGGCCAAGAATCAAATGATTCATTGTGACATCAAGTGGCCTAAAAGGGCATGGGATGCATTGTGACACCACAGAGGTTAAGAGAAGCAAGGAACCATTGTGACCCAATGCAGGCTAACAATCTACTGATCCCTTGTGACACCAATGGGCCTAAAAGGGGCAGGGATGAATTGTGAAAGCATGGGGCCCAAGTAAAACCTGGTACAATTATGCCACCATGGAGGCCAAGAATCAAATGATTCATTGTGACATCAAGTGGCCTAAAAGGGCATGGGATGCATTGTGACACCACAGAGGTTAAGAGAAGCAAGGAACCATTGTGACCCAATGCAGGCTAACAATCTAAGAATCCCTTTTGACACCAGGGGGCGCAAAAGGACCATGGATGAACTCTGACATCATGGGGACCTATAGAAGCAAGGAACCATTATGACACCATGAAGGCCAAGAATCAAATGGTTCATTGTAAGACCAAGTGGCCTAAAAGGGCTTGGAATGCATTGTGACACCACAGAGGTTAAGAGAAGCAAGGAATCATTGTGACCCAATGCAGGCTAACAATCTAATGATCCCTTTTGGCACCAGGGGATATAAAAAGGGCCAGGGATGGATTGTCACAGCACGGGGACCAATAGAAGCAAGGATCTATTATGCCACCGTGGAGGCCAAGAATCAAATGATTCATTGTGACATCAAGTGGCCTAAAAGGGCATGGGATGCATTGTGACACCACAGAGGTTAAGAGAAGCAAGGAACCATTGTGACCCAATGCAGGCTAACAATCTAATGATCCCTTGTGACACCAATGGGCCTAAAAGGGGCAGGGATGAATTGTGAAAGCATGGGGCCCAATAGAAGCCTCGTACGATTATGCCACCATGGAGGCCAAGAATCAAATGATTCATTGTGACATCAAGTGGCCTAAAAGGGCATGGGATGCATTGTGACAGCACAGGGGTTAAGAGAAGCCAGGAACAATTGTGACCCAATGCAGGCTAACAATCTAATGATCCCTTGTGTCAGCAGGGGGTATAAAAAGGGCCAGGGATGGATTGTTACAGCCCTGGGACCAATAGAAGCAAGGATCTATTATGCCATCGTGGAGGCCAAGAATCAAATGATTAATTGTGACATCAAGTGGCCTAAAAGGGCATGGGATGCATTGTGACAGCACAGGGGTTAAGAGAAGCCAGGAACAATTGTGACCCAATGCAGGCTAACAATCTAATGATCCCTTGTGTCAGCAGGGGGTATAAAAAGGGCCAGGGATGGATTGTTACAGCCCTGGGACCAATAGAAGCAAGGATCTATTATGCCATCGTGGAGGCCAAGAATCAAATGATTAATTGTGACATCAAGTGGCCTAAAAGGGCATGGGATGCATTGTGACACCACAGAGGTTAAGAGAAGCAAGGAACCATTGTGACCCAATGCAGGCTAACAATCTAATGATCCCTTGTTACACCAATGGGCCTAAAAGGGGCAGGGATGAATTGTGAAAGCATGGGGCCCAAGTAAAACCTGGTACAATTATGCCACCATGTGTGCCAAGAATCAAATGATTCATTGTGACATCAAGTGGCCTAAAAGGGCATGGGATGCATTGTGACAGCACAGGGGTTAAGAGAAGCAAGGAACCATTGTGACCCAATGCAGGCTAACAATCTAAGAATCCCTTTTGACACCAGGGGGCGCAAAAGGACCATGGATGAACTCTGACATCATGGGGACCTATAGAAGCAAGGAACCATTATGACACCATGAAGGCCAAGAATCAAATGGTTCATTGTAAGACCAAGTGGCCTAAAAGGGCTTGGAATGCATTGTGACACCACAGAGGTTAAGAGAAGCAAGGAATCATTGTGACCCAATGCAGGCTAACAATCTAATGATCCCTTTTGGCACCAGGGGATATAAAAAGGGCCAGGGATGGATTGTCACAGCACGGGGACCAATAGAAGCAAGGATCTATTATGCCACCGTGGAGGCCAAGAATCAAATGATTCATTGTGACATCAAGTGGCCTAAAAGGGCATGGGATGCATTGTGACACCACAGAGGTTAAGAGAAGCAAGGAACCATTGTGACCCAATGCAGGCTAACAATCTAATGATCCCTTGTGACACCCATGGGCCTAAAAGGGGCAGGGATGTATTGTGAAAGCATGGGTCCCAATAGAAACCTCGTACAATTACGCCACCATGGAGGCCAAGAATCAAATGATTCATTGTGACATCAAGTGGCCTAAAAGGGCTTGGAATGCATTGTGACACCACAGAGGTTAAGAGAAGCCAGGAACAATTGTGACCCAATGCAGGCTAACAATCTAATGATCCCTTGTGGCACCAGGGGGTATAAAAAGGGCCAGGGATGGATTGTTACAGCACTGGGACCAATAGAAGCAAGGATCTATTATGCCATCGTGGAGGCCAAGAATCAAATGATTAATTGTGACATCAAGTGGCCTAAAAGGGCATGGGATGCATTGTGACACCACAGAGGTTAAGAGAAGCAAGGAACCATTGTGACCCAATGCAGGCTAACAATCTACTGATCCCTTGTGACACCAATGGGCCTAAAAGGGGCAGGGATGAATTGTGAAAGCATGGGGCCCTAGTAAAACCTGGTACAATTATGCCACCATGTGTGCCAAGAATCAAATGATTCATTGTGACATCAAGTGGCCTAAAAGGGCATGGGATGCATTGTGACAGCACAGGGGTTAAGAGAAGCAAGGAACCATTGTGACCCAATGCAGGCTAACAATCTAATGATCCCTTGTGACACCCATGGGCCTAAAAGGGGCAGGGATGTATTGTGAAAGCATGGGTCCCAATAGAAACCTCGTACAATTACGCCACCATGGAGGCCAAGAATCAAATGATTCATTGTGACATCAAGTGGCCTAAAAGGGCTTGGAATGCATTGTGACACCACAGAGGTTAAGAGAAGCCAGGAACAATTGTGACCCAATGCAGGCTAACAATCTAATGATCCCTTGTGGCACCAGGGGGTATAAAAAGGGCCAGGGATGGATTGTTACAGCACTGGGACCAATAGAAGCAAGGATCTATTATGCCATCGTGGAGGCCAAGAATCAAATGATTAATTGTGACATCAAGTGGCCTAAAAGGGCATGGGATGCATTGTGACACCACAGAGGTTAAGAGAAGCAAGGAACCATTGTGACCCAATGCAGGCTAACAATCTACTGATCCCTTGTGACACCAATGGGCCTAAAAGGGGCAGGGATGAATTGTGAAAGCATGGGGCCCAAGTAAAACCTGGTACAATTATGCCACCATGTGTGCCAAGAATCAAATGATTCATTGTGACATCAAGTGGCCTAAAAGGGCATGGGATGCATTGTGACAGCACAGGGGTTAAGAGAAGCAAGGAACCATTGTGACCCAATGCAGGCTAACAATCTAAGAATCCCTTTTGACACCAGGGGGCGCAAAAGGACCATGGATGAACTCTGACATCATGGGGACCTATAGAAGCAAGGAACCATTATGACACCATGAAGGCCAAGAATCAAATGGTTCATTGTAAGACCAAGTGGCCTAAAAGGGCTTGGAATGCATTGTGACACCACAGAGGTTAAGAGAAGCAAGGAATCATTGTGACCCAATGCAGGCTAACAATCTAATGATCCCTTTTGGCACCAGGGGCTATAAAAAGGGCCAGGGATGGATTGTCACAGCACGGGGACCAATAGAAGCAAGGATCTATTATGCCACCGTGGAGGCCAAGAATCAAATGATTCATTGTGACATCAAGTGGCCTAAAAGGGCATGGGATGCATTGTGACACCACAGAGGTTAAGAGAAGCAAGGAACCATTGTGACCCAATGCAGGCTAACAATCTACTGATCCCTTGTGACACCAATGGGCCTAAAAGGGGCAGGGATGAATTGTGAAAGCATGGGGCCCTAGTAAAACCTGGTACAATTATGCCACCATGTGTGCCAAGAATCAAATGATTCATTGTGACATCAAGTGGCCTAAAAGGGCATGGGATGCATTGTGACAGCACAGGGGTTAAGAGAAGCAAGGATCCATTGTGACCCAATGGAGGCTAATAATCCCAGGATCCCATTTGACACCAGCGAGCGTAAAAGGGCCAGGGATGAATTGTGACAGCATGGGGCCCAATAGAAACAAGGAACCATTATGACACCATGGAGGCCAAGAATCAAATGATTCATTGTGACATCAAGTGGCCTAAAAGGGCATGGGATGCATTGTGACCGCACAGGGGTTAAGAGAAGCAAGGAACCATTGTGACCCAATGCAGGCTAACAATCTAATGATCCCTTGTTACACCAATGGGCCTAAAAGGGACAGGGATGAATTGTTACAGCACGGGGAACAATAGAAGCAAGGATCTATTATGCCACCATTGAGGCCAAGAATCAAATGATTCATTGTGACATCAAGTGGCCTAAAAGGGCATGGGATGCATTGTGACAGCACAGGGGTTAAGAGAAGCAAGGATCCATTGTGACCCAATGCAGGCTAACAATCTAATGATCCCTTGTGACACAAATGGGTCTAAAAGGGGCAGGGATGTATTGTGAAAGCATGGGGCCCAATTAAAACCTGGTACAATTACGCCACCATGGAGGCCAAGAATCAAATTATTCATTGTGACATCAAGTGGCCTAAAAGGGCATGGGATGCATTGTGACACCACAGGGGTTAAGAGAAGCAAGGAACCATTGTGACCCAATGCAGGCTAACAATCTAAGAATCCCTTTTGACACCAGCGGGCGCAAAAGGACCACGGATGAACTCTGACAGCATGGGGACCTATAGAAGCAAGGAACCATTATGACACCATGAAGGCCAAGAATCAAATGGTTCATTGTAAGACCAAGTGGCCGACAAGGGCTTGGAATGCATTGTGACACCACAGAGGTTAAGAGAAGCGAGGAACCATTGTGACCCAATGCAGGCTAACAATCTAATGATCCCTTGTGGCACCAGGGGGTATAAAAAGGGCCAGGGATGGATTGTTACAGCACGGGGACCAATAGAAGCAAGGATCTATTATGCCACCGTGGAGGCCAAGAATCAAATGATTCATTGTGACATCAAGTGGCCTAAAAGGGCATGGGATGCATTGTGACAGCACAGGGGTTAAGAGAAGCAAGGATCCATTGTGACCCAATGGAGGCTAATAATCCCAGGATCCCATTTGACACCAGGGGGCGTAAAAGGGCCAGGGATGAATTGTGACAGCATGGGGCCCAATAGAAACAAGGAACCATTATGACACCATGGAGGCCAAGAATCAAATGATTCATTGTGACATCAAGTGGCCTAAAAGGGCATGGGATGCATTGTGACCGCACAGGGGTTAAGAGAAGCAAGGAACCATTGTGACCCAATGCAGGCTAACAATCTAATGATCCCTTGTGGCACCAGGGGGCTCAAAAGGACCACGGATGAACTCTGACAGCATGGGGACCTGTAGAAGCAAGGAACCATTATGACACCATGAAGGCCAACAATCAAATGGTTCATTGTAAGACCAAGTGGCCTAAAAGGGCATGGGTTGCATTGTGACACCACAGGGGTTAAGAGAAGCAAGGAACCATTGTGACCCAATGCAGGCTAACAATCTAAGAATCCCTTTTGACACCAGCGGGCGCAAAATGACCACGGATGAACTCTGACAGCATGGGGACCTATAGAAGCAAGGAACCATTATGACACCATGAAGGCCAAGAATCAAATGGTTCATTGTAAGACCAAGTGGCCTAAAAGGGCTTGGAATGCATTGTGCCACCACAGGGGTTAAGAGAAGCAAGGAACCATTGTGACCCAATGCAGGCTAACACTCTAATGATCCCTTGTGACACCAGGGGGTATAAAAAGCACCAGGGATGGATTGTTACAGCACGGGGCCCAATAGAAGCAAGGATCTATTATGCCACCGTGGAGGCCAAGAATCAAATGATTAATTGTGACATCAAGTGGCCTAAAAGGGCATGGGATGCATTGTGACACCACAGGGGTTAAGAGAAGCAAGGATCCATTGTGACCCAATGGAGGCTAATAATCCCAGGAACCCATTTGACACCAGGGGGCGTAAAAGGGCCAGGGATGAATTGTGACAGCATGGGGCCCAATAGAAACAAGGAACCATTATGACACCATGGAGGCCAAGAATCAAATGATTCATTGTGACATCAAGTGGCCTAAAAGGGCATGGGATGCATTGTGACACCACAGGGGTTAAGAGAAGCAAGAACCATTGTGACCCAATGCAGGCTAACAATCTAATGATCCCTTGTGGCACCAGGGGGCTCAAAAGGACCACGGATGAACTCTGACAGCATGGGGACCTATACAAGCAAGGAACCATTATGACACCATGAAGGCCAAGAATCAAATGGTTCATTGTAAGACAAAGTGGCCTAAAAGGGCATGGGATGCATTGTGACACCACAGAGGTTAAGAGAAGCAAGGAACCATAGTGACCCAATGCAGGCTAACAATCTAATGATCCCTTGTGACACCAATGGGCCTAAAAGGGCCAGGGATGAATTGTTACAGCACGGGGACCAATAGAAGCAAGGATCTATTATGCCAGCGTGGAGGCCAAGAATCAAATGATTCATTGTGACATCAAGTGGCCTAAAAGGGCATGGGATGCATGGTGACACCACAGGGGTTAAGAGAAGCAAGGATCCATTGTGACCCAATGGAGGCTAACAATCTAATGATCCCTTGTGACACCAATGGGCCTAAAAGGGCCAGGGATGAATTGTGAAAGCATGGGGCCCAAGTAAAACCTGGTACAATTATGCCACCATGGAGGCCAAGAATCAAATGATTCATTGTGACATCAAGTGGCCTAAAAGGGCATGAGATGCATTGTGACACCACAGGGGTTAAGAGAAGCAAGGAACCATTGTGACCCAATGCAGGCTAACAATCTAATGATCCCTTGTGGCACCAGGGGGCGTAAAAGGACCACGGATGAACTCTGACAGCATGGGGACCTATAGAAGCAAGGAACCATTATGACACCATGAAGGCCAACAATCAAATGGTTCATTGTAAGACCAAGTGGCCTAAAAGGGCTTGGAATGCATTGTGACAGCACAGAGGTTAAGAGAAGCAAGGAACCATTGTGACCCAATGCAGGCTAACAATCTAATGATCCCTTGTGGCACCAGGGGGTATAAAAAGGGCCAGGGATGGATTGTTACAGCACGGGGACCAATAGAAGCAAGGATCTATTATGCCACCGTGGAGGCCAAGAATCAAATGATTCATTGTGACATCAAGTGGCCTAAAAGGGCATGGGATGCATTGTGACACCACAGGGGTTAAGAGAAGCAAGGATCCATTGTGACCCAATGGAGGCTAATAATCCCAGGAACCCATTTGACAGCAGGGGGCGTAAAAGGGCCAGGGATGAATTGTGACAGCATGGGGCCCAATAGAAACAAGGAACCATTATGACACCATGGAGGCCAAGAATCAAATGATTCATTGTGACATCAAGTGGCCTAAAAGGGCATGGGATGCATTGTGACACCACAGGGGTTAAGAGAAGCAAGGAACCATTGTGACCCAATGCAGGCTAAAAGTCTAATGATCCCTTGTGACACCAATGGGCCTAAAAGGGGCAGGGATGAATTGTTACAGCACGGGGACCAATAGAAGCAAGGATCTATTATGCCACCATGGAGGCCAAGAATCAAATGATTCATTGTGACATCAAGTGGCCTAAAAGGGCATGGGATGCATTGTGACACCACAGAGGTTAAGAGAAGCAAGGAACCATTGTGACCCAATGCAGGCTAACAATCTAATGATCCCTTGTTTCACCAATGGCCCTAAAAGGGGCAGGGATGAATTGTGAAAGCATGGGGCCCAATAGAATCAAGGAACCATTATGCCACCATGTGTGCCAAGAATCAAATGATTCATTGTGACATCAAGTGGCCTAAAAGGGCATGGGATGCATTGTGACACCACAGAGGTTAAGAGAAGCAAGGAACCATTGTGACCCAATGCAGGCTAACAATCTACTGATCCCTTGTGACACCAATGGGCCTAAAAGGGGCAGGGATGAATTGTGAAAGCATGGGGCCCAAGTAAAACCTGGTACAATTATGCCACCATGGAGGCCAAGAATCAAATGATTCATTGTGACATCAAGTGGCCTAAAAGGGCATGGGATGCATTGTGACACCACAGAGGTTAAGAGAAGCAAGGAACCATTGTGACCCAATGCAGGCTAACAATCTAAGAATCCCTTTTGACACCAGGGGGCGCAAAAGGACCATGGATGAACTCTGACATCATGGGGACCTATAGAAGCAAGGAACCATTATGACACCATGAAGGCCAAGAATCAAATGGTTCATTGTAAGACCAAGTGGCCTAAAAGGGCTTGGAATGCATTGTGACACCACAGAGGTTAAGAGAAGCAAGGAATCATTGTGACCCAATGCAGGCTAACAATCTAATGATCCCTTTTGGCACCAGGGGATATAAAAAGGGCCAGGGATGGATTGTCACAGCACGGGGACCAATAGAAGCAAGGATCTATTATGCCACCGTGGAGGCCAAGAATCAAATGATTCATTGTGACATCAAGTGGCCTAAAAGGGCATGGGATGCATTGTGACACCACAGAGGTTAAGAGAAGCAAGGAACCATTGTGACCCAATGCAGGCTAACAATCTAATGATCCCTTGTGACACCAATGGGCCTAAAAGGGGCAGGGATGAATTGTGAAAGCATGGGGCCCAATAGAAGCCTCGTACGATTATGCCACCATGGAGGCCAAGAATCAAATGATTCATTGTGACATCAAGTGGCCTAAAAGGGCATGGGATGCATTGTGACAGCACAGGGGTTAAGAGAAGCCAGGAACAATTGTGACCCAATGCAGGCTAACAATCTAATGATCCCTTGTGTCAGCAGGGGGTATAAAAAGGGCCAGGGATGGATTGTTACAGCCCTGGGACCAATAGAAGCAAGGATCTATTATGCCATCGTGGAGGCCAAGAATCAAATGATTAATTGTGACATCAAGTGGCCTAAAAGGGCATGGGATGCATTGTGACACCACAGAGGTTAAGAGAAGCAAGGAACCATTGTGACCCAATGCAGGCTAACAATCTAATGATCCCTTGTGACACCAATGGGCCTAAAAGGGGCAGGGATGAATTGTGAAAGCATGGGGCCCAAGTAAAACCTGGTACAATTATGCCACCATGGAGGCCAAGAATCAAATGATTCATTGTGACATCAAGTGGCCTAAAAGGGCATGGGATGCATTGTGACAGCACAGGGGTTAAGAGAAGCCAGGAACAATTGTGACCCAAAGCAGGCTAACAATCTAATGATCCCTTGTGTCAGCAGGGGGTATAAAAAGGGCCAGGGATGGATTGTTACAGCCCTGGGACCAATAGAAGCAAGGATCTATTATGCCATCGTGGAGGCCAAGAATCAAATGATTAATTGTGACATCAAGTGGCCTAAAAGGGCATGGGATGCATTGTGACACCACAGAGGTTAAGAGAAGCAAGGAACCATTGTGACCCAATGCAGGCTAACAATCTACTGATCCCTTGTGACACCAATGGGCCTAAAAGGGGCAGGGATGAATTGTGAAAGCATGGGGCCCAAGTAAAACCTGGTACAATTATGCCACCATGTGTGCCAAGAATCAAATGATTCATTGTGACATCAAGTGGCCTAAAAGGGCATGGGATGCATTGTGACAGCACAGGGGTTAAGAGAAGCAAGGAACCATTGTGACCCAATGCAGGCTAACAATCTAAGAATCCCTTTTGACACCAGGGGGCGCAAAAGGACCATGGATGAACTCTGACATCATGGGGACCTATAGAAGCAAGGAACCATTATGACACCATGATGGCCAAGAATCAAATGGTTCATTGTAAGACCAAGTGGCCTAAAAGGGCTTGGAATGCATTGTGACACCACAGAGGTTAAGAGAAGCAAGGAATCATTGTGACCCAATGCAGGCTAACAATCTAATGATCCCTTTTGGCACCAGGGGCTATAAAAAGGGCCAGGGATGGATTGTCACAGCACGGGGACCAATAGAAGCAAGGATCTATTATGCCACCGTGGAGGCCAAGAATCAAATGATTCATTGTGACATCAAGTGGCCTAAAAGGGCATGGGATGCATTGTGACACCACAGAGGTTAAGAGAAGCAAGGAACCATTGTGACCCAATGCAGGCTAACAATCTACTGATCCCTTGTGACACCAATGGGCCTAAAAGGGGCAGGGATGAATTGTGAAAGCATGGGGCCCTAGTAAAACCTGGTACAATTATGCCACCATGTGTGCCAAGAATCAAATGATTCATTGTGACATCAAGTGGCCTAAAAGGGCATGGGATGCATTGTGACAGCACAGGGGTTAAGAGAAGCCAGGAACAATTGTGACCCAATGCAGGCTAACAATCTAATGATCCCTTGTGTCAGCAGGGGGTATAAAAAGGGCCAGGGATGGATTGTTACAGCCCTGGGACCAATAGAAGCAAGGATCTATTATGCCATCGTGGAGGCCAAGAATCAAATGATTAATTGTGACATCAAGTGGCCTAAAAGGGCATGGGATGCATTGTGACACCACAGAGGTTAAGAGAAGCAAGGAACCATTGTGACCCAATGCAGGCTAACAATCTAATGATCCCTTGTTACACCAATGGGCCTAAAAGGGGCAGGGATGAATTGTGAAAGCATGGGGCCCAAGTAAAACCTGGTACAATTATGCCACCATGTGTGCCAAGAATCAAATGATTCATTGTGACATCAAGTGGCCTAAAAGGGCATGGGATGCATTGTGACAGCACAGGGGTTAAGAGAAGCAAGGAACCATTGTGACCCAATGCAGGCTAACAATCTAAGAATCCCTTTTGACACCAGGGGGCGCAAAAGGACCATGGATGAACTCTGACATCATGGGGACCTATAGAAGCAAGGAACCATT
Organism: Cinclus cinclus; assembly: GCF_963662255.1. NCBI lineage: Eukaryota > Metazoa > Chordata > Aves > Passeriformes > Cinclidae > Cinclus > Cinclus cinclus. The sequence goes on along the minus strand of NC_085051.1, from coordinate 497,779 downwards.
ATGACACCATGAAGGCCAAGAATCAAATGGTTCATTGTAAGACCAAGTGGCCTAAAAGGGCTTGGAATGCATTGTGACACCACAGAGGTTAAGAGAAGCAAGGAATCATTGTGACCCAATGCAGGCTAACAATCTAATGATCCCTTTTGGCACCAGGGGATATAAAAAGGGCCAGGGATGGATTGTCACAGCACGGGGACCAATAGAAGCAAGGATCTATTATGCCACCGTGGAGGCCAAGAATCAAATGATTCATTGTGACATCAAGTGGCCTAAAAGGGCATGGGATGCATTGTGACACCACAGAGGTTAAGAGAAGCAAGGAACCATTGTGACCCAATGCAGGCTAACAATCTAATGATCCCTTGTGACACCCATGGGCCTAAAAGGGGCAGGGATGTATTGTGAAAGCATGGGTCCCAATAGAAACCTCGTACAATTACGCCACCATGGAGGCCAAGAATCAAATGATTCATTGTGACATCAAGTGGCCTAAAAGGGCTTGGAATGCATTGTGACACCACAGAGGTTAAGAGAAGCCAGGAACAATTGTGACCCAATGCAGGCTAACAATCTAATGATCCCTTGTGGCACCAGGGGGTATAAAAAGGGCCAGGGATGGATTGTTACAGCACTGGGACCAATAGAAGCAAGGATCTATTATGCCATCGTGGAGGCCAAGAATCAAATGATTAATTGTGACATCAAGTGGCCTAAAAGGGCATGGGATGCATTGTGACACCACAGAGGTTAAGAGAAGCAAGGAACCATTGTGACCCAATGCAGGCTAACAATCTACTGATCCCTTGTGACACCAATGGGCCTAAAAGGGGCAGGGATGAATTGTGAAAGCATGGGGCCCTAGTAAAACCTGGTACAATTATGCCACCATGTGTGCCAAGAATCAAATGATTCATTGTGACATCAAGTGGCCTAAAAGGGCATGGGATGCATTGTGACAGCACAGGGGTTAAGAGAAGCAAGGAACCATTGTGACCCAATGCAGGCTAACAATCTAATGATCCCTTGTGACACCCATGGGCCTAAAAGGGGCAGGGATGTATTGTGAAAGCATGGGTCCCAATAGAAACCTCGTACAATTACGCCACCATGGAGGCCAAGAATCAAATGATTCATTGTGACATCAAGTGGCCTAAAAGGGCTTGGAATGCATTGTGACACCACAGAGGTTAAGAGAAGCCAGGAACAATTGTGACCCAATGCAGGCTAACAATCTAATGATCCCTTGTGGCACCAGGGGGTATAAAAAGGGCCAGGGATGGATTGTTACAGCACGGGGACCAATAGAAGCAAGGATCTATTATGCCATCGTGGAGGCCAAGAATCAAATGATTAATTGTGACATCAAGTGGCCTAAAAGGGCATGGGATGCATTGTGACACCACAGAGGTTAAGAGAAGCAAGGAACCATTGTGACCCAATGCAGGCTAACAATCTACTGATCCCTTGTGACACCAATGGGCCTAAAAGGGGCAGGGATGAATTGTGAAAGCATGGGGCCCAAGTAAAACCTGGTACAATTATGCCACCATGTGTGCCAAGAATCAAATGATTCATTGTGACATCAAGTGGCCTAAAAGGGCATGGGATGCATTGTGACAGCACAGGGGTTAAGAGAAGCAAGGAACCATTGTGACCCAATGCAGGCTAACAATCTAAGAATCCCTTTTGACACCAGGGGGCGCAAAAGGACCATGGATGAACTCTGACATCATGGGGACCTATAGAAGCAAGGAACCATTATGACACCATGAAGGCCAAGAATCAAATGGTTCATTGTAAGACCAAGTGGCCTAAAAGGGCTTGGAATGCATTGTGACACCACAGAGGTTAAGAGAAGCAAGGAATCATTGTGACCCAATGCAGGCTAACAATCTAATGATCCCTTTTGGCACCAGGGGCTATAAAAAGGGCCAGGGATGGATTGTCACAGCACGGGGACCAATAGAAGCAAGGATCTATTATGCCACCGTGGAGGCCAAGAATCAAATGATTCATTGTGACATCAAGTGGCCTAAAAGGGCATGGGATGCATTGTGACACCACAGAGGTTAAGAGAAGCAAGGAACCATTGTGACCCAATGCAGGCTAACAATCTACTGATCCCTTGTGACACCAATGGGCCTAAAAGGGGCAGGGATGAATTGTGAAAGCATGGGGCCCTAGTAAAACCTGGTACAATTATGCCACCATGTGTGCCAAGAATCAAATGATTCATTGTGACATCAAGTGGCCTAAAAGGGCATGGGATGCATTGTGACAGCACAGGGGTTAAGAGAAGCCAGGAACAATTGTGACCCAATGCAGGCTAACAATCTAATGATCCCTTGTGTCAGCAGGGGGTATAAAAAGGGCCAGGGATGGATTGTTACAGCCCTGGGACCAATAGAAGCAAGGATCTATTATGCCATCGTGGAGGCCAAGAATCAAATGATTAATTGTGACATCAAGTGGCCTAAAAGGGCATGGGATGCATTGTGACACCACAGAGGTTAAGAGAAGCAAGGAACCATTGTGACCCAATGCAGGCTAACAATCTAATGATCCCTTGTTACACCAATGGGCCTAAAAGGGGCAGGGATGAATTGTGAAAGCATGGGGCCCAAGTAAAACCTGGTACAATTATGCCACCATGTGTGCCAAGAATCAAATGATTCATTGTGACATCAAGTGGCCTAAAAGGGCATGGGATGCATTGTGACAGCACAGGGGTTAAGAGAAGCAAGGAACCATTGTGACCCAATGCAGGCTAACAATCTAAGAATCCCTTTTGACACCAGGGGGCGCAAAAGGACCATGGATGAACTCTGACATCATGGGGACCTATAGAAGCAAGGAACCATTATGACACCATGAAGGCCAAGAATCAAATGGTTCATTGTAAGACCAAGTGGCCTAAAAGGGCTTGGAATGCATTGTGACACCACAGAGGTTAAGAGAAGCAAGGAATCATTGTGACCCAATGCAGGCTAACAATCTAATGATCCCTTTTGGCACCAGGGGATATAAAAAGGGCCAGGGATGGATTGTCACAGCACGGGGACCAATAGAAGCAAGGATCTATTATGCCACCGTGGAGGCCAAGAATCAAATGATTCATTGTGACATCAAGTGGCCTAAAAGGGCATGGGATGCATTGTGACACCACAGAGGTTAAGAGAAGCAAGGAACCATTGTGACCCAATGCAGGCTAACAATCTAATGATCCCTTGTGACACCCATGGGCCTAAAAGGGGCAGGGATGTATTGTGAAAGCATGGGTCCCAATAGAAACCTCGTACAATTACGCCACCATGGAGGCCAAGAATCAAATGATTCATTGTGACATCAAGTGGCCTAAAAGGGCTTGGAATGCATTGTGACACCACAGAGGTTAAGAGAAGCCAGGAACAATTGTGACCCAATGCAGGCTAACAATCTAATGATCCCTTGTGGCACCAGGGGGTATAAAAAGGGCCAGGGATGGATTGTTACAGCACTGGGACCAATAGAAGCAAGGATCTATTATGCCATCGTGGAGGCCAAGAATCAAATGATTAATTGTGACATCAAGTGGCCTAAAAGGGCATGGGATGCATTGTGACACCACAGAGGTTAAGAGAAGCAAGGAACCATTGTGACCCAATGCAGGCTAACAATCTACTGATCCCTTGTGACACCAATGGGCCTAAAAGGGGCAGGGATGAATTGTGAAAGCATGGGGCCCTAGTAAAACCTGGTACAATTATGCCACCATGTGTGCCAAGAATCAAATGATTCATTGTGACATCAAGTGGCCTAAAAGGGCATGGGATGCATTGTGACAGCACAGGGGTTAAGAGAAGCAAGGAACCATTGTGACCCAATGCAGGCTAACAATCTAATGATCCCTTGTGACACCCATGGGCCTAAAAGGGGCAGGGATGTATTGTGAAAGCATGGGTCCCAATAGAAACCTCGTACAATTACGCCACCATGGAGGCCAAGAATCAAATGATTCATTGTGACATCAAGTGGCCTAAAAGGGCTTGGAATGCATTGTGACACCACAGAGGTTAAGAGAAGCCAGGAACAATTGTGACCCAATGCAGGCTAACAATCTAATGATCCCTTGTGGCACCAGGGGGTATAAAAAGGGCCAGGGATGGATTGTTACAGCACTGGGACCAATAGAAGCAAGGATCTATTATGCCATCGTGGAGGCCAAGAATCAAATGATTAATTGTGACATCAAGTGGCCTAAAAGGGCATGGGATGCATTGTGACACCACAGAGGTTAAGAGAAGCAAGGAACCATTGTGACCCAATGCAGGCTAACAATCTACTGATCCCTTGTGACACCAATGGGCCTAAAAGGGGCAGGGATGAATTGTGAAAGCATGGGGCCCAAGTAAAACCTGGTACAATTATGCCACCATGTGTGCCAAGAATCAAATGATTCATTGTGACATCAAGTGGCCTAAAAGGGCATGGGATGCATTGTGACAGCACAGAGGTTAAGAGAAGCAAGGAACCATTGTGACCCAATGCAGGCTAACAATCTAAGAATCCCTTTTGACACCAGGGGGCGCAAAAGGACCATGGATGAACTCTGACATCATGGGGACCTATAGAAGCAAGGAACCATTATGACACCATGAAGGCCAAGAATCAAATGGTTCATTGTAAGACCAAGTGGCCTAAAAGGGCTTGGAATGCATTGTGACACCACAGAGGTTAAGAGAAGCAAGGAATCATTGTGACCCAATGCAGGCTAACAATCTAATGATCCCTTTTGGCACCAGGGGCTATAAAAAGGGCCAGGGATGGATTGTCACAGCACGGGGACCAATAGAAGCAAGGATCTATTATGCCACCGTGGAGGCCAAGAATCAAATGATTCATTGTGACATCAAGTGGCCTAAAAGGGCATGGGATGCATTGTGACACCACAGAGGTTAAGAGAAGCAAGGAACCATTGTGACCCAATGCAGGCTAACAATCTAATGATCCCTTGTGACACCCATGTGCCTAAAAGGGGCAGGGATGTATTGTGAAAGCATGGGTCCCAATAGAAACCTCGTACAATTACGCCACCATGGAGGCCAAGAATCAAATGATTCATTGTGACATCAAGTGGCCTAAAAGGGCATGGGATGCATTGTGACACCACAGAGGTTAAGAGAAGCAAGGAACCATTGTGACCCAATGCAGGCTAACAATCTAAGAATCCCTTTTGACACCAGGGGGCGCAAAAGGACCATGGATGAACTCTGACATCATGGGGACCTATAGAAGCAAGGAACCATTATGACACCATGAAGGCCAAGAATCAAATGGTTCATTGTAAGACCAAGTGGCCTAAAAGGGCTTGGAATGCATTGTGACACCACAGAGGTCAAGAGAAGCAAGGAACCATTGTGACCCAATGCAGGCTAACAATATAATGATCCCTTATGGCACCAGGCGGTATAAAAAGGGCCAGGGATGGATTGTTACAGCACGGGGACCAATAAAAGCAAGGATCTATTATGCCACCGTGGAGGCCAAGAATCAAATGATTCATTGTGACATCAAGTGGCCTAAAAGGGCATGGGATGCATTGTGACAGCACAGGGGTTAAGAGAAGCAAGGAACCATTGTGACCCAATGCAGGCTAACAATCTAAGAATCCCTTTTGACACCAGGGGGCGCAAAAGGACCACGGATGAACTCTGACAGCATGGGGACCTATAGAAGCAAGGAACCATTATGACACCATGAAGGCCTAGAATCAAATGATTCATTGTGACATCAAGTGGCCTAAAACGGCTTGGAATGCATTGTGACACCACAGAGGTTAAGAGAAGCAAGGAACCATTGTGACCCAATGCAGGCTAACAATCTAATGATCCCTTGTTACACCAATGGGCCTAAAAGGGGCAGGGATGAATTGTGAAAGCATGGGGCCCAATAGAAGCCTCGTACGATTATGCCACCATGGAGGCCAAGAATCAAATGATTCATTGTGACATCAAGTGGCCTAAAAGGGCATGGGATGCATTGTGACACCACAGAGGTTAAGAGAAGCAAGGAACCATTGTGACCCAATGCAGGCTAACAATCTAATGATCCCTTGTGACACCAATGGGCCTAAAAGGGGCAGGGATGAATTGTGAAAGCATGGGGCCCAAGTAAAACCTGGTACAATTATGCCACCATGGAGGCCAAGAATCAAATGATTCATTGTGACATCACGTGGCCTAAAAGGGCATGGGATGCATTGTGGCACCACAGGGGTTAAGTGAAGCAAGGAACCATTGTGACCCAATGCAGGCTAACAATCTAAGAATCCCTTTTGACACCAGGGGTCGCAAAAGGACCATGGATGAACTCTGACAGCATGGGGACCTATAGAAGCAAGGAACCATTATGACACCATGAAGGCCAAGAATCAAATGGTTCATTGTAAGACCAAGTGGCCTAAAAGGTCTTGGAATGCATTGTGACACCACAGAGGTTAAGAGAAGCAAGGAATCATTGTGACCCAATGCAGGCTAACAATCTAATGATCCCTTTTGGCACCAGGGGCTATAAAAAGGGCCAGGGACGGATTGTCACAGCACGGGGACCAATAGAAGCAAGGATCTATTATGCCACCGTGGAGGCCAAGAATCAAATGATTCATTGTGACATCAAGTGGCCTAAAAGGGCATGGGATGCATTGTGACACCACAGAGGTTAAGAGAAGCAAGGAACCATTGTGACCCAATGCAGGCTAACAATCTAATGATCCCTTGTGACACCAATGGGCCTAAAAGGTGCAGGGATGTATTGTGAAAGCATGGGTCCCAATAGAAACCTCGTACAATTACGCCACCATGGAGGCCAAGAATCAAATGATTCATTGTGACATCAAGTGGCCTAAAAGGGCATGGGATGCATTGTGACACCACAGGGCTTAAGAGAAGCAAGGAACCATTGTGACCCAATGCAGGCTAACAATCTAAGAATCCCTTTTGAGACCAGGGGGCGTAAAAGAGCCAGGGATGAACTCTGACAGCATGGGGACCTATAGAAGCAAGGAACCATTATGACACCATTAAGGCCTAGAATCAAATGATTCATTGTGACATCAAGTGGCCTAAAAGGGCTTGGAATGCATTGTGACACCACAGAGGTTAAGAGAAGCCAGGAACAATTGTGACCCAATGCAGGCTAACAATCTAATGATCCCTTGTGGCACCAGGGGGTATAAAAAGGGCCAGGGATGGATTGTTACAGCACTGGGACCAATAGAAGCAAGGATCTATTATGCCATCGTGGAGGCCAAGAATCAAATGATTAATTGTGACATCAAGTGGCCTAAAAGGGCATGGGATGCATTGTGACACCACAGAGGTTAAGAGAAGCAAGGAACCATTGTGACCCAATGCAGGCTAACAATCTACTGATCCCTTGTGACACCAATGGGCCTAAAAGGGGCAGGGATGAATTGTGAAAGCATGGGGCCCAAGTAAAACCTGGTACAATTATGCCACCATGTGTGCCAAGAATCAAATGATTCATTGTGACATCAAGTGGCCTAAAAGGGCATGGGATGCATTGTGACAGCACAGGGGTTAAGAGAAGCAAGGAACCATTGTGACCCAATGCAGGCTAACAATCTAATGATCCCTTTTGACACCAGAGGGCGCAAAAGGACCATGGATGAACTCTGACATCATGGGGACCTATAGAAGCAAGGAACCATTATGACACCATGAAGGCCAAGAATCAAATGGTTCATTGTAAGACCAAGTGGCCTAAAAGGGCTTGGAATGCATTGTGACACCACAGAGGTTAAGAGAAGCAAGGAATCATTGTGACCCAATGCAGGCTAACAATCTAATGATCCCTTTTGGCACCAGGGGATATAAAAAGGGCCAGGGATGGATTGTCACAGCACGGGGACCAATAGAAGCAAGGACCTATTATGCCACCGTGGAGGCCAAGAATCAAATGATTCATTGTGACATCAAGTGGCCTAAAAGTGCATGGGATGCATTGTGACAGCACAGGGGTTAAGAGAAGCAAGGATCCATTGTGACCCAATGGAGGCTAATAATCCCAGGATCCCATTGGACGCCAATGGGCGTAAAAGGGCCAGGGATGAATTGGGACAGCATGGGGCCCAATAGAAACAAGGAACCATTATGACACCATGGAGGCCAAGAATCAAATGATTCATTGTGACATCAAGTGGCCTAAAAGGGCATGGGATGCATTGTGACGCCACAGGGGTTAAGAGAAGCAAGGAACCATTGTGACCCAATGCAGGCTAACAATCTAATGATCCCTTGTGACACCAATGGGCCTAAAAGGGGCAGGGATGATTTGTGAAAGCATGGGGCCCCAGTAAAACCTGGTACAATTATGCCACCATGTGTGCCAAGAATCTAATGATTCATTGTGACATCAAGTGGCCTAAAAGGGCTTGGAATGCATTGTGACAGCACAGAGGTTAAGAGAAGCAAGGAGCCATTGTGACCCAATCCAGGCTAACAATCTAATGATCCCTTGTGGCACCAGGGGGTATAAAAAGGGCCAGGGATGGATTGTTACAGCACGGGGACCAATAGAAGCAAGGATCTATTATGCCACCATGGAGGACAAGAATCAAATGATTCATTGTGACAACAAGTGGCCTAAAAGGGCATGGGATGCATTGTGACACCACAGAGGTTAAGAGAAGCAAGGAATCATTGTGACCCAATGCAGGCTAACAATCTAATGATCCCTTTTGACACCAATGGGCCTAAAAGGGCCAGGGATGAATTTTTACAGCACGGGGACCAATAGAAGCAAGGATCTATTATGCCACCATGGAAGCCAAGAATCAAATAATTCATTGTGACATCATGTGGCCTAAAACGGCATGGGATGCATTGTGACACCACAGAGGTTAAGAGAAGCAAGGAACCATTGTGACCCAATGCAGGCTAACAATCTAATGATCCCTTGTGACACCAATGGGCCTAAAAGGGGCAGGGATGTATTGCGAAAGCATGGGTACCAATAGAAACCTCGTACAATTACGCCACCATGCAGGCCAAGAATCAAATGATTCATTGTGACATGAAGTGGCCTAAAAGGGCATGGGATGCATTGTGACACCACAGGGGTTAAGAGAAGCCAGGAACCATTGTGACCCAATGCAGGCTAACAATCTAAGAATCCCTTTTGACACCAGGGGGCGCAAAAGGACCACGGATGAACTCTGACAGCCTGGGGACCTATAGAAGCAAGGAACCATTATGACACCATGAAGGCCTAGATTCAAATGATTCATTTTGACATCAAGTGGCCTAAAAGGGCTTGGAATGCATTGTGACACCACAGAGGTTAAGAGAAGCAAGGAACAATTGTGACCCAATGCAGGCTAACAATCTAATGATCCCTTGTGGCACCAGGGGGTATAAAAAGGGCGAGGGATGGATTGTTACAGCACTGGGACCAATAGAAGCAAGGATCTATTATGCCATCGTAGAGGCCAAGAATCAAATGATTAATTGTGACATCAAGTGGCCTAAAACGGCATGGGATGCATTGTGACACCACAGAGGTTAAGAGAAGCTAGGAACCATTGTGACCCAATGCAGGCTAACGATCTAATGATCCCTTGTGACACCAATGGGCCTAAAAGGGGCAGGGATGAATTGTGAAAGAATGGGGCCCAATAGAAGCCTCGTACGATTATGCCACCATGGAGGCCAAGAATGAAATGATTCATTGTGACATCAAGTGGCCTAAAAGGTCATGGGATGCATTGTGACACCACAGAGGTTAAGAGAAGCAAGAAACCATTGTGACCCAATGCAGGCTAACAATCTAATGATCCCTTGTGACACCAATGGGCCTAAAAGGGGCAGGGATGAATTGTGAAAGCATGGGGCCCAAGTAAAACCTGGTACAATTATGCCTCCATGGAGGCCAAGAATCAAATGATTCATTGTGACATCAAGTGGCCTAAAAGGGCATGGGATGCATTGTGACACCACAGGGGTTAAGAGAAGCAAGGAACCATTGTGACCCAATGCATGCTAACAATCTACGAATCCCTTTTGACACCAGGGGGCGCAAAAGGACCACGGATGAACTCTGACAGCATGGGGACCTATAGAAGCAAGGAAACATTATGACACCATGAAGGCCAAGAATCAAATGATTCATTGTGACATCAAGTGGCCTAAAAGGGCTTGGAATGCATTGTGACACCACAGAGGTTAAGAGAAGCAAGGAACCATTGTGACACAATGCAGGCTAACAATATAATGATCCCTTATGGCACCAGGCGGTATAAAAAGGGCCAGGGATGGATTGTTACAGCACGGGGACCAATAAAACAAGGATCTATTATGCCACCGTGGAGGCCAAGAATCAAATGATTCATTGTGACATCAAGTGGCCTAAAAGGGCATGGGATGCATTGTGACAGCACAGGGGTTAAGAGAAGCAAGGAACCATTGTGACCCAATGCAGGCTAACAATCTAAGAATCCCTTTTGACACCAAGGGGCGCAAAAGGACCACGGATGAACTCTGACAGCATGGGGACCTATAGAAGCAAGGAACCATTATGACACCATGAAGGCCTAGAATCAAATGATTCATTGTGACATCAAGTGGCCTAAAAGGGCTTGGAATGCATTGTGACACCACAGAGGTTAAGAGAAGCAAGGAACTATTGTGACCCAATGCAGGCTAACAATCTAATGATCCCTTGTGGCACCAGGGGGTATAAAAAGGGCCAGGGATGGATTGTTACAGCACGGGGACCAATAGAAGCAAGGATCTATTATGCCACCGTGGAGGCCAAGAATCAAATGATTCATTGTGACACCAAGTGGCCTAAAAGGGCATGGGATGCATTGTGACACCACAGAGGTTAAGAGAAGCAAGGAACCATTGTGACCCAATGCAGGCTAACAATCTAATGATCCCTTGTGACACCAATGGGCCTAAAAGGGGCAGGGATGAATTGTGAAAGCATGGGGCCCAATAGAAGCCTCTTAGGATTATGCCACCATGGAGGCCAAGAATCAAATGATTCATTGTGACATCAAGTGGCCTAAAAGGGCATGGGGTGCATTGTGACACCACAGAGGTTAAGAGAAGCAAGGAACCATTGTGACCCAAAGCAGGCTAACAATCTAATGATCCCTTGTGACACCAATGGGCCTAAAAGGGGCAGGGATGAATTGTGAAAGCATGGGGCCCAAGTAAAACCGGGTACAATTATGCCACCGTGGAGGCCAAGAATCAAATGATTCATTGTGACATCAAGTGGCCTAAAAGGGCATGGGATGCATTGTGGCACCACAGGGGTTAAGAGAAGCAAGGAACCATTGTGACCCAATACAGGCTAACAATCTAAGAATCCCTTTTGACACCAGGGGGCGCAAGAGGACCATGGATGAACTCTGTCATCATGGGGACCTATAGAAGCAAGGAACCATTATGACACCATGAAGGCCAAGAATCAAATGGTTCATTGTAAGACCAAGTGGCCTAAAAGGGCTTGGAATGCATTGTGACACCACAGAGTTTAAGAGAAGCAAGGAATCATTGTGACCCAATGCAGGCTAACAACCGAATGATCCCTTGTGGCACCAGGGGCTATAAAAAGGGCCAGGGATGGATTGTCACAGCACGGGGACCAATAGAAGCAAGGATCAATTATGCCACCGTGGAGGCCAAGAATCAAATGATTCATTGTGACATCAAGTGGCCTAAAAGGGCATGGGATGCATTGTGACACCACAGAGGTTAAGAGAAGCAAGGAACCATTGTGACCCAATGCAGGCTAACAATCTAAGAATCCCATTGGACACCAATGGGCGTAAAAGGGCCAGGGATGAATTGTGACAGCATGGGGCCCAATAGAAACAAGGAAGCATTATGACACCATGGAGGCCAAGAATCAAATGATTCATTGTGACATCAAGTGGCCTAAAAGGGCATGGGATGCATTGTGACAGCACAGGGGTTAAGAGAAGCAAGGAACCATTGTGATCCAATGCTGCTTAACAATCCAAGAATCCCTTTTGACACCATGGGCCTAAAAGGGGCAGGGATGAATTGTGACAGCAAGGGGCCCAATAGAATCAAGGAACCATTATGACACCATGGAGGCCAAGAATCAAATCATTCATTGTGACAACAAGTGGCCTAAAAGGGCATGGGATGCATTGTGACACCACAGAGGTTAAGAGAAGCAAGGAACCATTGTGACCCAATGCAGGCTAACAATCTAATGATCCCTTGTGGCACCAGGGGGTATAAAAAGGGCCAGGGATGGATTGTTACAGCACGGGGACCAATAGAAGCAAGGATCTATTATGCCATCGTGGAGGCCAAGAATCAAATGATTCATTGTGACATCAAGCGGCCTAAAAGGGCATGGGATGCATTGTGACACCACAGAGGTTAAGAGAAGCAAGGAACCATTGTGACCCAATGCAGGCTAACAATCTAATCATCCCTTATTACACCAATGGCCCTAAAAGGGGCAGGGATGAATTGTGAAAGCATGGGGCCCAATAGAAACCTCGTACAATTACGCCACCATGGAGGCCAAGAATCAAATGATTAATTGTGACATCAAGTGGCCTAAAAGGGCATGGGATGCATTGTGACACCACAGAGGTTAAGAGAAGCAAGGAACCATTGTGATCCAATGCTGCCTAACAATCTAAGAATCTCTTTTGACACCAGGGGGCGTAAAAGGGGCAGGGATGAATTGTGACAGCATGGGGCCCAATAGAATCAAGGAACCATTATGCCACCATGGAGGCCAAGAATCAAATGATTCATTGTGACATCAAGTGGCCTAAAAGGGCATGGGATGCATTGTGACAGCACAGGGGTTAAGAGAAGCAAGGAAACATTGTGACCCAATGCAGGCTAACAATCTAATGATCCCTTGTGACACCAATGGGCCTAAAAAGGCCAGGGATGAATTGTTACAGCACGGGGACCAATAGATGCAAGGATCTATTATGCCACCATGGAAGCCAAGAATCAAATAATTCATTGTGACATCATGTGGCCTAAAAGGGCATGGGATGCATTGTGACACCACAGAGGTTAAGAGAAGCAAGGAACCATTGTGACCCAATGCAGGCTAACAATCTAATGATCCCTTGTGACACCAATGGGCCTAAAAGGGGCAGGGATGTATTGTGAAAGCATGGGTCCCAATAGAAACCTCGTACAATTACGCCACCATGGAGGCCAAGAATCAAATGATTCATTGTGACATCAAGTGGCCTAAAAGGGCATGGGATGCATTGTGACACCACAGGGGTTTAGAGAAGCAAGGAACCATTGTGACCCAATGCAGGCTAACAATCTAAGAATCCCTTTTGACACCAGGGGGCGTAAAAGGGCCAGGGATGAACTCTGACAGCATGGGGACCTATAGAAGCAAGGAACCATTATGACACCATGAAGGCCTAGAATCAAATGATTCATTGTGACATCAAGTGGCCTAAAAGGGCTTGGAATGCATTGTGACAGCACAGAGGTTAAGAGAAGCAAGGAGCCATTGTGACCCAATGCAGGCTAACAATCTAATGATCCCTTGTGGCACCAGGGGGTATAAAAAGGGCCAGGGATGGATTGTTATAGCACGGGGACCAATAGAAGCAAGGATCTATTATGCCACCATGGAGGACAAGAATCAAATGATTCATTGTGTCAACAAGTGGCCTAAATGGGCATGGGATGCATTGTGACACCACAGGGGTTAAGAGAAGCAAGGAACCATTGTGATCCAATGCTGCCTAACAATCTAAGAATCCCTTTTGACACCATGGGCCTAAAAGGGGCAGGGATGAATTGTGACAGCATGGGGCCCAATAGAATCAAGGAATCATTATGACACCATGGAGGCCAAGAATCAAATAATTCATTGTGACATCAAGTGGCCTAAAAGGGCATGGGATACATTTTGACACCACAGAGGTTAAGAGAAGCAAGGAACCATTGTGACCCAATGCAGGCTAACAATCTAATGATCCCTTGTGACACCAATGGGCCTAAAAGGGGCAGGGATGATTTGTGAATGCATGGGGCCCAAGTAAAACCTGGTACAATTATGCCACCATGGAGGCCAAGAATCAAATGATTCATTGTGACATCAAGTGGCCTAAAAGGGCATGGGATGCATTGTGACACCACAGAGGTTAAGAGAAGCAAGGAACCATTGTGACCCAATGCAGGCTAACAATCTAAGAATCCCATTGGACACCAATGGGCGTAAAAGGGCCAGGGATGAATTGTGACAGCATGGGGCCCAATAGAAACAAGGAAGCATTATGACACCATGGAGGCCAAGAATCAAATGATTCATTGTGACATCAAGTGGCCTAAAAGGGCATGGGATGCATTGTGACAGCACAGGGGTTAAGAGAAGCAAGGAACCATTGTGATCCAATGCTGCTTAACAATCCAAGAATCCCTTTTGACACCATGGGCCTAAAAGGGGCAGGGATGAATTGTGACAGCAAGGGGCCCAATAGAATCAAGGAACCATTATGACACCATGGAGGCCAAGAATCAAATCATTCATTGTGACAACAAGTGGCCTAAAAGGGCATGGGATGCATTGTGACACCACAGAGGTTAAGAGAAGCAAGGAACCATTGTGACCCAATGCAGGCTAACAATCTAATGATCCCTTGTGGCACCAGGGGGTATAAAAAGGGCCAGGGATGGATTGTTACAGCACGGGGACCAATAGAAGCAAGGATCTATTATGCCATCGTGGAGGCCAAGAATCAAATGATTCATTGTGACATCAAGCGGCCTAAAAGGGCATGGGATGCATTGTGACACCACAGAGGTTAAGAGAAGCAAGGAACCATTGTGACCCAATGCAGGCTAACAATCTAATCATCCCTTATTACACCAATGGCCCTAAAAGGGGCAGGGATGAATTGTGAAAGCATGGGGCCCAATAGAAACCTCGTACAATTACGCCACCATGGAGGCCAAGAATCAAATGATTAATTGTGACATCAAGTGGCCTAAAAGGGCATGGGATGCATTGTGACACCACAGAGGTTAAGAGAAGCAAGGAACCATTGTGATCCAATGCTGCCTAACAATCTAAGAATCTCTTTTGACACCAGGGGGCGTAAAAGGGGCAGGGATGAATTGTGACAGCATGGGGCCCAATAGAATCAAGGAACCATTATGCCACCATGGAGGCCAAGAATCAAATGATTCATTGTGACATCAAGTGGCCTAAAAGGGCATGGGATGCATTGTGACAGCACAGGGGTTAAGAGAAGCAAGGAAACATTGTGACCCAATGCAGGCTAACAATCTAATGATCCCTTGTGACACCAATGGGCCTAAAAAGGCCAGGGATGAATTGTTACAGCACGGGGACCAATAGATGCAAGGATCTATTATGCCACCATGGAAGCCAAGAATCAAATAATTCATTGTGACATCATGTGGCCTAAAAGGGCATGGGATGCATTGTGACACCACAGAGGTTAAGAGAAGCAAGGAACCATTGTGACCCAATGCAGGCTAACAATCTAATGATCCCTTGTGACACCAATGGGCCTAAAAGGGGCAGGGATGTATTGTGAAAGCATGGGTCCCAATAGAAACCTCGTACAATTACGCCACCATGGAGGCCAAGAATCAAATGATTCATTGTGACATCAAGTGGCCTAAAAGGGCATGGGATGCATTGTGACACCACAGGGGTTTAGAGAAGCAAGGAACCATTGTGACCCAATGCAGGCTAACAATCTAAGAATCCCTTTTGACACCAGGGGGCGTAAAAGGGCCAGGGATGAACTCTGACAGCATGGGGACCTATAGAAGCAAGGAACCATTATGACACCATGAAGGCCTAGAATCAAATGATTCATTGTGACATCAAGTGGCCTAAAAGGGCTTGGAATGCATTGTGACAGCACAGAGGTTAAGAGAAGCAAGGAGCCATTGTGACCCAATGCAGGCTAACAATCTAATGATCCCTTGTGGCACCAGGGGGTATAAAAAGGGCCAGGGATGGATTGTTACAGCACGGGGACCAATAGAAGCAAGGATCTATTATGCCACCATGGAGGACAAGAATCAAATGATTCATTGTGTCAACAAGTGGCCTAAATGGGCATGGGATGCATTGTGACACCACAGGGGTTAAGAGAAGCAAGGAACCATTGTGATCCAATGCTGCCTAACAATCTAAGAATCCCTTTTGACACCATGGGCCTAAAAGGGGCAGGGATGAATTGTGACAGCATGGGGCCCAATAGAATCAAGGAATCATTATGACACCATGGAGGCCAAGAATCAAATAATTCATTGTGACATCAAGTGGCCTAAAAGGGCATGGGATACATTTTGACACCACAGAGGTTAAGAGAAGCAAGGAACCATTGTGACCCAATGCAGGCTAACAATCTAATGATCCCTTGTGACACCAATGGGCCTAAAAGGGGCAGGGATGATTTGTGAATGCATGGGGCCCAAGTAAAACCTGGTACAATTATGCCACCATGGAGGCCAAGAATCAAATGATTCATTGTGACATCAAGTGGCCTAAAAGGGCATGGGATGCATTGTGACACCACAGGGGTTAAGAGAAGCAAGGAACCATTGTGACCCAATGCAGGCTAACAATCTATTGATCCCTTGTGACACCAATGGGCCTAAAAGGGCCAGGGATGAATTGTTACAGCACGGGGACCAATAGATGCAAGGATCTATTATGCCACCATGGAAGCCAAGAATCAAATAATTCATTGTGACATCATGTGGCCTAAAAGGGCATGGGATGCATTGTGACACCACAGAGGTTAAGAGAAGCAAGGAACCATTGTGACCCAATGCAGGCTAACAATCTAATGATCCCTTGTGACACCAATGGGCCTAAAAGGGGCAGGGATGTATTGTGAAAGCATGGGTCCCAATAGAAACCTCGTACAATTACGCCACCATGCAGGCCAAGAATCAAATGATTCATTGTGACATCAAGTGGCCTAAAAGGGCATGGGATGCATTGTGACACCACAGAGGTTAAGAGAAGCAAGGAACCATTGTGACCCAATGCAGGCTAACAATCTAAGAATCCCTTTTGACACCAGGGGGCGCAAAAGGACCACGGATGAACTCTGACAGCCTGGGGACCTATAGAAGCAAGGAACCATTATGACACCATGAAGGCCTAGAATCAAATGATTCATTGTGACATCAAGTGGCCTAAAAGTGCTTGGAATGCATTGTGACACCACAGAGGTTAAGAGAAGCAAGGAACAATTGTGACCCAATGCAGGCTAACAATCTAATGATCCCTTGTGACACCAATGGGCCTAAAAGGGGCAGGGATGAATTGTGAAAGCATGGGGCCCAAGTAAAACCTGGTACAATTATGCCACCATGGAGGCCAAGAATCAAATGATTCATTGTGACATCAAGTGGCCTAAAAGTGCATGGGATGCATTGTGGCACCACAGGGGTTAAGAGAAGCAAGGAACCATTGTGACCCAATACAGGCTAACAATCTAAGAATCCCTTTTGACACCAGGGGGCGCAAGAGGACCATGGATGAACTCTGTCATCATGGGGACCTATAGAAGCAAGGAACCATTATGACACCATGAAGGCCAAGAATCAAATGGTTCATTGTAAGACCAAGTGGCCTAAAAGGGCTTGGAATGCATTGTGACACCACAGAGTTTAAGAGAAGCAAGGAATCATTGTGACCCAATGCAGGCTAACAATATAATGATCCCTTTTGGCACCAGGGGCTATAAAAAGGGCCAGGGATGGATTGTCACAGCACGGGGACCAATAGAAGCAAGGATCTATTATGCCACCGTGGAGGCCAAGAATCAAATGATTCATTGTGACATCAAGTGGCCTAAAAGGGCATGGGATGCATTGTGACAGCACAGGGGTTAAGAGAAGCAAGGAACCATTGTGACCCAATGGAGGCTAATAATCCCAGGATCCCATTGGACACCAATGGGCCTAAAAGGGCCAGGGATGAATTGGGACAGCATGGGGACCAATAGAAGCAAGGAACCATTATGACACCATGGAGGCCAAGAATCAAATGATTCATTGTGACATCAAGTGGCCTAAAAGGGCATGGGATGCATTGTGACACCACAGTGGTTGAGAGAAGCAAGGAACCATTGTGACCCAATGCAGGCTAACAATCTAATGATCCCTTGTGACACCAATGGGCCTAAAAGGGGCAGGGATGAATTGTGAAAGTATGGGGCCCAAGTAAAACCTGGTACAATTATGCGACCATGGAGGCCAAGAATCAAATGATTCATTGTGACATCAAGTGGCCTAAAAGGGCATGGGATGCATTGTGACACCACAGGGGTTAAGAGAAATAAGGAACCATTGTGACCCAATGCAGGCTAACAATCTAATGATCCCTTGTGACACCAATGGGCCTAAAAGGGGCAGGGATGAATTGTGAAAGCATGGGGCCCAAGTAAAACCTGGTACAATTATGCCACCATGGAGGCCAAGAATCAAATGATTCATTGTGACATCAAGTGGCCTAAAAGGGCATGGGATACATTGTGACACCACAGGGGTTAAGAGAAGCAAGGAACCATTGTGACTGAATGCAGGCTAACAATCTAAGAATCCCTTTTGACACCAGGGGGCGCAAAAGGACCATGGATGAACTCTGACATCATGGGGACCTATAGAAGCAAGGAACCATTATGACACCATGAAGGCCAAGAATCAAATGGTTCATTGTAAGACCAAGTGGCCTAAAAGGGCTTGGAATGCATTGTGACAGCACAGGGGTTAAGAGAAGCAAGGATCCATTGTAACCCAATGGAGGCTAATAATCCCAGGATCCCATTTGACACCAGGGGGCGTAAAAGGGCCAGGGACGGATTGTTACAGCACGGAGACCAATAGAAGCAAGGACCTATTATGCCACCGTGGAGGCCAAGAATCAAATGATTCATTGTGACATCAAGTGGCCTAAAAGGGCATGGGATGCATTGTGACAGCACAGGGGTTAAGAGAAGCAAGGATCCATTGTGACCCAATGGAGGTTAATAATTCCAGGATCCCATTTGACACCAGGGGGCGTAAAAGGGCCAGGGATGGATTGTGACAGCACGGAGACCAATAGAAGCAGGGACCTATTATGCCACCGTGGAGGCCAAGAATCAAATAATTCATTGTGACATCATGTGGCCTAAAACGGCATGGGATGCATTGTGACACCACAGAGGTTAAGAGAAGCAAGGAACCATTGTGACCCAATGCAGGCTAACAATCTAATGATCCCTTGTGACACCAATGGGCCTAAAAGGGGCAAGGATGAATTGTGAAAGCATGGGGCTAAAGTAAAACCTGGTACAATTATGCCACCATGGAGGCCATGAATCAAATGATTCATTGTGACATCAAGTGGCCTAAAAGGGCATGGGATGCATTGTGACAGCACAGGGGTTAAGAGAAGCAAGGATCCATTGTGACCCAATGGAGGCTAATAATCCCAGGATCCCATTGGACACCAATGGGCGTAAAAGGGCCAGGGATGAATTGTGACAGCATGGGGCCCAATAGAAACAAGGAAGCATTATGACACCATGGAGGCCAAGAATCAAATGATTCATTGTGACATCAAGTGGCCTAAAAGGGCATGGGATGCATTGTGACACCACAGTGGTTGAGAGAATCAAGGAACCATTGTGACCCAATGCAGGCTAACAATCTAAGAATCCCTTTTGACACCAGGGGGCGCAAAAGGACCACGGATGAACTATGACATCAAGGGGACCAATAGAAGCAAGGAAACATTATGACACCATGAAGGCCAAGAATCAAATGGTTCATTGTGACATCAAGTGGCCTAAAAGGGCTTGGAATGCATTGTGACACCACAGAGGTTAAGAGAAGCAAGGAGCCATTGTGATCCAATGCTGCCTAACAATCTAAGAATCCCTTTTGACACCATGGGCCTAAAAGGGGCAGGGATGAATTGTGACAGCATGGGGCCCAATAGAATCAAGGAATCATAATGACACCATGGAGGCCAAGAATCAAATAATTCATTGTGACATCAAGTGGCCTAAAAGGGCATGGGATACATTGTGACACCACAGAGGTTAAGAGAAGCAAGGAACCATTGTGACCCAATGCAGGCTAACAATCTAATGATCCCTTGTGGCACCAGGGGGTATAAAAAGGGCCAGGGATGGATTGTTACAGCACTGGGACCAATAGAAGCAAGGATCTATTATGCCATCGTGGAGGCCAAGAATCAAATGATTCATTGTGACATCAAGTGGCCTAAAAGGGCATGGGATGCATTGTGACACCACAGAGGTTAAGAGAAGCTAGGGACCATTGTGACCCAATGCAGGCTAACAATCTAATGATCCCTTGTTACACCAATGGGCCTAAAAGGGGCAGGGATGAATTGTGAAAGCATGGGGCCCAATAGAAGCCTCGTACGATTATGCCACCATGGAGGCCAAGAATCAAATGATTCATTGTGACATCAAGTGGCCTAAAAGGGCATGGGATGCATTGTGACACCACAGAGGTTAAGAGAAGCAAGGAACAATTGTGACCCAATGCAGGCTAACAATCTAATGATCCCTTGTGACACCAATGGGCATAAAAGGGGCAGGGATGAATTGTGAAAGCATGGGGCCCAAGTAAAACCTGGTACAATTATGCCACCATGGAGGCCAAGAATCAAATGATTCATTGTGACATCAAGTGGCCTAAAAGGGCATGGGATGCATTGTGGCACCACAGAGGTTAAGAGAAGCAAGGAACCATTGTGACCCAATGCAGGCTAACAATCTAAGAATCCCTTTTGACACCAGGGGGCGCAAGAGGACCATGGATGAACTCTGTCATCATGGGGACCTATAGAAGCAAGGAACCATTATGACACCATGAAGGCCTAGATTCAAATGATTCATTGTGACATCAAGTGGCCTAAAAGGGCTTGGAATGCATTGTGACACCACAGAGGTTAAGAGAAGCAAGGAATCATTGTGACCCAATGCAGGCTAACAATCTAATGATCCCTTGTGGCACCAGGGGCTATAAAAAGGGCCAGGGATGGATTGTCACAGCACGGGGACCAATAGAAGCAAGGATCTATTATGCCACCGTGGAGGCCAAGAATCAAATGATTAATTGTGACATCAAGTGGCCTAAAAGGGCATGGGATGCATTGTGACAGCACAGGGGTTAAGAGAAGCGAAGAACCATTGTGACCCAATGCAGGCTAACAATATAATGATCCCTTATGGCACCAGGCGGTATAAAAAGGGCCAGGGATGGATTGTTACAGCACGGGGACCAATAAAATCAAGGATCTATTATGCCACCGTGGAGGCCAAGAATCAAATGATTCATTGTGACATCAAGTGGCCTAAAAGGGCTTGGAATGCATTGTGACAGCACAGAGGTTAAGAGAAGCAAGGAACCATTGTGACCCAATGGAGGCTAATAATCCCAGGATCCCATTTGACACCAGGGGGCGCAAAAGGACCACGGATGCACTCTGACAGCATGGGGACCTATAGAAGCAAGGAACCATTATGACACCATGAAGGCCAAGAATCAAATGGTTCATTGTAAGACCAAGTGGCCTAAAAGGGCTTGGAATGCATTGTGACAGCACAGAGGTTAAGAGAAGCAAGGAACCATTGTGACCCAATGCATGCTAACAATCTAAGAATCCCTTTTGACACCAGGGGGCGCAAACGGACCACGGATGAACTCTGACAGCATGGGGACCTATAGAAGCAAGGAAACATTATGACACCATGAAGGCCAAGAATCAAATGATTCATTGTGACATCAAGTGGCCTAAAAGGGCTTGGAATGCATTGTGACACCACAGAGGTCAAGAGAAGCAAGGAACCATTGTTACCCAATGCAGGCTAACAATATAATGATCCCTTATGGCACCAGGCGGTATAAAAAGGGCCAGGGATGGATTGTTACAGCACGGGGACCAATAAAAGCAAGGATCTATTATGCCACCGTGGAGGCCAAGAGTCAAATGATTCATTGTGACATCAAGTGGCCTAAAAGGGCATGGGATGCATTGTGACAGCACAGGGGTTAAGAGAAGCAAGGATCCATTGTGACCCAATGGAGGCTAACAATCTAATGATCCCTTGTGACACCAATGGGCCTAAAAGGGGCAGGGATGAATTGTGAAAGCATGGGGCCCAATAGAAGCCTCGTACGATTATGCCACCATGGAGGCCAAGAATCAAATGATTCATTGTGACATCAAGTGGCCTAAAAGGGCATGGGATGCATTGTGACACCACAGAGGTTAAGAGAAGCAAGGAACCATTGTGACCCAATGCAGGCTAACAATCTAATGATCCCTTGTGACACCAATGGGCCTAAAAGGGGCAGGGATGAATTGTGAAAGCATGGGGCCCAAGTAAAACCTGGTACAATTATGCCACCATGGAGGCCAAGAATCAAATGATTCATTGTGACATCAAGTGGCCTAAAAGGGCATGGGATGCATTGTGGCACCACAGGGGTTAAGTGAAGCAAGGAACCATTGTGACCCAATGCAGGCTAACAATCTAAGAATCCCTTTTGACACCAGGGCTCACAAAAGGACCATGGATGAACTCTGACAGCATGGGGACCTATAGAAGCAAGGAACCATTATGACACCATGAAGGCCAAGAATCAAATGGTTCATTGTAAGACCAAGTGGCCTAAAAGGGCTTGGAATGCATTGTGACAGCACAGAGGTTAAGAGAAGCAAGGAATCATTGTGACCCAATGCAGGCTAACAATCTAATGATCCCTTGTGGCACCAGGGGCTATAAAAAGGGCCAGGGATGGATTGTTACAGCACGGGGACCAATAGAAGCAAGGATCTATTATGCCACCGTGGAGGCCAAGAATCAAATGATTCATTGTGACATCAAGTGGCCTAAAAGGGCATGGGATGCATTGTGACACCACAGAGGTTAAGAGAAGCAAGGAACCATTGTGACCCAATGCAGGCTAACAATCTAATGATCCCTTGTGACACCAATGGGCCTAAAAGGGGCAGGGATGATTTGTGAAAGCATGGGTCCCAATAGAAACCTCGTACAATTACGCCACCATGGAGGCCAAGAATCAAATGATTCATTGTGACATCAAGTGGCCTAAAAGGGCATGGGATGCATTGTGACAGCACAGGGGTTAAGAGAAGCAAGGATCCATTGTGACCCAATGGAGGCTAATATTCCCAGGATCCCATTGGACACCAATGGGCGTAAAAGGGCCAGGGATGAATTGTGACAGCATGGGGCCCAATAGAAACAAGGAACCATTATGACACCATGGAGGCCAAGAATCAAATGATTCATTGTGACATCAAGTGGCCTAAAAGGGCATGGGATGCATTGTGACACCACAGTGGTTGAGAGAAGCAAGGAACCATTGTGACCCAATGCAGGCTAACAATCTAATGATCCATTGTGACACCAATGGGCCTAAAAGGGGCAGGGATGATTTGTGAAAGCATGGGGCCCCAGTAAAACCTGGTACAATTATGCCACCATGTGTGCCAAGAATCTAATGATTCATTGTGACATCAAGTGGCCTAAAAGGGCTTGGAATGCATTGTGACAGCACAGAGGTTAAGAGAAGCAAGGAGCCATTGTGACCCAATGCAGGCTAACAATCTAATGATCCCTTGTGGCACCAGGGGGTATAAAAAGGGCCAGGGATGGATTGTTACAGCACGGGGACCAATAGAAGCAAGGATCTATTATGCCACCATGGAGGACAAGAATCAAATGATTCATTGTGACAACAAGTGGCCTAAAAGGGCATGGGATGCATTGTGACACCACAGAGGTTAAGAGAAGCAAGGAACCATTGTGACCCAATGCAGGCTAACAATCTAATGATCCCTTGTGACACCAATGGGCCTAAAAGGGCCAGGGATGAATTTTTACAGCACGGGGACCAATAGATGCAAGGATCTATTATGCCACCATGGAAGCCAAGAATCAAATAATTCATTGTGACATCATGTGGCCTAAAACGGCATGGGATGCATTGTGACACCACAGAGGTTAAGAGAAGCAAGGAACCATTGTGACCCAATGCAGGCTAACAATCTAATGATCCCTTGTGACACCAAAGGGCCTAAAAGGTTCAGGGATGTATTGCGAAAGCATGGGTCCCAATAGAAACCTCGTACAATTACGCCACCATGCAGGCCAAGAATCAAATGATTCATTGTGACATCAAGTGGCCTAAAAGGGCATGGGATGCATTGTGACACCACAGGGGTTAAGAGAAGCAAGGAACCATTGTGACCCAATGCAGGCTAACAATCTAAGAATCCCTTTTGACACCAGGGGGCGCAAAAGGACCACGGATGAACTCTGACAGCCTGGGGACCTATAGAAGCAAGGAACCATTATGACACCATGAAGGCCTAGATTCAAATGATTCATTGTGACATCAAGTGGCCTAAAAGGGCTTGGAATGCATTGTGACACCACAGAGGTTAAGAGAAGCAAGGAACAATTGTGACCCAAAGCAGGCTAACAATCTAATGATCCCTTGTGGCACCAGGGGGTATAAAAAGGGCCAGGGATGGATTGTTACAGCACTGGGACCAATAGAAGAAAGGATCTATTATGCCACCGTGGAGGCCAAGAATCAAATGATTAATTGTGACATCAAGTGGCCTAAAAGGGCACGGGATGCATTGTGACACCACAGAGGTTACGAGAAGCTAGGAACCATTGTGACCCAATGCAGGCTAACGATCTAATGATCCCTTGTTACACCAATGGGCCTAAAAGGGGCAGGGATGAATTGTGAAAGCATGGGGCCCAATAGAAGCCTCGTACGATTATGCCACCATGGAGGCCAAGAATCAAATGATTCATTGTGACATCAAGTGGCCTAAAAGGGCATGGGATGCATTGTGACACCACAGTGGTTGAGAGAAGCAAGGAACCATTGTGACCCAATGCAGGCTAACAATCTAATGATCCCTTGTGACACCAATGGGCCTAAAAGGGGCAGGGATGATTTGTGAAAGCATGGGGCCCCAGTAAAACCTGGTACAATTATGCCACCATGTGTGCCAAGAATCTAATGATTCATTGTGACATCAAGTGGCCTAAAAGGGCTTGGAATGCATTGTGACAGCACAGAGGTTAAGAGAAGCAAGGAGCCATTGTGACCCAATGCAGGCTGACAATCTAATGATCCCTTGTGACACCAATGGGCCTAAAAGGGACAGGGATGAATTGTGAAAGCATGGGGCCCAAGTAAAACCTGGTACAATTATGCCACCGTGGAGGCCAAGAATCAAATGATTCATTGTGACATCAAGTGGCCTAAAAGGGCATGGGATGCATTGTGACACCACAGGGGTTAAGAGAAGCAAGGAACCATTGTGACCCAATGCAGGCTAACAATCTAAGAATCCCTTTTGACACCAGGGGGCGCAAAAGGACCATGGATGAACTCTGACATCATGGGGACCTATAGAAGCAAGGAACCATTATGACACCATGAAGGCCAAGAATCAAATGGTTCATTGTAAGACCAAGTGGCCTAAAAGGGCTTGGAATGCATTGTGACAGCACAGAGGTTAAGAGAAGCAAGGAACCATTGTGACCCAATGCAGGCTAACAATCTAATGATCCCTTTTGGCACCAGGGGATATAAAAAGGGCCAGGGATGGATTGTCACAGCACGGGGACCAATAGAAGCAAGGATCTATTATGCCACCGTGGAGGCCAAGAATCAAATGATTCATTGTGACATCAAGTGGCCTAAAAGGGCATGGGATGCATTGTGACAGCACAGGGGTTAAGAGAAGCAAGGAACCATTGTGACCCAATACAGGCTAACAATCTAAGAATCCCTTTTGAAACCAGGGGGGCGCAAAAGGACCACGGATGAACTCTGACATCAAGGGGACCAATAGAAGCAAGGAAACATTATGACACCATGAAGGCCAAGAATCAAATGGTTCATTGTGACATCAAGTGGCCTAAAAGGGCTTGGAATGCATTGTGACACCACAGAGGTTAAGAGAAGCAAGGAACCATTGTGACCCAATGCAGGCTAACAATCTAATGATCACGTGTAGCACCAGGGGGGTATAAAAAGGGCCAGGGATGGATTGTTATAGCACGGGGACCAATAGAAGCAAGGATCTATTATGCCACCGTGGAGGCCAAGAATCAAATGATTCATTGTGACATCAAGTGGCCTAAAAGGGCATGGGATGCATTGTGACACCCCAGGGGTTAAGAGAAGCAAGGAACCATTGTGACCCAATGCAGGCTAACAATCTAATGATCCCTTGTGACACCAATGGGCCTAAAAGGGGCAGGGATGAATTGTGAAAGCATGGGGCCCAAGTAAAACCTGGTACAATTATGCCACCATGGAGGCCAAGAATCAAATGATTCATTGTGACATCAAGTGGCCTAAAAGGGCATGGGATGCATTGTGACAGCACAGGGGTTAAGAGAAGCAAGGAACCATTGTGACCCAATGCAGGCTAACAATCTAAGAATCCCTTTTGACACCAGGGGGCGCAAAAGGACCACGGATGAACTCTGACAGCCTGGGGACCTATAGAAGCAAGGAACCATTATGACACCATGAAGGCCTAGATTCAAATGATTCATTGTGACATCAAGTGGCCTAAAAGGGCTTGGAATGCATTGTGACACCACAGAGGTTAAGAGAAGCAAGGAACAATTGTGACCCAAAGCAGGCTAACAATCTAATGATCCCTTGTGGCACCAGGGGGTATAAAAAGGGCCAGGGATGGATTGTTACAGCACTGGGACCAATAGAAGCAAGGATCTATTATGCCACCGTGGAGGCCAAGAATCAAATGATTTATTGTGACATCAAGTGGCCTAAAAGGGCACGGGATGCATTGTGACACCACAGAGGTTAAGAGAAGCTAGGAACAATTGTGACCCAGTGCAGGCTAACGATCTAATGATCCCTTGTTACACCAATGGGCCTAAAAGGGCCAGGGATGAACTCTGACAGCATGGGGACCTATAGAAGCAAGGAACCATTATGACACCATGAAGGCCTAGAATCAAATGATTCATTGTGACATCAAGTGGCCTAAAAGGGCTTGGAATGCATTGTGACACCACAGAGGTTAAGAGAAGCAAGGAATCATTGTGACCCAATGAAGGCTAACAATCTAATGATCCCTTTTGGCACCAGGGGATATAAAAAGGGCCAGGGATGGATTGTCACAGCACGGGGACCAATAGAAGCAAGGATCTATTATGCCACCGTGGAGGCCAAGAATCAAATGATTCATTGTGACATCAAGTGGCCTAAAAGGGCATGGGATGCATTGTGACAGCACAGGGGTTAAGAGAAGCAAGGATCCATTGTGACCCAATGGAGGCTAATATTCCCAGGATCCCATTGGACACCAATGGGCCTAAAAGGGGCAGGGATGAATTGTGACAGCATGGGGCCCAATAGAAACAAGGAACCATTATGACACCATGGAGGCCAAGAATCAAATGATTCATTGTGACATCAAGTGGCCTAAAAGGGCATGGGATGCATTGTGACACCACAGTGGTTGAGAGAAGCAAGGAACCATTGTGACCCAATGCAGGCTAACAATCTAATGATCCCTTGTGACACCAATGGGCCTAAAAGGGGCAGGGATGATTTGTGAAAGCATGGGGCCCCAGTAAAACCTGGTACAATTATGCCACCATGTGTGCCAAGAATCTAATGATTCATTGTGACATCAAGTGGCCTAAAAGGGCTTGGAATGCATTGTGACAGCACAGAGGTTAAGAGAAGCAAGGAGCCATTGTGACCCAATGCAGGCTAACAATCTAATGATCCCTTGTGGCACCAGGGGGTATAAAAAGGGCCAGGGATGGATTGTTACAGCACTGGGACCAATAGAAGCAAGGATCTATTATGCCACCGTGGAGGCCAAGAATCAAATGATTTATTGTGACATCAAGTGGCCTAAAAGGGCACGGGATGCATTGTGACACCACAGAGGTTAAGAGAAGCTAGGAACAATTGTGACCCAGTGCAGGCTAACGATCTAATGATCCCTTGTTACACCAATGGGCCTAAAAGGGCCAGGGATGAACTCTGACAGCATGGGGACCTATAGAAGCAAGGAACCATTATGACACCATGAAGGCCTAGAATCAAATGATTCATTGTGACATCAAGTGGCCTAAAAGGGCTTGGAATGCATTGTGACACCACAGAGGTTAAGAGAAGCAAGGAATCATTGTGACCCAATGAAGGCTAACAATCTAATGATCCCTTTTGGCACCAGGGGATATAAAAAGGGCCAGGGATGGATTGTCACAGCACGGGGACCAATAGAAGCAAGGATCTATTATGCCACCGTGGAGGCCAAGAATCAAATGATTCATTGTGACATCAAGTGGCCTAAAAGGGCATGGGATGCATTGTGACAGCACAGGGGTTAAGAGAAGCAAGGATCCATTGTGACCCAATGGAGGCTAATATTCCCAGGATCCCATTGGACACCAATGGGCCTAAAAGGGGCAGGGATGAATTGTGACAGCATGGGGCCCAATAGAAACAAGGAACCATTATGACACCATGGAGGCCAAGAATCAAATGATTCATTGTGACATCAAGTGGCCTAAAAGGGCATGGGATGCATTGTGACACCACAGTGGTTGAGAGAAGCAAGGAACCATTGTGACCCAATGCAGGCTAACAATCTAATGATGCCTTGTGACACCAATGGGCCTAAAAGGGGCAGGGATGATTTGTGAAAGCATGGGGCCCCAGTAAAACCTGGTACAATTATGCCACCATGTGTGCCAAGAATCTAATGATTCATTGTGACATCAAGTGGCCTAAAAGGGCTTGGAATGCATTGTGACAGCACAGAGGTTAAGAGAAGCAAGGAGCCATTGTGACCCAATGCAGGCTAACAATCTAATGATCCCTTGTGGCACCAGGGGGTATAAAAAGGGCCAGGGATGGATTGTTACAGCACGGGGACCAATAGAAGCAAGGATCTATTATGCCACCATGGAGGACAAGAATCAAATGATTCATTGTGACAACAAGTGGCCTAAAAGGGCATGGGATGCATTGTGACACCACAGAGGTTAAGAGAAGCAAGGAACCATTGTGACCCAATGCAGGCTAACAATCTAATGATCCCTTGTGACACCAATGGGCCTAAAAGGGCCAGGGATGAATTTTTACAGCACGGGGACCAATAGATGCAAGGATCTATTATGCCACCATGGAAGCCAAGAATCAAATAATTCATTGTGACATCATGTGGCCTAAAACGGCATGGGATGGATTGTGACACCACAGAGGTTAAGAGAAGCAAGGAACCATTGTGACCCAATGCAGGCTAACAATCTAATGATCCCTTGTGACACCAATGGGCCTAAAAGGTTCAGGGATGTATTGCGAAAGCATGGGTCCCAATAGAAACCTCGTACAATTACGCCACCATGCAGGCCAAGAATCAAATGATTCATTGTGACATCAAGTGGCCTAAAAGGGCATGGGATGCATTGTGACACCACAGGGGTTAAGAGAAGCAAGGAACCATTGTGACCCAATGCAGGCTAACAATCTAAGAATCCCTTTTGACACCAGGGGGCGCAAAAGGACCACGGATGAACTCTGACAGCCTGGGGACCTATAGAAGCAAGGAACCATTATGACACCATGAAGGCCTAGATTCAAATGATTCATTGTGACATCAAGTGGCCTAAAAGGGCTTGGAATGCATTGTGACACCACAGAGGTTAAGAGAAGCAAGGAACAATTGTGACCCAAAGCAGGCTAACAATCTAATGATCCCTTGTGGCACCAGGGGGTATAAAAAGGGCCAGGGATGGATTGTTACAGCACTGGGACCAATAGAAGCAAGGATCTATTATGCCACCGTGGAGGCCAAGAATCAAATGATTAATTGTGACATCAAGTGGCCTAAAAGGGCACGGGATGCATTGTGACACCACAGAGGTTACGAGAAGCTAGGAACCATTGTGACCCAATGCAGGCTAACGATCTAATGATCCCTTGTTACACCAATGGGCCTAAAAGGGGCAGGGATGAATTGTGAAAGCATGGGGCCCAATAGAAGCCTCGTACGATTATGCCACCATGGAGGCCAAGAATCAAATGATTCATTGTGACATCAAGTGGCCTAAAAGGGCATGGGATGCATTGTGACACCACAGTGGTTGAGAGAAGCAAGGAACCATTGTGACCCAATGCAGGCTAACAATCTAATGATCCCTTGTGACACCAATGGGCCTAAAAGGGGCAGGGATGATTTGTGAAAGCATGGGGCCCCAGTAAAACCTGGTACAATTATGCCACCATGTGTGCCAAGAATCTAATGATTCATTGTGACATCAAGTGGCCTAAAAGGGCTTGGAATGCATTGTGACAGCACAGAGGTTAAGAGAAGCAAGGAGCCATTGTGACCCAATGCAGGCTGACAATCTAATGATCCCTTGTGACACCAATGGGCCTAAAAGGGACAGGGATGAATTGTGAAAGCATGGGGCCCAAGTAAAACCTGGTACAATTATGCCACCGTGGAGGCCAAGAATCAAATGATTCATTGTGACATCAAGTGGCCTAAAAGGGCATGGGATGCATTGTGACAGCACAGGGGTTAAGAGAAGCAAGGAGCCATTGTGACCCAATGCAGGCTAACAATCTAAGAATCCCTTTTGACACCAGGGGGCGCAAAAGGACCATGGATGAACTCTGACATCATGGGGACCTATAGAAGCAAGGAACCATTATGACACCATGAAGGCCAAGAATCAAATGGTTCATTGTAAGACCAAGTGGCCTAAAAGGGCTTGGAATGCATTGTGACAGCACAGAGGTTAAGAGAAGCAAGGAACCATTGTGACCCAATGCAGGCTAACAATCTAATGATCCCTTTTGGCACCAGGGGATATAAAAAGGGCCAGGGATGGATTGTCACAGCACGGGGACCAATAGAAGCAAGGATCTATTATGCCACCGTGGAGGCCAAGAATCAAATGATTCATTGTGACATCAAGTGGCCTAAAAGGGCATGGGATGCATTGTGACAGCACAGGGGTTAAGAGAAGCAAGGAACCATTGTGACCCAATACAGGCTAACAATCTAAGAATCCCTTTTGAAACCAGGGGGGCGCAAAAGGACCACGGATGAACTCTGACATCAAGGGGACCAATAGAAGCAAGGAAACATTATGACACCATGAAGGCCAAGAATCAAATGGTTCATTGTGACATCAAGTGGCCTAAAAGGGCTTGGAATGCATTGTGACACCACAGAGGTTAAGAGAAGCAAGGAACCATTGTGACCCAATGCAGGCTAACAATCTAATGATCACGTGTGGCACCAGGGGGGTATAAAAAGGGCCAGGGATGGATTGTTATAGCACGGGGACCAATAGAAGCAAGGATCTATTATGCCACCGTGGAGGCCAAGAATCAAATGATTCATTGTGACATCAAGTGGCCTAAAAGGGCATGGGATGCATTGTGACACCCCAGGGGTTAAGAGAAGCAAGGAACCATTGTGACCCAATGCAGGCTAACAATCTAATGATCCCTTGTGACACCAATGGGCCTAAAAGGGGCAGGGATGAATTGTGAAAGCATGGGGCCCAAGTAAAACCTGGTACAATTATGCCACCATGGAGGCCAAGAATCAAATGATTCATTGTGACATCAAGTGGCCTAAAATGGCATGGGATGCATTGTGACAGCACAGGGGTTAAGAGAAGCAAGGAACCATTGTGACCCAATGCAGGCTAACAATCTAAGAATCCCTTTTGACACCAGGGGGCACAAAAGGACCACGGATGAACTCTGACAGCCTGGGGACCTATAGAAGCAAGGAACCATTATGACACCATGAAGGCCTAGATTCAAATGATTCATTGTGACATCAAGTGGCCTAAAAGGGCTTGGAATGCATTGTGACACCACAGAGGTTAAGAGAAGCAAGGAACAATTGTGACCCAAAGCAGGCTAACAATCTAATGATCCCTTGTGGCACCAGGGGGTATAAAAAGGGCCAGGGATGGATTGTTACAGCACTGGGACCAATAGAAGCAAGGATCTATTATGCCACCGTGGAGGCCAAGAATCAAATGATTAATTGTGACATCAAGTGGCCTAAAAGGGCACGGGATGCATTGTGACACCACAGAGGTTAAGAGAAGCTAGGAACAATTGTGACCCAATGCAGGCTAACAATCTAATGATCCCTTGTTACACCAATGGGCCTAAAAGGGCCAGGGATGAACTCTGACAGCATGGGGACCTATAGAAGCAAGGAACCATTATGACACCATGAAGGCCTAGAATCAAATGATTCATTGTGACATCAAGTGGCCTAAAAGGGCTTGGAATGCATTGTGACACCACAGAGGTTAAGAGAAGCAAGGAATCATTGTGACCCAATGAAGGCTAACAATCTAATGATCCCTTTTGGCACCAGGGGATATAAAAAGGGCCAGGGATGGATTGTCACAGCACGGGGACCAATAGAAGCAAGGATCTATTATGCCACCGTGGAGGCCAAGAATCAAATGATTCATTGTGACATCAAGTGGCCTAAAAGGGCATGGGATGCATTGTGACAGCACAGGGGTTAAGAGAAGCAAGGATCCATTGTGACCCAATGGAGGCTAATATTCCCAGGATCCCATTGGACACCAATGGGCCTAAAAGGGGCAGGGATGAATTGTGACAGCATGGGGCCCAATAGAAACAAGGAACCATTATGACACCATGGAGGCCAAGAATCAAATGATTCATTGTGACATCAAGTGGCCTAAAAGGGCATGGGATGCATTGTGACACCACAGTGGTTGAGAGAAGCAAGGAACCATTGTGACCCAATGCAGGCTAACAATCTAATGATGCCTTGTGACACCAATGGGCCTAAAAGGGGCAGGGATGATTTGTGAAAGCATGGGGCCCCAGTAAAACCTGGTACAATTATGCCACCATGTGTGCCAAGAATCTAATGATTCATTGTGACATCAAGTGGCCTAAAAGGGCTTGGAATGCATTGTGACAGCACAGAGGTTAAGAGAAGCAAGGAGCCATTGTGACCCAATGCAGGCTAACAATCTAATGATCCCTTGTGGCACCAGGGGGTATAAAAAGGGCCAGGGATGGATTGTTACAGCACGGGGACCAATAGAAGCAAGGATCTATTATGCCACCATGGAGGACAAGAATCAAATGATTCATTGTGACAACAAGTGGCCTAAAAGGGCATGGGATGCATTGTGACACCACAGAGGTTAAGAGAAGCAAGGAACCATTGTGACCCAATGCAGGCTAACAATCTAATGATCCCTTGTGACACCAATGGGCCTAAAAGGGCCAGGGATGAATTTTTACAGCACGGGGACCAATAGATGCAAGGATCTATTATGCCACCATGGAAGCCAAGAATCAAATAATTCATTGTGACATCATGTGGCCTAAAACGGCATGGGATGGATTGTGACACCACAGAGGTTAAGAGAAGCAAGGAACCATTGTGACCCAATGCAGGCTAACAATCTAATGATCCCTTGTGACACCAATGGGCCTAAAAGGTTCAGGGATGTATTGCGAAAGCATGGGTCCCAATAGAAACCTCGTACAATTACGCCACCATGCAGGCCAAGAATCAAATGATTCATTGTGACATCAAGTGGCCTAAAAGGGCATGGGATGCATTGTGACACCACAGGGGTTAAGAGAAGCAAGGAACCATTGTGACCCAATGCAGGCTAACAATCTAAGAATCCCTTTTGACACCAGGGGGCGCAAAAGGACCACGGATGAACTCTGACAGCCTGGGGACCTATAGAAGCAAGGAACCATTATGACACCATGAAGGCCTAGATTCAAATGATTCATTGTGACATCAAGTGGCCTAAAAGGGCTTGGAATGCATTGTGACACCACAGAGGTTAAGAGAAGCAAGGAACAATTGTGACCCAAAGCAGGCTAACAATCTAATGATCCCTTGTGGCACCAGGGGGTATAAAAAGGGCCAGGGATGGATTGTTACAGCACTGGGACCAATAGAAGCAAGGATCTATTATGCCACCGTGGAGGCCAAGAATCAAATGATTAATTGTGACATCAAGTGGCCTAAAAGGGCACGGGATGCATTGTGACACCACAGAGGTTACGAGAAGCTAGGAACCATTGTGACCCAATGCAGGCTAACGATCTAATGATCCCTTGTTACACCAATGGGCCTAAAAGGGGCAGGGATGAATTGTGAAAGCATGGGGCCCAATAGAAGCCTCGTACGATTATGCCACCATGGAGGCCAAGAATCAAATGATTCATTGTGACATCAAGTGGCCTAAAAGGGCATGGGATGCATTGTGACACCAGAGTGGTTGAGAGAAGCAAGGAACCATTGTGACCCAATGCAGGCTAACAATCTAATGATCCCTTGTGACACCAATGGGCCTAAAAGGGGCAGGGATGATTTGTGAAAGCATGGGGCCCCAGTAAAACCTGGTACAATTATGCCACCATGTGTGCCAAGAATCTAATGATTCATTGTGACATCAAGTGGCCTAAAAGGGCTTGGAATGCATTGTGACAGCACAGAGGTTAAGAGAAGCAAGGAGCCATTGTGACCCAATGCAGGCTGACAATCTAATGATCCCTTGTGACACCAATGGGCCTAAAAGGGACAGGGATGAATTGTGAAAGCATGGGGCCCAAGTAAAACCTGGTACAATTATGCCACCGTGGAGGCCAAGAATCAAATGATTCATTGTGACATCAAGTGGCCTAAAAGGGCATGGGATGCATTGTGACACCACAGGGGTTAAGAGAAGCAAGGAGCCATTGTGACCCAATGCAGGCTAACAATCTAAGAATCCCTTTTGACACCAGGGGGCGCAAAAGGACCATGGATGAACTCTGACATCATGGGGACCTATAGAAGCAAGGAACCATTATGACACCATGAAGGCCAAGAATCAAATGGTTCATTGTAAGACCAAGTGGCCTAAAAGGGCTTGGAATGCATTGTGACAGCACAGAGGTTAAGAGAAGCAAGGAACCATTGTGACCCAATGCAGGCTAACAATCTAATGATCCCTTTTGGCACCAGGGGATATAAAAAGGGCCAGGGATGGATTGTCACAGCACGGGGACCAATAGAAGCAAGGATCTATTATGCCACCGTGGAGGCCAAGAATCAAATGATTCATTGTGACATCAAGTGGCCTAAAAGGGCATGGGATGCATTGTGACAGCACAGGGGTTAAGAGAAGCAAGGAACCATTGTGACCCAATGCAGGCTAACAATCTAAGAATCCCTTTTGAAACCAGGGGGGCGCAAAAGGACCACGGATGAACTCTGACATCAAGGGGACCAATAGAAGCAAGGAAACATTATGACACCATGAAGGCCAAGAATCAAATGGTTCATTGTGACATCAAGTGGCCTAAAAGGGCTTGGAATGCATTGTGACACCACAGAGGTTAAGAGAAGCAAGGAACCATTGTGACCCAATGCAGGCTAACAATCTAATGATCACGTGTGGCACCAGGGGGGTATAAAAAGGGCCAGGGATGGATTGTTATAGCACGGGGACCAATAGAAGCAAGGATCTATTATGCCACCGTGGAGGCCAAGAATCAAATGATTCATTGTGACATCAAGTGGCCTAAAAGGGCATGGGATGCATTGTGACACCCCAGGGGTTAAGAGAAGCAAGGAACCATTGTGACCCAATGCAGGCTAACAATCTAATGATCCCTTGTGACACCAATGGGCCTAAAAGGGGCAGGGATGAATTGTGAAAGCATGGGGCCCAAGTAAAACCTGGTACAATTATGCCACCATGGAGGCCAAGAATCAAATGATTCATTGTGACATCAAGTGGCCTAAAAGGGCATGGGATGCATTGTGACAGCACAGGGGTTAAGAGAAGCAAGGAACCATTGTGACCCAATGCAGGCTAACAATCTAAGAATCCCTTTTGACACCAGGGGGCGCAAAAGGACCACGGATGAACTCTGACAGCCTGGGGACCTATAGAAGCAAGGAACCATTATGACACCATGAAGGCCTAGATTCAAATGATTCATTGTGACATCAAGTGGCCTAAAAGGGCTTGGAATGCATTGTGACACCACAGAGGTTAAGAGAAGCAAGGAACAATTGTGACCCAAAGCAGGCTAACAATCTAATGATCCCTTGTGGCACCAGGGGGTATAAAAAGGGCCAGGGATGGATTGTTACAGCACTGGGACCAATAGAAGCAAGGATCTATTATGCCACCGTGGAGGCCAAGAATCAAATGATTAATTGTGACATCAAGTGGCCTAAAAGGGCACGGGATGCATTGTGACACCACAGAGGTTACGAGAAGCTAGGAACCATTGTGACCCAATGCAGGCTAACGATCTAATGATCCCTTGTTACACCAATGGGCCTAAAAGGGGCAGGGATGATTTGTGAAAGCATGGGGCCCCAGTAAAACCTGGTACAATTATGCCACCATGTGTGCCAAGAATCTAATGATTCATTGTGACATCAAGTGGCCTAAAAGGGCTTGGAATGCATTGTGACAGCACAGAGGTTAAGAGAAGCAAGGAGCCATTGTGACCCAATGCAGGCTAACAATCTAATGATCCCTTGTGGCACCAGGGGGTATAAAAAGGGCCAGGGATGGATTGTTACAGCACGGGGACCAATAGAAGTAAGGATCTATTATGCCACCATGGAGGACAAGAATGAAATGATTCATTGTGACAACAAGTGGCCTAAAAGGGCATGGGATGCATTGTGACACCACAGAGGTTAAGAGAAGCAAGGAAACATTGTGACCCAATGCAGGCTAACAATCTAATGATCCCTTGTGACACCAATGGGCCTAAAAGGGCCAGGGATGAATTTTTACAGCACGGGGAACAATAGATGCAAGGATCTATTATGCCACCATGGAAGCCAGGAATCAAATAATTCATTCTGACATCATGTGGCATAAAACGGCATGGGATGCATTGTGACACCACAGAGGTTAAGAGAAGCTAGGAACCATTGTGACCCAATGCAGGCTAACAATCTAAGAATCCCTTTTGACACCAGGGGGCGCAAAAGGACCACGGATGAACTCTGACAGCCTGGGGACCAATAGAAGCAAGGAACCATTATGACACCATGAAGGCCTAGATTCAAATGATTCATTGTGACATCAAGTGGCCTAAAAGGGCATGGGATGCATTGTGACACCACAGAGGTTAAGAGAAGCAAGGAACAATTGTGACCCAATGCAGGCTAACATTCTAATGATCCCTTGTGGCACCAGGGGGTATAAAAAGGGCCAGGGATGGATTGTTACAGCACTGGGACCAATAGAATCAAGGATCTATTATGCCATCGTGGAGGCCAAGAATCAAATGATTAATTGTGACATCAAGTGGCCTAAAAGGGCATGGGATGCATTGTGACACCACAGGGGCTAAGAGAAGCAAGGAACCATTGTGACCCAATGCAGGCTAACGATCTAATGATCCCTTGTTACACCAATGGGCCTAAAAGGGGCAGGGATGAATTGTGAAAGCATGGGGCCCAATAGTAGCCTCGTACGATTATGCCACCATGGAGGCCAAGAATCAAATGATTCATTGTGACATCAAGTGGCCTAAAAGGGCATGGGATGCATTGTGACACCACAGAGGTTAAGAGAAGCAAGGAACCATTGTGACCCAATGCAGGCTAACAATCTAATGATCCCTTGTGACACCAATGGGCCTAAAAGGGGCAGGGATGAATTGTGAAAGCATGGGGCCCAAGTAAAACCTGCTACAATTATGCCACCATGGAGGCCAAGAATCAAATGATTCATTGTGACATCAAGTGGCCTAAAAGGGCATGGGATGCATTGTGACACCACAGGGGTTAAGAGAAGCAAGGAACCATTGTGACCCAATGCAGGCTAACAATCTAAGAATCCCTTTTGACACCAGGGGGCGCAAAAGTACCATGGATGAACTCTGACATCATGGGGACCTATAGAAGCAAGGAACCATTATGACACCATGAAGGCCAAGAATCAAATGGTTCATTGTAAGACCAAGTCGCCTAAAAGGGCTTGGAATGCATTGTGACAGCACAGAGGTTAAGAGAAGCAAGGAACCATTGTGACCCAATGCAGGCTAACAATCTAATGATCCCTTTTGGCACCAGGGGATATAAAAAGGGCCAGGGATGGATTGTCACAGCACGGGGACCAATAGAAGCAAGGATCTATTATGCCACCGTGGAGGCCAAGAATCAAATGATTCATTGTGACATCAAGTGGCCTAAAAGGGCATGGGATGCATTGTGACAGCACAGGGGTTAAGAGAAGCAAGGAACCATTGTGACCCAATGCAGGCTAACAATCTAAGAATCCCTTTTGAAACCAGGGGGGCGCAAAAGGACCACGGATGAACTCTGACATCAAGGGGACCAATAGAAGCAAGGAAACATTATGACACCATGAAGGCCAAGAATCAAATGGTTCATTGTGACATCAAGTGGCCTAAAAGGGCTTGGAATGCATTGTGACACCACAGAGGTTAAGAGAAGCAAGGAACCATTGTGACCCAATGCAGGCTAACAATCTAATGATCACGTGTGGCACCAGGGGGGTATAAAAAGGGCCAGGGATGGATTGTTACAGCACGGGGACCAATAGAAGCAAGGATCTATTATGCCACCGTGGAGGCCAAGAATCAAATGATTCATTGTGACATCAAGTGGCCTAAAAGGGCATGGGATGCATTGTGACACCCCAGGGGTTAAGAGAAGCAAGGAACCATTGTGACCCAATGCAGGCTAACAATCTAATGATCCCTTGTGACACCAATGGGCCTAAAAGGGGCAGGGATGAATTGTGAAAGCATGGGGCCCAAGTAAAACCTGGTACAATTATGCCACCATGGAGGCCAAGAATCAAATGATTCATTGTGACATCAAGTGGCCTAAAAGGGCATGGGATGCATTGTGACACCACAGGGGTTAAGAGAAGCAAGGAACCATTGTGACCCAATGTAGGCTAACAATCTAAGAATCCCTTTTGACACCAGGGGGCGCAAAAGGACCACAGATCGACTCTGACAGCATGGGGACCTATGGAAGCAAGGAACCATTATGACACCATGAAGGCCAAGAATCAAATGGTTCATTGTGACATCAAGTGGCCTAAAAGGGCTTGGAATGCATTGTGACACCACAGAGGTTAAGAGAAGCAAGGAACAATTGTGACCCAAAGCAGGCTAACAATCTAATGATCCCTTGTGGCACCAGGGGGTATAAAAAGGGCCAGGGATGGATTGTTACAGCACTGGGACCAATAGAAGCAAGGATCTATTATGCCACCGTGGAGGCCAAGAATCAAATGATTAATTGTGACATCAAGTGGCCTAAAAGGGCACGGGATGCATTGTGACACCACAGAGGTTAAGAGAAGCTAGGAACAATTGTGACCCAGTGCAGGCTAACGATCTAATGATCCCTTGTGACACCAATGGGCCTAAAAGGGCCAGGGATGAACTCTGACAGCATGGGGACCTATAGAAGCAAGGAACCATTATGACACCATGAAGGCCTAGAATCAAATGATTCATTGTGACATCAAGTGGCCTAAAAGGGCTTGGAATGCATTGTGACACCACAGAGGTTAAGAGAAGCAAGGAATCATTGTGACCCAATGAAGGCTAACAATCTAATGATCCCTTTTGGCACCAGGGGATATAAAAAGGGCCAGGGATGGATTGTCACAGCACGGGGACCAATAGAAGCAAGGATCTATTATGCCACCGTGGAGGCCAAGAATCAAATGATTCATTGTGACATCAAGTGGCCTAAAAGGGCATGGGATGCATTGTGACAGCACAGGGGTTAAGAGAAGCAAGGATCCATTGTGACCCAATGGAGGCTAATATTCCCAGGATCCCATTGGACACCAATGGGCCTAAAAGGGGCAGGGATGAATTGTGACAGCATGGGGCCCAATAGAAACAAGGAACCATTATGACACCATGGAGGCCAAGAATCAAATGATTCATTGTGACATCAAGTGGCCTAAAAGGGCATGGGATGCATTGTGACACCACAGTGGTTGAGAGAAGCAAGGAACCATTGTGACCCAATGCAGGCTAACAATCTAATGATCCCTTGTGACACCAATGGGCCTAAAAGGGGCAGGGATGATTTGTGAAAGCATGGGGCCCCAGTAAAACCTGGTACAATTATGCCACCATGTGTGCCAAGAATCTAATGATTCATTGTGACATCAAGTGGCCTAAAAGGGCTTGGAATGCATTGTGACAGCACAGAGGTTAAGAGAAGCAAGGAGCCATTGTGACCCAATGCAGGCTAACAATCTAATGATCCCTTGTGGCACCAGGGGGTATAAAAAGGGCCAGGGATGGATTGTTACAGCACGGGGACCAATAGAAGCAAGGATCTATTATGCCACCATGGAGGACAAGAATCAAATGATTCATTGTGACAACAAGTGGCCTAAAAGGGCATGGGATGCATTGTGACACCACAGAGGTTAAGAGAAGCAAGGAACCATTGTGACCCAATGCAGGCTAACAATCTAATGATCCCTTGTGACACCAATGGGCCTAAAAGGGCCAGGGATGAATTTTTACAGCACGGGGACCAATAGATGCAAGGATCTATTATGCCACCATGGAAGCCAAGAATCAAATAATTCATTGTGACATCATGTGGCCTAAAACGGCATGGGATGGATTGTGACACCACAGAGGTTAAGAGAAGCAAGGAACCATTGTGACCCAATGCAGGCTAACAATCTAATGATCCCTTGTGACACCAATGGGCCTAAAAGGTTCAGGGATGTATTGCGAAAGCATGGGTCCCAATAGAAACCTCGTACAATTACGCCACCATGCAGGCCAAGAATCAAATGATTCATTGTGACATCAAGTGGCCTAAAAGGGCACGGGATGCATTGTGACACCACAGAGGTTACGAGAAGCTAGGAACCATTGTGACCCAATGCAGGCTAACGATCTAATGATCCCTTGTTACACCAATGGGCCTAAAAGGGGCAGGGATGAATTGTGAAAGCATGGGGCCCAATAGAAGCCTCGTACGATTTTGCCACCATGGAGGCCAAGAATCAAATGATTCATTGTGACATCAAGTGGCCTAAAAGGGCATGGGATGCATTGTGACACCACAGTGGTTGAGAGAAGCAAGGAACCATTGTGACCCAATGCAGGCTAACAATCTAATGATCCCTTGTGACACCAATGGGCCTAAAAGGGGCAGGGATGATTTGTGAAAGCATGGGGCCCCAGTAAAACCTGGTACAATTATGCCACCATGTGTGCCAAGAATCTAATGATTCATTGTGACATCAAGTGGCCTAAAAGGGCTTGGAATGCATTGTGACAGCACAGAGGTTAAGAGAAGCAAGGAGCCATTGTGACCCAATGCAGGCTGACAATCTAATGATCCCTTGTGACACCAATGGGCCTAAAAGGGACAGGGATGAATTGTGAAAGCATGGGGCCCAAGTAAAACCTGGTACAATTATGCCACCGTGGAGGCCAAGAATCAAATGATTCATTGTGACATCAAGTGGCCTAAAAGGGCATGGGATGCATTGTGACAGCACAGGGGTTAAGAGAAGCAAGGAACCATTGTGACCCAATGCAGGCTAACAATCTAAGAATCCCTTTTGACACCAGGGGGCGCAAAAGGACCATGGATGAACTCTGACATCATGGGGACCTATAGAAGCAAGGAACCATTATGACACCATGAAGGCCAAGAATCAAATGGTTCATTGTAAGACCAAGTGGCCTAAAAGGGCTTGGAATGCATTGTGACAGCACAGAGGTTAAGAGAAGCAAGGAACCATTGTGACCCAATGCAGGCTAACAATCTAATGATCCCTTTTGGCACCAGGGGATATAAAAAGGGCCAGGGATGGATTGTCACAGCACGGGGACCAATAGAAGCAAGGATCTATTATGCCACCGTGGAGGCCAAGAATCAAATGATTCATTGTGACATCAAGTGGCCTAAAAGGGCATGGGATGCATTGTGACAGCACAGGGGTTAAGAGAAGCAAGGAACCATTGTGACCCAATACAGGCTAACAATCTAAGAATCCCTTTTGAAACCAGGGGGGCGCAAAAGGACCACGGATGAACTCTGACATCAAGGGGACCAATAGAAGCAAGGAAACATTATGACACCATGAAGGCCAAGAATCAAATGGTTCATTGTGACATCAAGTGGCCTAAAAGGGCTTGGAATGCATTGTGACACCACAGAGGTTAAGAGAAGCAAGGAACCATTGTGACCCAATGCAGGCTAACAATCTAATGATCACGTGTGGCACCAGGGGGGTATAAAAAGGGCCAGGGATGGATTGTTACAGCACTGGGACCAATAGAAGCAAGGATCTATTATGCCACCGTGGAGGCCAAGAATCAAATGGTTAATTGTGACATCAAGTGGCCTAAAAGGGCACGGGATGCATTGTGACACCACAGAGGTTAAGAGAAGCTAGGAACAATTGTGACCCAATGCAGGCTAACAATCTAATGATCCCTTGTTACACCAATGGGCCTAAAAGGGCCAGGGATGAACTCTGACAGCATGGGGACCTATAGAAGCAAGGAACCATTATGACACCATGAAGGCCTAGAATCAAATGATTCATTGTGACATCAAGTGGCCTAAAAGGGCTTGGAATGCATTGTGACACCACAGAGGTTAAGAGAAGCAAGGAATCATTGTGACCCAATGAAGGCTAACAATCTAATGATCCCTTTTGGCACCAGGGGATATAAAAAGGGCCAGGGATGGATTGTCACAGCACGGGGACCAATAGAAGCAAGGATCTATTATGCCACCGTGGAGGCCAAGAATCAAATGATTCATTGTGACATCAAGTGGCCTAAAAGGGCATGGGATGCATTGTGACAGCACAGGGGTTAAGAGAAGCAAGGATCCATTGTGACCCAATGGAGGCTAATATTCCCAGGATCCCATTGGACACCAATGGGCCTAAAAGGGGCAGGGATGAATTGTGACAGCATGGGGCCCAATAGAAACAAGGAACCATTATGACACCATGGAGGCCAAGAATCAAATGATTCATTGTGACATCAAGTGGCCTAAAAGGGCATGGGATGCATTGTGACACCACAGTGGTTGAGAGAAGCAAGGAACCATTGTGACCCAATGCAGGCTAACAATCTAATGATGCCTTGTGACACCAATGGGCCTAAAAGGGGCAGGGATGATTTGTGAAAGCATGGGGCCCCAGTAAAACCTGGTACAATTATGCCACCATGTGTGCCAAGAATCTAATGATTCATTGTGACATCAAGTGGCCTAAAAGGGCTTGGAATGCATTGTGACAGCACAGAGGTTAAGAGAAGCAAGGAGCCATTGTGACCCAATGCAGGCTAACAATCTAATGATCCCTTGTGGCACCAGGGGGTATAAAAAGGGCCAGGGATGGATTGTTACAGCACGGGGACCAATAGAAGCAAGGATCTATTATGCCACCATGGAGGACAAGAATCAAATGATTCATTGTGACAACAAGTGGCCTAAAAGGGCATGGGATGCATTGTGACACCACAGAGGTTAAGAGAAGCAAGGAACCATTGTGACCCAATGCAGGCTAACAATCTAATGATCCCTTGTGACACCAATGGGCCTAAAAGGGCCAGGGATGAATTTTTACAGCACGGGGACCAATAGATGCAAGGATCTATTATGCCACCATGGAAGCCAAGAATCAAATAATTCATTGTGACATCATGTGGCCTAAAACGGCATGGGATGGATTGTGACACCACAGAGGTTAAGAGAAGCAAGGAACCATTGTGACCCAATGCAGGCTAACAATCTAATGATCCCTTGTGACACCAATGGGCCTAAAAGGTTCAGGGATGTATTGCGAAAGCATGGGTCCCAATAGAAACCTCGTACAATTACGCCACCATGCAGGCCAAGAATCAAATGATTCATTGTGACATCAAGTGGCCTAAAAGGGCATGGGATGCATTGTGACACCACAGGGGTTAAGAGAAGCAAGGAACCATTGTGACCCAATGCAGGCTAACAATCTAAGAATCCCTTTTGACACCAGGGGGCGCAAAAGGACCACGGATGAACTCTGACAGCCTGGGGACCTATAGAAGCAAGGAACCATTATGACACCATGAAGGCCTAGATTCAAATGATTCATTGTGACATCAAGTGGCCTAAAAGGGCTTGGAATGCATTGTGACACCACAGAGGTTAAGAGAAGCAAGGAACAATTGTGACCCAAAGCAGGCTAACAATCTAATGATCCCTTGTGGCACCAGGGGGTATAAAAAGGGCCAGGGATGGATTGTTACAGCACTGGGACCAATAGAAGCAAGGATCTATTATG
Source organism: Cinclus cinclus (assembly GCF_963662255.1). Classification (NCBI taxonomy): domain Eukaryota; kingdom Metazoa; phylum Chordata; class Aves; order Passeriformes; family Cinclidae; genus Cinclus; species Cinclus cinclus. The sequence continues at coordinate 453,273 of NC_085051.1, read as the reverse complement.
CCACCGTGGAGGCCAAGAATCAAATGATTAATTGTGACATCAAGTGGCCTAAAAGGGCATGGGATGCATTGTGACACCACAGAGGTTACGAGAAGCTAGGAACCATTGTGACCCAATGCAGGCTAACGATCTAATGATCCCTTGTTACACCAATGGGCCTAAAAGGGGCAGGGATGAATTGTGAAAGCATGGGGCCCAATAGAAGCCTCGTACGATTATGCCACCATGGAGGCCAAGAATCAAATGATTCATTGTGACATCAAGTGGCCTAAAAGGGCATGGGATGCATTGTGACACCAGAGTGGTTGAGAGAAGCAAGGAACCATTGTGACCCAATGCAGGCTAACAATCTAATGATCCCTTGTGACACCAATGGGCCTAAAAGGGGCAGGGATGATTTGTGAAAGCATGGGGCCCCAGTAAAACCTGGTACAATTATGCCACCATGTGTGCCAAGAATCTAATGATTCATTGTGACATCAAGTGGCCTAAAAGGGCTTGGAATGCATTGTGACAGCACAGAGGTTAAGAGAAGCAAGGAGCCATTGTGACCCAATGCAGGCTGACAATCTAATGATCCCTTGTGACACCAATGGGCCTAAAAGGGACAGGGATGAATTGTGAAAGCATGGGGCCCAAGTAAAACCTGGTACAATTATGCCACCGTGGAGGCCAAGAATCAAATGATTCATTGTGACATCAAGTGGCCTAAAAGGGCATGGGATGCATTGTGACACCACAGGGGTTAAGAGAAGCAAGGAGCCATTGTGACCCAATGCAGGCTAACAATCTAAGAATCCCTTTTGACACCAGGGGGCGCAAAAGGACAATGGATGAACTCTGACATCATGGGGACCTATAGAAGCAAGGAACCATTATGACACCATGAAGGCCAAGAATCAAATGGTTCATTGTAAGACCAAGTGGCCTAAAAGGGCTTGGAATGCATTGTGACAGCACAGAGGTTAAGAGAAGCAAGGAACCATTGTGACCCAATGCAGGCTAACAATCTAATGATCCCTTTTGGCACCAGGGGATATAAAAAGGGCCAGGGATGGATTGTCACAGCACGGGGACCAATAGAAGCAAGGATCTATTATGCCACCGTGGAGGCCAAGAATCAAATGATTCATTGTGACATCAAGTGGCCTAAAAGGGCATGGGATGCATTGTGACAGCACAGGGGTTAAGAGAAGCAAGGAACCATTGTGACCCAATGCAGGCTAACAATCTAAGAATCCCTTTTGAAACCAGGGGGGCGCAAAAGGACCACGGATGAACTCTGACATCATGGGGACCTATAGAAGCAAGGAACCATTATGACACCATGAAGGCCAAGAATCAAATGGTTCATTGTAAGACCAAGTGGCCTAAAAGGGCTTGGAATGCATTGTGACAGCACAGAGGTTAAGAGAAGCAAGGAACCATTGTGACCCAATGCAGGCTAACAATCTAATGATCACGTGTGGCACCAGGGGGGTATAAAAAGGGCCAGGGATGGATTGTTATAGCACGGGGACCAATAGAAGCAAGGATCTATTATGCCACCGTGGAGGCCAAGAATCAAATGATTCATTGTGACATCAAGTGGCCTAAAAGGGCATGGGATGCATTGTGACACCCCAGGGGTTAAGAGAAGCAAGGAACCATTGTGACCCAATGCAGGCTAACAATCTAATGATCCCTTGTGACACCAATGGGCCTAAAAGGGGCAGGGATGAATTGTGAAAGCATGGGGCCCAAGTAAAACCTGGTACAATTATGCCACCATGGAGGCCAAGAATCAAATGATTCATTGTGACATCAAGTGGCCTAAAAGGGCATGGGATGCATTGTGACAGCACAGGGGTTAAGAGAAGCAAGGAACCATTGTGACCCAATGCAGGCTAACAATCTAAGAATCCCTTTTGACACCAGGGGGCGCAAAAGGACCACGGATGAACTCTGACAGCCTGGGGACCTATAGAAGCAAGGAACAATTATGACACCATGAAGGCCTAGATTCAAATGATTCATTGTGACATCAAGTGGCCTAAAAGGGCTTGGAATGCATTGTGACACCACAGAGGTTAAGAGAAGCAAGGAACAATTGTGACCCAAAGCAGGCTAACAATCTAATGATCCCTTGTGGCACCAGGGGGTATAAAAAGGGCCAGGGATGGATTGTTACAGCACTGGGACCAATAGAAGCAAGGATCTATTATGCCACCGTGGAGGCCAAGAATCAAATGATTAATTGTGACATCAAGTGGCCTAAAAGGGCACGGGATGCATTGTGACACCACAGAGGTTAAGAGAAGCTAGGAACAATTGTGACCCAATGCAGGCTAACGATCTAATGATCCCTTGTTACACCAATGGGCCTAAAAGGGGCAGGGATGATTTGTGAAAGCATGGGGCCCCAGTAAAACCTGGTACAATTATGCCACCATGTGTGCCAAGAATCTAATGATTCATTGTGACATCAAGTGGCCTAAAAGGGCTTGGAATGCATTGTGACAGCACAGAGGTTAAGAGAAGCAAGGAGCCATTGTGACCCAATGCAGGCTAACAATCTAATGATCCCTTGTGGCACCAGGGGGTATAAAAAGGGCCAGGGATGGATTGTTACAGCACGGGGACCAATAGAAGCAAGGATCTATTATGCCACCATGGAAGCCAGGAATCAAATAATTCATTCTGACATCATGTGGCATAAAACGGCATGGGATGCATTGTGACACCACAGAGGTTAAGAGAAGCAAGGAACCATTGTGACCCAATGCAGGCTAACAATCTAAGAATCCCTTTTGACACCAGGGGGCGCAAAAGGACCACGGATGAACTCTGACAGCCTGGGGACCAATAGAAGCAAGGAACCATTATGACACCATGAAGGCCTAGATTCAAATGATTCATTGTGACATCAAGTGGCCTAAAAGGGCATGGGATGCATTGTGACACCACAGAGGTTAAGAGAAGCAAGGAACAATTGTGACCCAATGCAGGCTAACATTCTAATGATCCCTTGTGGCACCAGGGGGTATAAAAAGGGCCAGGGATGGATTGTTACAGCACTGGGACCAATAGAATCAAGGATCTATTATGCCATCGTGGAGGCCAAGAATCAAATGATTAATTGTGACATCAAGTGGCCTAAAAGGGCATGGGATGCATTGTGACACCACAGGGGCTAAGAGAAGCAAGGAACCATTGTGACCCAATGCAGGCTAACGATCTAATGATCCCTTGTTACACCAATGGGCCTAAAAGGGGCAGGGATGAATTGTGAAAGCATGGGGCCCAATAGTAGCCTCGTACGATTATGCCACCATGGAGGCCAAGAATCAAATGATTCATTGTGACATCAAGTGGCCTAAAAGGGCATGGGATGCATTGTGACACCACAGAGGTTAAGAGAAGCAAGGAACCATTGTGACCCAATGCAGGCTAACAATCTAATGATCCCTTGTGACACCAATGGGCCTAAAAGGGGCAGGGATGAATTGTGAAAGCATGGGGCCCAAGTAAAACCTGCTACAATTATGCCACCATGGAGGCCAAGAATCAAATGATTCATTGTGACATCAAGTGGCCTAAAAGGGCATGGGATGCATTGTGACACCACAGGGGTTAAGAGAAGCAAGGAACCATTGTGACCCAATGCAGGCTAAGAATCTAAGAATCCCTTTTGACACCAGGGGGCGCAAAAGTACCATGGATGAACTCTGACATCATGGGGACCTATAGAAGCAAGGAACCATTATGACACCATGAAGGCCAAGAATCAAATGGTTCATTGTAAGACCAAGTCGCCTAAAAGGGCTTGGAATGCATTGTGACACCACAGAGGTTAAGAGAAGCAAGGAACCATTGTGACCCAATGCAGGCTAACAATCTAATGATCACGTGTGGCACCAGGGGGGTATAAAAAGGGCCAGGGATGGATTGTTATAGCACGGGGACCAATAGAAGCAAGGATCTATTATGCCACCGTGGAGGCCAAGAATCAAATGATTCATTGTGACATCAAGTGGCCTAAAAGGGCATGGGATGCATTGTGACACCCCAGGGGTTAAGAGAAGCAAGGAACCATTGTGACCCAATGCAGGCTAACAATCTAATGATCCCTTGTGACACCAATGGGCCTAAAAGGGGCAGGGATGAATTGTGAAAGCATGGGGCCCAAGTAAAACCTGGTACAATTATGCCACCATGGAGGCCAAGAATCAAATGATTCATTGTGACATCAAGTGGCCTAAAAGGGCATGGGATGCATTGTGACACCACAGGGGTTAAGAGAAGCAAGGAACCATTGTGACCCAATGTAGGCTAACAATCTAAGAATCCCTTTTGACACCAGGGGGCGCAAAAGGACCACAGATCGACTCTGACAGCATGGGGACCTATGGAAGCAAGGAACCATTATGACACCATGAAGGCCAAGAATCAAATGGTTCATTGTAAGACCAAGTGGCCTAAAAGGGCTTGGAATGCATTGTGACACCACAGAGGTTAAGAGAAGCAAGGAACCATTGTGACCCAATGCAGGCTAACAATCTAATGATCCCTTGTGGCACCAGGGGATATAAAAAGGGCCAGGGATGGATTGTTACAGCACGGGGACCAATAGAAGCAAGGATCTATTATGCCACCATGGAGGCCAAGAATCAAATGATTCATTGTGACATCAAGTGGCCTAAAAGGGCATGGGATGCATTGTGACACCACAGGGGTTAAGAGAAGCAAGGAACCATTGTGACCCAATGTAGGCTAACAATCTAAGAATCCCTTTTGACACCAGGGGGCGCAAAAGGGCCAGGGATGAATTGTGACAGCATGGGGCCCAATAGAAACGAGGAACCATTATGACACCATGGAGGCCAAGAATCAAAAGATTCATTGTGACATCAAGTGGCCTAAAAGGGCATGGGATGCATTGTGACACCACAGTGGTTGAGAGAAGCAAGGAACCATTGTGACCCAATGCAGGCTAACAATCTAAGAATCCCTTTTGACACCAGGGGGCGCAAAAGGACCACGGATGAACTCTGACAGCCTGGGGACCAATAGAAGCAAGGAACCATTATGACACCATGAAGGCCTAGATTCAAATGATTCATTGTGACATCAAGTGGCCTAAAAGGGCATGGGATGCATTGTGACACCACAGAGGTTAAGAGAAGCAAGGAACAATTGTGACCCAATGCAGGCTAACATTCTAATGATCCCTTGTGGCACCAGGGGGTATAAAAAGGGCCAGGGATGGATTGTTACAGCACTGGGACCAATAGAATCAAGGATCTATTATGCCATCGTGGAGGCCAAGAATCAAATGATTAATTGTGACATCAAGTGGCCTAAAAGGGCATGGGATGCATTGTGACACCACAGGGGCTAAGAGAAGCAAGGAACCATTGTGACCCAATGCAGGCTAACGATCTAATGATCCCTTGTTACACCAATGGGCCTAAAAGGGGCAGGGATGAATTGTGAAAGCATGGGGCCCAATAGTAGCCTCGTACGATTATGCCACCATGGAGGCCAAGAATCAAATGATTCATTGTGACATCAAGTGGCCTAAAAGGGCATGGGATGCATTGTGACACCACAGAGGTTAAGAGAAGCAAGGAACCATTGTGACCCAATGCAGGCTAACAATCTAATGATCCCTTGTGACACCAATGGGCCTAAAAGGGGCAGGGATGAATTGTGAAAGCATGGGGCCCAAGTAAAACCTGCTACAATTATGCCACCATGGAGGCCAAGAATCAAATGATTCATTGTGACATCAAGTGGCCTAAAAGGGCATGGGATGCATTGTGACACCACAGGGGTTAAGAGAAGCAAGGAACCATTGTGACCCAATGCAGGCTAAGAATCTAAGAATCCCTTTTGACACCAGGGGGCGCAAAAGTACCATGGATGAACTCTGACATCATGGGGACCTATAGAAGCAAGGAACCATTATGACACCATGAAGGCCAAGAATCAAATGGTTCATTGTAAGACCAAGTCGCCTAAAAGGGCTTGGAATGCATTGTGACACCACAGAGGTTAAGAGAAGCAAGGAACCATTGTGACCCAATGCAGGCTAACAATCTAATGATCACGTGTGGCACCAGGGGGGTATAAAAAGGGCCAGGGATGGATTGTTATAGCACGGGGACCAATAGAAGCAAGGATCTATTATGCCACCGTGGAGGCCAAGAATCAAATGATTCATTGTGACATCAAGTGGCCTAAAAGGGCATGGGATGCATTGTGACACCCCAGGGGTTAAGAGAAGCAAGGAACCATTGTGACCCAATGCAGGCTAACAATCTAATGATCCCTTGTGACACCAATGGGCCTAAAAGGGGCAGGGATGAATTGTGAAAGCATGGGGCCCAAGTAAAACCTGGTACAATTATGCCACCATGGAGGCCAAGAATCAAATGATTCATTGTGACATCAAGTGGCCTAAAAGGGCATGGGATGCATTGTGACACCACAGGGGTTAAGAGAAGCAAGGAACCATTGTGACCCAATGTAGGCTAACAATCTAAGAATCCCTTTTGACACCAGGGGGCGCAAAAGGACCACAGATCGACTCTGACAGCATGGGGACCTATGGAAGCAAGGAACCATTATGACACCATGAAGGCCAAGAATCAAATGGTTCATTGTAAGACCAAGTGGCCTAAAAGGGCTTGGAATGCATTGTGACACCACAGAGGTTAAGAGAAGCAAGGAACCATTGTGACCCAATGCAGGCTAACAATCTAATGATCCCTTGTGGCACCAGGGGATATAAAAAGGGCCAGGGATGGATTGTTACAGCACGGGGACCAATAGAAGCAAGGATCTATTATGCCACCATGGAGGCCAAGAATCAAATGATTCATTGTGACATCAAGTGGCCTAAAAGGGCATGGGATGCATTGTGACACCACAGGGGTTAAGAGAAGCAAGGAACCATTGTGACCCAATGTAGGCTAACAATCTAAGAATCCCTTTTGACACCAGGGGGCGCAAAAGGGCCACGGATGAATTGTGACAGCATGGGGCCCAATAGAAACGAGGAACCATTATGACACCATGGAGGCCAAGAATCAAAAGATTCATTGTGACATCAAGTGGCCTAAAAGGGCATGGGATGCATTGTGACAGCACAGGGGTTAAGAGAAGCAAGGAACCATTGTGACCCAATGCAGGCTAACAATCTAATGATCCCTTGAGACACCAATGGGCCTAAAAGGGGCAGGGATGTATTGTGAAAGCATGGGGCCCAATTAAAACCTGGTACAATTACGCCACCATGGAGGCCAAGAATCAAATGATTCATTGTGACATCAAGTGGCCTAAAAGGGCATGGGATGCATTGTGACACCACAGGGGTTAAGAGAAGCAAGGAACCATTGTGACCCAATGCAGGCTAACAATCTAAGAATCCCTTTTGAAACCAGGGGGCTCAAAAGGACCACGGATGAACTCTGACATCAAGGGGACCAATAGAAGCAAGGAAACATTATGACACCATGAAGGCCAAGAATCAAATGGTTCATTGTGACATCAAGTGGCCTAAAAGGGCATGGGATGCATTGTGACAGCACAGGGGTTAAGAGAAGCAAGGAACCATTGTGACCCAATGCAGGCTAACAATCTAATGATCCCTTGTGACACCAATGGGCCTAAAAGGGGCAGGGATGAATTGTGAAAGCATGGGTCCCAAGTAAACCCTGGTACAAATATGCCACCATGGAGGCCAAGAATCAAATGATTCATTGTGACATCAAGTGGCCTAAAAGGGCATGGGATGCATTGTGCCACCACAGAGGTTAAGAGAAGCAAGGACCCATTGTGACCCAATGGAGGCTAATAATCCCAGGATCCCATTTGACACCAGGGGGCGTAAAAGGGCCAGGGATGAATTGTGACAGCATGGGGCCCAATAGAAACAAGGAACCATTATGACACCATGGAGGCCAAGAATCAAAGATTCATTGTGACATCAAGTGGCCTAAAAGGGCATGGGATGCATTGTGACAGCACAGGGGTTAAGAGAAGCAAGGAACCATTGTGACCCAATGAAGGCTAACAATCTAATGATCCCTTGTGACACCAATGGGCCTAAAAGGGGCAGGGATGTATTGTGAAAGCATGGGGTCCAATTAAAACCGGGTACAATTACGCCACCATGGAGGCCAAGAATCAAATGATTCATTTTGACATCAAGTGGCCTAAAAGGGCATGGGATGCATTGTGACACCACAGGGGTTAAGAGAAGCAAGGAACCATTGTGACCCAATGCAGGCTAACAATCTAAGAATCCCTTTTGAAACCAGGGGGCGCAAAAGGACCACGGATGAACTCTGACATCAAGGGGACCAATAGAAGCAAGGAAACATTATGACACCATGAAGTCCAAGAATCAAATGGTTCATTGTGACATCAAGTGGCCTAAAAGGGCTTGGAATGCATTGTGACACCACAGAGGTTAAGAGAAGCAAGGAACCATTGTGACCCAATGCAGGCTAACAATCTAATGATCACTTGTGGCACCAGGGGGGTATAAAAAGGGCCAGGGATGGATTGTTACAGCACGGGGACCAATAGAAGCAAGGATCTATTATGCCACCGTGGAGGCCAAGAATCAAATGATTCATTGTGACATCAAGTGGCCCAAAAGGGCATGGGATGCATTGTGACAGCACAGGGGTTAAGAGAAGCAAGGAACCATTGTGACCCAATGGAGGCTAATAATCCCAGGATCCCATTTGACTACCAGGGGGCGTAAAAGGGGCAGGGATGAATTGTGACAGCATGGGGCCCAATAGAAACAAGGAACCATTATGACACCATGGAGGCCAAGAATCAAAAGATTCATTGTGACCTCAAGTGGCCTAAAAGGGCATGGGATGCATTGTGACAGTAGAGGGGTTAAGAGAAGCAAGGAACCATTGTGACCCAATGCAGGCTAACAATCTAATGATCCCTTTTGACACCAATGGGCCTAAAAGAGGCAGGGATGTATTGTGAAAGCATGGGGCCCAATTAAAACCTGGTACAATTACGCCACCATGGAGGCCAAGAATCAAATGATTCATTGTGACATCAAGTGGCCTAAAAGGGCATGGGATGCATTGTGACACCACAGGGGTTAAGAGAAGCAAGGAAGCATTGTGACCCAATGCAGGCTAAGAATCTAAGAATCCCTTTTGACATCAGGGGGCGCAAAAGGACCACGGATGGACTCTGACAGCTTGGGGACCTATAGAAGCAAGGAACCATTATGACACCATGAAGGCCAAGAATCAAATGATTCATTGTGACATCAAGTGGCCTAAAAGGGCATGGGATGCATTGTGACACCACAGAGTTTAAGAGAAGCAAGGAACCATTGTGACCCAATGCAGGCTAACAATCTAATGATCCCTTGTGACACCAGTGGGCCTAAAAGGGCCAGGGATGAATTGTTACAGCACGGGGACCAATACATGCAAGGATCTATTATGCCACCATGGTGGCCAAGAATCACATAATTCATTGTGACATCAAGTGGCCTAAAAGGGCATGGGATGCATTGTGACAGCACAGGGGTTAAGAGAAGCAAGGAACCTTTGTGACCCAATGGAGGCTAACAATCTAATGATCCCTTTTGACACCAATGGGCCTAAAAGAGGCAGGGATGTATTGTGAAAGCATGGGGCCCAATTAAAACCTGGTACAATTACGCCACCATGGAGGCCAAGAATCAAATGATTCATTGTGACATCAAGTGGCCTAAAAGGGCATGGGATGCATTGTGACACCACAGGGGTTAAGAGAAGCAAGGAACCATTGTGACCCAATGCAGGCTAACAATCTAAGAATCCCTTTTGACACCAGGGGGCGCAAAAGGACCACGGATGAAATCTGACAGCATGGGGACCTATAGAAGCAAGGAAACATTGTGACACCATGAAGGCCAAGAATCAAATGATTCATTGTGACATCAAGTGGCCTAAAAGGGCATGGGATGCATTGTGGCAGCACAGGGGTTAAGAGAAGCAAGGAACCATTGTGACCCAATGCAGGCTAACAATCTAAGAATCCCTTTTGACACCAGGGGGCGCAAAAGGACCACGGATGAACTCTGACAGCATGGGGACCTATAGAAGCAAGGAACCATTATGACACCATGAAGGCCAAGAATCAAATGGTTCATTGTAAGACCAAGTGGCCTAAAAGGGCTTGGAATGCATTGTGACACCACAGAGGTTAAGAGAAGAAAGGAACCATTGTGACCCAATGCAGGCTAACAATCTAATGATCCCTTGTGGCACCAGGGGGTACAAATAGGGCCAGGGATGGATTGTTACAGCACGGGGACCAATAGAAGCAAGGATCTATTATGCCACCGTGGAGGCCAAGAATCAAATGATTCATTGTGACATCAAGTGGCCTAAAAGGGCATGGGATGCATTGTGACAGCACAGGGGTTAAGAGAAGCATGGAACCATTGTGACCCAATGGAGGTTAATAATCCCAGGATCCCTTTTGACTACCAGGGGGCGTAAAAGGGCCACGGATGAATTGTGACAGCATGGGGCCCAATAGAAACAAGGAACCATTATGACACCATGGAGGCCAAGAATCAAATGATTCATTGTGACATCATGTGGCCTAAAAGGGCATGGGATGCATTGTGACAGCACAGGGGTTAAGAGAAGCAAGGAACCATTGTGACCCAATGCAGGCTAACAATCGAATGATCCCTTGTGGCACCAGGGGGTATAAAAAGGGCCAGGGATGGATTGTTACTGCACGGGGACCAATAGAAGCAAGGATCTATTATGCCACCGTGGAGGCCAAGAATCAAATGATTCATTGTGACATCAAGTGGCCCAAAAGGGCATGGGATGCATTGTGACAGCACAGGGGTTAAGAGAAGCAAGGAACCATTGTGACCCAATGGAGGCTAATAATCCCAGGATCCCATTTGACTACCAGGGGGCGTAAAAGGGGCAGGGATGAATTGTGACAGCATGGGGCCCAATAGAAACAAGGAACCATTATGACACCATGGAGGCCAAGAATCAAAAGATTCATTGTGACCTCAAGTGGCCTAAAAGGGCATGGGATGCATTGTGACAGTAGAGGGGTTAAGAGAAGCAAGGAACCATTGTGACCCAATGCAGGCTAACAATCTAATGATCCCTTTTGACACCAATGGGCCTAAAAGAGGCAGGGATGTATTGTGAAAGCATAGGGCCCAATTAAAACCTGGTACAATTACGCCACCATGGAGGCCAAGAATCAAATGATTCATTGTGACATCAAGTGGCCTAAAAGGGCATGGGATGCATTGTGACACCACAGGGGTTAAGAGAAGCAAGGAACCATTGTGACCCAATGCAGGCTAAGAATCTAAGAATCCCTTTTGACATCAGGGGGCGCAAAAGGACCACGGATGGACTCTGACAGCTTGGGGACCTATAGAAGCAAGGAACCATTATGACACCATGAAGGCCAAGAATCAAATGATTCATTGTGACATCAAGTGGCCTAAAAGGGCATGGGATGCATTGTGACACCACAGAGTTTAAGAGAAGCAAGGAACCATTGTGACCCAATGCAGGCTAACAATCTAATGATCCCTTGTGACACCAATGGGCCTAAAAGGGCCAGGGATGAATTGCTACAGCACGGGGACGAATACATGCAAGGATCTATTATGCCACCATGGTGGCCAAGAATCACATAATTCATTGTGACATCAAGTGGCCTAAAAGGGCATGGGATGCATTGTGACAGCACAGGGGTTAAGAGAAGCAAGGATCCATTGTGACCCAATGGAGGCTAACAATCTAATGATCCCTTTTGACACCAATGGGCCTAAAAGAGGCAGGGATGTATTGTGAAAGCATGGGGCCCAATTAAAACCTGGTACAATTACGCCACCATGGAGGCCAAGAATCAAATGATTCATTGTGACGTCAAGTGGCCTAAAAGGGCATGGGATGCATTGTGACACCACAGGGGTTAAGAGAAGCAAGGAACCATTGTGACCCAATGCAGGCTAACAATCTAAGAATCCCTTTTGACACCAGGGGGCGCAAAAGGACCACGGATGAACTCTGACAGCATGGGGACCTATAGAAGCAAGGAACCATTATGACACCATGAAGGCCAAGAATCAAATGGTTCATTGTAAGACCAAGTGGCCTAAAAGGGCTTGGAATGCATTGTGACACCACAGAGGTTAAGAGAAGAAAGGAACCATTGTGACCCAATGCAGGCTAACAATCTAATGATCCCTTGTGGCACCAGGGGGTACAAATAGGGCCAGGGATGGATTGTTACAGCACGGGGACCAATAGAAGCAAGGATCTATTATGCCACCGTGGAGGCCAAGAATCAAATGATTCATTGTGACATCAAGTGGCCTAAAAGGGCATGGGATGCATTGTGACAGCACAGGGGTTAAGAGAAGCATGGAACCATTGTGACCCAATGGAGGCTAATAATCCCAGGATCCCTTTTGACTACCAGGGGGCGTAAAAGGGCCACGGATGAATTGTGACAGCATGGGGCCCAATAGAAACAAGGAACCATTATGACACCATGGAGGCCAAGAATCAAATGATTCATTGTGACATCATGTGGCCTAAAAGGGCATGGGATGCATTGTGACAGCACAGGGGTTAAGAGAAGCAAGGAACCATTGTGACCCAATGCAGGCTAACAATCGAATGATCCCTTGTGGCACCAGGGGGTATAAAAAGGGCCAGGGATGGATTGTTACTGCACGGGGACCAATAGAAGCAAGGATCTATTATGCCACCGTGGAGGCCAAGAATCAAATGATTCATTGTGACATCAAGTGGCCTAAAAGGGCATGGGATGCATTGTGACACCACAGGGGTTAAGAGAAGCAAGGATCCATTGTGACCCAATGGAGGCTAATAATCCCAGGATCCCATTTGACACCAGGGGGCGTAAAAGGGCCAGGGATGAATTGTGACAGCATGGGGCCCAATAGAAACAAGGAACGATTATGACACCATGGAAGCCAAGAATCAAATGATTCATTGTGACATCAAGTGGCCTAAAAGGGCATGGGATGCATTGTGACACCACAGAGGTTAAGAGAAGCAAGGAACCATTGTGACCCAATGCAGGCTAACAATCTAATGATCCCTTGTGACACCAATGGGCCTAAAAGGGGCAGGGATGAATTGTGAAAGCATGGGGCCCAAGTTAAACCTGGTACAATTATGCCACCATGGAGGCCAAGAATCAAATGATTCATTGTGACATCAAGTGGCCTAAAAGGGCATGGGATGCATTGTGACACCACAGGGGTTAAGAGAAGCAAGGAACCATTGTGACCCAATGCAGGCTAACAATCTAAGAATCCCTTTTGACACCAGGGGGCGCAAAAGGACCACGGATCGCCTCTGACAGCATGGGGACCTATGGAAGCGAGGAACCATTATGACACCGTGGAGGCCAAGAATCAAATGGTTCATTGTAAGACCAAGTGGCCTAAAAGGTCTTGGAATGCATTGTGACACCACAGAGGTTAAGAGAAGCAAGGAACCATTGTGACCCAATGCAGGCTAACAATCTAATGATCCCTTGTGGCACCAGGGGGTATAGGAAGGGCCAGGGATGGATTGTTACAGCACGGGGACCAATAGAAGCAAGTATCTATTATGCCACCATGGAGGCCAAGAATCAAATGATTCATTGTGACATCAAGTGGCCTAAAAGGGCATGGGATGCATTGTGCCACCACAGGGGTTAAGAGAAGCAAGGATCCATTGTGACCCAATGCAGGCTAATAATCCCAGGATGCCATTTGACACCAGGGGGCATAAAAGGGCCAGGGATGAATTGTGACAGCATGGGGCCCAATAGAAACAAGGAACCATTATGACACCATGGAGGCCAAGAATCAAATGATTCATTGTGACATCCAGTGGCCTAAAAGGGCATGGGATGCATTGTGACACCACAGAGGTTAAGAGAAGCAAGGAACCATTGTGACCCAATGCAGGCTAACAATCTAATGATCCCTTGTGACACCAATGGGCCTAAAAGGGGCAGGGATGAATTGTGAAAGCATGGGGCCCAAGTAAAACCTGGTACAATTATGCCACCATGGAGGCCAAGAATCAAAAGATTCATTGTGACATCAAGTGGCCTAAAAGGGCATGGGATGCATTGTGACAGCACAGGGGTTAAGAGAAGCAAGGAACCATTGTGACCCAATGCAGGCTAACAATCTAAGAATCCCTTTTGACATCAGGGGGCGCAAAAGTACCACGGATGGACTCTGACAGCTTGGGGACCTATAGAAGCAAGGAACCATTATGACACCATGAAGGCCAAGAATCAAATGATTCATTGTGACATCAAGTGGCCTAAAAGGGCATGGGATGCATTGTGACACCACAGAGTTTAAGAGAAGCAAGGAACCATTGTGACCCAATGCAGGCTAACAATCTAATGATCCCTTGTGACACCAATGGGCCTAAAAGGGCCAGGGATGAATTGTTACAGCACGGGGACCAATACATGCAAGGATCTATTATGCCACCATGGTGGCCAAGAATCACATAATTCATTGTGACATCAAGTGGCCTAAAAGGGCATGGGATGCATTGTGACAGCACAGGGGTTAAGAGAAGCAAGGATCCTTTGTGACCCAATGGAGGCTAACAATCTAATGATCCCTTTTGACACCAATGGGCCTAAAAGGGGCAGGGATGTATTGTGAAAGCATGGGGCCCAATTAAAACCTGGTACAATTACGCCACCATGGAGGCCAAGAATCAAATGATTCATTGTGACATCAAGTGGCCTAAAAGGGCATGGGATGCATTGTGCCACCACAGAGGTTAAGAGAAGCAAGGAACCATTGTGACCCAATGGAGGCTAATAATCCCAGGATCCCATTTGACACCAGGGGGCGAAAAAGGGCCAGGGATGAATTGTGACAGCATGGGGCCCAATAGAAACAAGGAACCATTATGACACCATGGAGGCCAAGAATCAAATGATTCATTGTGACATCAAGTGGCCTAAAAGGGCATGGGATGCATTGTGACAGCACAGGGGTTAAGAGAAGCAAGGAACCATTGTGACCCAATGCAGGCTAACAATCTAATGATCCCTTGTGACACCAATGGGCCTAAAAGGGGCAGGGATGTATTGTGAAAGCATGGGGTCCAATTAAAACCTGGTACAATTACGCCACCATGGAGGCCAAGAATCAAATGATTCATTGTGACATCAAGTGGCCTAAAAGGGCATGGGATGCATTGTGACACCACAGGGGTTAAGAGAAGCAAGGAACCATTGTGACCCAATGCAGGCTAACAATCTAAGAATCCCTTTTGAAACCAGGGGGCGCAAAAGGACCACGGATGAACTCTGACATCAAGGGGACCAATAGAAGCAAGGAAACATTATGACACCATGAAGTCCAAGAATCAAATGGTTCATTGTGACATCAAGTGGCCTAAAAGGGCTTGGAATGCATTATGACACCACAGAGGTTAAGAGAAGCAAGGAACCATTGTGACCCAATGCAGGCTAACAATCTAATGATCACTTGTGGCACCAGGGGGGTATAAAAAGGGCCAGGGATGGATTGTTACAGCACGGGGACCAATAGAAGCAAGGATCTATTATGCCACCGTGGAGGCCAAGAATCAAATGATTCATTGTGACATCAAGTGGCCCAAAAGGGCATGGGATGCATTGTGACAGCACAGGGGTTAAGAGAAGCAAGGAACCATTGTGACCCAATGGAGGCTAATAATCCCAGGATCCCATTTGACTACCAGGGGGCGTAAAAGGGGCAGGGATGAATTGTGTCAGCATGGTGCCCAATAGAAACAAGGAACCATTATGACACCATGGAGGCCAAGAATCAAAAGATTCATTGTGACCTCAAGTGGCCTAAAAGGGCATGGGATGCATTGTGACAGTAGAGGGGTTAAGAGAAGCAAGGAACCATTGTGACCCAATGCAGGCTAACAATCTAATGATCCCTTTTGACACCAATGGGCCTAAAAGGGGCAGGGATGTATTGTGAAAGCATGGGGCCCAATTAAAACCTGGTACAATTACGCCACCATGGAGGCCAAGAATCAAATGATTCATTGTGACATCAAGTGGCCTAAAAGGGCATGGGATGCATTGTGACAGCACAGGGGTTAAGAGAAGCAAGGACCCATTGTGACCCAATGCAGGCTAAGAATCTAAGAATCCCTTTTGACATCGGGGGGCGCAAAAGGACCACGGATGGACTCTGACAGCTTGGGGACCTATAGAAGCAAGGAACCATTATGACACCATGAAGGCCAAGAATCAAATGATTCATTGTGACATCAAGTGGCCTAAAAGGGCATGGGATGCATTGTGACACCACAGAGTTTAAGAGAAGCAAGGAACCATTGTGACCCAATGCAGGCTAACAATCTAATGATCCCTTGTGACACCAATGGGCCTAAAAGGGGCAGGGATGAATTGTGAAAGCATGGGGCCCAAGTTAACCCTGGTACAAATATGCCACCATGGAGGCCAAGAATAAAATGATTCATTGTGACATCAAGTGGCCTAAAAGGGCATAGGATGCATTGTGACACCACAGAGTTTAAGAGAAGCAAGGAACCATTGTGACCCAATGCAGGCTAACAATCTAATGATCCCTTGTGACACCAATGGGCCTAAAAGGGCCAGGGATGAATTGTTACAGCACGGGGACCTATACATGCAAGGATCTATTATGCCATCATGGTGGCCAAGAATCAAATGATTCATTGTGACATCAAGTGGCCTAAAAGGGCATGGGATGCATTGTGACAGCACAGGGGTTAAGAGAAGCAAGGAACCATTGTGACCCAATGGAGGCTAACAATCTAATGATCCCTTGTGACACCAATGGGCCTAAAAGGGGCAGGAATGTATTGTGAAAGCATGGGGCCCAATTAAAACCTGGTACAATTACGCCACCATGGAGGCCAAGAATCAAATGATTCATTGTGACATCAAGTGGCCTAAAAGGGCATGGGATGCATTGTGACACCACAGGGGTTAAGAGAAGCAAGGAACCATTGTGACCCAATGCAGGCTAACCATCTAATGATCCCTTGTGGCACCAGGGGGTATAAAAAGGGCCAGGGATGGATTATTACAGCACGGGGACCAATAGAAACAAGGATCTATTATGCCACCATGGAGGCCAAGAATCAAATGATTCATTGTGACATCAAGTGGCCTAAAAGTCTTGGAATGCATTGTGATACCACAGAGGTTAAGAGAAGCAAGGAACCATTGTGACCCAATGCAGGCTAACCATCTAATGATCCCTTGTGGCACCAGGGGGTATAAAAAGGGCCAGGGATGGATTATTACAGCACGGGGACCAATAGAAACAAGGATCTATTATGACACCATGGAGGCCAAGAATCAAATGATTCATTGTGACATCAAGTGGCCTAAAAGGGCATGGGATGCATTGTGACACCACAGAGTTTAAGAGAAGCAAGGAACCATTGTGACCCAATGCAGGCCAACAATCTAATGATCCCTTGTGACACCAATGGGCCTAAAAGGGCCAGGGATGAATTGTTACAGCACGGGGACCAATAGAAGCAAGGATCTATTATGCCACCATGGTGGCCAAGAATCAAATGATTCATTGTGACATCAAGTGGCCTAAAAGTGCATGGGATGCATTGTGACAGCACAGGGGTTAAGAGAAGCAAGGAACCATTGTGACCCAATGGAGGCTAACAATCTAATGATCCCTTGTGACACCAATGGGCCTAAAAGGGGCAGGGATGTATTGTGAAAGCATGGGGCCCAATTAAAACCTGGTACAATTACGCCACCATGGAGGCCAAGAATCAAATGGTTCATTGTGACATCAAGTGGCCTAAAAGGGCATGGGATGCATTGTGACAGCACAGGGGTTAAGAGAAGCAAGGAACCATTGTGACCCAATGCAGGCTAACAATCTAATGATTCCTTTTGACTACCAGGGGGCCTAAAAGGGCAGGGATGTATTGTGAAAGCATGGGGCCCAATAGAAACAAGGAACCATTATGACACCATGGAGACCAAGAATCAAATGATTCATTGTGACATCAAGTGGCCTAAAAGGGCATGGGATGCATTGTGACAGCACAGGGGTTAAGAGAAGCAAGGAACCATTGTGACCCAATGGAGGCTAATAATTCCAGGATCCCATTTGTCACCAGGGGGCGTAAAAGGGCCAGGGATGAATTGTGACAGCATGGGGCCCAATAGAAACAAGGAACCATTATGACACCATGGAGGCCAAGAATCAAATGATTCATTGTGACATCAAGTGGCCTAAAAGGGCATGGGATGCATTGTGACACCACAGAGGTTAAGAGAAGCAAGGAACCATTGCGACCCAATGCAGGCTAACCAT
The DNA here is from genome assembly GCF_963662255.1 of Cinclus cinclus. Lineage (NCBI taxonomy): Eukaryota > Metazoa > Chordata > Aves > Passeriformes > Cinclidae > Cinclus > Cinclus cinclus. The sequence goes on along the minus strand of NC_085051.1, from coordinate 434,855 downwards.
CTAAGAATCCCTTTTGACACCAGGGGGCGTAAAAGGGCCAGGGATGAACTCTGACAGCATGGGGACCTATAGAAGCAAGGAAACATTGTGACACCATGAAGGCCAAGAATCAAATGATTCATTGTGACATCAAGTGGCCTAAAAGGGCATGGGATGCATTGTGACACCACAGAGGTTAAGAGAAGCAAGGAACCATTGTAACCCAATGCAGGCTAACAATCTAATGATCCCTTGTGACACCAATGGGCCTAAAAGGGGCAGGGATGAATTGTGAAAGCATGGGGCTCAAGTAAAACCTGGTACAATTATGCCACCATGGTGGCCAAGAATCAAATGATTCATTGTGACATCCAGTGGCCTAAAAGGGCATGGGATGCATTGTGACACCTCAGAGTTTAAGAGAAGCAAGGAACCATTGTGACCCAATGCAGGCTAACAATCTAATGATCCCTTGTGACACCAATGGGCCTAAAGGGGCCAGGGATGAATTGTTACAGCACGGGGACCAATACATGCAAGGATCTATTATGCCACCATGGTGGCCAAGAATCACATAATTCATTGTGACATCAAGTGGCCTAAAAGGGCATGGGATGCATTGTGACAGCACAGGGGTTAAGAGAAGCAAGGAACCATTGTGACCCAATGGAGGCTAACAATCTAATGATCCCTTTTGACACCAATGGGCCTAAAAGGGGCAGGGATGTATTGTGAAAGCATGGGGCCCAATTAAAACCTGGTACAATTACGCCACCGTGGAGGCCAAGAATCAAATGATTCATTGTGACATCAAGTGGCCTAAAACGGCATGGGATGCATTGTGACAGCACAGGGGTTAAGAGAAGCAAGGAACCATTGTGACCCAATGCAGGCTAACAATCTTATGATCCCTTGTGACACCAATGGACCTAAAAGGGGCAGGGATGAATTGTGAAAGCATGGGGTCCAAGTTAAACCTGGTACAATTATGCCACCATGGAGGCCAAGAATCAAATGATTCATTGTGACATCAAGTGGCCTAAAAGGGCATGGGATGCATTGTGACACCACAGGGGTTAAGAGAAGCAAGGAACCATTGTGACCCAATGCAGGCTAACAATCTAAGAATCTTTTTGACACCAGGGGGCGCAAAAGGACCATGGATGAACTCTGACATCAAGGGGACCAATAGAAGCAAGGATCTATTATGCCACCGTGGAGGCCAAGAATCAAATGGTTCATTGTGACATCAAGTGGCCTAAAAGGGCTTGGAATGCATTGTGACACCACAGAAGTTAAGAGAAGCAAGGATCCATTGTGACCCAATGGAGGCTAATAATCCCAGGATCCCATTTGACACCAGGGGGCGTAAAAGGGGCAGGGATGAATTGTGACAGCATGGGGCCCAATAGAAACAAGGAACCATTATGACACCATGGAGGCCAAGAATCAAATGATTCATTGTGACATCAAGTGGCCAAAAAGGGCATGGGATGCATTGTGACACCACAGAGGTTAAGAGAAGCAAGGAACCATTGTGACCCAATGCAGGCTAACAATCTAATGATCCCTTGTGACACCAATGGGCCTAAAAGGTGCAGGGATGAATTGTGAAAGCATGGGGCCCAAGTAAAACCTGGTACAATTATGCCACCATGGTGGCCAAGAATCAAATGATTCATTGTGACATCCAGTGGCCTAAAAGGGCATGGGATGCATTGTGACACCACAGAGTTTAAGAGAAGCAAGGAACCATTGTGACCCAATGCAGGCTAAAAATCTAATGATCCCTTGTGACACCAATGGGCCTAAAAGGGCCAGGGATGAATTGTTACAGCACGGGGACCAATAGAAGCAAGGATCTATTATGCCACCATGGTGTCCAAGAATCACATAATTCATTGTGACATCAAGTGGCCTAAAAGGGCATGGGATGCATTGTGACAGCACAGGGGTTAAGAGAAGCAAGGAACCATTGTGACCCAATGCAGGCTAACAATCTAATGATCCCTTTTGACACCAATGGGCCTAAAAGGGCCAGGGATGTATTGTGACAGCATGGGGCCCAATTAAAACCTGGTACAATTACGCCACCGTGGAGGCCAAGAATCAAATGATTCATTGTGACATCAAGTGGCCTAAAAGGGCATGGGATGCATTGTGACAGCACAGGGGTTAAGAGAAGCAAGGAACCATTGTGACCCAATACAGGCTAACAATCTAAGAATCCCTTTTGACACCAGGGGGCGCAAAAGGACCACGGATGAACTCTGACAGCATGGGGACCTATAGAAGCAAGGAAACATTGTGACACCATGAAGGCAAAGAATCAAATGATTCATTGTGACATCAAGTGGCCTAAAAGGGCATGGGATGCATTGTGACAGCACAGGGGTTAAGAGAAGCCAGGAACCATTGTGACCCAATGCAGGCTAACAATCTAAGAATCCCTTTTGACACCGGGGGGGGAAAGGACCACGGATGAACTCTGACAGCATGGGGACCTATAGAAACAAGGAACCATTATGACACCATGAAGGCCAAGAATCAAATGGTTCATTGTAAGACCAAGTGGCCTAAAAGGGCTTGGAATGCATTGTGACACCACAGAGGTTAAGAGAAGAAAGGAACCATTGTGACCCAATGCAGGCTAACAATCTAATGATCCCTTGTGGCACCAGGGGGTACAAATAGGGCCAGGGATGGATTGTTACAGCACGGGGACCAATAGAAGCAAGGATCTATTATGCCACCGTGGAGACCAAGAATCAAATGATTCATTGTGACATCAAGTGGCCTAAAAGGGCATGGGATGCATTGTGACAGCACAGGGGTTAAGAGAAGCAAGGAACCATTGTGACCCAATGGAGGCTAATAATCCCAGGATCCCATTTGACACCAGGGGGCGTAAAAGGGCCAGGGATGAATTGTGACAGCATGGGGCCCAATAGAAACAAGGAACCATTATGACACCATGGAGACCAAGAATCAAATGATTCATTGTGACATCAAGTGGCCTAAAAGGGCATGGGATGCATTGTGACACCACAGAGTTTAAGAGAAGCAAGGAACCATTGTGAACCAATGCAGGCTAACAATCTAATGATCCCTTGTGACACCAATGGGCCTAAAAGGTGCAGGGATGAATTGTGAAAGCATGGGGCCCAAGTAAAACCTGGTACAATTATGCCACCATGGTGGCCAAGAATCAAATGATTCATTGTGACATCCAGTGGCCTAAAAGGGCATGGGATGCATTGTGACACCACAGAGTTTAAGAGAAGCAAGGAACCATTGTGAACCAATGCAGGCTAACAATCTAATGATCCCTTGTGACACCAATGGGCCTAAAAGGGCCAGGGAGGAATTGTTACAGCACGGGGACCAATACATGCAAGGAACTATTATGCCACCATGGTGGCCAAGAATCACATAATTCATTGTGACATCAAGTGGCCTAAAAGGGCATGGGATGCATTGTGACAGCACAGGGGTTAAGAGAAGCAAGGAACCATTGTGACCCAATGGAGGCTAACAATCTAATGATCCCTTTTGACACCAATGGGCCTAAAAGAGGCAGGGATGTATTGTGACAGCATGGGGCACAATTAAAACCTGGTACAATTACGCCACCGTGGAGGCCAAGAATCAAATGATTCATTGTGACATCAAGTGGCCTAAAAGGGCATGGGATGCATTGTGACAGCACAGGGGTTAAGAGAAGCAAGGAACCATTGTGACCCAATACAGGCTAACAATCTAAGAATCCCTTTTGACACCAGGGGGCGCAAAAGGACCACGGATCGCCTCTGACAGCATGGGGACCTATGGAAGCAAGGAACCATTATGACACCGTGGAGGCCAAGAATCAAATGGTTCATTGTAAGACCAAGTGGCCTAAAAGGTCTTGGAATGCATTGTGACACCACAGAGGTTAAGAGAAGCAAGGAACCATTGTGACCCAATGCAGGCTAACCATCTAATGATCCCTTGTGGCACCAGGGGGTATAGGAAGGGCCAGGGATGGATTGTTGCAGCACGGGGACCAATAGAAGCAAGTATCTATTATGCCACCATGGAGGCCAAGAATCAAATGATTCATTGTGACATCAAGTGGCCTAAAAGGGCATGGGATGCATTGTGCCACCACAGGGGTTAAGAGAAGCAAGGATCCATTGTGACCCAATGCAGGCTAATAATCCCAGGATGCCATTTGACACCAGGGGGCATAAAAGGGCCAGGGATGAATTGTGACAGCATGGGGCCCAATAGAAACAAGGAACCATTATGACACCATGGAGGCCAAGAATCAAATGATTCATTGTGACATACAGTGGCCTAAAAGGGCATGGGATGCATTGTGACACCACAGAGGTTAAGAGAAGCAAGGAACCATTGTGACCCAATGCAGGCTAACAATCTAATGATCCCTTGTGACACCAATGGGCCTAAAAGGGCCAGGGATGAATTGTGAAAGCATGGGGCCCAAGTAAAACCTGCTACAATTATGCCACCATGGAGGCCAAGAATCAAAAGATTCATTGTGACATCAAGTGGCCTAAAAGGGCATGGGATGCATTGTGACACCACAGGGTTTAAGAGAAGCAAGGAACCATTGTGACCCAATGCAGGCTAACAATTTAAGAATCCCTTTTGACATCAGGGGGCGCAAAAGTACCACGGATGGACTCTGACAGCTTGGGGACCTATAGAAGCAAGGAACCATTATGACACCATGAAGGCCAAGAATCAAATGATTCATTGTGACATCAAGTGGCCTAAAAGGGCATGGGATGCATTGTGACACCACAGAGTTTAAGAGAAGCAAGGAACCATTGTGACCCAATGCAGGCTAACAATCTAATGATCCCTTGTGACACCAATGGGCCTAAAAGGGCCAGGGATGAATTGTGAAAGCATGGGGCCCAAGTAAAACCTGGTACAATTATGCCACCATGGTGGCCAAGAATCAAATGATTCATTGTGACATCCAGTGGCCTAAAAGGGCATGGGATGCATTGTGACACCACAGAGTTTAAGAGAAGCAAGGAACCATTGTGACCCAATGCAGGCTAAAAATCTAATGATCCCTTGTGACACCAATGGGCCTAAAAGGGCCAGGGATGAATTGTTACAGCACGGGGACCAATAGAAGCAAGGATCTATTATGCCACCATGGTGTCCAAGAATCACATAATTCATTGTGACATCAAGTGGCCTAAAAGGGCATGGGATGCATTGTGACAGCACAGGGGTTAAGAGAAGCAAGGAACCATTGTGACCCAATGCAGGCTAACAATCTAATGATCCCTTTTGACACCAATGGGCCTAAAAGGGCCAGGGATGTATTGTGACAGCATGGGGCCCAATTAAAACCTGGTACAATTACGCCACCGTGGAGGCCAAGAATCAAATGATTCATTGTGACATCAAGTGGCCTAAAAGGGCATGGGATGCATTGTGACAGCACAGGGGTTAAGAGAAGCAAGGAACCATTGTGACCCAATACAGGCTAACAATCTAAGAATCCCTTTTGACACCAGGGGGCGCAAAAGGACCACGGATGAACTCTGACAGCATGGGGACCTATAGAAGCAAGGAAACATTGTGACACCATGAAGGCAAAGAATCAAATGATTCATTGTGACATCAAGTGGCCTAAAAGGGCATGGGATGCATTGTGACAGCACAGGGGTTAAGAGAAGCCAGGAACCATTGTGACCCAATGCAGGCTAACAATCTAAGAATCCCTTTTGACACCGGGGGGGGAAAGGACCACGGATGAACTCTGACAGCATGGGGACCTATAGAAACAAGGAACCATTATGACACCATGAAGGCCAAGAATCAAATGGTTCATTGTAAGACCAAGTGGCCTAAAAGGGCTTGGAATGCATTGTGACACCACAGAGGTTAAGAGAAGAAAGGAACCATTGTGACCCAATGCAGGCTAACAATCTAATGATCCCTTGTGGCACCAGGGGGTACAAATAGGGCCAGGGATGGATTGTTACAGCACGGGGACCAATAGAAGCAAGGATCTATTATGCCACCGTGGAGACCAAGAATCAAATGATTCATTGTGACATCAAGTGGCCTAAAAGGGCATGGGATGCATTGTGACAGCACAGGGGTTAAGAGAAGCAAGGAACCATTGTGACCCAATGCAGGCTAACAATCTTATGATCCCTTGTGACACCAATGTACCTAAAAGGGGCAGGGATGAATTGTGAAAGCATGGGGTCCAAGTTAAACCTGGTACAATTATGCCACCATGGAGGCCAAGAATCAAATGATTCATTGTGACATCAAGTGGCCTAAAAGGGCATGGGATGCATTGTGACACCACAGGGGTTAAGAGAAGCAAGGAACCATTGTGACCCAATGCAGGCTAACAATCTAAGAATCTTTTTGACACCAGGGGGCGCAAAAGGACCATGGATGAACTCTGACATCAAGGGGACCAATAGAAGCAAGGATCTATTATGCCACCGTGGAGGCCAAGAATCAAATGGTTCATTGTGACATCAAGTGGCCTAAAAGGGCTTGGAATGCATTGTGACACCACAGAAGTTAAGAGAAGCAAGGATCCATTGTGACCCAATGGAGGCTAATAATCCCAGGATCCCATTTGACACCAGGGGGCGTAAAAGGGCGAGGGATGAATTGTGACAGCATGGGGCCCAATAGAAACAAGGAACCATTATGACACCATGGAGGCCAAGAATCAAATGATTCATTGTGACATCAAGTGGCCAAAAAGGGCATGGGATGCATTGTGACACCACAGAGGTTAAGAGAAGCAAGGAACCATTGTGACCCAATGCAGGCTAACAACCTAATGATCCCTTGTGACACCAATGGGCCTAAAAGGTGCAGGGATGAATTGTGAAAGCATGGGGCTCAAGTAAAACCTGGTACAATTATGCCACCATGGTGGCCAAGAATCAAATGATTCATTGTGACATCCAGTGGCCTAAAAGAGCATGGGATGCATTGTGACACCACAGAGTTTAAGAGAAGCAAGGAACCATTGTGACCCAATGCAGGCTAACAATCTAATGATCCCTTGTGACACCAATGGGGCTAAAAGGGCCAGGGATGAATTGTTACAGCACGGGGACCAATACATGCAAGGATCTATCATGCCACCATGGTGGCCAAGAATCACATAATTCATTGTGACATCAAGTGGCCTAAAAGGGCATGGGATGCATTGTGACAGCACAGGGGTTAAGAGAAGCAAGGAACCATTGTGACCCAATGCAGGCTAACAATCTAATGATCCCTTTTGACACCAATGGGCCTAAAAGGGGCAGGGATGTATTGTGACAGCATGGGGCCCAATTAAAACCTGGTACAATTACGCCACCGTGGAGGCCAAGAATCAAATGATTCATTGTGACATCAAGTGGCCTAAAAGGGCATGGGATGCATTGTGACAGCACAGGGGTTAAGAGAAGCAAGGAACCATTGTGACCCAATACAGGCTAACAATCTAAGAATCCCTTTTGACACCAGGGGGCGCAAAAGGACCACGGATGAACTCTGACAGCATGGGGACCTATAGAAGCAAGGAAACATTGTGACACCATGAAGGCAAAGAATCAAATGATTCATTGTGACATCAAGTGGCCTAAAAGGGCATGGGATGCATTGTGACAGCACAGGGGTTAAGAGAAGCAAGGAACCATTGTGACCCAATGCAGGCTAACAATCTAAGAATCCCTTTTGACACCGGGGGGGGAAAGGACCACGGATGAACTCTGACAGCATGGGGACCTATAGAAACAAGGAACCATTATGACACCATGAAGGCCAAGAATCAAATGGTTCATTGTAAGACCAAGTGGCCTAAAAGGGCTTGGAATGCATTGTGACACCACAGAGGTTAAGAGAAGAAAGGAACCATTGTGACCCAATGCAGGCTAACAATCTAATGATCCCTTGTGGCACCAGGGGGTACAAATGGGGCCAGGGATGGATTGTTACAGCACGGGGACCAATAGAAGCAAGGATCTATTATGCCACCGTGGAGATCAAGAATCAAATGATTCATTGTGACATCAAGTGGCCTAAAAGGGCATGGGATGCATTGTGACAGCACAGGGGTTAAGAGAAGCAAGGAACCATTGTGACCCAATGGAGGCTAATAATCCCAGGATCCCATTTGACACCAGGGGGCGTAAAAGGGCCAGGGATGAATTGTGACAGCATGGGGCCCAATAGAAACAAGGAACCATTATGACACCATGGAGGCCAAGAATCAAATGATTCATTGTGACATCAAGTGGCCAAAAAGGGCATGGGATGCATTGTGACACCACAGAGGTTAAGAGAAGCAAGGAACCATTGTAACCCAATGCAGGCTAACAATCTAATGATCCCTTGTGACACCAATGGGCCTAAAAGGTGCAGGGATGAATTGTGACAGCATGGGGCCCAAGTAAAACCTGGTACAATTATGCCACCATGGTGGCCAAGAATCAAATGATTCATTGTGACATCCAGTGGCCTAAAAGGGCATGGGATGCATTGTGACACCACAGAGTTTAAGAGAAGCAAGGAACCATTGTGAACCAATGCAGGCTAACAATCTAATGATCCCTTGTGACACCAATGGGCCTAAAAGGGCCAGGGAGGAATTGTTACAGCACGGGGACCAATACATGCAAGGATCTATTATGCCACCATGGTGGCCAAGAATCACATAATTCATTGTGACATCAAGTGGCCTAAAAGGGCATGGGATGCATTGTGACAGCACAGGGGTTAAGAGAAGCAAGGAACCATTGTGACCCAATGGAGGCTAACAATCTAATGATCCCTTTTGACACCAATGGGCCTAAAAGAGGCAGGGATGTATTGTGACAGCATGGGGCACAATTAAAACCTGGTACAATTACGCCACCGTGGAGGCCAAGAATCAAATGATTCATTGTGACATCAAGTGGCCTAAAAGGGCATGGGATGCATTGTGACAGCACAGGGGTTAAGAGAATCAAGGAACCATTGTGACCCAATACAGGCTAACAATCTAAGAATCCCTTTTGACACCAGGGGGCGCAAAAGGACCACGGATGAACTCTGACAGCATGGGGACCTATAGAAGCAAGGAACCATTATGACACCATGAAGGCCAAGAATCAAATGGTTCATTGTAAGACCAAGTGGCCTAAAAGGGCTTGGAATGCATTGTGACACCACAGAGGTTAAGAGAAGAAAGGAACCATTGTGACCCAATGCAGGCTAACAATCTAATGATCCCTTGTGGCACCAGGGGGTACAAATAGGGCCAGGGATGGATTGTTACAGCACGGGGACCAATAGAAGCAAGGATCTATTATGCCACCGTGGAGACCAAGAATCAAATGATTCAATGTGACATCAAGTGGCCTAAAAGGGCATGGGATGCATTGTGACAGCACAGGGGTTAAGAGAAGCAAGGAACCATTGTGACCCAAAGGAGGCTAATAATCCCAGGATCCCATTTGACACCAGGGGGCGTAAAAGGGCCAGGGATGAATTGTGACAGCATGGGGCCCAATAGAAACAAGGAACCATTATGACACCATGGAGGCCAAGAATCAAATGATTCATTGTGACATCAAGTGGCCTAAAAGGGCATGGGATGCATTGTGACACCACAGAGGTTAAGAGAAGCAAGGAACCATTGTGACCCAATGCAGGATAACAATCTAATGATCCCTTGTGACACCAATGGGCCTAAAAGGGCCCTGGGAGGAATTGTTACAGCACGGGGACCAATAGAAACAAGGAACCATTATGACACCATGGAGGCCAAGAATCAAATGATTCATTGTGACATACAGTGGCCTAAAAGGGCATGGGATGCATTGTGACACCACAGAGGTTAAGAGAAGCAAGGAACCATTGTGACCCAATGCAGGCTAACAATCTAATGATCCCTTGTGACACCAATGGGCCTAAAAGGGGCAGGGATGAATTGTGAAAGCATGGGGCCCAAGTAAAACCTGGTACAATTATGCCACCATGGAGGCCAAGAATCAAAAGATTCATTGTGACATCAAGTGGCCTAAAAGGGCATGGGATGCATTGTGACAGCACAGGGGTTAAGAGAAGCAAGGAACCATTGTGACCCAATGCAGGCTAACAATCTAATGATCCCTTGTGACACCAATGGGCCTAAAAGGGCCAGGGATGAATTGTTACAGCACGGGGACCAATACATGCAAGGATCTATTATGCCACCATGGTGGCCAAGAATCACATAATTCATTGTGACATCAAGTGGCCTAAAAGGGCATGGGATGCATTGTGACAGCACAGGGGTTAAGAGAAGCAAGGAACCATTGTGACCCAATGGAGGCTAACAATCTAATGATCCCTTTTGACACCAATGGGCCTAAAAGGGGCAGGGATGTATTGTGAAAGCATGGGGCCCAATTAAAACCTGGTACAATTACGCCACCGTGGAGGCCAAGAATCAAATGATTCATTGTGACATCAAGTGGCCTAAAAGGGCATGGGATGCATTGTGACAGCACAGGGGTTAAGAGAAGCAAGGAACCATTGTGACCCAATGCAGGCTAACAATCTTATGATCCCTTGTGACACCAATGGACCTAAAAGGGGCAGGGATGAATTGTGAAAGCATGGGGTCCAAGTTAAACCTGGTACAATTATGCAACCATGGAGGCCAAGAATCAAATGATTCATTGTGACATCAAGTGGCCTAAAAGGGCATGGGATGCATTGTGACACCACAGGGGTTAAGAGAATCAAGGAACCATTGTGACCCAATGCAGGCTAACAATCTAAGAATCTTTTTGACACCAGGGGGCGCAAAAGGACCATGGATGAACTCTGACATCAAGGGGACCAATAGAAGCAAGGATCTATTATGCCACCGTGGAGGCCAAGAATCAAATGGTTCATTGTGACATCAAGTGGCCTAAAAGGGCTTGGAATGCATTGTGACACCACAGAAGTTAAGAGAAGCAAGGATCCATTGTGACCCAATGGAGGCTAATAATCCCAGGATCCCATTTGACACCAGGGGGCGTAAAAGGGCCAGGGATGAATTGTGACAGCATGGGGCCCAATAGAAACAAGGAACCATTATGACACCATGGAGGCCAAGAATCAAATGATTCATTGTGACATCAAGTGGCCAAAAAGGGCATGGGATGCATTGTGACACCACAGAGGTTAAGAGAAGCAAGGAACCATTGTGACCCAATGCAGGCTAACAACCTAATGATCCCTTGTGACACCAATGGGCCTAAAAGGTGCAGGGATGAATTGTGAAAGCATGGGGCTCAAGTAAAACCTGGTACAATTATGCCACCATGGTGGCCAAGAATCAAATGATTCATTGTGACATCCAGTGGCCTAAAAGGGCATGGGATGCATTGTGACACCACAGAGTTTAAGAGAAGCAAGGAACCATTGTGACCCAATGCAGGCTAACAATCTAATGATCCCTTGTGACACCAATGGGCCTAAAAGGGCCAGGGATGAATTGTTACAGCACGGGGACCAATACATGCAAGGATCTATTATGCCACCATGGTGGCCAAGAATCACATAATTCATTGTGACATCAAGTGGCCTAAAAGGGCATGGGATGCATTGTGACAGCACAGGGGTTAAGAGAAGCAAGGAACCATTGTGACCCAATGCAGGCTAACAATCTAATGATCCCTTTTGACACCAATGGGCCTAAAAGGGGCAGGGATGTATTGTGACAGCATGGGGCCCAATTAAAACCTGGTACAATTACGCCACCGTGGAGGCCAAGAATCAAATGATTCATTGTGACATCAAGTGGCCTAAAAGGGCATGGGATGCATTGTGACAGCACAGGGGTTAAGAGAAGCAAGGAACCATTGTGACCCAATACAGGCTAACAATCTAAGAATCCCTTTTGACACCAGGGGGCGCAAAAGGACCACGGATGAACTCTGACAGCATGGGGACCTATAGAAGCAAGGAAACATTGTGACACCATGAAGGCAAAGAATCAAATGATTCATTGTGACATCAAGTGGCCTAAAAGGGCATGGGATGCATTGTGACAGCACAGGGGTTAAGAGAAGCAAGGAACCATTGTGACCCAATGCAGGCTAACAATCTAAGAATCCCTTTTGACACCGGGGGGGGAAAGGACCACGGATGAACTCTGACAGCATGGGGACCTATAGAAACAAGGAACCATTATGACACCATGAAGGCCAAGAATCAAATGGTTCATTGTAAGACCAAGTGGCCTAAAAGGGCTTGGAATGCATTGTGACACCACAGAGGTTAAGAGAAGCAAGGAACCATTGTGACCCAATGCAGGCTAACAATCTAATGATCCCTTGTGGCACCAGGGGGTACAAATAGGGCCAGGGATGGATTGTTACAGCACGGGGACCAATAGAAGCAAGGATCTATTATGCCACCGTGGAGACCAAGAATCAAATGATTCATTGTGACATCAAGTGGCCTAAAAGGGCATGGGATGCATTGTGACAGCACAGGGGTTAAGAGAAGCAAGGAACCATTGTGACCCAATGGAGGCTAATAATCCCAGGATCCCATTTCACACCAGGGGGCGTAAAAGGGCCAGGGATGAATTGTGACAGCATGGGGCCCAATAGAAACAAGGAACCATTATGACACCATGGAGACCAAGAATCAAATGATTCATTGTGACATCAAGTGGCCTAAAAGGGCATGGGATGCATTGTGACAGCACAGGGGTTAAGAGAAGCAAGGAACCATTGTGACCCAATGGAGGCTAATAATCCCAGGATCCCATTTCACACCAGGGGGCGTAAAAGGGCCAGGGATGAATTGTGACAGCATGGGGCCCAATAGAAACAAGGAACCATTATGACACCATGGAGGCCAAGAATCAAATGATTCATTGTGACATCAAGTGGCCAAAAAGGGCATGGGATGCATTGTGACACCACAGGGGTTAAGAGAAGCAAGGAACCATTGTAACCCAATGCAGGCTAACAATCTAATGATCCCTTGTGACACCAATGGGCCTAAAAGGTGCAGGGATGAATTGTGAAAGCATGGGGCCCAAGTAAAACCTGGTACAATTATGCCACCATGGTGGCCAAGAATCAAATGATTCATTGTGACATCCAGTGGCCTAAAAGGGCATGGGATGCATTGTGACACCACAGAGTTTAAGAGAAGCAAGGAACCATTGTGACCCAATGCAGGCTAACAATCTAATGATCCCTTGTGACACCAATGGGCCTAAAAGGGCCAGGGAGGAATTGTTACAGCACGGGGACCAATACATGCAAGGATCTATTATGCCACCATGGTGGCCAAGAATCACATAATTCATTGTGACATCAAGTGGCCTAAAAGGGCATGGGATGCATTGTGACAGCACAGGGGTTAAGAGAAGCAAGGAACCATTGTGACCCAATGGAGGCTAACAATCTAATGATCCCTTTTGACACCAATGGGCCTAAAAGAGGCAGGGATGTATTGTGACAGCATGGGGCACAATTAAAACCTGTTACAATTACGCCACCGTGGAGGCCAAGAATCAAATGATTCATTGTGACATCAAGTGGCCTAAAAGGGCATGGGATGCATTGTGACAGCACAGGGGTTAAGAGAAGCAAGGAACCATTGTGACCCAATACAGGCTAACAATCTAAGAATCCCTTTTGACACCAGGGGGCGCAAAAGGACCACGGATGAACTCTGACAGCATGGGGACCTATAGAAGCAAGGAACCATTATGACACCATGAAGGCCAAGAATCAAATGGTTCATTGTAAGACCAAGTGGCCTAAAAGGGCTTGGAATGCATTGTGACACCACAGAGGTTAAGAGAAGAAAGGAACCATTGTGACCCAATGCAGGCTAACAATCTAATGATCCCTTGTGGCACCAGGGGGTACAAATAGGGCCAGGGATGGATTGTTACAGCACGGGGACCAATAGAAGCAAGGATCTATTATGCCACCGTGGAGACCAAGAATCAAATGATTCAATGTGACATCAAGTGGCATAAAAGGGCATGGGATGCATTGTGACAGCACAGGGGTTAAGAGAAGCAAGGAACCATTGTGACCCAAAGGAGGCTAATAATCCCAGGATCCCATTTGACACCAGGGGGCGTAAAAGGGCCAGGGATGAATTGTGACAGCATGGGGCCCAATAGAAACAAGGAACCATTATGACACCATGGAGGCCAAGAATCAAATGATTCATTGTGACATCAAGTGGCCTAAAAGGGCATGGGATGCATTGTGACACCACAGAGGTTAAGAGAAGCAAGGAACCATTGTGACCCAATGCAGGATAACAATCTAATGATCCCTTGTGACACCAATGGGCCTAAAAGGGCCCTGGGAGGAATTGTTACAGCACGGGGACCAATAGAAGCAAGGATCTATTATGCCACCATGGAGGCCAAGAATCAAATAATTCATTGTGACATCATGTGGCCTAAAAGGGCATGGGATGCATTGTGACAGCACAGGGGTTAAGAGAAGCAAGGAACCATTGTGACCCAATGCAGGCTAACAATCTAATGATCCCATGTGACACCAATGGGCCTAAAAGGGGCAGGGATGAATTGTGAAAGCATGGGGCCCAAGTTAAACCTGGTACAATTATGCCACCATGGAGGCCAAGAATCAAATGATTCATTGTGACATCAAGTGGCCTAAAAGGGCATGGGATGCATTGTGACACCACAGGGGTTAAGAGAAGCAAGGAACCATTGTGACCCAATGCAGGCTAACAATCTAAGAATCCCTTTTGACACCAGGGGGCGCAAAAGGACAATGGATGAACTCTGACATCAAGGGGACCAATAGAAGCAAGGAAACATTATGACACCATGAAGGCCAAGAATCAAATGGTTCATTGTGACATCAAGTGGCCTAAAAGGGCTTGGAATGCATTGTGACACCACAGAGGTTAAGAGAAGCAAGGAACCATTGTGACCCAATGCAGGCTAACAATCTAATGATCACTTGTGGCACCAGGGGGGTATAAAAAGGGCCAGGGGTGGATTGTTACAGCACGGGGACCAATAGAAGCAAGGATCTATTATGCCACCGTGGAGGCCAAGAATCAAATGATTCATTGTGACATCAAGTGGCCTAAAAGGGCATGGGATGCATTGTGACAGCACAGGGGTTAAGAGAAGCAAGGAACCATTGTGACCCAATGGAGGCTAATAATCCCAGGATCCCATTTGACTACCAGGGGGCGTAAAAGGGCCAGGGATGAATTGTGACCGCATGGGGCCCAATAGAAACAAGGAACCATTATGACACCATGGAGGCCAAGAATCAAATGATTCATTGTGACATCAAGTGGCCTAAAAGGGCATGGGATGCATTGTGACAGCACAGGGGTTAAGAGAAGCAAGGAACCATTGTGACCCAATGCAGGCTAACAATCTAATGATCCCTTGTGACACCAATGGGCCTAAAAGGGCCAGGGAGGAATTGTTACAGCACGGGGACCAATACATGCAAGGATCTATTATGCCACCATGGTGGCCAAGAATCACATAATTCATTGTGACATCAAGTGGCCTAAAAGGGCATGGGATGCATTGTGACAGCACAGGGGTTAAGAGAAGCAAGGAACCATTGTGACCCAATGGAGGCTAACAATCTAATGATCCCTTTTGACACCAATGGGCCTAAAAGAGGCAGGGATGTATTGTGACAGCATGGGGCACAATTAAAACCTGGTACAATTACGCCACCGTGGAGGCCAAGAATCAAATGATTCATTGTGACATCAAGTGGCCTAAAAGGGCATGGGATGCATTGTGACAGCACAGGGGTTAAGAGAAGCAAGGAACCATTGTGACCCAATACAGGCTAACAATCTAGGAATCCCTTTTGACACCAGGGGGCGCAAAAGGACCACGGATGAACTCTGACAGCATGGGGACCTATAGAAGCAAGGAACCATTATGACACCATGAAGGCCAAGAATCAAATGGTTCATTGTAAGACCAAGTGGCCTAAAAGGGCTTGGAATGCATTGTGACACCACAGAGGTTAAGAGAAGAAAGGAACCATTGTGACCCAATGCAGGCTAACAATCTAATGATCCCTTGTGGCACCAGGGGGTACAAATAGGGCCAGGGATGGATTGTTACAGCACGGGGACCAATATAAGCAAGGATCTATTATGCCACCGTGGAGACCAAGAATCAAATGATTCAATGTGACATCAAGTGGCCTAAAAGGGCATGGGATGCATTGTGACAGCACAGGGGTTAAGAGAAGCAAGGAACCATTGTGACCCAAAGGAGGCTAATAATCCCAGGATCCCATTTGACACCAGGGGGCGTAAAAGGGCCAGGGATGAATTGTGACAGCATGGGGCCCAATAGAAACAAGGAACCATTATGACACCATGGAGGCCAAGAATCAAATGATTCATTGTGACATCAAGTGGCCTAAAAGGGCATGGGATGCATTGTGACACCACAGAGGTTAAGAGAAGCAAGGAACCATTGTGACCCAATGCAGGATAACAATCTAATGATCCCTTGTGACACCAATGGGCCTAAAAGGGCCCTGGGAGGAATTGTCACAGCACGGGGACCAATAGAAACAAGGATCTATTATGCCACCATGGAGGCAAAGAATCAAATAATTCATTGTGACATCATGTGGCCTAAAAGGGCATGGGATGCATTGTGACAGCACAGGGGTTAAGAGAAGCAAGGAACCATTGTGACCCAATGCAGGCTAACAATCTAATGATCCCATGTGACACCAATGGGCCTAAAAGGGGCAGGGATGAATTGTGAAAGCATGGGGCCCAAGTTAAACCTGGTACAATTATGCCACCATGGAGGCCAAGAATCAAATGATTCATTGTGACATCAAGTGGCCTAAAAGGGCATGGGATGCATTGTGACACCACAGGGGTTAAGAGAAGCAAGGAACCATTGTGACCCAATGCAGGCTAACAATCTAAGAATCCCTTTTGACACCAGGGGGCGCAAAAGGACAATGGATGAACTCTGACAGCATGGGGACCAATAGAAGCAAGGAAACATTATGACACCATGAAGGCCAAGAATCAAATGGTTCATTGTGACATCAAGTGGCCTAAAAGGGCTTGGAATGCATTGTGACACCACAGAGGTTAAGAGAAGCAAGGAACCATTGTGACCCAATGCAGGCTAACAATCTAATGATCACTTGTGGCACCAGGGGGGTATAAAAAGGGCTAGGGGTGGATTGTTACAGCACGGGGACCAATAGAAGCAAGGATCTATTATGCCACCGTGGAGGCCAAGAATCAAATGATTCATTGTGACATCAAGTGGCCTAAAAGGGCATGGGATGCATTGTGACAGCACAGGGGTTAAGAGAAGCAAGGAACCATTGTGACCCAATGGAGGCTAATAATCCCAGGATCCCATTTGACACCAGGGGGCGTAAAAGGGCCAGGGATGAATTGTGACAGCATGGGGCCCAATAGAAACAAGGAACCATTATGACACCATGGAGGCCAAGAATCAAATGATTCATTGTGACATCAAGTGGCCTAAAAGGGCATGGGATGCATTGTGACACCACAGAGGTTAAGAGAAGCAAGGAACCATTGTGACCCAATGCAGGATAACAATCTAATGATCCCTTGTGACACCAATGGGCCTAAAAGGGCCCTGGGAGGAATTGTCACAGCACGGGGACCAATAGAAACAAGGATCTATTATGCCACCATGGAGGCAAAGAATCAAATAATTCATTGTGACATCATGTGGCCTAAAAGGGCATGGGATGCATTGTGACAGCACAGGGGTTAAGAGAAGCAAGGAACCATTGTGACCCAATGCAGGCTAACAATCTAATGATCCCATGTGACACCAATGGGCCTAAAAGGGGCAGGGATGAATTGTGAAAGCATGGGGCCCAAGTTAAACCTGGTACAATTATGCCACCATGGAGGCCAAGAATCAAATGATTCATTGTGACATCAAGTGGCCTAAAAGGGCATGGGATGCATTGTGACACCACAGGGGTTAAGAGAAGCAAGGAACCATTGTGACCCAATGCAGGCTAACAATCTAAGAATCCCTTTTGACACCAGGGGGCGCAAAAGGACAATGGATGAACTCTGACAGCATGGGGACCAATAGAAGCAAGGAAACATTATGACACCATGAAGGCCAAGAATCAAATGGTTCATTGTGACATCAAGTGGCCTAAAAGGGCTTGGAATGCATTGTGACACCACAGAGGTTAAGAGAAGCAAGGAACCATTGTGACCCAATGCAGGCTAACAATCTAATGATCACTTGTGGCACCAGGGGGGTATAAAAAGGGCCAGGGGTGGATTGTTACAGCACGGGGACCAATAGAAGCAAGGATCTATTATGCCACCGTGGAGGCCAAGAATCAAATGATTCATTGTGACATCAAGTGGCCTAAAAGGGCATGGGATGCATTGTGACAGCACAGGGGTTAAGAGAAGCAAGGAACCATTGTGACCCAATGGAGGCTAATAATCCCAGGATCCCATTTGACTACCAGGGGGCGTAAAAGGGCCAGGGATGAATTGTGACCGCATGGGGCCCAATAGAAACAAGGAACCATTATGACACCATGGAGGCCAAGAATCAAATGATTCATTGTGACATCAAGTGGCCTAAAAGGGCATGGGATGCATTGTGACAGCACAGGGGTTAAGAGAAGCAAGGAACCATTGTGACCCAATGGAGCCTAACAATCTAAGAATCCCTTTCGACACCAATGGGCCTAAAAGGGGCAGGGAGAATTGTGAAAGCATGGGGCCCAATTAAATCCTGGTACAATTACGCCACCATGGAGGCCAAGAATCAAATGGTTCATTGTGACATCAAGTGGCCTAAAAGGGCATGGGATGCATTGTGACACCACAGGGGTTAAGAGAAGCAAGGAACCATTGTGACCCAATGCAGGCTAACAATCTAAGAATCCCTTTTGACACCAGGGGGCGCAAAAGGACCACGGATGAACTCTGACATCATGGAGACCTATAGAAGCAAGGAACCATTATGACACCATGAAGGCCAAGAATCAAATGGTTCATTGTAAGACCAAGTGGCCTAAAAGGGCTTGGAATGCATTGTGACACCACAGAGGTTAAGAGAAGCAAGGAACAATTGTGACCCAATGCAGGCTAACAATCTAATGATCCCTTGTGGCACCAGGGGTTACAAATAAGGCCAGGGATGGATTGTTACAGCACGGGGACCAATAGAAACAAGGATCTATTATGCCACCATGGAGGCCAAGAATCAAATGATTCATTGTGACATCAAGTGGCCTAAAAGGGCATGGGATGCATTGTGACAGCACAGGGGTTAAGAGAAGCAAGGAACCATTGTGACCCAATGGAGGCTAATAATCCCAGGATCCCATTTGACACCAGGGGGCGTAAAAGGGCCAGGGATGAATTGTGACAGCATGGGGCCCAATAGAAACAAGGAACCATTATGACACCATGGAGGCCAAGAATCAAATGATTCATTGTGACATCAAGTGGCCTAAAAGGGCATGGGATGCATTGTGACACCACAGAGGTTAAGAGAAGCAAGGAACCATTGTGACCCAATACAGGCTAACAATCTAATGATCCCTTGTGACACCAATGGGCCTAAAAGGGCCCTGGGAGGAATTGTTACAGCACGGGGACCAATAGAAGCAAGGATCTATTATGCCACCATGGAGGCCAAGAATCAAATGATTCATTGTGACATCATGTGGCCTAAAAGGGCATGGGATGCATTGTGACAGCACAGGGGTTAAGAGAAGCAAGGAACCATTGTGACCCAATGCAGGCTAACAATCTAATGATCCCTTGCGACACCAATGGGCCTAAAAGGGGCAGGGATGAATTGTGAAAGCATGGGGCCCAAGTAAAACCTGGTACAATTATGCCACCATGGAGGCCAAGAATCAAATGATTCATTGTGACATCAAGTGGCCTAAAAGGGCATGGGATGCATTGTGACACCACAGGGGTTAAGAGAAGCAAGGAACCATTGTGACCCAATGCAGGCTAACAATCTAAGAATCCCTTTTGACACCAGGGGGCGCAAAAGGACAATGGATGAACTCTGACAGCATGGGGACCAATAGAAGCAAGGAAACATTATGACACCATGAAGGCCAAGAATCAAATGGTTCATTGTGACATCAAGTGGCCTAAAAGGGCTTGGAATGCATTGTGACACCACAGAGGTTAAGAGAAGCAAGGAACCATTGTGACCCAATGCAGGCTAACAATCTAATGATCACTTGTGGCACCAGGGGGGTATAAAAAGGGCCAGGGGTGGATTGTTACAGCACGGGGACCAATAGAAGCAAGGATCTATTATGCCACCGTGGAGGCCAAGAATCAAATGATTCATTGTGACATCAAGTGGCCTAAAAGGGCATGGGATGCATTGTGACAGCACAGGGGTTAAGAGAAGCAAGGAACCATTGTGACCCAATGGAGGCTAATAATCCCAGGATCCCATTTGACTACCAGGGGGCGTAAAAGGGCCAGGGATGAATTGTGACCGCATGGGGCCCAATAGAAACAAGGAACCATTATGACACCATGGAGGCCAAGAATCAAATGATTCATTGTGACATCAAGTGGCCTAAAAGGGCATGGGATGCATTGTGACAGCACAGGGGTTAAGAGAAGCAAGGAACCATTGTGACCCAATGGAGCCTAACAATCTAAGAATCCCTTTCGACACCAATGGGCCTAAAAGGGGCAGGGAGAATTGTGAAAGCATGGGGCCCAATTAAATCCTGGTACAATTACGCCACCATGGAGGCCAAGAATCAAATGGTTCATTGTGACATCAAGTGGCCTAAAAGGGCATGGGATGCATTGTGACACCACAGGGGTTAAGAGAAGCAAGGAACCATTGTGACCCAATGCAGGCTAACAATCTAAGAATCCCTTTTGACACCAGGGGGCGCAAAAGGACCACGGATGAACTCTGACATCATGGAGACCTATAGAAGCAAGGAACCATTATGACACCATGAAGGCCAAGAATCAAATGGTTCATTGTAAGACCAAGTGGCCTAAAAGGGCTTGGAATGCATTGTGACACCACAGAGGTTAAGAGAAGCAAGGAACAATTGTGACCCAATGCAGGCTAACAATCTAATGATCCCTTGTGGCACCAGGGGTTACAAATAAGGCCAGGGATGGATTGTTACAGCACGGGGACCAATAGAAACAAGGATCTATTATGCCACCATGGAGGCCAAGAATCAAATGATTCATTGTGACATCAAGTGGCCTAAAAGGGCATGGGATGCATTGTGACAGCACAGGGGTTAAGAGAAGCAAGGAACCATTGTGACCCAATGGAGGCTAATAATCCCAGGATCCCATTTGACACCAGGGGGCGTAAAAGGGCCAGGGATGAATTGTGACAGCATGGGGCCCAATAGAAACAAGGAACCATTATGACACCATGGAGGCCAAGAATCAAATGATTCATTGTGACATCAAGTGGCCTAAAAGGGCATGGGATGCATTGTGACACCACAGAGGTTAAGAGAAGCAAGGAACCATTGTGACCCAATGCAGGCTAACAATCTAATGATCCCTTGTGACACCAATGGGCCTAAAAGGGCCCTGGGAGGAATTGTTACAGCACGGGGACCAATAGAAGCAAGGATCTATTATGCCACCATGGAGGCCAAGAATCAAATGATTCATTGTGACATCATGTGGCCTAAAAGGGCATGGGATGCATTGTGACAGCACAGGGGTTAAGAGAAGCAAGGAACCATTGTGACCCAATGCAGGCTAACAATCTAATGATCCCTTGCGACACCAATGGGCCTAAAAGGGGCAGGGATGAATTGTGAAAGCATGGGGCCCAAGTAAAACCTGGTACAATTATGCCACCATGGAGGCCAAGAATCAAATGATTCATTGTGACATCAAGTGGCCTAAAAGGGCATGGGATGCATTGTGACACCACAGGGGTTAAGAGAAGCAAGGAACCATTGTGACCCAATGCAGGCTAACAATCTAAGAATCCCTTTTGACACCAGGGGGCGCAAAAGGACCACGGATGGACTCTGACAGCATGGGGACCTATGGAAGCAAGGAACCATTATGACACCATGAAGGCCAAGAATCAAATGGTTCATTGTAAGACCAAGTGGCCTAAAATAGCTTGGAATGCATTGTGACACCACAGAGGTTAAGAGAAGAAAGGAACCATTGTGACCCAATGCAGGCTAACCATCTAATGATCCCTTGTGGCACCAGGGGGTATAAAAAGGGCCAGGGATGGATTGTTACAGCACGGGGACCAATAGAAGCAAGGATCTATTATGCCACCATGGAGGCCAAGAATCAAATGATTCATTGTGACATCAAGTGGCCTAAAAGGGCATGGGATGCATTGTGACACCACAGGGGTTAAGAGAAGCAAGGATCCATTGAGACCCAATGGAGGCTAATAATCCCAGGATCCCATTTGACACCAGGGGGCGTAAAAGGGCCAGGGACGAATTGTGACAGCATGGGGCCCAATAGAAACAAGGAACCATTATGACACCATGGAGGCCAAGAATCAAAAGATTCATTGTGACATCAAGTGGCCTAAAAGGGCATGGGATGCATTGTGACAGCACAGGGGTTAAGAGAAGCAAGGAACCATTGTGACCCAATGGAGGCTAACAATCTAATGATCCCTTTTGACACCAATGGGCCTAAAAGGGGCAGGGATGTATTGTGAAAGCATGGGGCCCAAGTAAAACCTGGTACAATTATGCCACCATGGAGGCCAAGAATCAAATGATTCATTGTGACATCAAGTGGCCTAAAAGGGCATGGGATGCATTGTGACACCACAGGGGTTAAGAGAAGCAAGGAACCATTGTGACCCAATGCAGGCTAACAATCTAAGGATCCCTTATGACTCCAGGGGGCGCAAAAGGACCACGGATCGACTCTGACAGCATGGGGACCTATAGAAGCAAGGAACCATTATGACACCATGAAGGCCAAGAATCAAATGATTCATTGTGACTTCAAGTGGCCTAAAAGGGCTTGGAATGCATTGTGACACCACAGAGGTTAAGAGAAGCAAGGAACCATTGTGACCCAATGCAGGCTAGCAATCTAATGATCCCTTGTGGCACCAGGGGGTATAAAAAGGGCCAGGGATGGATTGTTACAGCACGGGGACCAATAGAAGCAAGGATCTATTATGCCACCATGGAGGCCAAGAATCAAATGATTCATTGTGACATCAAGTGGCCTAAAACGGCATGGGATGCATTGTGACAGCACAGGGGTTAAGAGAAGCAAGGATCCATTGTGACCCAATGGAGGCTAACAATCCCAGGATCCCATTTGACACCAGGGGGCGTAAAAGGGCCAGGGATGAATTGTGACAGCATGGGGCCCAATAGAAACAAGGAACCATTATGACACCATGGGGGCCAAGAATCAAAAGATTCATTGTGACATCAAGTGGCCTAAAAGGGCATGGGATGCATTGTGACAGCACAGGGGTTAAGAGAAGCAAGGAACCATTGTGACCCAATGGAGGCTAACAATCTAATGATCCCTTGTGACACCAATGGGCCTAAAAGGGCCAGGGATGAATTGTTACAGCACGGGGACCAATAGAAGCAAGGACCTATTATGCCACCATGGAGGCCAAGAATCAAATGATTCATTGAGAAATCAAGTGGCCTAAAAGGGCATGGGATGCATTGTGACACCACAGAGGTTAAGAGAAGCAAGGAACCATTGTGACCCTATGCAGGCTAGCAATCTAATGATCCCTTGTGGCACCAGGGGGTATAAAAAGGGCCAGGGATGGATTGTTACTGCACGGGGACCATTAGAAGCAAGGATCTATTATGCCACCGTGGAGGCCAAGAATCAAATGATTCATTGTGACATCAAGTGGCCTAAAAGGGCATGGGATGCATTGTGACAGCACAGGGGTTAAGAGAAGCAAGGAACCATTGTGACCCAATGCAGGCTAACAATCTAAGGATCCCTTTTGACTCCAGGGGGCGCAAAAGGACCACGGATCGACTCTGACAGCATGGGGACCTATAGAAGCAAGGAACCATTATGACACCATGAAGGCCAAGAATCAAATGATTCATTGTGACTTCAAGTGGCCTAAAAGGGCTTGGAATGCATTGTGACACCACAGAGGTTAAGAGAAGCAAGGAACCATTGTGACCCAATGGAGGCTAATAATCCCAGGTTCCCATTTGACACCAGGGGGCGTAAAAGGGCCAGGGATGAATTGTGACAGCATGGGGCCCAATAGAAACAAGGAACGATTATGACACCATGGAAGCCAAGAATCAAATGATTCATTGTGACATCAAGTGGCCTAAAAGGGCATGGGATGCATTATGACACCACAGGGGTTAAGAGAAGCAAGGAACCATTGTGACCCAATGCAGGCTAACAATCTGATGATCCCTTGTGGCACCAGGGGTTACAAATAAGGCCAGGGATGGATTGTTACAGCACGGGGACCAATAGAAGCAAGGATCTATTATGCCACCGTGGAGGCCAAGAATCAAATGATTCATTGTGACATCAAGTGGCCTAAAAGGGCATGGGATGCATTGTGACAGCACAGGGGTTAAGAGAAGCAAGGAACCATTGTGACCCAATGGAGGCTAATAATCCCAGGATACCATTTGACTACCAGGGGGCGTAAAAGGGCCAGGGATGAATTGTGACAGCATGGGGCCCAATAGAAACAAGGAACCATTATGACACCATGGAGGCCAAGAATCAAAAGATTCATTGTGGCATCAAGTGGCCTAAAAGGGCATGGGATGCATTGTGCCACCACAGGGGTTAAGAGAAGCAAGGAACCATTGTGACCCAATGCAGGCTAACAATCTAATGATCCCTTGTGACACCAATGGGCCTAAAAGGGGCAGGGATGAATTGTGAAAGCATGGGGCCCAAGTAAAACCTGGTACAATTATGCCACCATGGAGGCCAAGAATCAAATGATTCATTGTGACATCAAGTGGCCTAAAAGGGCATGGGATGCATTGTGACACCACAGGGGCTAAGAGAAGCAAGGAACCATTGTGACCCAATGTATGCTAACAATCTAAGAATCCCTTTTGACACCAGGGGGCGCAAAAGGACCACGGATGAACCTTGACAGCATGGGAACCTATAGAAGCAAGGAACCATTATGACACCATGAAGGCCAAGAATCAAATGATTCATTGTGACATCAAGTGGCCTAAAAGGGCTTGGAATGCATTGTGACACCACAGAGGTTAAGAGAAGCAAGGAACCATTGTGACCCAATGCAGGCTAACAATCTAATGATCCCTTGTGGCACCAGGGGGTATAAAAAGGGCCAGGGATGGATTGTTACAGCACGGGGACCAATAGAAGCAAGGATCTATTATGCCACCGTGGAGGCCAAGAATCAAATGATTCATTGTGACATCAAGTGGCCTAAAAGGGCATGGGATGCATTGTGACACCACAGGGGCTAAGAGAAGCAAGGAACCATTGTGACCCAATGTATGCTAACAATCTAAGAATCCCTTTTGACACCAGGGGGCGCAAGAGGACCACGGATGAACCTTGACAGCATGGGGACCTATAGAAGCAAGGAAACATTGTGACACCATGAAGGCCAAGAATCAAATGATTCATTGTGACATCAAGTGGCCTAAAAGGGCTTGGAATGCATTGTGACACCACAGAGGTTAAGAGAAGCAAGGAACCATTGTGACCCAATGCAGGCTAACCATCTAATGATCCCTTGTGGCACCAGGGGGTATAAAAAGGGCCAGGGATGGATTGTTACAGCACGGGGACCAATAGAAGCAAGGATCTATTATGCCACCGTGGAGGCCAAGAATCAAATGATTCATTGTGACATCAAGTGGCCTAAAAGGGCATGGGATGCATTGTGACAGCACAGGGGTTAAGAGAAGCAAGGATCCATTGTGACCCAATGCAGGCTAATAATCCCAGGATCCCATTTGACACCAGGGGACGTAAAAGGGCCAGGGATGAATTGTGACAGCATGGGGCCCAATAGAAACAAGGAACCATTATGACACCATGGAGGCCAAGAATCAAATGATTCATTGTGACATCAAGTGGCCTAAAAGGG
This sequence comes from Cinclus cinclus, assembly GCF_963662255.1. Classification (NCBI taxonomy): domain Eukaryota; kingdom Metazoa; phylum Chordata; class Aves; order Passeriformes; family Cinclidae; genus Cinclus; species Cinclus cinclus. Next base: position 408,727 of record NC_085051.1, on the reverse strand, counting down.
CATGGGATGCATTGTGACAGCACAGGGGTTAAGAGAAGCAAGGAACCATTGTGACCCAATGCAGGCTAACAATCTAATGATCCCTTGTGACACCAATGGGCCTAAAAGTGGCAGGGATGTATTGTGAAAGCATGGGGCCCAATTAAAACCTGGTACAATTACGCCACCATGGAGGCCAAGAATCAAATGATTCATTGTGACATCAAGTGGCCTAAAAGGGCATGGGATGCATTGTGACACCACAGGGGTTAAGAGAAGCAAGGAACCATTGTGACCCAATGCAGGCTAACAATCTAAGAATCCCTTTTGACACCGGGGGGCGCAAAAGGACCACGGATGGACTATGACATCAAGGGGACCAATAGAAGCAAGGAAACATTATGACACCATGAAGGCCACGAATCAAATGGTTCATTGTGACATCAAGTGGCCTAAAAGGGCTTGGAATGCATTGTGACACCACAGAGGTTAAGAGAAGCAAGGAACCATTGTGACCCAATGCAGGCTAACAATCTAATGATCACTTGTGGAACCAGGGGGCTATAAAAAGGGCCAGGGGTGGATTGTTACAGCACGGGGACCAATAGAAGCATGGATCTATTATGCCACCGTGGAGGCCAAGAATCAAATGATTCATTGTGACATCAAGTGGCCTAAAAGGGCATGGGATGCATTGTGACAGCACAGGGGTTAAGAGAAGCAAGGAACCATTGTGACCCAATGGAGACTAATAATCCCAGGATCCCATTTGACTACCAGGGGGCGTAAAAGGGCCAGAGATGAATTGTGACAGCATGGGGCCCAATAGAAACAAGGAACCATTATGACACCATGGAGGCCAAGAATCAAATGATTCATTGTGACATCAAGTGGCCTAAAAGGGCATGGGATGCATTGTGACCGCACAGGGGTTAAGAGAAGCAAGGAACCATTGTGACCCAATGGAGGCTAACAATCTAATGATCCCTTGTGACACCAATGGGCCTAAAAGGGGCAGGGATGAATTGTGCAAGCATGGGGCCCAATTAAATCCTGGTACAATTACGCCACCATGGAGGCCAAGAATCAAATGGTTCATTGTGACATCAAGTGGCCTAAAAGGGCATGGGATGCATTGTGACAGCACAGGGGTTAAGAGAAGCAAGGAACCATTGTGACCCAATGCAGGCTAACAATCTAATGATCCCTTGCGACACCAATGGGCCTAAAAGGGGCAGGGATGAATTGTGAAAGCATGGGGACCAAGTAAATCCTGGTACAATTATGCCACCATGGAGGCCAAGAATCAAATGATTCATTGTGACATCAAGTGGCCTAAAAGGGCATGGGATGCATTGTGACAGCACAGGGGTTAAGAGAAGCAAGGAACCATTGTGACCCAATGCAGGCTAACAATCTAAGAATCCCTTTTGAAACCAGGGGGCGCAAAAGGACCACGGATGAACTCTGACATCAAGGGGACCTATAGAAGCAAGGAAACATTATGACACCATGAAGGCCAAGAATCAAATGGTTCATTGTGACATCAAGTGGCCTAAAATAGCTTGGAATGCATTGTGACACCACAGAGGTTAAGAGAAGCAAGGAACCATTGTGACCCAATGCAGGCTAACCATCTAATGATCCCTTGTGGCACCAGGGGGTATAAAAAGGGCCAGGGATGGATTGTTACAGCACGGGGACCAGTAGAAGCAAGGATCTATTATGCCACCATGGAGGCCAAGAATCAAATGATTCATTGTGACATCAAGTGGCCTAAAAGGGCATGGGATGCATTGTGACACCACAGAGGTTAAGAGAAGCAAGGAACCATTGTGACCCAATGGAGGCTAATAATCCCAGGATCCCATTTGACTACCAGGGGGCGTAAAAGGGCCAGGGATGAATTGTGACAGCATGGGGCCCAATAGAAACAAGGAACCATTATGACACCATGGAGGCCAAGAATCAAAAGATTCATTGTGACATCAAGTGGCCTAAAAGGGCATGGGATGCATTGTGCCACCACAGAGGTTAAGAGAAGCAAGGAACCATTGTGACCCAATGCAGGCTAACAATCTAATGATCCCTTGTGACACCAATGGGCCTAAAAGGGGCAGGGATGTATTGTGAAAGCATGGGGCCCAAGTAAAACCTGGTACAATTATGCCACCATGGAGGCCAAGAATCAAATGATTCATTGTGACATCAAGTGGCCTAAAAGGGCATGGGATGCATTGTGACACCACAGGGGCTAAGAGAAGCAAGGAACCATTGTGACCCAATGTATGCTAACAATCTAAGAATCCCTTTTGACACCAGGGGGCGCAAAAGGACCACGGATTAACCTTGACAGCATGGGAACCTATAGAAGCAAGGAACCATTATGACACCATGAAGGCCAAGAATCAAATGGTTCATTGTAAGACCAAGTGGCCTAAAAGGGCTTGGAATGCATTGTGACACCACAGAGGTTAAGAGAAGCAAGGAACCATTGTGACCCAATGCAGGCTAACAATCTAATCATCCCTTGTGACACCAATGGGCCTAAAAGGGCCCTGGGAGGAATTGTTACAGCACGGGGACCAATAGAAGCAAGGATCTATTATGCCACCATGGAGGCCAAGAATCAAATAATTCATTGTGACATCAAGTGGCCTAAAAGGGCATGGGATGCATTGTGACAGCACAGGGGTTAAGAGAAGCAAGGAACCATTGTGACCCAATGCAGGCTAACAATCTAATGATCCCTTGCGACACCAATGGGCCTAAACGGGGCAGGGATGAATTGTGAAAGCATGGGGCCCATGTTAAACCTGGTACAATTATGCCACGATGGAGGCCAAGAATCAAATGATTCATTGTGACATCAAGTGGCCTAAAAGGGCATGGGATGCATTGTGACACCACAGGGGTTAAGAGAAGCAAGGAACCATTGTGACCCAATGCAGGCTAACAATCTAAGAATCCCTTTTGACACCAGGGGGCGCAAAAGGACCACGGATGAACTATGACATCAAGGGGACCAATAGAAGCAAGGAAACATTATGACACCATGAAGGCCAAGAATCAAATGGTTCATTGCGACATCAAGTGGCCTAAAAGGGCTTGGAATGCATTGTGACACCACAGAGGTTAAGAGAAGCAAGGAACCATTGTGACCCAATGCAGGCTAACAATCTAATGATCACTTGTGGCACCAGGGGGGTATAAAAAGGGCCAGGGGTGGATTGTTACAGCACGGGGACCAATAGAAGCAAGGATCTATTATGCCACCGTGGAGGCCAAGAATCAAATGATTCATTGTGACATCAAGTGGCCTAAAAGGGCATGGGATGCATTGTGACAGCACAGGGGTTAAGAGAAGCAAGGAACCATAGTGACCCAATGGAGACTAATAATCCCAGGATCCCATTTGACTACCAGGGGGCGTAAAAGGGCCAGAGATGAATTGTGACAGCATGGGGCCCAATAGAAACAAGGAACCATTATGACACCATGGAGGCCAAGAATCAAATGATTCATTGTGACATCAAGTGGCCTAAAAGGGCATGGGATGCATTGTGACCGCACAGGGGTTAAGAGAAGCAAGGAACCATTGTGACCCAATGGAGGCTAACAATCTAAGAATCCCTTTTGACACCAATGGGCCTAAAAGGGGCAGGGATGAATTGTGCAAGCATGGGGCCCAATTAAATCCTGGTACAATTACGCCACCATGGAGGCCAAGAATCAAATGGTTCATTGTGGCATCAAGTGGCCTAAAAGGGCATGGGATGCATTGTGACAGCACAGGGGTTAAGAGAAGCAAGGAACCATTGTGACCCAATGGAGGCTAACAATCTAATGATTCCTTTTGACACCAATGGGCCTAAAAGGGGCAGGGATGTATTGTGAAAGCATGGGGCCCAAGTAAAACCTGGTACAATTACGCCACCATGGAGGCCAAGAATCAAATGATTCATTGTGACATCAAGTGGCCTATAAGGGCATGGGATGCATTGTGACACCACAGGGGTTAAGAGAAGCAAGGAACCATTGTGACCCAATACAGGCTAACAATCTAAGAATCCCTTTTGACACCGGGGGCGCAAATGGACCACGGATGAACTCTGAGAGCATGGGGACCTATAGAAGCAAGGAACCATTATGACACCATGAAGGCCAAGAATCAAATGGTTCATTGTAAGACCAAGTGGCCTAAAAGGGCTTGGAATGCATTGTGACACCACAGAGCTTAAGAGAAGAAAGGAACCATTGTGACCCAATGCAGGCTAACAATCTAATGATCCCTTGTGGCACCAGGGGTTACAAATAGGGCCAGGGATGGATTGTTACAGCACGGGGACCAATAGAAACAAGGATTTTTATGCCACCGTGGAGGCCAAGAATCAAATGATTCATTGTGACATCAAGTGTCCTAAAAGGGCATGGGATGCATTGTGACAGCACAGGGGTTAAGAGAAGCAAGGAACCATTGTGACCCAATGGAGGCTAATAATCCCAGGATCCCATTTCACACCAGGGGGCGTAAAAGGGCCAGGGATGAATTGTGACAGCATGGGGCCCAATAGAAACCAGGAACCATTATGACACCATGGAGGCCAAGAATCAAATGATTCATTGTGACATCAAGTGGCCTAAAAGGGCATGGGATGCATTGTGACACCACAGAGGTTAAGAGAAGCAAGGAACCATTGTGACCCAATGCAGGCTAACAATCTAATGATCCCTTGTGACACCAATGGGCCTAAAAGGGCCCTGGGAGGAATTGTTACAGCACGGGGACCAATAGAAGCAAGGATCTATTATGCCACCATGGAGGCCAAGAATCAAATGATTCATTGTGACATCAAGTGGCCTAAAAGGGCATGGGATGCATTGTGACACCACAGAGGTTAAGAGAAGCAAGGAACCATTGTGACCCAATGCAGGCTAACAATCTAATGATCCCTTGCGACACCAATGGGCCTAAAAGGGGCAGGGATGAATTGTGAAAGCATGGGGCCCAAGTAAAACCTGGTACAATTACGCCACCATGGAGGCCAAGAATCAAATGATTCATTGTGACATCAAGTGGCCTAAAAGGGCATGGGATGCATTGTGACACCACAGGGGTTAAGAGAAGCAAGGAACCATTGTGACCCAATGCAGGCTAACAATCTAAGAATCCCTTTTGACACCAGGGGGCGCAAAAGGACCACGGATGGACTCTGACAGCATGGGGACCTATGGAAGCAAGGAACCATTATGACACCATGAAGGCCAAGAATCAAATGGTTCATTCTAAGACCAAGTGGCCTAAAAGGGCCTGGAATGCATTGTGACACCACAGAGGTTAAGAGAAGCAAGGAACCATTGTGACCCAATGCAGGCTAACCATCTAATGATCCCTTGTGACACCAATGGGCCTAAAAGGGCCAGGGATGAATTGTTACAGCACGGGGACCAATAGAAGCAAGGATCTATTATGCCACCGTGGAGGCCAAGAATCAAATGATTCATTGAGACATCAAGTGGCCTAAAAGGGCATGGGATGCATTGTGACACCACAGAGGTTAAGAGAAGCAAGGAACCATTGTGACCCAATGCAGGCTAGCAATCTAATGATCCCTTGTGGCACCAGGGGGTATAAAAAGGGCCAGGAATGGATTGTTACTGCACGGGGACCAATAGAAGCAAGGATCTATTATGCCACCGTGGAGGCCAAGAATCAAATGATTCATTGTGACATCAAGTGGCCTAAAAGGGCATGGGATGCATTGTGACAGCACAGGGGTTAAGAGAAGCAAGGATCCATTGTGACCCAATGGAGGCTAATAATCCCAGGTTCCCATTTGACACCAGGGGGCGTAAAAGGGCCAGGGATGAATTGTGACAGCATGGGGCCCAATAGAAACAAGGAACCATTATGACACCATGGAAGCCAAGAATCAAATGATTCATTGTGACATCAAGTGGCCTAAAAGGGCATGGGATGCATTATGACACCACTGAGGTTAAGAGAAGCAAGGAACCATTGTGACCCAATGCAGGCTAACAATCTAATGATCCCTTGTGGCACCAGGGGGGTATAAAAAGGGCCAGGGATGGATTGTTACAGCACGGGGACCAATAGAAGCAAGGATCTATTATGCCACCGTGGAGGCCAAGACTCAAATGATTCATTGTGACATCAAGTGGCCTAAAAGGGCATGGGATGCATTGTGACAGCACAGGGGTTAAGAGAAGCAAGGAACCATTGTGACCCAATGGAGTCTAATAATCCCAGGATCCCATTTGACTACCAGGGGGCGTAAAAGGGCCAGGGATGAATTGTGACAGCATGGGGCCCAATAGAAACAAGGAACCATTATGACACCATGGAGGCCAAGAATCAAAAGATTCATTGTGACATCAAGTGGCCTAAAAGGGCATGGGATGCATTGTGACACCACAGGGGTTAAGAGAAGCAAGGAACCATTGTGACCCAATGCAGGCTAACAATCTAATGATCCCTTGTGACACCAATGGGCCTAAAAGGGGCAGGGATGAATTGTGAAAGCATGGGGCCCAAGTAAAACCTGGTACAATTATGCCACCATGGAGGCCAAGAATCAAATGATTCATTGTGACATCAAGTGGCCTAAAAGGGCATGGGATGCATTGTGACACCACAGGGGCTAAGAGAAGCAAGGAACCATTGTGACCCAATGTATGCTAACAATCTAAGAATCCCTTTTGACACCAGGGGGCGCAAAAGGACCACGGATGAACCTTGACAGCATGGGAACCTATAGAAGCAAGGAACCATTATGACACCATGAAGGCCAAGAATCAAATGATTCATTGTGACATCAAGTGGCCTAAAAGGGCTTGGAATGCATTGTGACACCACAGAGGTTAAGAGAAGCAAGGAACCATTGTGACCCAATGCAGGCTAACAATCTAATGATCCCTTGTGGCACCAGGGGGTATAAAAAGGGCCAGGGATGGATTGTTACAGCACGGGGACCAATAGAAGCAAGGATCTATTATGCCACCGTGGAGGCCAAGAATCAAAGGATTCATTGTGACATCAAGTGGCCTAAAAGGGCATGGGATGCATTGTGACACCACAGGGGCTAAGAGAAGCAAGGAACCATTGTGACCCAATGTATGCTAACAATCTAAGAATCCCTTTTGACACCAGGGGGCGCAAAAGGACCACGGATGAACCTTGACAGCATGGGGACCTATAGAAGCAAGGAAACATTGTGACACCATGAAGGCCAAGAATCAAATGATTCATTGTGACATCAAGTGGCCTAAAAGGGCTTGGAATGCATTGTGACACCACAGAGGTTAAGAGAAGCAAGGAACCATTGTGACCCAATGCAGGCTAACCATCTAATGATCCCTTGTGGCACCAGGGGGTATAAAAAGGGCCAGGGATGGATTGTTACAGCACGGGGACCAATAGAAGCAAGGATCTATTATGCCACCGTGGAGGCCAAGAATCAAATGATTCATTGTGACATCAAGTGGCCTAAAAGGGCATGGGATGCATTGTGACAGCACAGGGGTTAAGAGAAGCAAGGATCCATTGTGACCCAATGCAGGCTAATAATCCCAGGATCCCATTTGACACCAGGGGACGTAAAAGGGCCAGGGATGAATTGTGACAGCATGGGGCCCAATAGAAACAAGGAACCATTATGCCACCATGGAGGCCAAGAATCAAATGATTCATTGTGACATCAAGTGGCCTAAAAGGGCATGGGATGCATTGTGACACCACAGGGGTTAAGAGAAGCAAGGAACCATTGTGACCCAATGCAGGCTAACAATCTAATGATCCCTTGTGACACCAATGGGCCTAAAAGTGGCAGGGATGTATTGTGAAAGCATGGGGCCCAATTAAAACCTGGTACAATTACGCCACCATGGAGGCCAAGAATCAAATGATTCATTGTGACATCAAGTGGCCTAAAAGGGCATGGGATGCATTGTGACACCACAGGGGTTAAGAGAAGCAAGGAACCATTGTGACCCAATGCAGGCTAACAATCTAAGAATCCCTTTTGAAACCAGGGGGCGCAAAAGGACCACGGATGAACTCTGACATCAAGGGGACCAATAGAAGCAAGGAAACATTATGACACCATGAAGGCCAAGAATCAAATGGTTCATTGTGACATCAAGTGGCCTAAAATAGCTTGGAATGCATTGTGACACCACAGAGGTTAAGAGAAGCAAGGAACCATTGTGACCCAATGCAGGCTAACCATCTAATGATCCCTTGTGGCACCAGGGGGTATAAAAAGGGCCAGGGATGGATTGTTACAGCACGGGGACCAATAGAAGCAAGGATCTATTATGCCACCGTGGAGGCCAAGAATCAAATGATTCATTGTGACATCAAGTGGCCTAAAAGGGGATGGGATGCATTGTGACACCACAGGGGTTAAGAGAAGCAAGGAACCATTGTGACCCAATGCAGGCTAACAATCTAATGATCCCTTGTGACACCAATGGGCCTAAAAGTGGCAGGGATGTATTGTGAAAGCATGGGGCCCAATTAAAACCTGGTACAATTACGCCACCATGGAGGCCAAGAATCAAATGATTCATTGTGACATCAAGTGGCCTAAAAGGGCATGGGATGCATTGTGACAGCACAGGGGTTAAGAGAAGCAAGGAACCATTGTGACCCAATGCAGGCTAACAATCTAAGAATCCCTTTTGAAACCAGGGGGCGCAAAAGGACCACGGATGAACTCTGACATCAAGGGGACCAATAGAAGCAAGGAAACATTATGACACCATGAAGGCCAAGAATCAAATGGTTCATTGTGACATCAAGTGGCCTAAAATAGCTTGGAATGCATTGTGACACCACAGAGGTTAAGAGAAGCAAGGAACCATTGTGACCCAATGCAGACTAACAATCTAATGATCCCTTGTGGCACCAGGGGGTATAAAAAGGGCCAGGGATGGATTGTTACAGCACGGGGACCAATAGAAGCAAGGATCTATTATGCCACCGTGGAGGCCAAGAATCAAATGATTCATTGTGACATCAAGTGGCCTAAAAGGGCATGGGATGCATTGTGACAGCACAGGGGTTAAGAGAAGCAAGGAACCATAGTGACCCAATGGAGGCTAATAATCCCAGGATCCCATTTGACTACCAGGGGGCGTAAAAGGGCCAGGGATGAATTGTGACAGCATGGGGCCCAATAGAAACAAGGAACCATTATGACACCATGGAGGCCAAGAATCAAAAGATTCATTGTGACATCAAGTGGCCTAAAAGGGCATGGGATGCATTGTGCCACCACAGGGGTTAAGAGAAGCAAGGAACCATTGTGACCCAATGCAGGCTAACAATCTAATGATCCCTTGTGACACCAATGGGCCTAAAAGGGGCAGGAATGAATTGTGAAAGCATGGGGCCCAAGTAAAACCTGGTACAATTATGCCACCATGGAGGCCAAGAATCAAATGATTCATTGTGACATCAAGTGGCCTAAAAGGGCATGGGATGCATTGTGACACCACAGGGGCTAAGAGAAGCAAGGAACCATTGTGACCCAATGTATGCTAACAATCTAAGAATCCCTTTTGACACCAGGGGGCGCAAAAGGACCACGGATGAACCTTGACAGCATGGGAACCTATAGAAGCAAGGAACCATTATGACACCATGAAGGCCAAGAATCAAATGATTCATTGTGACATCAAGTGGCCTAAAAGGGCTTGGAATGCATTGTGACACCACAGAGGTTAAGAGAAGCAAGGAACCATTGTGACCCAATGCAGGCTAACAATCTAATGATCCCTTGTGGCACCAGGGGGTATAAAAAGGGCCAGGGATGGATTGTTACAGCACGGGGACCAATAGAAGCAAGGATCTATTATGCCACCGTGGAGGCCAAGAATCAAATGATTCATTGTGACATCAAGTGGCCTAAAAGGGCATGGGATGCATTGTGACACCACAGGGGCTAAGAGAAGCAAGGAACCATTGTGACCCAATGTATGCTAACAATCTAAGAATCCCTTTTGACACCAGGGGGCGCAAAAGGACCACGGATGAACCTTGACAGCATGGGGACCTATAGAAGCAAGGAAACATTGTGACACCATGAAGGCCAAGAATCAAATGATTCATTGTGACATCAAGTGGCCTAAAAGGGCTTGGAATGCATTGTGACACCACAGAGGTTAAGAGAAGCAAGGAACCATTGTGACCCAATGCAGGCTAACCATCTAATGATACCTTGTGGCACCAGGGGGTATAAAAAGGGCCAGGGATGGATTATTACAGCACGGGGACCAATAGAAGCAAGGATCTATTATGCCACCGTGGAGTCCAAGAATCAAATGATTCATTGTGACATCAAGTGGCCTAAAAGGGCATGGGATGCATTGTGACAGCACAGGGGTTAAGAGAAGCAAGGATCCATTGTGACCCAATGCAGGCTAATAATCCCAGGATCCCATTTGACACCAGGGGACGTAAAAGGGCCAGGGATGAATTGTGACAGCATGGGGCCCAATAGAAACAAGGAACCATTATGCCACCATGGAGGCCAAGAATCAAATGATTCATTGTGACATCAAGTGGCCTAAAAGGGCATGGGATGCATTGTGACACCACAGGGGTTAAGAGGAGCAAGGAACCATTGTGACCCAATGCAGGCTAACAATCTAATGATCCCTTGTGACACCAATGGGCCTAAAAGTGGCAGGGATGTATTGTGAAAGCATGGGGCCCAATTAAAACCTGGTACAATTACGCCACCATGGAGGCCAAGAATCAAATGATTCATTGTGACATCAAGTGGCCTAAAAGGGCATGGGATGCATTGTGACACCACAGGGGTTAAGAGAAGCAAGGAACCATTGTGACCCAATGCAGGCTAACAATCTAAGAATCCCTTTTGAAACCAGGGGGCGCAAAAGGACCACGGATGAACTCTGACATCAAGGGGACCAATAGAAGCAAGGAAACATTATGACACCATGAAGGCCAAGAATCAAATGGTTCATTGTGACATCAAGTGGCCTAAAATAGCTTGGAATGCATTGTGACACCACAGAGGTTAAGAGAAGCAAGGAACCATTGTGACCCAATGCAGGCTAACCATCTAATGATCCCTTGTGGCACCAGGGGGTATAAAAAGGGCCAGGGATGGATTGTTACAGCACGGGGACCAATAGAAGCAAGGATCTATTATGCCACCGTGGAGGCCAAGAATCAAATGATTCATTGTGACATCAAGTGGCCTAAAAGGGCATGGGATGCATTGTGACAGCACAGGGGTTAAGAGAAGCAAGGAACCATAGTGACCCAATGGAGGCTAATAATCCCAGGATCCCATTTGACTACCAGGGGGCGTAAAAGGGCCAGGGATGAATTGTGACAGCATGGGGCCCAATAGAAACAAGGAACCATTATGACACCATGGAGGCCAAGAATCAAATGATTCATTGTGACATCAAGTGGCCTAAAAGGGCATGGGATGCATTGTGACACCACAGGGGTTAAGAGGAGCAAGGAACCATTGTGACCCAATGCAGGCTAACAATCTAATGATCCCTTGTGACACCAATAGGCCTAAAAGTGGCAGGGATGTATTGTGAAAGCATGGGGCCCAATTAAAACCTGGTACAATTACGCCACCATGGAGGCCAAGAATCAAATGATTCATTGTGACATCAAGTGGCCTAAAAGGGCATGGGATGCATTGTGACAGCACAGGGGTTAAGAGAAGCAAGGAACCATTGTGACCCAATGCAGGCTAACAATCTAAGAATCCCTTTTGACACCAGGGGGCGCAAAAGGACCACGGATGAACCTTGACAGCATGGGAACCTATAGAAGCAAGGAACCATTATGACACCATGAAGGCCAAGAATCAAATGATTCATTGTGACATCAAGTGGCCTAAAAGGGCTTGGAATGCATTGTGACACCACAGAGGTTAAGAGAAGCAAGGAACCATTGTGACCCAATGCAGGCTAACAATCTAATGATCCCTTGTGGCACCAGGGGGTATAAAAAGGGCCAGGGATGGATTGTTACAGCACGGGGACCAATAGAAGCAAGGATCTATTATGCCACCGTGGAGGCCAAGAATCAAATGATTCATTGTGACATCAAGTGGCCCAAAAGGGCATGGGATGCATTGTGACACCACAGGGGCTAAGAGAAGCAAGGAACCATTGTGACCCAATGCAGGCTAATAATCCCAGGATCCCATTTGACACCAGGGGACGTAAAAGGGCCAGGGATGAATTGTGACAGCATGGGGCCCAATAGAAACAAGGAACCATTATGCCACCATGGAGGCCAAGAATCAAATGATTCATTGTGACATCAAGTGGCCTAAAAGGGCATGGGATGCATTGTGACACCACAGGGGTTAAGAGGAGCAAGGAACCATTGTGACCCAATGCAGGCTAACAATCTAATGATCCCTTGTGACACCAATGGGCCTAAAAGTGGCAGGGATGTATTGTGAAAGCATGGGGCCCAATTAAAACCTGGTACAATTACGCCACCATGGAGGCCAAGAATCAAATGATTCATTGTGACATCAAGTGGCCTAAAAGGGCATGGGATGCATTGTGACACCACAGGGGTTAAGAGAAGCAAGGAACCATTGTGACCCAATGCAGGCTAACAATCTAAGAATCCCTTTTGAAACCAGGGGGCGCAAAAGGACCACGGATGAACTCTGACATCAAGGGGACCAATAGAAGCAAGGAAACATTATGACACCATGAAGGCCAAGAATCAAATGGTTCATTGTGACATCAAGTGGCCTAAAATAGCTTGGAATGCATTGTGACACCACAGAGGTTAAGAGAAGCAAGGAACCATTGTGACCCAATGCAGGCTAACCATCTAATGATCCCTTGTGGCACCAGGGGGTATAAAAAGGGCCAGGGATGGATTGTTACAGCACGGGGACCAATAGAAGCAAGGATCTATTATGCCACCGTGGAGGCCAAGAATCAAATGATTCATTGTGACATCAAGTGGCCTAAAAGGGCATGGGATGCATTGTGACAGCACAGGGGTTAAGAGAAGCAAGGAACCATAGTGACCCAATGGAGGCTAATAATCCCAGGATCCCATTTGACTACCAGGGGGCGTAAAAGGGCCAGGGATGAATTGTGACAGCATGGGGCCCAATAGAAACAAGGAACCATTATGACACCATGGAGGCCAAGAATCAAATGATTCATTGTGACATCAAGTGGCCTAAAAGGGCATGGGATGCATTGTGACACCACAGGGGTTAAGAGGAGCAAGGAACCATTGTGACCCAATGCAGGCTAACAATCTAATGATCCCTTGTGACACCAATGGGCCTAAAAGTGGCAGGGATGTATTGTGAAAGCATGGGGCCCAATTAAAACCTGGTACAATAATGCCACCATGGAGGCCAAGAATCAAATGATTCATTGTGACATCAAGTGGCCTAAAAGGGCATGGGATGCATTGTGACACCACAGGGGCTAAGAGAAGCAAGGAACCATTGTGACCCAATGTATGCTAACAATCTAAGAATCCCTTTTGACACCAGGGGGCGCAAAAGGACCACGGATGAACCTTGACAGCATGGGAACCTATAGAAGCAAGGAACCATTATGACACCATGAAGGCCAAGAATCAAATGATTCATTGTGACATCAAGTGGCCTAAAAGGGCTTGGAATGCATTGTGACACCACAGAGGTTAAGAGAAGCAAGGAACCATTGTGACCCAATGCAGGCTAACAATCTAATGATCCCTTGTGGCACCAGGGGGTATAAAAAGGGCCAGGGATGGATTGTTACAGCACGGGGACCAATAGAAGCAAGGATCTATTATGCCACCGTGGAGGCCAAGAATCAAATGATTCATTGTGACATCAAGTGGCCTAAAAGGGCATGGGATGCATTGTGACACCACAGGGGCTAAGAGAAGCAAGGAACCATTGTGACCCAATGTATGCTACCAATCTAAGAATCCCTTTTGACACCAGGGGGCGCAAAAGGACCACGGATGAACCTTGACAGCATGGGGACCTATAGAAGCAAGGAAACATTGTGACACCATGAAGGCCAAGAATCAAATGGTTCATTGTGACATCAAGTGGCCTAAAATAGCTTGGAATGCATTGTGAGACAACAGAGGTTAAGAGAAGCAAGGAACCATTGTGACCCAATGCAGGCTAACCATCTAATGATCCCTTGTGACACCAATGGGCCTAAAAGTGGCAGGGATGTATTGTGAAAGCATGGGGCCCAATTAAAACCTGGTACAATTATGCCACCATGGAGGCCAAGAATCAAATGATTCATTGTGACATCAAGTGGCCTAAAAGGGCATGGGATGCATTGTGACACCACAGGGGTTAAGAGAAGCAAGGAACCATTGTGACCCAATGCAGGCTAACAATCTAATGATCCCTTGTGACACCAATGGGCCTAAAAGTGGCAGGGATGTATTGTGAAAGCATGGGGCCCAATTAAATCCTGGTACAATTACGCCACCATGGAGGCCAAGAATCAAATGATTCATTGTGACATCAAGTGGCCTAAAAGGGCATGGGATGCATTGTGACACCACAGGGGTTAAGAGAAGCAAGGAACCATTGTGACCCAATGCAGGCTAACCATCTAATGATCCCTTGTGGCACCAGGGGGTATAAAAAGGGCCAGGGATGGATTGTTATAGCACGGGGACCAATAGAAGCAAGGATCTATTATGCCACCGTGGAGGCCAAGAATCAAATGATTCATTGTGACATCAAGTGGCCTAAAAGGGCATGGGATGCATTGTGACAGCACAGGGGTTAAGAGAAGCAAGGAACCATTGTGACCCAATGGAGGCTAATAATCCCAGGATCCCATTTGACTACCAGGGGGCGTAAAAGGGCCAGGGATGAATTGTGACAGCATGGGGCCCAATAGAAACAAGGAACCATTATGACACCATGGAGGCCAAGAATCAAATGATTCATTGTGACATCAAGTGGCCTAAAAGGGCATGGGATGCATTGTGACACCCCAGGCGTTAAGAGAAGCAAGGAACCATTGTGACCCAATGCAGGCTAACAATCTAATGATCCCTTGTGACATCAATGGGCCTAAAAGGGGCAGGGATGTATTGTGAAAGCATGGGGCCCAAGTAAAACCTGGTACAATTATGCCACCATGGAGGCCAAGAATCAAATGATTCATTGTGACATCAAGTGGCCTAAAAGGGCATGGGATGCATTGTGACACCACAGGGGCTAAGAGAAGCAAGGAACCATTGTGACCCAATGTATGCTAACAATCTAAGAATCCCTTTTGACACCAGGGGGCGCAATAGGACCACGGATGAACCTTGACAGCATGGGAACCTATAGAAGCAAGGAACCATTATGACACCATGAAGGCCAAGAATCAAATGGTTCATTGTAAGACCAAGTGGCCTAAAAGTCTTGGAATGCATTGTGACACCACAGAGGTTAAGAGAAGCAAGGAACCATTGTGACCCAATGCAGGCTAACAATCTAATGATCCCTTGTGGCACCAGGGGGTATAAAAAGGGCCAGGGATGGATTGTTACAGCACGGGGACCAATAGAAGCAAGGATCTATTATGCCACCGTGGAGGCCAAGAATCAAATGATTCATTGTGACATCAAGTGGCCTAAAAGGGCATGGGATGCATTGTGACAGCACAGGGGTTAAGAGAAGCAAGGATCCATTGTGACCCAATGGAGGCTAACAATCTAATAATCCCTTTTGACACCAATGGGCCTAAAAGGGGCAGGGATGAATTGCGAAAGCATGGGGCCCAATTAAAACCTGGTACAATTACACCACCATGGAGGCCAAGAATCAAATGATTCATTGTGACATCAAGTGGCCTAAAAGGGCATGTGATGCATTGTGACACCACAGGGGTTAAGAGAAGCAAGGAACCATTGTGACCCAATGCAGGCTAACAATCTAAGAATCCCTTTTGACACCAGGGGGCGCAAAAGGACCACGGATGGACTCTGACAGCATGGGGACCTATAGAAGCAAGGAACCATTATGACACCATGAAGGCCAAGAATCAAATGGTTCATTGTAAGACCAAGCGGCCTAAAAGGTCTTGGAACGCATTGTGACACCACAGAGGTTAAGAGAAGCAAGGAACCATTGTGACCCAATGCAGGCTAACCATCTAATGATCCCTTGTGGCACCAGGGGGTATAAAAAGTGCCAGGGATGGATTGTTACAGCACGGGGACCAATAGAAGCAAGGATCTATTATGCCACCGTGGAGGCCAAGAATCAAATGATTCATTGTGACATCAAGTGGCCTAAAAGGGCATGGGATGCATTGTGACAGCACAGGGGTTAAGAGAAGCAAGGATCCATTGTGACCCAATGGAGGCTAATAATCCCAGGATCCCAATTGACACCAGGGGGCGTAAAAGGGCCAGGGATGAATTGTGACAGCATGGGGCCCAATAGAAACAAGGAACCATTATGACACCATGGAGGCCAAGAATCAAATGATTCATTGTGACATCAAGTGGCCTAAAAGGGCATGGGATGCATTGTGACACCACAGAGGTTAAGAGAAGCAAGGAACCACTGTGACCCAATGCAGGCTAACAATCTAATGATCCCTTGTGGCACCAGGGGGTATAAAAAGGGCCAGGGATGGATTGTTACAGCACGGGGACCAATAGAAGCAAGGATCTATTATGCCACCATGGAGGCCAAGAATCAAATGATTCATTGTGACATCAAGTGGCCTAAAAGGGCATGGGATGCATTGTGACACCACAGGGGTTAAGAGAAGCAAGGATCCATTGTGACCCAATGCAGGCTAACAATCTAAGAATCCCTTTTGAAACCAGGGGGCGCAAAAGGACCACGGATGAACTCTGACATCAAGGGGACCAATAGAAGCAAGGAAACATTATGACACCATGAAGGCCAAGAATCAAATGGTTCATTGTGACATCAAGTGGCCTAAAATAGCTTGGAATGCATTGTGACACCACAGAGGTTAAGAGAAGCAAGGAACCATTGTGACCCAATGCAGGCTAACCATCTAATGATCCCTTGTGGCACCAGGGGGTATAAAAAGGGCCAGGGATGGATTGTTACAGCACGGGGACCAATAGAAGCAAGGATCTATTATGCCACCGTGGAGGCCAAGAATCAAATGATTCATTGTGACATCAAGTGGCCTAAAAGGGCATGGGATGCATTGTGACAGCACAGGGGTTAAGAGAAGCAAGGAACCATAGTGACCCAATGGAGGCTAATAATCCCAGGATCCCATTTGACTACCAGGGGGCGTAAAAGGGCCAGGGATGAATTGTGACAGCATGGGGCCCAATAGAAACAAGGAACCATTATGACACCATGGAGGCCAAGAATCAAATGATTCATTGTGACATCAAGTGGCCTAAAAGGGCATGGGATGCATTGTGACACCACAGGGGTTAAGAGGAGCAAGGAACCATTGTGACCCAATGCAGGCTAACAATCTAATGATCCCTTGTGACACCAATGGGCCTAAAAGTGGCAGGGATGTATTGTGAAAGCATGGGGCCCAATTAAAACCTGGTACAATAATGCCACCATGGAGGCCAAGAATCAAATGATTCATTGTGACATCAAGTGGCCTAAAAGGGCATGGGATGCATTGTGACACCACAGGGGCTAAGAGAAGCAAGGAACCATTGTGACCCAATGTATGCTAACAATCTAAGAATCCCTTTTGACACCAGGGGGCGCAAAAGGACCACGGATGAACCTTGACAGCATGGGAACCTATAGAAGCAAGGAACCATTATGACACCATGAAGGCCAAGAATCAAATGATTCATTGTGACATCAAGTGGCCTAAAAGGGCTTGGAATGCATTGTGACACCACAGAGGTTAAGAGAAGCAAGGAACCATTGTGACCCAATGCAGGCTAACAATCTAATGATCCCTTGTGGCACCAGGGGGTATAAAAAGGGCCAGGGATGGATTGTTACAGCACGGGGACCAATAGAAGCAAGGATCTATTATGCCACCGTGGAGGCCAAGAATCAAATGATTCATTGTGACATCAAGTGGCCTAAAAGGGCATGGGATGCATTGTGACACCACAGGGGCTAAGAGAAGCAAGGAACCATTGTGACCCAATGTATGCTACCAATCTAAGAATCCCTTTTGACACCAGGGGGCGCAAAAGGACCACGGATGAACCTTGACAGCATGGGGACCTATAGAAGCAAGGAAACATTGTGACACCATGAAGGCCAAGAATCAAATGGTTCATTGTGACATCAAGTGGCCTAAAATAGCTTGGAATGCATTGTGTGACAACAGAGGTTAAGAGAAGCAAGGAACCATTGTGACCCAATGCAGGCTAACCATCTAATGATCCCTTGTGACACCAATGGGCCTAAAAGTGGCAGGGATGTATTGTGAAAGCATGGGGCCCAATTAAAACCTGGTACAATTATGCCACCATGGAGGCCAAGAATCAAATGATTCATTGTGACATCAAGTGGCCTAAAAGGGCATGGGATGCATTGTGACACCACAGGGGTTAAGAGAAGCAAGGAACCATTGTGACCCAATGCAGGCTAACAATCTAATGATCCCTTGTGACACCAATGGGCCTAAAAGTGGCAGGGATGTATTGTGAAAGCATGGGGCCCAATTAAATCCTGGTACAATTACGCCACCATGGAGGCCAAGAATCAAATGATTCATTGTGACATCAAGTGGCCTAAAAGGGCATGGGATGCATTGTGACACCACAGGGGTTAAGAGAAGCAAGGAACCATTGTGACCCAATGCAGGCTAACCATCTAATGATCCCTTGTGGCACCAGGGGGTATAAAAAGGGCCAGGGATGGATTGTTATAGCACGGGGACCAATAGAAGCAAGGATCTATTATGCCACCGTGGAGGCCAAGAATCAAATGATTCATTGTGACATCAAGTGGCCTAAAAGGGCATGGGATGCATTGTGACAGCACAGGGGTTAAGAGAAGCAAGGAACCATTGTGACCCAATGGAGGCTAATAATCCCAGGATCCCATTTGACTACCAGGGGGCGTAAAAGGGCCAGGGATGAATTGTGACAGCATGGGGCCCAATAGAAACAAGGAACCATTATGACACCATGGAGGCCAAGAATCAAATGATTCATTGTGACATCAAGTGGCCTAAAAGGGCATGGGATGCATTGTGACACCCCAGGCGTTAAGAGAAGCAAGGAACCATTGTGACCCAATGCAGGCTAACAATCTAATGATCCCTTGTGACATCAATGGGCCTAAAAGGGGCAGGGATGTATTGTGAAAGCATGGGGCCCAAGTAAAACCTGGTACAATTATGCCACCATGGAGGCCAAGAATCAAATGATTCATTGTGACATCAAGTGGCCTAAAAGGGCATGGGATGCATTGTGACACCACAGGGGCTAAGAGAAGCAAGGAACCATTGTGACCCAATGTATGCTAACAATCTAAGAATCCCTTTTGACACCAGGGGGCGCAATAGGACCACGGATGAACCTTGACAGCATGGGAACCTATAGAAGCAAGGAACCATTATGACACCATGAAGGCCAAGAATCAAATGGTTCATTGTAAGACCAAGTGGCCTAAAAGTCTTGGAATGCATTGTGACACCACAGAGGTTAAGAGAAGCAAGGAACCATTGTGACCCAATGCAGGCTAACAATCTAATGATCCCTTGTGGCACCAGGGGGTATAAAAAGGGCCAGGGATGGATTGTTACAGCACGGGGACCAATAGAAGCAAGGATCTATTATGCCACCGTGGAGGCCAAGAATCAAATGATTCATTGTGACATCAAGTGGCCTAAAAGGGCATGGGATGCATTGTGACAGCACAGGGGTTAAGAGAAGCAAGGATCCATTGTGACCCAATGGAGGCTAACAATCTAATAATCCCTTTTGACACCAATGGGCCTAAAAGGGGCAGGGATGAATTGCGAAAGCATGGGGCCCAATTAAAACCTGGTACAATTACACCACCATGGAGGCCAAGAATCAAATGATTCATTGTGACATCAAGTGGCCTAAAAGGGCATGTGATGCATTGTGACACCACAGGGGTTAAGAGAAGCAAGGAACCATTGTGACCCAATGCAGGCTAACAATCTAAGAATCCCTTTTGACACCAGGGGGCGCAAAAGGACCACGGATGGACTCTGACAGCATGGGGACCTATAGAAGCAAGGAACCATTATGACACCATGAAGGCCAAGAATCAAATGGTTCATTGTAAGACCAAGCGGCCTAAAAGGTCTTGGAATGCATTGTGACACCACAGAGGTTAAGAGAAGCAAGGAACCATTGTGACCCAATGCAGGCTAACCATCTAATGATCCCTTGTGGCACCAGGGGGTATAAAAAGTGCCAGGGATGGATTGTTACAGCACGGGGACCAATAGAAGCAAGGATCTATTATGCCACCGTGGAGGCCAAGAATCAAATGATTCATTGTGACATCAAGTGGCCTAAAAGGGCATGGGATGCATTGTGACAGCACAGGGGTTAAGAGAAGCAAGGATCCATTGTGACCCAATGGAGGCTAATAATCCCAGGATCCCAATTGACACCAGGGGGCGTAAAAGGGCCAGGGATGAATTGTGACAGCATGGGGCCCAATAGAAACAAGGAACCATTATGACACCATGGAGGCCAAGAATCAAATGATTCATTGTGACATCAAGTGGCCTAAAAGGGCATGGGATGCATTGTGACACCACAGAGGTTAAGAGAAGCAAGGAACCACTGTGACCCAATGCAGGCTAACAATCTAATGATCCCTTGTGGCACCAGGGGGTATAAAAAGGGCCAGGGATGGATTGTTACAGCACGGGGACCAATAGAAGCAAGGATCTATTATGCCACCATGGAGGCCAAGAATCAAATGATTCATTGTGACATCAAGTGGCCTAAAAGGGCATGGGATGCATTGTGACACCACAGGGGTTAAGAGAAGCAAGGATCCATTGTGACCCAATGGAGGTTAATAATCCCAGGATCCCATTTGACACCAGGGGGCGTAAAAGGGCCAGGGATGAATTGTGACAGCATGGGGCCCAATAGAAACAAGGAACCATTATGACACCATGGGGGCCAAGAATCAAATGATTCATTGTGACATCAAGTGGCCTAAAAGGGCATGGGATGCATTGTGACACCACAGAGGTTAAGAGAAGCAAGGAACCATTGTGACCCAATGGAGGCTAACAATCTAATGATCCCTTGTGACACCAATGGGCCTAAAAGGGCCAGGGATGAATTGTTACAGCACGGGGACCAATAGAAGCAAGGATCTATTATGCCACCATTGAGGCCAAGAATCAAATGATTCATTGAGACATCAAGAGGCCTAAAAGGGCATGGGATGCATTGTGACAGCACAGGGGTTAAGAGAAGCAAGGAACCATTGTGACCCAATGCAGGCTAGCAATCTAATGATCCCTTGTGGCACCAGGGGGTATAAAAAGGGCCAGGGATGGATTGTTACTGCACGGGGACCAATAGAAGCAAGGATCTATTATGCCACCGTGGAGGCCAAGACTCAAATGATTCATTGTGACATCAAGTGGCCTAAAAGGGCATGGGATGCATTGTGACAGCACAGGGGTTAAGAGAAGCAAGGATCCATTGTGACCCAATGGAGGCTAATAATCCCAGGTTCCCATTTGACACCAGGGGGCGTAAAAGGGCCAGGGATGAATTGTGACAGCATGGGGCCCAATAGAAACAAGGAACGATTATGACACCATGGAAGCCAAGAATCAAATGATTCATTGTGACATCAAGTGGCCTTAAAGGACATGGGATGCATTATGACACCACTGAGGTTAAGAGAAGCAAGGAACCATTGTGACCCAATGCAGGCTAACAATCTAATGATCCCTTGTGGCACCAGGGGGGTATAAAAAGGGCCAGGGATGGATTGTTACAGCACGGGGACCAATAGAAGCAAGGATCTATTATGCCACCGTGGAGGCCAAGACTCAAATGATTCATTGTGACATCAAGTGGCCTAAAAGGGCATGGGATGCATTGTGACAGCACAGGGGTTAAGAGAAGCAAGGAACCATTGTGACCCAATGGAGGCTAATAATCCCAGGATCCCATTTGACTACCAGGGGGCGTAAAAGGGCCAGGGATGAATTGTGACAGCATGGGGCCCAATAGAAACAAGGAACCATTATGACACCATGGAGGCCAAGAATCAAAAGATTCATTGTGACATCAAGTGGCCTAAAAGGGCATGGGATCCATTGTGCCACCACAGGGGTTAAGAGAAGCAAGGAACCATTGTGACCCAATGCAGGCTAACAATCTAATGATCCCTTGTGACACCAATGGGCCTAAAAGGGGCAGGGATGAATTGTGAAAGCATGGGGCCCAAGTAAAACCTGGTACAATTATGCCACCATGGAGGCCAAGAATCAAATGATTCATTGTGACATCAAGTGGCCTAAAAGGGCATGGGATGCATTGTGACACCACAGGGGCTAAGAGAAGCAAGGAACCATTGTGACCCAATGTATGCTAACAATCTAAGAATCCCTTTTGACACCAGGGGGCGCAAAAGGACCACGGATGAACCTTGACAGCATGGGAACCTATAGAAGCAAGGAACCAATATGACACCATGAAGGCCAAGAATCAAATGATTCATTGTGACATCAAGTGGCCTAAAAGGGCTTGGAATGCATTGTGACACCACAGAGGTTAAGAGAAGCAAGGAACCATTGTGACCCAATGCAGGCTAACAATCTAATGATCCCTTGTGGCACCAGGGGGCATAAAAAGGGCCAGGGATGGATTGTTACAGCACGGGGACCAATAGAAGCAAGGATCTATTATGCCACCGTGGAGGCCAAGAATCAAATGATTCATTGTGACATCAAGTGGCCTAAAAGGGCATGGGATGCATTGTGACACCACAGGGGCTAAGAGAAGCAAGGAACCATTGTGACCCAATGTATGCTACCAATCTAAGAATCCCTTTTGACACCAGGGGGCGCAAAAGGACCACGGATGAACCTTGACAGCATGGGGACCTATAGAAGCAAGGAAACATTGTGACACCATGAAGGCCAAGAATCAAATGGTTCATTGTGACATCAAGTGGCCTAAAATAGCTTGGAATGCATTGTGACACAACAGAGGTTAAGAGAAGCAAGGAACCATTGTGACCCAATGCAGGCTAACAATCTAAGAATCCCTTTTGAAACCAGGGGGCGCAAAAGGACAACGTATGAACTCTGACATCAAGGGGACCAATAGAAGCAAGGAAACATTATGACACCATGAAGGCCAAGAATCAAATGATTCATTGTGACATCAAGTGGCCTAAAAGGGCTTGGAATGCATTGTGACACCACAGAGGTTAAGAGAAGCAAGGAACCATTGTGACCCAATGCAGGCTAACCATCTAATGATCCCTTGTGGCACCAGGGGGTATAAAAAGGGCCAGGGATGGATTGTTATAGCACGGGGACCAATAGAAGCAAGGATCTATTATGCCACCGTGGAGGCCAAGAATCAAATGATTCATTGTGACATCAAGTGGCCTAAAAGGGCATGGGATGCATTGTGACAGCACAGGGGTTAAGAGAAGCAAGGAACCATTGTGACCCAATGCAGGCTAATAATCCCAGGATCCCATTTGACTACCAGGGGGCGTAAAAGGGCCAGGGATGAATTGTGACAGCATGGGGCCCAATAGAAACAAGGAACCATTATGACACCATGGAGGCCAAGAATCAAATGATTCATTGTGACATCAAGTGGCCTAAAAGGGCATGGGATGCATTGTGACACCCCAGGCGTTAAGAGAAGCAAGGAACCATTGTGACCCAATGTATGCTAACAATCTAAGAATCCCTTTTGACACCAGGGGGCGCAAAAGGACCACGGATGAACCTTGACAGCATGCGAACCTATAGAAGCAAGGAACCATTATGACACCATGAAGGCCAAGAATCAAATGGTTCATTGTAAGACCAAGTGGCCTAAAAGTCTTGGAATGCATTGTGACACCACAGAGGTTAAGAGAAGCAAGGAACCATTGTGACCCAATGCAGGCTAACAATCTAATGATCCCTTGTGGCACCAGGGGGTATAAAAAGGGCCAGGGATGGATTGTTACAGCACGGGGACCAATAGAAGCAAGGATCTATTATGCCACCGTGGAGGCCAAGAATCAAATGATTCATTGTGACATCAAGTGGCCTAAAAGGGCATGGGATGCATTGTGACACCACAGGGGTTAAGAGAAGCAAGGAACCATTGTGACCAAATGCAGGCTAACAATCTAATGATCCCTTTTGAAACCAGGGGGCGCAAAAGGACCACGGATGAACTCTGACATCAAGGGGACCAATAGAAGCAAGGAAACATTATGACACCATGAAGGCCAAGAATCAAATGGTTCATTGTGACATCAAGTGGCCTAAAAGGGCATGGGATGCATTGTGACAGCACAGGGGTTAAGAGAAGCAAGGAACCATTGTGACCCAATGCAGGCTAACAATCTAATGATCCCTTGTGACACCAATGGGCCTAAAAGGGGCAGGGATGAATTGTGAAAGCATGGGTCCCAAGTAAACCCTGGTACAAATATGCCACCATGGAGGCCAAGAATCAAATGATTCATTGTGACATCAAGTGGCCTAAATGGGCATGGGATGCATTGTGACACCACAGGGGTTAAGAGAAGCAAGGACCCATTGTGACCCAATGGAGGCTAATAATCCCAGGATCCCATTTGACACCAGGGGGCGTAAAAGGGCCAGGGATCAATTGTGACAGCATGGGGCCCAATAGAAAGAAGGAAGCATTATGACACCATGGAGGCCAAGAATCAAATGATTCATTGTGACATCAAGTCATGCCTAAAAGGGCATGGGATGCATTGTGACAGCGCAGGGGTTAAGAGAAGCAAGGAACCATTGTGACCCAATACAGGCTAATAATCTAATGATCCCTTGTGACACCAATGGGCCTAAAAGGGGCAGGGATGTATTGTGAAAGCATGGGGCCCAATTAAAACCTGGTACAATTACGCCACCATGGAGGCCAAGAATCAAATGATTCATTGTGACATCAAGTGGCCTAAAAGGGCATGGGATGCATTGTGACACCCCAGGCGTTAAGAGAAGCAAGGAACCATTGTGACCCAATGCAGGCTAACAATCTAATGATCCCTTGTGACATCAATGGGCCTAAAAGGGGCAGGGATGTATTGTGAAAGCATGGGGCCCAAGTAAAACCTGGTACAATTATGCCACCATGGAGGCCAAGAATCAAATGATTCATTGTGACATCAAGTGGCCTAAAAGGGCATGGGATGCATTGTGACACCCCAGGGGCTAAGAGAAGCAAGGAACCATTGTGACCCAATGTATGCTAACAATCTAAGAATCCCTTTTGACACCAGGGGGCGCAAAAGGACCACGGATGAACCTTGACAGCATGGGAACCTATAGAAGCAAGGAACCATTATGACACCATGAAGGCCAAGAATCAAATGGTTCATTGTAAGACCAAGTGGCCTAAAAGTCTTGGAATGCATTGTGACACCACAGAGGTTAAGAGAAGCAAGGAACCATTGTGACCCAATGCAGGCTAACAATCTAATGATCCCTTGTGGCACCAGGGGGTATAAAAAGGGCCAGGGATGGATTGTTACAGCACGGGGACCAATAGAAGCAAGGATCTATTATGCCACCGTGGAGGCCAAGAATCAAATGATTCATTGTGACATCAAGTGGCCTAAAAGGGCATGGGATGCATTGTGACAGCACAGGGGTTAAGAGAAGCAAGGAACCATTGTGACCCAATGCAGGCTAGCAATCTAATGATCCCTTGTGGCACCAGGGGGTATAAAAAGGGCCAGGGATGGATTGTTACAGCACGGGGACCAATAGAAGCAAGGATCTATTATGCCACCGTGGAGGCCAAGACTCAAATGATTCATTGTGACATCAAGTGGCCTAAAAGGGCATGGGATGCATTGTGACAGCACAGGGGTTAAGAGAAGCAAGGATCCATTGTGACCCAATGGAGGCTAATAATCCCAGGTTCCCATTTGACACCAGGGGGCGTAAAAGGGCCAGGGATGAATTGTGACAGCATGGGGCCCAATAGAAACAAGGAACGATTATGACACCATGGAAGCCAAGAATCAAATGATTCATTGTGACATCAAGTGGCCTTAAAGGACATGGGATGCATTATGACACCACTGAGGTTAAGAGAAGCAAGGAACCATTGTGACCCAATGCAGGCTAACAATCTAATGATCCCTTGTGGCACCAGGGGGGTATAAAAAGGGCCAGGGATGGATTGTTACAGCACGGGGACCAATAGAAGCAAGGATCTATTATGCCACCGTGGAGGCCAAGACTCAAATGATTCATTGTGACATCAAGTGGCCTAAAAGGGCATGGGATGCATTGTGACAGCACAGGGGTTAAGAGAAGCAAGGAACCATTGTGACCCAATGGAGGCTAATAATCCCAGGATCCCATTTGACTACCAGGGGGCGTAAAAGGGCCAGGGATGAATTGTGACAGCATGGGGCCCAATAGAAACAAGGAACCATTATGACACCATGGAGGCCAAGAATCAAAAGATTCATTGTGACATCAAGTGGCCTAAAAGGGCATGGGATCCATTGTGCCACCACAGGGGTTAAGAGAAGCAAGGAACCATTGTGACCCAATGCAGGCTAACAATCTAATGATCCCTTGTGACACCAATGGGCCTAAAAGGGGCAGGGATGAATTGTGAAAGCATGGGGCCCAAGTAAAACCTGGTACAATTATGCCACCATGGAGGCCAAGAATCAAATGATTCATTGTGACATCAAGTGGCCTAAAAGGGCATGGGATGCATTGTGACACCACAGGGGCTAAGAGAAGCAAGGAACCATTGTGACCCAATGTATGCTAACAATCTAAGAATCCCTTTTGACACCAGGGGGCGCAAAAGGACCACGGATGAACCTTGACAGCATGGGAACCTATAGAAGCAAGGAACCAATATGACACCATGAAGGCCAAGAATCAAATGATTCATTGTGACATCAAGTGGCCTAAAAGGGCTTGGAATGCATTGTGACACCACAGAGGTTAAGAGAAGCAAGGAACCATTGTGACCCAATGCAGGCTAACAATCTAATGATCCCTTGTGGCACCAGGGGGCATAAAAAGGGCCAGGGATGGATTGTTACAGCACGGGGACCAATAGAAGCAAGGATCTATTATGCCACCGTGGAGGCCAAGAATCAAATGATTCATTGTGACATCAAGTGGCCTAAAAGGGCATGGGATGCATTGTGACACCACAGGGGCTAAGAGAAGCAAGGAACCATTGTGACCCAATGTATGCTACCAATCTAAGAATCCCTTTTGACACCAGGGGGCGCAAAAGGACCACGGATGAACCTTGACAGCATGGGGACCTATAGAAGCAAGGAAACATTGTGACACCATGAAGGCCAAGAATCAAATGGTTCATTGTGACATCAAGTGGCCTAAAATAGCTTGGAATGCATTGTGACACAACAGAGGTTAAGAGAAGCAAGGAACCATTGTGACCCAATGCAGGCTAACAATCTAAGAATCCCTTTTGAAACCAGGGGGCGCAAAAGGACAACGTATGAACTCTGACATCAAGGGGACCAATAGAAGCAAGGAAACATTATGACACCATGAAGGCCAAGAATCAAATGATTCATTGTGACATCAAGTGGCCTAAAAGGGCTTGGAATGCATTGTGACACCACAGAGGTTAAGAGAAGCAAGGAACCATTGTGACCCAATGCAGGCTAACCATCTAATGATCCCTTGTGGCACCAGGGGGTATAAAAAGGGCCAGGGATGGATTGTTATAGCACGGGGACCAATAGAAGCAAGGATCTATTATGCCACCGTGGAGGCCAAGAATCAAATGATTCATTGTGACATCAAGTGGCCTAAAAGGGCATGGGATGCATTGTGACAGCACAGGGGTTAAGAGAAGCAAAGAACCATTGTGACCCAATGGAGGCTAATAATCCCAGGATCCCATTTGACTACCAGGGGGCGTAAAAGGGCCAGGGATGAATTGTGACAGCATGGGGCCCAATAGAAACAAGGAACCATTATGACACCATGGAGGCCAAGAATCAAATGATTCATTGTGACATCAAGTGGCCTAAAAGGGCATGGGATGCATTGTGACACCCCAGGCGTTAAGAGAAGCAAGGAACCATTGTGACCCAATGCAGGCTAACAATCTAATGATCCCTTGTGACATCAATGGGCCTAAAAGGGGCAGGGATGTATTGTGAAAGCATGGGGCCCAAGTAAAACCTGGTACAATTATGCCACCATGGAGGCCAAGAATCAAATGATTCATTGTGACATCAAGTGGCCTAAAAGGGCATGGGATGCATTGTGACACCCCAGGGGCTAAGAGAAGCAAGGAACCATTGTGACCCAATGTATGCTAACAATCTAAGAATCCCTTTTGACACCAGGGGGCGCAAAAGGACCACGGATGAACCTTGACAGCATGGGAACCTATAGAAGCAAGGAACCATTATGACACCATGAAGGCCAAGAATCAAATGGTTCATTGTAAGACCAAGTGGCCTAAAAGTCTTGGAATGCATTGTGACACCACAGAGGTTAAGAGAAGCAAGGAACCATTGTGACCCAATGCAGGCTAACAATCTAATGATCCCTTGTGGCACCAGGGGGTATAAAAAGGGCCAGGGATGGATTGTTACAGCACGGGGACCAATAGAAGCAAGGATCTATTATGCCACCGTGGAGGCCAAGAATCAAATGATTCATTGTGACATCAAGTGGCCTAAAAGGGCATGGGATGCATTGTGACACCACAGGGGTTAAGAGAAGCAAGGAACCATTGTGACCAAATGCAGGCTAACAATCTAATGATCCCTTTTGAAACCAGGGGGCGCAAAAGGACCACGGATGAACTCTGACATCAAGGGGACCAATAGAAGCAAGGAAACATTATGACACCATGAAGGCCAAGAATCAAATGGTTCATTGTGACATCAAGTGGCCTAAAAGGGCATGGGATGCATTGTGACAGCACAGGGGTTAAGAGAAGCAAGGAACCATTGTGACCCAATGCAGGCTAACAATCTAATGATCCCTTGTGACACCAATGGGCCTAAAAGGGGCAGGGATGAATTGTGAAAGCATGGGTCCCAAGTAAACCCTGGTACAAATATGCCACCATGGAGGCCAAGAATCAAATGATTCATTGTGACATCAAGTGGCCTAAAAGGGCATGGGATGCATTGTGACACCACAGGGGTTAAGAGAAGCAAGGACCCATTGTGACCCAATGGAGGCTAATAATCCCAGGATCCCATTTGACACCAGGGGGCGTAAAAGGGCCAGGGATGAATTGTGACAGCATGGGGCCCAATAGAAACAAGGAACCATTATGACACCATGGAGGCCAAGAATCAAATGATTCATTGTGACATCAAGTGGCCTAAAAGGGCATGGGATGCATTGTGACAGCACAGGGGTTAAGAGAAGCAAGGAACCATTGTGACCCAATGCAGGCTAACAATCTAATGATCCCTTGTGACACCAATGGGCCTAAAAGGGGCAGGGATGTATTGTGAAAGCATGGGGCCCAATTAAAACCTGGTACAATTACGCCACCATGGAGGCCAAGAATCAAATGATTCATTGTGACATCAAGTGGCCTAAAAGGGCATGGGATGCATTGTGACACCACAGGGGTTAAGAGAAGCAAGGACCCATTGTGACCCAATGCAGGCTAACAATCTAAGAATCCCTTTTGAAACCAGGGGGCGCAAAAGGACCACGGATGAACTCTGACATCAAGGGGACCAATAGAAGCAAGGAAACATTATGACACCATGAAGGCCAAGAATCAAATGATTCATTGTGACATCAAGTGGCCTAAAAGGGCTTGGAATGCATTGTGACACCACAGAGGTTAAGAGAAGCAAGGAACCATTGTGACCCAATGCAGGCTAACAATCTAATGATCACTTGTGGCACCAGGGGGTATAAAAAGGGCCAGGGATGGATTGTTACAGCACGGGGACCAATAGAAGCAAGGATCTATTATGCCACCGTGGAGGCCAAGAATCAAATGATTCATTGTGACATCAAGTGGCCCAAAAGGGCATGGGATGCATTGTGACAGCACAGGGGTTAAGAGAAGCAAGGAACCATTGTGACCCAATGGAGGCTAATAATCCCAGGATCCCATTTGACTACCAGGGGGCGTAAAAGGGCCAGGGATGAATTGTGACAGCATGGGGCCCAATAGAAACAAGGAACCATTATGACACCATGGAGGCCAAGAATCAAAAGATTCATTGTGACCTCAAGTGGCCTAAAAGGGCATGGGATGCATTGTGACAGTAGAGGGGTTAAGAGAAGCAAGGAACCATTGTGACCCAATGCAGGCTAACAATCTAATGATCCCTTTTGACACCAATGGGCCTAAAAGGGGCAGGGATGTATTGTGAAAGCATGGGGCCCAATTAAAACCTGGTACAATTACGCCACCATGGAGGCCAAGAATCAAATGATTCATTGTGACATCAAGTGGCCTAAAAGGGCATGGGATGCATTGTGACAGCACAGGGGTTAAGAGAAGCAAGGAACCATTGTGACCCAATGCAGGCTAACAATCTAAGAATCCCTTTTGACATCAGGGGGCGCAAAAGGACCACGGATGGACTCTGACAGCTTGGGGACCTATAGAAGCAAGGAACCATTATGACACCATGAAGGCCAAGAATCAAATGATTCATTGTGACATCAAGTGGCCTAAAAGGGCATGGGATGCATTGTGACACCACAGGGGTTAAGAGAAGCAAGGAACCATTGTGACCCAATGCAGGCTAACAATCTAAGAATCCCTTTTGACACCAGGGGGCGCAAAAGGACCACGGATGAACTCTGACAGCATGGGGACCTATAGAAGCAAGGAAACATTGTCACACCATGAAGGCCAAGAATCAAATGATTCATTGTAAGACCAAGTGGCCTAAAAGGGCTTGGAATGCATTGTGACACAACAGAGGTTAAGAGAAGAAAGGAACCATTGTGACCCAATGCAGGCTAACAATCTAATGATCCCTTGTGGCACCAGGGGGTACAAATAGGGCCAGGGATGGATTGTTACAGCACGGGGACCAATAGAAGCAAGGATCTATTATGCCACCGTGGAGGCCAAGAATCAAATGATTCATTGTGACATCAAGTGGCCTAAAAGGGCATGGGATGCATTGTGACAGCACAGGGGTTAAGAGAAGCAAGGAACCATTGTGACCCAATGCAGGCTAATAATCCCAGGATCCCATTTGACACCAGGGGGCGTAAAAGGGCCAGGGATGAATTGTGACAGCATGGGGCCCAATTAAAACCTGGTACAATTACGCCACCATGGAGGCCAAGAATCAAATGATTCATTGTGACATCAAGTGGCCTAAAAGGGCATGGGATGCATTGTGCCACCACAGGGGTTAAGAGAAGCAAGGATCCATTGTGACCCAATGCAGGCTAATAATCCCAGGATCCCATTTGACACCAGGGGGCATAAAAGGGCCAGGGATGAATTGTGACAGCATGGGGCCCAATAGAAACAAGGAACCATTATGACACCATGGAGGCCAAGAATCAAATGATTCATTGTGACATCCAGTGGCCTAAAAGGGCATGGGATGCATTGTGACACCACAGAGGTTAAGAGAAGCAAGGAACCATTGTGACCCAATGCAGGCTAACAATCTAATGATCCCTTGTGACACCAATGGGCCTAAAAGGGCCAGGGATGAATTGTTACAGCACGGGGACCAATACATGCAAGGATCTATTATGCCACCATGCTGGCCAAGAATCACATAATTCATTGTGACATCAAGTGGCCTAAAAGGGCATGGGATGCATTGTGACAGCACAGGGGTTAAGAGAAGCAAGGAACCATTGTGACCCAATGGAGGCTAACAATCTAATGATCCCTTGTGACACCAATGGGCCTAAAAGGGGCAGGGATGAATTGTGAAAGCATGGGGCCCAAGTAAAACCTGGTACAATTATGCCACCATGGAGGCCAAGAATCAAAAGTTTCATTGTGACATCAAGTGGCCTAAAAGGGCATGGGATGCATTGTGCCACCACAGGGGTTAAGAGAAGCAAGGATCCATTGTGACCCAATGGAGGCTAATAATCCCAGGATGCCATTTGACACCAGGGGGCATAAAAGGGCCAGCGATGAATTGTGACAGCATGGGGCCCAATAGAAACGAGGAACCATTATGACACCATGGAGGCCAAGAATCAAAAGATTCATTGTGACATCAAGTGGCCTAAAAGGGCATGGGATGCATTGTGACAGCACAGGGGTTAAGAGAAGCAAGGAACCATTGTGACCCAATGCAGGCTAACAATCTAATGATCCCTTGTGACACCAATGGGCCTAAAAGGGGCAGGGATGTATTGTGAAAGCATGGGGCCCAATTAAAACCTGGTACAATTACGCCACCATGGAGGCCAAGAATCAAATGATTCATTGTGACATCAAGTGGCCTAAAAGGGCATGGGATGCATTGTGACACGACAGGGGTTAAGAGAAGCAAGGAACCATTGTGACCCAATGCAGGCTAACAATCTAAGAATCCCTTTTGAAACCAGGGGGCGCAAAAGGACCACGGATGAACTCTGACATCAAGGGGACCAATAGAAGCAAGGAAACATTATGACACCATGAAGGCCAAGAATCAAATGGTTCATTGTGACATCAAGTGGCCTAAAAGGGCATGGGATGCATTGTGACAGCACAGGGGTTAAGAGAAGCAAGGAACCATTGTGACCCAATGCAGGCTAACAATCTAATGATCCCTTGTGACACCAATGGGCCTAAAAGGGGCAGGGATGAATTGTGAAAGCATGGGTCCCAAGTAAACCCTGTTACAAATATGCCACCATGGAGGCCAAGAATCAAATGATTCATTGTGACATCAAGTGGCCTAAAAGGGCATGGGATGCATTGTGACACCACAGGGGTTAAGAGAAGCAAGGACCCATTGTGACCCAATGGAGGCTAATAATCCCAGGATCCCATTTGACACCAGGGGGCGTAAAAGGGCCAGGGATCAATTGTGACAGCATGGGGCCCAATAGAAAGAAGGAAGCATTATGACACCATGGAGGCCAAGAATCAAATGATTCATTGTGACATCAAGTCATGCCTAAAAGGGCATGGGATGCATTGTGACAGCGCAGGGGTTAAGAGAAGCAAGGAACCATTGTGACCCAATACAGGCTAATAATCTAATGATCCCTTGTGACACCAATGGGCCTAAAAGGGGCAGGGATGTATTGTGAAAGCATGGGGCCCAATTAAAACCTGGTACAATTACGCCACCATGGAGGCCAAGAATCAAATGATTCATTGTGACATCAAGTGGCCTAAAAGGGCATGGGATGCATTGTGACACCCCAGGCGTTAAGAGAAGCAAGGAACCATTGTGACCCAATGCAGGCTAACAATCTAATGATCCCTTGTGACATCAATGGGCCTAAAAGGGGCAGGGATGTATTGTGAAAGCATGGGGCCCAAGTAAAACCTGGTACAATTATGCCACCATGGAGGCCAAGAATCAAATGATTCATTGTGACATCAAGTGGCCTAAAAGGGCATGGGATGCATTGTGACACCCCAGGGGCTAAGAGAAGCAAGGAACCATTGTGACCCAATGTATGCTAACAATCTAAGAATCCCTTTTGACACCAGGGGGCGCAAAAGGACCACGGATGAACCTTGACAGCATGGGAACCTATAGAAGCAAGGAACCATTATGACACCATGAAGGCCAAGAATCAAATGGTTCATTGTAAGACCAAGTGGCCTAAAAGTCTTGGAATGCATTGTGACACCACAGAGGTTAAGAGAAGCAAGGAACCATTGTGACCCAATGCAGGCTAACAATCTAATGATCCCTTGTGGCACCAGGGGGTATAAAAAGGGCCAGGGATGGATTGTTACAGCACGGGGACCAATAGAAGCAAGGATCTATTATGCCACCGTGGAGGCCAAGAATCAAATGATTCATTGTGACATCAAGTGGCCTAAAAGGGCATGGGATGCATTGTGACACCACAGGGGTTAAGAGAAGCAAGGAACCATTGTGACCAAATGCAGGCTAACAATCTAATGATCCCTTTTGAAACCAGGGGGCGCAAAAGGACCACGGATGAACTCTGACATCAAGGGGACCAATAGAAGCAAGGAAACATTATGACACCATGAAGGCCAAGAATCAAATGGTTCATTGTGACATCAAGTGGCCTAAAAGGGCATGGGATGCATTGTGACAGCACAGGGGTTAAGAGAAGCAAGGAACCATTGTGACCCAATGCAGGCTAACAATCTAATGATCCCTTGTGACACCAATGGGCCTAAAAGGGGCAGGGATGAATTGTGAAAGCATGGGTCCCAAGTAAGCCCTGGTACAAATATGCCACCATGGAGGCCAAGAATCAAATGATTCATTGTGACATCAAGTGGCCTAAAAGGGCATGGGATGCATTGTGACACCACAGGGGTTAAGAGAAGCAAGGACCCATTGTGACCCAATGGAGGCTAATAATCCCAGGATCCCATTTGACACCAGGGGGCGTAAAAGGGCCAGGGATGAATTGTGACAGCATGGGGCCCAATAGAAACAAGGAACCATTATGACACCATGGAGGCCAAGAATCAAATGATTCATTGTGACATCAAGTGGCCTAAAAGGGCATGGGATGCATTGTGACAGCACAGGGGTTAAGAGAAGCAAGGAACCATTGTGACCCAATGCAGGCTAACAATCTAATGATCCCTTGTGACACCAATGGGCCTAAAAGGGGCAGGGATGTATTGTGAAAGCATGGGGCCCAATTAAAACCTGGTACAATTACGCCACCATGGAGGCCAAGAATCAAATGATTCATTGTGACATCAAGTGGCCTAAAAGGGCATGGGATGCATTGTGACACCACAGGGGTTAAGAGAAGCAAGGAACCATTGTGACCCAATGCAGGCTAACAATCTAAGAATCCCTTTTGAAACCAGGGGGCGCAAAAGGACCACGGATGAACTCTGACATCAAGGGGACCAATAGAAGCAAGGAACCATTATGACACCATGAAGGCCAAGAATCAAATGGTTCATTGTGACATCAAGTGGCCTAAAAGGGCTTGGAATGCATTGTGACACCACAGAGGTTAAGAGAAGCAAGGAACCATTGTGACCCAATGCAGGCTAACAATCTAATGATCCCTTGTGACACCAATGGGCCTAAAAGGGGCAGGGATGTATTGTGAAAGCATGGGGCCCAATTAAAACCTGGTACAATTACGCCACCATGGAGGCCAAGAATCAAATGATTCATTGTGACATCAAGTGGCCTAAAAGGGCATGGGATGCATTGTGACACCACAGGGGTTAAGAGAAGCAAGGAACCATTGTGACCCAATGCAGGCTAACAATCTAAGAATCCCTTTTGAAACCAGGGGGCGCAAAAGGACCACGGATGAACTCTGACATCAAGGGGACCAATAGAAGCAAGGAAACATTATGACACCATGAAGGCCAAGAATCAAATGGTTCATTGTGACATCAAGTGGCCTAAAAGGGCTTGGAATGCATTGTGACACCACAGAGGTTAAGAGAAGCAAGGAACCATTGTGACCCAATGCAGGCTAACAATCTAATGATCACTTGTGGCACCAGGGGGTATAAAAAGGGCCAGGGATGGATTGTTACAGCACGGGGACCAATAGAAGCAAGGATCTATTATGCCACCGTGGAGGCCAAGAATCAAATGATTCATTGTGACATCAAGTGGCCCAAAAGGGCATGGGATGCATTGTGACAGCACAGGGGTTAAGAGAAGCAAGGAACCATTGTGACCCAATGGAGGCTAATAATCCCAGGATCCCATTTGACTACCAGGGGGCGTAAAAGGGCCAGGGATGAATTGTGACAGCATGGGGCCCAATAGAAACAAGGAACCATTATGACACCATGGAGGCCAAGAATCAAAAGATTCATTGTGACCTCAAGTGGCCTAAAAGG
The DNA here is from genome assembly GCF_963662255.1 of Cinclus cinclus. Classification (NCBI taxonomy): domain Eukaryota; kingdom Metazoa; phylum Chordata; class Aves; order Passeriformes; family Cinclidae; genus Cinclus; species Cinclus cinclus. The sequence continues at coordinate 372,588 of NC_085051.1, read as the reverse complement.
GCATGGGATGCATTGTGACACCACAGAGGTTAAGAGAAGCAAGGAACCATTGTGACCCAATGCAGGCTAACAATCTAATGATCCCTTTTGACACCAATGGGCCTAAAAGGGGCAGGGATGTATTGTGAAAGCATGGGGCCCAATTAAAACCTGGTACAATTACGCCACCATGGAGGCCAAGAATCAAATGATTCATTGTGACATCAAGTGGCCTAAAAGGGCATGGGATGCATTGTGACAGCACAGGGGTTAAGAGAAGCAAGGAACCATTGTGACCCAATGCAGGCTATCAATCTAAGAATCCCTTTTGACATCAGGGGGCGCAAAAGGACCACGGATGGACTCTGACAGCTTGGGGACCTATAGAAGCAAGGAACCATTATGACACCATGAAGGCCAAGAATCAAATGATTCATTGTGACATCAAGTGGCCTAAAAGGGCATGGGATGCATTGTGACACCACAGGGGTTAAGAGAAGCAAGGAACCATTGTGACCCAATGCAGGCTAACAATCTAAGAATCCCTTTTGACACCAGGGGGCGCAAAAGGACCACGGATGAACTCTGACAGCATGGGGACCTATAGAAGCAAGGAAACATTGTGACACCATGAAGGCCAAGAATCAAATGATTCATTGTGACATCAAGTGGCCTAAAAGGGCATGGGATGCATTGTGACAGCACAGGGGTTAAGAGAAGCAAGGAACCATTGTGACCCAATGCAGGCTAACCATCTAAGAATCCCTTTTGACACCAGGGGGCGCAAAAGGACCACGGATGAACTGTGACAGCATGGGGACCTATGGAAGCAAGGAACCATTATGACACCATGAAGGCCAAGAATCAAATGATTCATTGTAAGACCAAGTGGCCTAAAAGGGCTTGGAATGCATTGTGACACAACAGAGGTTAAGAGAAGAAAGGAACCATTGTGACCCAATGCAGGCTAACAATCTAATGATCCCTTGTGGCACCAGGGGGTACAAATAGGGCCAGGGATGGATTGTTACAGCACGGGGACCAATAGAAGCAAGGATCTATTATGCCACCGTGGAGGCCAAGAATCAAATGATTCATTGTGACATCAAGTGGCCTAAAAGGGCATGGGATGCATTGTGACAGCACAGGGGTTAAGAGAAGCAAGGAACCATTGTGACCCAATGCAGGCTAATAATCCCAGGATCCCATTTGACACCAGGGGGCGTAAAAGGGCCAGGGATGAATTGTGACAGCATGGGGCCCAATTAAAACCTGGTACAATTACGCCACCATGGAGGCCAAGAATCAAATGATTCATTGTGACATCAAGTGGCCTAAAAGGGCATGGGATGCATTGTGCCACCACAGGGGTTAAGAGAAGCAAGGATCCATTGTGACCCAATGCAGGCTAATAATCCCAGGATCCCATTTGACACCAGGGGGCATAAAAGGGCCAGGGATGAATTGTGACAGCATGGGGCCCAATAGAAACAAGGAACCATTATGACACCATGGAGGCCAAGAATCAAATGATTCATTGTGACATCCAGTGGCCTAAAAGGGCATGGGATGCATTGTGACACCACAGAGGTTAAGAGAAGCAAGGAACCATTGTGACCCAATGCAGGCTAACAATCTAATGATCCCTTGTGACACCAATGGGCCTAAAAGGGCCAGGGATGAATTGTTACAGCACGGGGACCAATACATGCAAGGATCTATTATGCCACCATGCTGGCCAAGAATCACATAATTCATTGTGACATCAAGTGGCCTAAAAGGGCATGGGATGCATTGTGACAGCACAGGGGTTAAGAGAAGCAAGGAACCATTGTGACCCAATGGAGGCTAACAATCTAATGATCCCTTGTGACACCAATGGGCCTAAAAGGGGCAGGGATGAATTGTGAAAGCATGGGGCCCAAGTAAAACCTGGTACAATTATGCCACCATGGAGGCCAAGAATCAAAAGTTTCATTGTGACATCAAGTGGCCTAAAAGGGCATGGGATGCATTGTGCCACCACAGGGGTTAAGAGAAGCAAGGATCCATTGTGACCCAATGGAGGCTAATAATCCCAGGATGCCATTTGACACCAGGGGGCATAAAAGGGCCAGCGATGAATTGTGACAGCATGGGGCCCAATAGAAACGAGGAACCATTATGACACCATGGAGGCCAAGAATCAAAAGATTCATTGTGACATCAAGTGGCCTAAAAGGGCATGGGATGCATTGTGACAGCACAGGGGTTAAGAGAAGCAAGGAACCATTGTGACCCAATGCAGGCTAACAATCTAATGATCCCTTGTGACACCAATGGGCCTAAAAGGGGCAGGGATGTATTGTGAAAGCATGGGGCCCAATTAAAACCTGGTACAATTACGCCACCATGGAGGCCAAGAATCAAATGATTCATTGTGACATCAAGTGGCCTAAAAGGGCATGGGATGCATTGTGACACGACAGGGGTTAAGAGAAGCAAGGAACCATTGTGACCCAATGCAGGCTAACAATCTAAGAATCCCTTTTGAAACCAGGGGGCACAAAAGGACCACGGATGAACTCTGACATCAAGGGGACCAATAGAAGCAAGGAAACATTATGACACCATGAAGGCCAAGAATCAAATGGTTCATTGTGACATCAAGTGGCCTAAAAGGGCATGGGATGCATTGTGACAGCACAGGGGTTAAGAGAAGCAAGGAACCATTGTGACCCAATGCAGGCTAACAATCTAATGATCCCTTGTGACACCAATGGGCCTAAAAGGGGCAGGGATGAATTGTGAAAGCATGGGTCCCAAGTAAACCCTGTTACAAATATGCCACCATGGAGGCCAAGAATCAAATGATTCATTGTGACATCAAGTGGCCTAAAAGGGCATGGGATGCATTGTGACACCACAGGGGTTAAGAGAAGCAAGGACCCATTGTGACCCAATGGAGGCTAATAATCCCAGGATCCCATTTGACACCAGGGGGCGTAAAAGGGCCAGGGATCAATTGTGACAGCATGGGGCCCAATAGAAAGAAGGAAGCATTATGACACCATGGAGGCCAAGAATCAAATGATTCATTGTGACATCAAGTCATGCCTAAAAGGGCATGGGATGCATTGTGACAGCGCAGGGGTTAAGAGAAGCAAGGAACCATTGTGACCCAATACAGGCTAACAATCTAATGATCCCTTGTGACACCAATGGGCCTAAAAGGGGCAGGGATGTATTGTGAAAGCATGGGGCCCAATTAAAACCTGGTACAATTACGCCACCATGGAGGCCAAGAATCAAATGATTCATTGTGACATCAAGTGGCCTAAAAGGGCATGGGATGCATTGTGACAGCACAGGGGTTAAGAGAAGCAAGGAACCATTGTGACCCAATGCAGGCTAACAATCTAATGATCCCTTGTGACACCAATGGGCCTAAAAGGGGCAGGGATGTATTGTGAAAGCATGGGGCCCAATTAAAACCTGGTACAATTACGCCACCATGGAGGCCAAGAATCAAATGATTCATTGTGACATCAAGTGGCCTAAAAGGGCATGGGATGCATTGTGACACCACAGGGGTTAAGAGAAGCAAGAAACCATTGTGACCCAATGCAGGCTAACAATCTAAGAATCTCTTTTGAAACGAGGGGGCGCAAAAGGACCACGGATGAACTCTGACATCAAGGGGACCAATAGAAGCAAGGAAACATTATGACACCATGAAGGCCAAGAATCAAATGGTTCATTGTGACATCAAGTGGCCTAAAAGGGCATGGGATGCATTGTGACAGCACAGGGGTTAAGAGAAGCAAGGAACCATTGTGACCCAATGCAGGCTAACAATCTAATGATCCCTTTTGACACCAATGGGCCTAAAAGGGGCAGGGATGAATTGTGAAAGCATGGGTCCCAAGTAAACCCTGGTACAAATATGCCACCATGGAGGCCAAGAATCAAATGATTCATTGTGACATCAAGTGGCCTAAAAGGGCATGGGATGCATTGTGACACCACAGGGGTTAAGAGAAGCAAGGACCCATTGTGACCCAATGGAGGCTAATAATCCCAGGATCCCATTTGACACCAGGGGGCGTAAAAGGGCCAGGGATGAATTGTGACAGCATGGGGCCCAATAGAAACAAGGAACCATTATGACACCATGGAGGCCAAGAATCAAATGATTCATTGTGACATCAAGTGGCCTAAAAGGGCATGGGATGCATTGTGACAGCACAGGGGTTAAGAGAAGCAAGGAACCATTGTGACACAATGCAGGCTAACCATCTAAGAATCCCTTTTGACACCAGGGGGCGCAAAAGGACCACGGATGAACTGTGACAGCATGGGGACCTATGGAAGCAAGGAACCATTATGACACCATGAAGGCCAAGAATCAAATGATTCATTGTAAGACCAAGTGGCCTAAAAGGGCTTGGAATGCATTGTGACACCACAGAGGTTAAGAGAAGAAAGGAACCATTGTGACCCAATGCAGGCTAACAATCTAATGATCCCTTGTGGCACCAGGGGGTACAAATAGGGCCAGGGATGGATTGTTACAGCACGGGGACCAATAGAAGGAAGGATCTATTATGCCACCGTGGAGGCCAAGAATCAAATGATTCATTGTGACATCAAGTGGCCTAAAAGGGCATGGGATGCATTGTGACAGCACAGGGGTTAAGAGAAGCAAGGAACCATTGTGACCCAATGCAGGCTAATAATCCCAGGATCCCATTTGACACCAGGGGGCGTAAAAGGGCCAGGGATGAATTGTGACAGCATGGGGCCCAATTAAAACCTGGTACAATTACGCCACCATGGAGGCCAAGAATCAAATGATTCATTGTGACATCAAGTGGCCTAAAAGGGCATGGGATGCATTGTGCCACCACAGGGGTTAAGAGAAGCAAGGATCCATTGTGACCCAATGCAGGCTAATAATCCCAGGATCCCATTTGACACCAGGGGGCATAAAAGGGCCAGGGATGAATTGTGACAGCATGGGGCCCAATAGAAACAAGGAACCATTATGACACCATGGAGGCCAAGAATCAAATGATTCATTGTGACATCAAGTGGCCTAAAAGGGCATGGGATGCATTGTGACACCACAGAGGTTAAGAGAAGCAAGGAACCATTGTGACCCAATGCAGGCTAACAATCTAATGATCCCTTGTGACACCAATGGGCCTAAAAGGGCCAGGGATGAATTGTTACAGCACGGGGACCAATACATGCAAGGATCTATTATGCCACCATGCTGGCCAAGAATCACATAATTCATTGTGACATCAAGTGGCCTAAAAGGGCATGGGATGCATTGTGACAGCACAGGGGTTAAGAGAAGCAAGGAACCATTGTGACCCAATGGAGGCTAACAATCTAATGATCCCTTGTGACACCAATGGGCCTAAAAGGGGCAGGGATGAATTGTGAAAGCATGGGGCCCAAGTAAAACCTGGTACAATTATGCCACCATGGAGGCCAAGAATCAAATGATTCATTGTGACATCAAGTGGCCTAAAAGGGCATGGGATGCATTGTGCCACCACAGGGGTTAAGAGAAGCAAGGATCCATTGTGACCCAATGGAGGCTAATAATCCCAGGATGCCATTTGACACCAGGGGGCATAAAAGGGCCAGCGATGAATTGTGACAGCATGGGGCCCAATAGAAACGAGGAACCATTATGACACCATGGAGGCCAAGAATCAAAAGATTCATTGTGACATCAAGTGGCCTAAAAGGGCATGGGATGCATTGTGACAGCACAGGGGTTAAGAGAAGCAAGGAACCATTGTGACCCAATGCAGGCTAACAATCTAATGATCCCTTGTGACACCAATGGGACTAAAAGGGGCAGGGATGTATTGTGAAAGCATGGGGCCCAATTAAAACCTGGTACAATTCCGCCACCATGGAGGCCAAGAATCAAATGATTCATTGTGACATCAAGTGGCCTAAAAGGGCATGGGATGCATTGTGACACGACAGGGGTTAAGAGAAGCATGGAACCATTGTGACCCAATGCAGGCTAACAATCTAAGAATCCCTTTTGAAACCAGGGGGCGCAAAAGGACCACGGATGAACTCTGACATCAAGGGGACCAATAGAAGCAAGGAAACATTATGACACCATGAAGGCCAAGAATCAAATGGTTCATTGTGACATCAAGTGGCCTAAAAGGGCATGGGATGCATTGTGACAGCACAGGGGTTAAGAGAAGCAAGGAACCATTGTGACCCAATGCAGGCTAACAATCTAATGATCCCTTGTGACACCAATGGGCCTAAAAGGGGCAGGGATGAATTGTGAAAGCATGGGTCCCAAGTAAACCCTGTTACAAATATGCCACCATGGAGGCCAAGAATCAAATGATTCATTGTGACATCAAGTGGCCTAAAAGGGCATGGGATGCATTGTGACACCACAGGGGTTAAGAGAAGCAAGGACCCATTGTGACCCAATGGAGGCTAATAATCCCAGGATCCCATTTGACACCAGGGGGCGTAAAAGGGCCAGGGATCAATTGTGACAGCATGGGGCCCAATAGAAAGAAGGAAGCATTATGACACCATGGAGGCCAAGAATCAAATGATTCATTGTGACATCAAGTCATGCCTAAAAGGGCATGGGATGCATTGTGACAGCGCAGGGGTTAAGAGAAGCAAGGAACCATTGTGACCCAATACAGGCTAACAATCTAATGATCCCTTGTGACACCAATGGGCCTAAAAGGGGCAGGGATGTATTGTGAAAGCATGGGGCCCAATTAAAACCTGGTACAATTACGCCACCATGGAGGCCAAGAATCAAATGATTCATTGTGACATCAAGTGGCCTAAAAGGGCATGGGATGCATTGTGACAGCACAGGGGTTAAGAGAAGCAAGGAACCATTGTGACCCAATGCAGGCTAACAATCTAATGATCCCTTGTGACACCAATGGGCCTAAAAGGGGCAGGGATGTATTGTGAAAGCATGGGGCCCAATTAAAACCTGGTACAATTACGCCACCATGGAGGCCAAGAATCAAATGATTCATTGTGACATCAAGTGGCCTAAAAGGGCATGGGATGCATTGTGACACCACAGGGGTTAAGAGAAGCAAGAAACCATTGTGACCCAATGCAGGCTAACAATCTAAGAATCCCTTTTGAAACGAGGGGGCGCAAAAGGACCACGGATGAACTCTGACATCAAGGGGACCAATAGAAGCAAGGAAACATTATGACACCATGAAGGCCAAGAATCAAATGGTTCATTGTGACATCAAGTGGCCTAAAAGGGCATGGGATGCATTGTGACAGCACAGGGGTTAAGAGAAGCAAGGAACCATTGTGACCCAATGCAGGCTAACAATCTAATGATCCCTTTTGACACCAATGGGCCTAAAAGGGGCAGAGATGAATTGTGAAAGCATGGGTCCCAAGTAAACCCTGGTACAAATATGCCACCATGGAGGCCAAGAATCAAATGATTCATTGTGACATCAAGTGGCCTAAAAGGGCATGGGATGCATTGTGACACCACAGGGGTTAAGAGAAGCAAGGACCCATTGTGACCCAATGGAGGCTAATAATCCCAGGATCCCATTTGACACCAGGGGGCGTAAAAGGGCCAGGGATGAATTGTGACAGCATGGGGCCCAATAGAAACAAGGAACCATTATGACACCATGGAGGCCAAGAATCAAATAATTCATTGTGACATCAAGTGGCCTAAAAGGGCATGGGATGCATTGTGACAGCACAGGGGTTAAGAGAAGCAAGGAACCATTGTGACCCAATGCAGGCTAACAATCTAATGATCCCTTGTGACACCAATGGGCCTAAAAGGGGCAGGGATGTATTGTGAAAGCATGGGGCCCAATTAAAACCTGGTACAATTACGCCACCATGGAGGCCAAGAATCAAATGATTCATTGTGACATCAAGTGGCCTAAAAGGGCATGGGATGCATTGTGACACCACAGGGGTTAAGAGAAGCAAGGAACCATTGTGACCCAATGCAGGCTAACAATCTAATGATCCCTTGTGACACCAATGGGCCTAAAAGGGGCAGGGATGTATTGTGAAAGCATGGGGCCCAATTAAAACCTGGTACAATTACGCCACCGTGGAGGCCAAGAATCAAATGATTCATTGTGACATCAAGTGGCCTAAAAGGGCATGGGATGCATTGTGACAGCACAGGGGTTAAGAGAAGCAAGGAACCATTGTGACCCAATACAGGCTAACAATCTAAGAATCCCTTTTGACACCAGGGGGCGCAAAAGGACCACGGATGAACTCTGACATCAAGGGGACCAATAGAAGCAAGGAAACATTATGACACCATGAAGGCCAAGAATCAAATGGTTCATTGTGACATCAAGTGGCCTAAAAGGGCTTGGAATGCATTGTGACACCACAGAGGTTAAGAGAAGCAAGGAACCATTGTGACCCAATGCAGGCTAACAATCTAATGATCACTTGTGGCACCAGGGGGTATAAAAAGGGCCAGGGATGGATTGTTACAGCACGGGGACCAATAGAAGCAAGGATCTATTATGCCACCGTGGAGGCCAAGAATCAAATGATTCATTGTGACATCAAGTGGCCCAAAAGGGCATGGGATGCATTGTGACAGCACAGGGGTTAAGAGAAGCAAGGAACCATTGTGACCCAATGGAGGCTAATAATCCCAGGATCCCATTTGACTACCAGGGGGCGTAAAAGGGCCAGGGATGAATTGTGACAGCATGGGGCCCAATAGAAACAAGGAACCATTATGACACCATGGAGGCCAAGAATCAAAGGATTCATTGTGACCTCAAGTGGCCTACAAGGGCATGGGATGCATTGTGACAGTAGAGGGGTTAAGAGAAGCAAGGAACCATTGTGACCCAATGCAGGCTAACAATCTAATGATCCCTTTTGACACCAATGGGCCTAAAAGGGGCAGGGATGTATTGTGAAAGCATGGGGCCCAATTAAAACCTGGTACAATTACGCCACCATGGAGGCCAAGAATCAAATGATTCATTGTGACATCAAGTGGCCTAAAAGTGCATGGGATGCATTGTGACAGCACAGGGGTTAAGAGAAGCAAGGAACCATTGTGACCCAATGCAGGCTAACAATCTAAGAATCCCTTTTGACATCAGGGGGCGCAAAAGGACCACGGATGGACTCTGACAGCTTGGGGACCTATAGAAGCAAGGAACCATTATGACACCATGAAGGCCAAGAATCAAATGATTCATTGTGACATCAAGTGGCCTAAAAGGGCATGGGATGCATTGTGACACCACAGGGGTTAAGAGAAGCAAGGAACCATTGTGACCCAATGCAGGCTAACAATCTAAGAATCCCTTTTGACACCAGGGGGCGCAAAAGGACCACGGATGAACTCTGACAGCATGCGGACCTATAGAAGCAAGGAAACATTGTGACACCATGAAGGCCAAGAATCAAATGATTCATTGTGACATCAAGTGGCCTAAAAGGGCATGGGATGCATTGTGACAGCACAGGGGTTAAGAGAAGCAAGGAACCATTGTGACCCAATGCAGGCTAACCATCTAAGAATCCCTTTTGACACCAGGGGGCGCAAAACGACCACGGATGAACTGTGACAGCATGGGGACCTATGGAAGCAAGGAACCATTATGACACCATGAAGGCCAAGAATCAAATGGTTCATTGTAAGACCAAGTGGCCTAAAAGGGCTTGGAATGCATTGTGACACAACAGAGGTTAAGAGAAGAAAGGAACCATTGTGACCCAATGCAGGCTAACAATCTAATGATCCCTTGTGGCACCAGGGGGTACAAATAGGGCCAGGGATGGATTGTTACAGCACGGGGACCAATAGAAGCAAGGATCTATTATGCCACCGTGGAGGCCAAGAATCAAATGATTCATTGTGACATCAAGTGGCCTAAAAGGGCATGGGATGCATTGTGACAGCACAGGGGTTAAGAGAAGCAAGGAACCATTGTGACCCAATGCAGGCTAATAATCCCAGGATCCCATTTGACACCAGGGGGCGTAAAAGGGCCAGGGATGAATTGTGACAGCATGGGGCCCAATAGAAACAAGGAACTATTATGACACCATGGAGGCCAACAATCAAATGATTCATTGTGACATCAAGTGGCCTAAAAGGGCATGGGATGCATTGTGCCACCACAGGGGTTAAGAGAAGCAAGGATCCATTGTGACCCTATGCAGGCTAATAATCCCAGGATCCCATTTGACACCAGGGGGCATAAAAGGGCCAGGGATGAATTGTGACAGCATGGGGCCCAATAGAAACAAGGAACCATTATGACACCATGGAGGCCAAGAATCAAATGATTCATTGTGACATCAAGTGGCCTAAAAGGGCATGGGATGCATTGTGACACCACAGAGGTTAAGAGAAGCAAGGAACCATTGTGACCCAATGCAGGCTAACAATCTAATGATCCCTTGTGACACCAATGGGCCTAAAAGGGCCAGGGATGAATTGTTACAGCACGGGGACCAATACATGCAAGGATCTATTATGCCACCATGCTGGCCAAGAATCACATAATTCATTGTGACATCAAGTGGCCTAAAAGGGCATGGGATGCATTGTGACAGCACAAGGGGTTAAGAGAAGCAAGGAACCATTGTGACCCAATGGAGGCTAACAATCTAATGATCCCTTTTGACACCAATGGGCCTAAAAGGGGCAGGGATGTATTGTGAAAGCATGGGGCCCAATTAAAACCTGGTACAATTACGCCACCGTGGAGGCCAAGAATCAAATGATTCATTGTGACATCAAGTGGCCTAAAAGGGCATGGGATGCATTGTGACACCACAGGGGTTAAGAGAAGCAAGGAACCATTGTGACCCAATGCAGGCTAACAACCTAAGAATCCCTTTTGACACCAGGGGGGGGAAAGGACCACGGATGAACTCTGACAGCATGGGGACCTATAGAAACATGGAACCATTATGACACCATGAAGGCCAAGAATCAAATGGTTCATTGTAAGACCAAGTGGCCTAAAAGGGCTTGGAATGCATTGTGACACCACAGGGGTTAAGAGAAGAAAGGAACCATTGTGACCCAATGCAGGCTAACAATCTAATGATCCCTTTTGAAACCAGGGGGTACAAATAGGGCCAGGGATGGATTGTTACAGCACGGGGACCAATAGAAGCAAGGATCTATTATGCCACCGTGGAGGCCAAGAATCAAATGGTTCATTGTGACATCAAGTGGCCTAAAAGGGCATGGGATGCATTGTGACAGCACAGGGGTTAAGAGAAGCAAGGAACCATTGTGACCCAATGGAGGCTAATAATCCCAGGATCCCATTTGACACCAGGGGGCGTAAAAGGGCCAGGGATGAATTGTGACAGCATGGAGCCCAATAGAAACATGGAACCATTATGACACCATGGAGGCCAAGAATGAAATGATTCATTGTGACATCAAGTGGCCTAAAAGGGCATGGGATGCATTGTGACACCACAGAGGTTAAGAGAAGCAAGGAACCATTGTGACCCAATGCAGGCTAACAATCTAATGATCCCTTGTGACACCAATGGGCCTAAAAGGGCCCTGGGAGGAATTGTTACAGCACGGGGACCAATAGAAGCAAGGATCTATTATGCCACCATGGAGGCCAAGAATCAAATAATTCATTGTGACATCATGTGGCCTAAAAGGGCATGGGATGCATTGTGACAGCACAGGGGTTAAGAGAAGCAAGGAACCATTGTGACCCCATGCAGGCTAACAATCTAATGATCCCTTGCGACACCAATGGGCCTAAAAGGGGCAGGGATGAATTGTGAAAGCATGGGGCCCAAGTTAAACCTGGTACAATTATGCCACCATGGAGGCCAAGAATCAAATGATTCATTGTGACATCAAGTGGCCTAAAAGGGCATGGGATGCATTGTGACAGCACAGGGGTTTAGAGAAGCAAGGAACCATTGTGACCCAATGCAGGCTAACAATCTAAGAATCCCTTTTGACACCAGGGGGCGCAAAAGGACCACGGATGAACTCTGACATCAAGGGGAACAATAGAAGCAAGGAAACATTATGACACCATGAAGGCCAAGAATCAAATGGTTCATTGTGACATCAAGTGGCCTAAAAGGGCTTGGAATGCATTGTGACACCACAGAGGTTAAGAGAAGCAAGGAACCATTGTGACCCAATGCAGGCTAACAATCTAATGATCCCTTTTGGCACCAGGAGGGTATAAAAAGGGCCAGGGGTGGATTGTTACAGCACGGGGACCAATAGAAGCAAGGATCTATTATGCCACCGTGGAGGCCAAGAATCAAATGATTCATTGTGACATCAAGTGGCCTAAAAGGGCATGGGATGCATTGTGACAGCACAGGGGTTAAGAGAAGCAAGGAACCATTGTGACCCAATGGAGGCTAATAATCCCAGGATCCCATTTGACTGCCAGGGGGCGTAAAAGGGCCAGGGATGAATTGTGACAGCATGGGGCCCAATAGAAACAAGGAACCATTATGACACGATGGAGGCCAAGAATCAAATGATTCATTGTGACATCAAGTGGCCTAAAAGGGCATGGGATGCATTGTGACACCACAGGGGTTAAGAGAAGCAAGGAACCATTGTGACCCAATGGAGGCTAACAATCTAAGAATCCCTTTTGACACCAATGCGCCTAAAAGGGGCAGGGATGAATTGTGCAAGCATGGGGCCCAATTAAATCCTGGTACAATTACGCCACCATGGAGGCCAAGAATCAAATGGTTCATTGTGACATCAAGTGGCCTAAAAGGGCATGGGATGCATTGTGACAGCACAGGGGTTAAGAGAAGCAAGGAACCATTGTGACCCAATGCAGGCTAACAATCTAATGATTCCTTTTGACACCAATGGGCCTAAAAGGTGCAGGGAGGTATTGTGAAAGCATGGGGCCCAATTAAAACCTGGTACAATTACGCCACCATGGAGGCCAAGAATCAAATGATTCATTGTGACATCAAGTGGCCTAAAAGGGCATGGGATGCATTGTGACACCACAGGGGTTAAGAGAAGCAAGGAACCATTGTGACCCATTGCAGGCTAACAATCTAATGATCCCTTGTGACACCAATGGGCCTAAAAGGGGCAGGGATGAATTCTTACAGCACGGGGACCAATAGAAGCAAGGATCTATTATGCCACCATGGAGGCCAAGAATCAAATAATTCATTGTGACATCAAGTGGCCTAAAAGGGCATGGGATGCATTGTGAATCCACAGAGGTTAAGAGAAGCAAGGAACCATTGTGACCCAATGCAGGCTAACAATCTAATGATCCCTTTTGACACCAATGGGCCTAAAAGGGGCAGGGATGTATTGTGAAAGCATGGGGCCCAATTAAAACCTGGTACAATTACGCCACCATGGAGGCCAAGAATCAAATGATTCATTGTGACATCAAGTGGCCTAAAAGGGCATGGGAAGCATTGTGACAGCACAGGGGTTAAGAGAAGCAAGGAACCATTGTGACCCAATGCAGGCTAACAATCTAAGAATCCCTTTGGACATCAGGGGGGGCAAAAGGACCACGGATGAACTCTGACAGCATGGGGACCTATAGAAGCAAGGAACCATTATGACACCATGAAGGCCAAGAATCAAATGGTTCATTGTAAGACCAAGTGGCCTAAAAGTCTTGGAATGCATTGTGATACCACAGAGGTTAAGAGAAGCAAGGAACCATTGTGACCCAATGCAGGCTAACAATCGAATGATCCCTTGTGGCACCAGGGGGTATAAAAAGGGCCAGGGATGGATTGTTACAGCACGGGGACCAATAGAAGCAAGGATCTATTATGCCACCGTGGAGGCCAAGAATCAAATGATTCATTGTGACATCAAGTGGCCTAAAAGGGCATGGGATGCATTGTGACAGCACAGGGGTTAAGAGAAGCAAGGAACCATTGTGACCCAATGGAGGCTAATAATCCCAGGATCCCATTTGACACCAGGGGGCGTAAAAGGGCCAGGGATGAATTGTGACAGCATGGGGCCCAATAGAAACAAGGAACCATTATGACGCCATGGAGGCCAAGAATCAAATGATTCATTGTGACATCAAGTGGCCTAAAAGGGCATGGGATGCATTGTGACACCACAGAATTTAAGAGAAGCAAGGATCCATTGTGACCCAATGCAGGCTAACAATCTAATGATCCCTTGTGACACCAATGGGCCTAAAAGGGCCCTGGGAGGAATTGTTACAGCACGGGGACCAATAGAAACAAGGATCTATTATGCCACCATGGAGGCCAAGAATCAAAAGATTCATTGTGACATCATGTGGCCTAAAAGGGCATGGGATGCATTGTGACAGCACAGAGTTTAAGAGAAGCAAGGATCCTTTGAGACCCAATGGAGGCTAATAATCCCAGGATCCCATTTGACACCAGGGGGCGTAAAAGGGGCAGGGATGAATTGTGACAGCATGGGGACCAATAGAAACAAGGAACCATTATGACACCATGGAGGCCAAGAATCAAAAGATTCATTGTGACATCAAGTGGCCTAAAAGGGCAAGGAATGCATTGTGACAGCACAGGCGTTAAGAGAAGCAAGGAGCCATTGTGACCCAATGCAGGCTAACAATCTAATGATCCCTTTTGACACCAATGGGCCTAAAAGGGGCAGGGATGTATTGTGAAAGCATGGGGCCCAATTAAAACCTGGTACAATTATGCCACCATGGAGGCCAAGAATCAAATGATTCATTGTGACATCAAGTGGCCTAAAAGGGCATGGGATGCATTGCGACAGCACAGGGGTTAAGAGAAGCAAGGAACCATTGTGACCCAATGCAGGCTAACAATCTAAGAATCCCTTTTGACATCAGGGGGCGCAAAAGGACCACGGATGAACTCTGACAGCATGGGGACCTATAGAAGCAAGGAACCATTATGACACCATGAAGGCCAAGAATCAAATGGTTCATTGTAAGACCAAGTGGCCTAAAAGTCTTGGAATGCATTGTGATACCACAGAGGTTAAGAGAAGCATAGAACCATTGTGACCCAATGCAGGCTAACAATCTAATGATCCCTTGCGACACCAATGGGCCTAAAAGGGGCAGGGATGAATTGTGAAAGCATGGGGCCCAAGTAAAACCTGGTGCAATTATGCCACCATGGAGGCCAAGAATCAAATGATTCATTGTGACATCAAGTGGCCTAAAAGGGCATGGGATGCATTGTGACACCACAGGGGTTAAGAGAAGCAAGGAACCATTGTGACCCAATGCAGGCTAACAATCTAAGAATCCCTTTTGACACCAGGGGGCGCAAAAGGACCACGGACCGACTCTGACAGCATGGGGACCTATAGAAGCAAGGAACCATTATGACACCATGAAGGCCAAGAATCAAATGATTCATTGTGACTTCAAGTGGCCTAAAAGGGCTTGGAATGCATTGTGACACCACAGAGGTTAAGAGAAGCAAGGAACCATTGTGACCCAATGCAGGCTAACAATCTAATGATCCCTTGTGGCACCAGGGGGTATAAAAAGGGCCAGGGATGGATTGTTACAGCACGGGGACCAATAGAAGCAAGGATTTATTATGCCACCGTGGAGGCCAAGAATCAAATGATTCATTGTGACATCAAGTGGCCTAAAAGGGCATGGGATGCATTGTGACACCACAGGGGTTAAGAGAAGCAAGGAACCATTGTGACCCAATGGAGGCTAACAATCTAAGAATCCCTTTTGACACCAATGCGCCTAAAAGGGGCAGGGATGAATTGTGCAAGCATGGGGCCCAATTAAATCCTGGTACAATTACGCCACCATGGAGGCCAAGAATCAAATGGTTCATTGTGACATCAAGTGGCCTAAAAGGGCATGGGATGCATTGTGACAGCACAGGGGTTAAGAGAAGCAAGGAACCATTGTGACCCAATGCAGGCTAACAATCTAATGATCCCTTGTGACACCAATGGGCCTAAGAGGGCCCTGGGAGGAATTGTTACAGCACGGGGACCAATAGAAGCAAGGATCTATTATGCCACCATGGAGGCCAAGAATCAAATGATTCATTGTGACATCAAGTGGCCTAAAAGGGCATGGGATGCATTGTGACAGCACAGGGGTTAAGAGAAGCAAGGAACCATTGTGACCCAATGCAGGCTAACAATCTAATGATCCCTTGCGACACCAATGGGCCTAAAAGGGGCAGGGATGAATTATGAAAGAATGGGGTCCAAGTAAAACCTGGTACAATTATGCCACCATGGAGGCCAAGAATCAAATGATTCATTGTGACATCAAGTGGCCTAAAAGGGCATGGGATGCATTGTGCCACCACAGGGGTTTAGAGAAGCAAGGATCCATTGTGACCCAATGCAGGCTAACAATCTAAGAATCCCTTCTGACACCAGGGGGCGCAAAAGGACCACGGATGGACTCTGACAGCATGGGGACCTATGGACGCAAGGAACCATTATGACACCATGAAGGCCACGAATCAGATGGTTCATTGTAAGACCAAGTGGCCTAAAAGTCTTGGAATGCATTGTGACACCACAGAGGTTAAGAGAAGCAAGGAACCATTGTGACCCAATGCAGGCTAACCATGTAATGATCCCTTGTGGCAACAAGGGGTATAAAAAGGGCCAGAGATGGATTGTTACAGCACGGGGACCAATAGAAGCAAGGATCTATTATGCCACCATGGAGGCCAAGAATCAAATGATTCATTGTGACATCAAGTGGCCTAAAAGGGCATGGGATGCATTGTGCCACCACAGGGGTTAAGAGAAGCAAGGAACCATTGTGACCCAATGCAGGCTAACAATCTAAGAATCCCTTTTGACACCAGGGGGCGCAAAAGGACCACGGATGAACTCTGACAGCATGCGGACCTATAGAAGCAAGGAACCATTATGACACCATGAAGGCCAAGAATCAAATGGTTCATTGTAAGACCAAGTGGCCTAAAAGGGCTTGGAATGCATTGTGACACCACAGAGGTTAAGAGAAGAAAGGAACCATTGTGACCCAATGCAGGCTAACAATCTAATGATCCCTTGTGGCACCAGGGGGTATAAAAAGGGCCAGGGATGGATTGTTACAGCACGGGGACCAATAGAAACAAGGATCTATTATGCCACCGTGGAGGCCAAGAATCAAATGATTCATTGTGACATCAAGTGTCCTAAAAGGGCATGGGATGCATTGTGACAGCACAGGGGTTAAGAGAAGCAAGGAACCATTGTGACCCAATGGAGGCTAATAATCCCAGGATCCCATTGGACACCAGGGGGCGTAAAAGGGCCAGGGATGAATTGTGACAGCATGGGGCCCAATAGAAACAAGGAACCATTATGACACCATGGAGGCCAAGAATCAAATGATTCATTGTGACATCAAGTGGCCTAAAAGGGCATGGGATGCATTGTGACACCACAGAGGTTAAGAGAAGCAAGGAACCATTGTGACCCAATGCAGGCTAACAATCTAATGATCCCTTGTGACACCAATGGGCCTAAAAGGGCCCTGGGAGGAATTGTTACAGCACGGGGACCAATAGAAACAAGGATCTATTATGCCACCATGGAGGCCAAGAATCAAAAGATTCATTGTGACATCAAGTGGCCTAAAAGGGCATGGGATGCATTGTGACACCACAGGGGTTAAGAGAAGCAAGGAACCATTGTGACCCAATGGAGGCTAATAATCCCAGGATCCCATTTGACACCAGGGGGCGTAAAAGGGCCAGGGATGAATTGTGACAGCATGGGGCCCAATAGAAACAAGGAACCATTATGACACCATGGAGGCCAAGAATCAAAAGATTCATTGTGACATCAAGTGGCCTAAAAGGGCATGGGATGCATTGTGACAGCACAGGGGTTAAGAGAAGCAAGGAGCCATTGTGACCCAATGCAGGCTAACAATCTAATGATCCCTTTTGACATCAGGGGGCGCAAAAGGACCACGGATGAACTCTGACAGCATGGGGACCTATAGAAGCAAGGAACCATTATGACACCATGAAGGCCAAGAATCAAATGGTTCATTGTAAGACCAAGTGGCCTAAAAGTCTTGGAATGCATTGTGATACCACAGAGGTTAATAGAAGCAAGGAACCATTGTGACCCAATGCAGGCTAACAATCTAAGAATCCCTTTTGACACCAGGGGGCGCAAAAGGACCACGGATGAACTCTGACAGCATGCGGACCTATAGAAGCAAGGAACCATTATGACACCATGAAGGCCAAGAATCAAATGGTTCATTGTAAGACCAAGTGGCCTAAAAGGGCTTGGAATGCATTGTGACACCACAGAGGTTAAGAGAAGAAAGGAACCATTGTGACCCAATGCAGGCTAACAATCTAATGATCCCTTGTGGCACCAGGGGGTATAAAAAGGGCCAGGGATGGACTGTTACAGCACGGGGACCAATAGAAACAAGGATCTATTATGCCACCGTGGAGGCCAAGAATCAAATGATTCATTGTGACATCAAGTGTCCTAAAAGGGCATGGGATGCATTGTGACAGCACAGGGGTTAAGAGAAGCAAGGAACCATTGTGACCCAATGGAGGCTAATAATCCCAGGATCCCATTGGACACCAGGGGGCGTAAAAGGGCCAGGGATGAATTGTGACAGCATGGGGCCCAATAGAAACAAGGAACCATTATGACACCATGGAGGCCAAGAATCAAATGATTCATTGTGACATCAAGTGGCCTAAAAGGGCATGGGATGCATTGTGACACCACAGAGGTTAAGAGAAGCAAGGAACCATTGTGACCCAATGCAGGCTAACAATCTAATGATCCCTTGTGACACCAATGGGCCTAAAAGGGCCCTGGGAGGAATTGTTACAGCACGGGGACCAATAGAAACAAGGATCTATTATGCCACCATGGAGGCCAAGAATCAAAAGATTCATTGTGACATCAAGTGGCCTAAAAGGGCATGGGATGCATTGTGACACCACAAAGGTTAAGAGAAGCAAGGAACCATTGTGACCCAATGGAGGCTAATAATCCCAGGATCCCATTTGACACCAGGGGGCGTAAAAGGGCCAGGGATGAATTGTGACAGCATGGGGCCCAATAGAAACAAGGAACCATTATGACACCATGGAGGCCAAGAATCAAAAGATTCATTGTGACATCAAGTGGCCTAAAAGGGCATGGGATGCATTGTGACAGCACAGGGGTTAAGAGAAGCAAGGAGCCATTGTGACCCAATGCAGGCTAACAATCTAATGATCCCTTTTGACATCAGGGGGCGCAAAAGGACCACGGATGAACTCTGACAGCATGGGGACCTATAGAAGCAAGGAACCATTATGACACCATGAAGGCCAAGAATCAAATGGTTCATTGTAAGACCAAGTGGCCTAAAAGTCTTGGAATGCATTGTGATACCACAGAGGTTAATAGAAGCAAGGAACCATTGTGACCCAATGCAGGCTAACAATCTAAGAATCCCTTTTGACACCAGGGGGCGCAAAAGGACCACGGATCGACTCTGACAGCATGGGGACCTATAGAAGCAAGGAACCATTATGACACCATGAAGGCCACGAATCAGATGGTTCATTGTAAGACCAAGTGGCCTAAAAGTCTTGGAATGCATTGTGACACCACAGAGGTTAAGAGAAGCAAGGAACCATTGTGACCCAATGCAGGCTAACCATGTAATGATCCCTTGTGGCACCAAGGGGTATAAAAAGGGCCAGAGATGGATCGTTACAGCACGGGGACCAATAGAAGCAAGGATCTATTATGCCACCATGGTGGCCAAGAATCAAATGATTCATTGTGACATCAAGTGGCCTAAAAGGGCATGGGATGCATTGTGACAGCACAGGGGTTAAGAGAAGCAAGGATCCATTGTGACCCAATGGAGGCTAATAATCCCAGGATCCCATTTGACACCAGGGGGCGTAAAAGGGCCAGGGATGAATTGTGACAGCATGGGGCCCAATAGAAACAAGGAACCATTATGACACGATGGAGGCCAAGAATCAAAAGATTCATTGTGACATCAAGTGGCCTAAAAGGGCATGGGATGCATTGTGACAGCACAGGGGTTAAGAGAAGCAAGGAGCCATTGTGACCCAATGCAGGCTAACAATCTAATGATCCCTTTTGACATCAGGGGGCGCAAAAGGACCACGGATGAACTCTGACAGCATGGGGACCTATAGAAGCAAGGAACCATTATGACACCATGAAGGCCAAGAATCAAATGGTTCATTGTAAGACCAAGTGGCCTAAAAGTCTTGGAATGCATTGTGATACCACAGAGGTTAATAGAAGCAAGGAACCATTGTGACCCAATGCAGGCTAACAATCTAAGAATCCCTTTTGACACCAGGGGGCGCAAAAGGACCACGGATCGACTCTGACAGCATGGGGACCTATAGAAGCAAGGAACCATTATGACACCATGAAGGCCACGAATCAGATGGTTCATTGTAAGACCAAGTGGCCTAAAAGTCTTGGAATGCATTGTGACACCACAGAGGTTAAGAGAAGCAAGGAACCATTGTGACCCAATGCAGGCTAACCATGTAATGATCCCTTGTGGCACCAAGGGGTATAAAAAGGGCCAGAGATGGATCGTTACAGCACGGGGACCAATAGAAGCAAGGATCTATTATGCCACCATGGTGGCCAAGAATCAAATGATTCATTGTGACATCAAGTGGCCTAAAAGGGCATGGGATGCATTGTGACAGCACAGGGGTTAAGAGAAGCAAGGATCCATTGTGACCCAATGGAGGCTAATAATCCCAGGATCCCATTTGACACCGGGGGCGTAAAAGGGGCAGGGATGAATTGTGACAGCATGGGGCCCAATAGAAACAAGGAACCATTATGACACGATGGAGGCCAAGAATCAAATGATTCATTGTGACATCAAGTGGCCTAAAAGGGCATGGGATGCATTGTGACAGCACAGGGGTTAAGAGAAGCAAGGAACCATTGTGACCCAATGCAGGCTAACAATCTAAGAATCCCTTTTGACACCAGGGGGCGCAAAACGACCACGGATGAACTGTGACAGCATGGGGACCTATGGAAGCAAGGAACCATTATGACACCATGAAGGCCAAGAATCAAATGGTTCATTGTAAGACCAAGTGGCCTAAAAGGGCTTGGAATGCATTGTGACACCACAGAGGTTAAGAGAAGCAAGGAACCATTGTGACCCAATGCAGGCTAACCATCTAATTATCCCTTGTGGCACCAGGGGGTATAAAAAGGGCCAGGGATGGATTGTTACAGCACGGGGACCAATAGAAGCAAGTATCAATTATGCCACCATGGAGGCCAAGAATCAAATGATTCATTGTGACATCAAGTGGCCTAAAATGGCATGGGATGCACTGTGCCACCACAGGGGTTAAGAGAAGCAAGGATCCATTGTGAACCAATGCAGGCTAATAATCCCAGGATCCCATTTGACACCAGGGGGCATAAAAGGGCCAGGGATGAATTGTGACAGCATGGGGCCCAATAGAAACAAGGAACCATTATGACACCATGGAGGCCAAGAATCAAATGATTCATTGTGACATCCAGTGGCCTAAAAGGGCATGGGATGCATTGTGACAGCACAGGGGTTAAGAGAAGCAAGGAACCATTGTGACCCAATGCAGGCTAACAATCTAATGATCCCTTGTGACACCAATGGGCCTAAAAGGGGCAGGGATGAATTGTGAAAGCATGGGGCCCAAGTTAAACCTGGTACAATTATGCCACCATGGAGGCCAAGAATCAAAAGATTCATTGTGACATCAAGTGGCCTAAAAGGGCATGGGATGCATTGTGACAGCACAGGGGTTAAGAGAAGCAAGGAACCATTGTGACCCAATGCAGGCTAACAATCTAAGAATCCCTTTTGACACCAGGGTGCGCAAAAGGACCACAGATCGACTCTGACAGCATGGGGACCTATAGAAGCAAGGAACCATTATGACACCATGAAGGCCAAGAATCAAATGGTTCATTGTAAGACCAAGTGGCCTAAAAGGGCTTGGAATGCATTGTGACACCACAGAGGTTAAGAGAAGCAAGGAACCATTGTGACCCAATGCAGGCTAACAATCTAATGATCCCTTGCGACACCAATGGGCCTAAAAGAGGCAGGGATGAATTGTGAAAGCATGGGGCCCAAGTAAAACCTGGTAAAATTATGCCACCATGGAGGCCAAGAATCAAATGATTCATTGTGACATCAAGTGGACTAAAAGGGCATGGGATGCATTGTGACACCACAGGGGTTAAGAGAAGCAAGGAACCATTGTGACCCAATGCAGGCTAACAATCTAATGATCCCTTTTGACATCAGGGGGCGCAAAAGGACCACGGATGGACTGTGACAGCTTGGGGACCTATAGAAGCAAGGAACCATTATGACACCATGGAGGCCAAGAATCAAATGATTCATTGTGACATCAAGTGGCCTAAAAGGGCATGGGATGCATTGTGACACCACAGAGTTTAAGAGAAGCAAGGAACCATTGTGACCCAATGCAGGCTAACAATCTAATGATCCCTTGTGACACCAATGGACCTAAAAGGGCCAGGGATGAATTGTTACAGCACGGGGACCAATAGAAGCAAGGATCTATTATGCCACCATGGTGGCCAAGAATCAAATAATTCATTGTGACATCAAGTGGCCTAAAAGGGCATGGGATGCATTGTGACAGCACAGGGGTTAAGAGAAGCAAGGAACCATTGTGACCCAATGGAGGCTAACAATCTAATGATCCCTTTTGACACCAATGGGCCTAAAAGGGGCAGGGATGTATTGTGAAAGCATGGGGCCCAATTAAAACCTGGTACAATTACGCCACCATGGAGGCCAAGAATCAAATGGTTCATTGTGACATCAAGTGGCCTAAAAGGGCATGGGATGCATTGTGACAGCACAGGGGTTAAGAGAAGCAAGGAACCATTGTGGCCCAATGCAGGCTAACAATCTAATGATTCCTTTTGACACCAATGGGCCTAAAAGGGGCAGGGATGTATTGTGAAAGCATGGGGCCCAATTAAAACCTGGTACAATTACACCACCATGGAGGCCAAGAATCAAATGATTCATTGTGACATCAAGTGGCCTAAAAGGGCATGGGATGCATTGTGACACCACAGGGGTTAAGAGAAGCAAGGAACCATTGTGACCCATTGCCGGCTAACAATCTAAGAATCCCTTTTGACACCAGGGGGCGCAAAAGGACCACGGATGAACTCTGACAGCATGGGGACCTATAGAAGCAAGGAACCATTATGACACCATGAAGGCCAAGAATCAAATGGTTCATTGTAAGACCAAGTGGCCTAAAAGGGCTTGGAATGCATTGTGACACCACAGAGGTTAAGAGAAGCAAGGAACCATTGTGACCCAATGCAGGCTAACAACCTAATGATCCCTTGTGGCACCAGGGGGTACAAATGGGGCCAGGGATGGATTGTTACAGCACGGGGACCAATAGAAGCAAGGATCTATTATGCCACCGTGGAGGCCAAGAATCAAATGATTCATTGTGACATCAAGTGGCCTAAAAGGGCATGGGATGCATTGTGACAGCACAGGGGTTAAGAGAAGCAAGGAACCATTGTGACCCAATGGAGGCTAATAATCCCAGGATCCCATTTGACACCAGGGGGCGTAAAAGGGCCAGGGATGAATTGTGACAGCATGGGGCCCAATAGAAACAAGGAACCATTATGACACCATGGAGGCCAAGAATCAAATGATTCATTGTGACATCAAGTGGCCTAAAAGGGCATGGGATGCATTGTGACACCACAGAGGTTAAGAGAAGCAAGGAACCATTGTGACCCAATGCAGGCTAACAATCTAATGATCCCTTGTGACACCAATGGGCCTAAAAGGGGCAGGGATGAATTGTTACAGCACGGGGACCAATACATGCAAGGATCTATTATGCCACCATGCTGGCCAAGAATCACATAATTCATTGTGACATCAAGTGGCCTAAAAGGGCATGGGATGCATTGTGACAGCACAGGGGTTAAGAGAAGCAAGGAACCATTGTGACCCAATGGAGGCTAACAATCTAATGATCCCTTTTGACACCAATGGGCCTAAAAGGGGCAGGGATGTATTGTGAAAGCATGGGGCCCAATTAAAACCTGGTACAATTATGCCACCGTGGAGGCCAAGAATCAAATGATTCATTGTGACATCAAGTGGCCTAAAAGGGCATGGGATGCATTTTGACAGCACAGGGGTTAAGAGAAGCAAGGAACCATTGTGACCCAATGCAGGCTAACAAGCTAAGAATCCCTTATGACACCACGGGGCGCAAAAGGACCACGGATGAACTCTGACAGCATGGGGACCTATAGAAGCAAGGAAACATTATGACACCATGAAGGCCAAGAATCAAATGGTTCATTGTAAGACCAAGTGGCCTAAAAGGGCTTGGAATGCATTGTGACACCACAGAGGTTAAGAGAAGCAAGGAACCATTGTGACCCAATGCAGGCTAACAATCTAATGATCCCTTGTGACACCAATGGGCCTAAAAGGGCCCTGGGAGGAATTGTTACAGCACGGGGACCAATAGAAGCAAGGATCTATTATGCCACCATGGAGGCCAAGAATCAAATAATTCATTGTGACATCATGTGGCCTAAAAGGGCATGGGATGCATTGTGACAGCACAGGGGTTAAGAGAAGCAAGGAACCATTGTGACCCAATGCGGGCTAACAATCTAATGATCCCTTGCGACACCAATGGGCCTAAAAGAGGCAGGGATGAATTGTGAAAGCATGGGGCCCAAGTAAAACCTGGTACAATTATGCCAGCATGGAGGCCAAGAATCAAATGATTCATTGTGACATCAAGTGGACTAAAAGGGCATGGGATGCATTGTGACACCACAGGGGTTAAGAGAAGCAAGGAACCATTGTGACCCAATGCAGGCTAACAATCTAATGATCCCTTTTGACACCAGGGGGCGCAAAAGGACCACGGATGGACTCTGACAGCATGGGGACCTATGGAAGCAAGGAACCATTATGACACCATGAAGGCCAAGAATCAAATGGTTCATTGTAAGACCAAGTGGCCTAAAAGTCGTGGAATGCATTGTGATACCACAGAGGTTAAGAGAAGCAAGGAACCATTGTGACCCAATGCAGGCTAACCATGTAATGATCCCTTGTGTCACCAAGGGGTATAAAAAGGGCCAGAGATGGATCGTTACAGCACGGGGACCAATAGAAGCAAGGATCTATTATGCCACCATGGTGGCCAAGAATCAAATGATTCATTGTGACATCAAGTGGCCTAAAAGGGCATGGGATGCATTGTGACAGCACAGGGGTTAAGAGAAGCAAGGATCCATTGTGACCCAATGGAGGCTAATAATCCCAGGATCCCATTTGACACCAGGGGGCGTAAAAGGGCCAGGGATGAATTGTGACAGCATGGGGCCCAATAGAAACAAGGAACCATTATGACACGATGGAGGCCAAGAATCAAAAGATTCATTGTGACATCAAGTGGCCTAAAAGGGCATGGGATGCATTGTGACAGCACAGGGGTTAAGAGAAGCAAGGAGCCATTGTGACCCAATGCAGGCTAACAATCTAATGATCCCTTTTGACATCAGGGGGCGCAAAAGGACCACGGATGAACTCTGACAGCATGGGGACCTATAGAAGCAAGGAACCATTATGACACCATGAAGGCCAAGAATCAAATGGTTCATTGTAAGACCAAGTGGCCTAAAAGTCTTGGAATGCATTGTGATACCACAGAGGTTAATAGAAGCAAGGAACCATTGTGACCCAATGCAGGCTAACAATCTAAGAATCCCTTTTGACACCAGGGGGCGCAAAAGGACCACGGATCGACTCTGACAGCATGGGGACCTATAGAAGCAAGGAACCATTATGACACCATGAAGGCCAAGAATCAAATGATTCATTGTGACTTCAAGTGGCCTAAAAGGGCTTGGAATGCATTGTGACACCACAGAGGTTAAGAGAAGCAAGGAACCATTGTGACCCAATGCAGGCTAACAATCTAATGATCCCTTGTGACACCAATGGGCCTAAAAGGGGCAGGGATGAATTGTGAAAGCATGGGGCCCAAGTTAAACCTGGTACAATTATGCCACCATGGAGGCCAAGAATCAAAAGATTCATTGTGACATCAAGTGGCCTAAAAGGGCATGGGATGCATTGTGACAGCACAGGGGTTAAGAGAAGCAAGGAACCATTGTGACCCAATGCAGGCTAACAATCTAAGAATCCCTTTTGACACCAGGGTGCGCAAAAGGACCACAGATCGACTCTGACAGCATGGGGACCTATGAAAGCAAGGAACCATTATGACACCATGAAGGCCAAGAATCAAATGGTTCATTGTAAGACCAAGTGGCCTAAAAGGGCTTGGAATGCATTGTGACACCACAGAGGTTAAGAGAAGCAAGGAACCATTGTGACCCAATGCAGGCTAACAATCTAATGATCCCTTGCGACACCAATGGGCCTAAAAGAGGCAGGGATGAATTGTGAAAGCATGGGGCCCAAGTAAAACCTGGTAAAATTATGCCACCATGGAGGCCAATAATCAAATGATTCATTGTGACATCAAGTGGACTAAAAGGGCATGGGATGCATTGTGACAGCACAGGGGTTAAGAGAAGCAAGGAACCATTGTGACCCAATGGAGGCTAATAATCCCAGGATCCCATTTGACACCAGGGGGCGTAA
The DNA here is from genome assembly GCF_963662255.1 of Cinclus cinclus. Lineage (NCBI taxonomy): Eukaryota > Metazoa > Chordata > Aves > Passeriformes > Cinclidae > Cinclus > Cinclus cinclus. The sequence goes on along the minus strand of NC_085051.1, from coordinate 345,844 downwards.
AATGGCCAGGGATGAATTGTGACAGCATGGGGCCCAATAGAAACAAGGAACCATTATGACACCATGGAGGCCAAGAATCAAAAGATTCATTGTGACATCAAGTGGCCTAAAAGGGCATGGGATGCATTGTGACAGCACAGGGGTTAAGAGAAGCAAGGAACCATTATGACCCAATGCAGGCTAACAATCTAAGAATCCCTTTTGACATCAGGGGGCGCAAAAGGACCACGGATGAACTCTGACAGCATGGGGACCTATAGAAGCAAGGAACCATTATGACACCATGAAGGCCAAGAATCAAATGGTTCATTGTAAGACCAAGTGGCCTAAAAGTCTTGGAATGCATTGTGATACCACAGAGGTTAAGAGAAGCAAGGAACCATTGTGACCCAATGCAGGCTAACAATCGAATGATCCCTTGTGGCACCGGGTGTATAAAGAGGGGCAGGGATGGATTGTTACAGCACGGGGACCAATAGAAGCAAGGATCTATTATGCCACCGTGGAGGCCAAGAATCAAATGATTCATTGTGACATCAAGTGGCCTAAAAGGGCATGGGATGCATTGTGACACCACAGGGGTTAAGAGAAGCAAGGAACCATTGTGACCCAATGCAGTCTAACAATCTAATGATCCCTTGTGACACCAATGGGCCTAAAAGGGGCAGGGATGAATTGTGAAAGCATGGGGCCCAAGTAAAACCTGGTACAATTATGCCACCATGGAGGCCAAGAATCAAATGATTCATTGTGACATCAAGTGGCCTAAAAGGGCATGGGATGCATTGTGACACCACAGGGGTTAAGAGAAGCAAGGAACCATTGTGACCCAATGCAGGCTAACAATCTAAGAATCCCTTCTGACACCAGGGGGCGCAAAAGGACCACGGATCGACTCTGACAGCATGGGGACCTATAGAAGCAAGGAACCATTATGACACCATGAAGGCCAAGAATCAAATGATTCATTGTGACTTCAAGTGGCCTAAAAGGGCTTGGAATGCATTGTGACACCACAGAGGTTAAGAGAAGCAAGGAACCATTGTGACCCAATGCAGGCTAACAATCTAATGATCCCTTGTGGCACCAAGGGGTATAAAAAGGGCCAGGGATGGATTGTTACAGCACGGGGACCAATAGAAGCAAGGATCTATTATGCCACTGTGGAGGCCAAGAATCAAATGATTCATTGTGACATCAAGTGGCCTAAAAGGGCATGGGATGCATTGTGCCACCACAGGGGTTAAGAGAAGCAAGGATCCATTGTGACATGATGGAGGCTAATAATCCCAGGATCCCATTTGAGACCAGGGGGCGTAAAAGGGCCAGGGATGAATTGTGACAGCATGGGGCCCAATAGAAACAAGGAACCATTATGACACCATGGGGGCCAAGAATCAAAAGATTCATTGTGACATCAAGTGGCCTAAAAGGGCATGGGATGCATTGTGACACCACAGAGGTTAAGAGAAGCAAGGAACCATTGTGACCCAATGCAGGCTAACAATCTAATGATCCCTTGTGACACCAATGGGCCTAAAAGGGCCCTGGGAGGAATTGTTACAGCACGGGGACCAATAGAAGCAAGGATCTATTATGCCACCATGGAGGCCAAGAATCAAATAATTCATTGTGACATCATGTGGCCTAAAAGGGCATGGGATGCATTGTGACACCACAGGGGTTAAGAGAAGCAAGGAACCATTGTGACCCAATGCAGGCTAACAATCTAATGATCCCTTGCGACACCAATGGGCCTAAAAGGGGCAGGGATGTATTGTGAAAGCATGGGGCCCAATTAAAACCTGGTACAATTACGCCACCATGGAGGCCAAGAATCAAATGATTCATTGTGACATCAAGTGGCCTAAAAGGGCATGGGAAGCATTGTGACACCACAGGGGTTAAGAGAAGCAAGGAAACATTGTGACCCAATGCAGGCTAACAATCTAAGAATCCCTTTTGACATCAGGGGGCGCAAAAGGACCACGGATGAACTCTGACAGCATGGGGACCTATGGAAGCAAGGAACCATTATGACACCATGAAGGCCAAGAATCAAATGGTTCATTGTAAGACCAAGTGGCCTAAAAGTCTTGGAATGCATTGTGATACCACAGAGGTTAAGAGAAGCAAGGAACCATTGTGACCCAATGCAGGCTAACAATCTAATGATCCCTTGTGACACCAATGGGCCTAAAAGGGCCCTGGGAGGAATTGTTACAGCACGGGGACCAATAGAAGCAAGGATCTATTATGCCAACATGGAGGCCAAGAATCAAAAGATTCATTGTGACATCAAGTGGCCTAAAAGGGCATGGGATGCATTGTGACAGCACAGAGTTTAAGAGAAGCAAGGATCCATTGAGACCCAATGGAGGCTAATAATCCCAGGATCCCATTTGACACCAGGGGGGCGTAAAATGGCCAGGGATGAATTGTGACAGCATGGGGCCCAATAGAAACAAGGAACCATTATGACACCATGGAGGCCAAGAATCAAAAGATTCATTGTGACATCAAGTGGCCTAAAAGGGCATGGGATGCATTGTGACAGCACAGGGGTTAAGAGAAGCAAGGAACCATTATGACCCAATGCAGGCTAACAATCTAAGAATACCTTTTGACATCAGGGGGCGCAAAAGGACCACGGATGAACTCTGACAGCATGGGGACCTATAGAAGCAAGGAACCATTATGACACCATGAAGGCCAAGAATCAAATGGTTCATTGTAAGACCAAGTGGCCTAAAAGTCTTGGAATGCATTGTGATACCACAGAGGTTAAGAGAAGCAAGGAACCATTGTGACCCAATGCAGGCTAACAATCGAATGATCCCTTGTGGCACCGGGTGTATAAAGAGGGGCAGGGATGGATTGTTACAGCACGGGGACCAATAGAAGCAAGGATCTATTATGCCACCGTGGAGGCCAAGAATCAAATGATTCATTGTGACATCAAGTGTCCTAAAAGGGCATGGGATGCATTGTGCCACCACAGGGGTTAAGAGAAGCAAGGAACCATTGTGACCCAATGGAGGCTAATAATCCCAGGATCCCATTTGAGACCAGGGGGCGTAAAAGGGCCAGGGATGAATTGTGACAGCATGGGGCCCAATAGAAACAAGGAACCATTATGACACCATGGAGGCCAAGAATCAAATGATTCATTGTGACATCAAGTGGCCTAAAAGGGCATGGGATGCATTGTGACAGCACAGGGGTTAAGAGAAGCAAGGAACCATTGTGACCCAATGCAGGCTAACAATCTAATGATCCCTTGTGACACCAATGGGCCTAAAAGGGGCAGGGATGAATTGTTACAGCACGGGGACCAATAGAAGCAAGGATCTATTATGCCACCATGGAGGCCAAGAATCAAATAATTCATTGTGACATCAAGTGGCCTAAAAGGGCATGGGATGCATTGTGAATCCACAGAGGTTAAGAGAAGCAAGGAACCATTGTGACCCAATGGAGGCTAACAATCTAATGATCCCTTTTGACACCAATGGGCCTTAAAGGGGCAGGGATGTATTGTGGAAGCATGGGGCCCAATTAAAACCTGGTACAATTACGCCACCATGGAGGCCAAGAATCAAATGATTCATTGTGACATCAAGTGGCCTAAAAGGGCATGGGAAGCATTGTGACACCACAGGGGTTAAGAGAAGCAAGGAACCATTGTGACCCAATGCAGGCTAACAATCTAAGAATCCCTTTTGACATCAGGGGGCGCAAAAGGACCACGGATGAACTCTGACAGCATGGGGACCTATAGAAGCAAGGAACCATTATGACACCATGAAGGCCAAGAATCAAATGGTTCATTGTAAGACCAAGTGGCCTAAAAGTCTTGGAATGCATTGTGATACCACAGAGGTTAAGAGAAGCAAGGAAACATTGTGACCCAATGCAGGCTAACAATCTAATGATCCCTTGTGGCACCAGGAGATATAAAAAGGGCCAGGGATGGATTGTTACAGCACGGGGACCAATAGAAGCAAGGATCTATTATGCCACCGTGGAGGCCAAGAATCAAATGATTCATTGTGACATCAAGTGGCCTAAAAGGGCATGGGATGCATTGTGACAGCACAGGGGTTAAGAGAAGCAAGGATCCATTGTGACCCAATGGAGGCTAATAATCCCAGGATCCCATTTGAGACCAGGGGGCGTAAAAGGGCCAGGGATGAATTGTGACAGCATGGGGCCCAATAGAAACAAGGAACCATTATGACACCATGGAGGCCAAGAATCAAATGATTCATTGTGACATCAAGTGGCCTAAAAGGGCATGGGATGCATTGTGCCACCACAGAGTTTAAGAGAAGCAAGGATCCATTGTGACCCAATGCAGGCTAACAATCTAATGATCCCTTGTGACACCAATGGGCCTAAAAGGGCCCTGGGAGGAATTGTTACAGCACGGGGACCAATAGAAACAAGGATCTATTATGCCACCATGGAGGCCAAGAATCAAAAGATTCATTGTGACATCAAGTGGCCTAAAAGGGCATGGGATGCATTGTGACAGCACAGAGTTTAAGAGAAGCAAGGATCCATTGAGACCCAATGGAGGCTAATAATCCCAGGATCCCATTTGACACCAGGGGGCGTAAAATGGCCAGGGATGAATTGTGACAGCATGGGGCCCAATAGAAACAAGGAACCATTATGACACCATGGAGGCCAAGAATCAAAAGATTCATTGTGACATCAAGTGGCCTAAAAGGGCATGGGATGCATTGTGACAGCACAGGGGTTAAGAGAAGCAAGGAACCATTATGACCCAATGCAGGCTAACAATCTAAGAATCCCTTTTGACATCAGGGGGCGCAAAAGGACCACGGATGAACTCTGACAGCATGGGGACCTATAGAAGCAAGGAACCATTATGACACCATGAAGGCCAAGAATCAAATGGTTCATTGTAAGACCAAGTGGCCTAAAAGTCTTGGAATGCATTGTGATACCACAGAGGTTAAGAGAAGCAAGGAACCATTGTGACCCAATGCAGGCTAACAATCGAATGATCCCTTGTGGCACCGGGTGTATAAAGAGGGGCAGGGATGGATTGTTACAGCACGGGGACCAATAGAAGCAAGGATCTATTATGCCACCGTGGAGGCCAAGAATCAAATGATTCATTGTGACATCAAGTGGCCTAAAAGGGCATGGGATGCATTGTGACACCACAGGGGTTAAGAGAAGCAAGGAACCATTGTGACCCAATGCAGTCTAACAATCTAATGATCCCTTGTGACACCAATGGGCCTAAAAGGGGCAGGGATGAATTGTGAAAGCATGGGGCCCAAGTAAAACCTGGTACAATTATGCCACCATGGAGGCCAAGAATCAAAAGATTCATTGTGACATCAAGTGGCCTAAAAGGGCATGGGATGCATTGTGACACCACAGGGGTTAAGAGAAGCAAGGAACCATTGTGACCCAATGCAGGCTAACAATCTAAGAATCCCTTCTGACACCATGGGGCGCAAAAGGACCACGGATCGACTCTGACAGCATGGGGACCTATAGAAGCAAGGAACCATTATGACACCATGAAGGCCAAGAATCAAATGATTCATTGTGACTTCAAGTGGCCTAAAAGGGCTTGGAATGCATTGTGACACCACAGAGGTTAAGAGAAGCAAGGAACCATTGTGACCCAATGCAGGCTAACAATCTAATGATCCCTTGTGGCACCAAGGGGTATAAAAAGGGCCAGGGATGGATTGTTACAGCACGGGGACCAATAGAAGCAAGGATCTATTATGCCACTGTGGAGGCCAAGAATCAAATAATTCATTGTGACATCAAGTGGCCTAAAAGGGCATGGGATGCATTGTGCCACCACAGGGGTTAAGAGAAGCAAGGATCCATTGTGACATGATGGAGGCTAATAATCCCAGGATCCCATTTGAGACCAGGGGGCGTAAAAGGGCCAGGGATGAATTGTGACAGCATGGGGCCCAATAGAAACAAGGAACCATTATGACACCATGGGGGCCAAGAATCAAAAGATTCATTGTGACATCAAGTGGCCTAAAAGGGCATGGGATGCATTGTGACACCACAGAGGTTAAGAGAAGCAAGGAACCATTGTGACCCAATGCAGGCTAACAATCTAATGATCCCTTGTGACACCAATGGGCCTAAAAGGGCCCTGGGAGGAATTGTTACAGCACGGGGACCAATAGAAGCAAGGATCTATTATGCCACCATGGAGGCCAAGAATCAAATAATTCATTGTGACATCATGTGGCCTAAAAGGGCATGGGATGCATTGTGACACCACAGGGGTTAAGAGAAGCAAGGAACCATTGTGACCCAATGCAGGCTAACAATCTAATGATCCCTTGCGACACCAATGGGCCTAAAAGGGGCAGGGATGTATTGTGAAAGCATGGGGCCCAATTAAAACCTGGTACAATTACGCCACCATGGAGGCCAAGAATCAAATGATTCATTGTGACATCAAGTGGCCTAAAAGGGCATGGGAAGCATTGTGACACCACAGGGGTTAAGAGAAGCAAGGAACCATTGTGACCCAATGCAGGCTAACAATCTAAGAATCCCTTTTGACATCAGGGGGCGCAAAAGGACCATGGATGAACTCTGACAGCATGGGGACCTATAGAAGCAAGGAACCATTATGACACCATGAAGGCCAAGAATCAAATGGTTCATTGTAAGACCAAGTGGCCTAAAAGTCTTGGAATGCATTGTGATACCACAGAGGTTAAGAGAAGCAAGGAACCATTGTGACCCAATGCAGGCTAACAATCTAATGATCCCTTGTGGCACCAGGGGGTATAAAAAGGGCCAGGGATGGATTGTTACAGCACGGGGACCAATAGAAGCAAGGATCTATTATGCCACCGTGGAGGCCAAGAATCAAATGATTCATTGTGACATCAAGTGGCCTAAAAGGGCATGGGATGCATTGTGACAGCACAGGGGTTAAGAGAAGCAAGGATCCATTGTGACCCAATGGAGGCTAATAATCCCAGGATCCCATTTGACACCAGGGGGCGTAAAAGGGCCAGGGATGAATTGTGACAGCATGGGGCCCAATAGAAACAAGGAACCATTATGACACCATGGAGGCCAAGAATCAAAAGATTCATTGTGACATCAAGTGGCCTAAAAGGGCATGGGATGCATTGTGACAGCACAGGGGTTAAGAGAAGCAAGGAACCATTATGACCCAATGCAGGCTAACAATCTAAGAATCCCTTTTGACATCAGGGGGCGCAAAAGGACCACGGATGAACTCTGACAGCATGGGGACCTATAGAAGCAAGGAACCATTATGACACCATGAAGGCCAAGAATCAAATGGTTCATTGTAAGACCAAGTGGCCTAAAAGTCTTGGAATGCATTGTGATACCACAGAGGTTAAGAGAAGCAAGGAACCATTGTGACCCAATGCAGGCTAACAATCGAATGATCCCTTGTGGCACCGGGTGTATAAAGAGGGGCAGGGATGGATTGTTACAGCACGGGGACCAATAGAAGCAAGGATCTATTATGCCACCGTGGAGGCCAAGAATCAAATGATTCATTGTGACATCAAGTGGCCTAAAAGGGCATGGGATGCATTGTGACACCACAGGGGTTAAGAGAAGCAAGGAACCATTGTGACCCAATGCAGTCTAACAATCTAATGATCCCTTGTGACACCAATGGGCCTAAAAGGGGCAGGGATGAATTGTGAAAGCATGGGGCCCAAGTAAAACCTGGTACAATTATGCCACCATGGAGGCCAAGAATCAAATGATTCATTGTGACATCAAGTGGCCTAAAAGGGCATGGGATGCATTGTGACACCACAGGGGTTAAGAGAAGCAAGGAACCATTGTGACCCAATGCAGGCTAACAATCTAAGAATCCCTTCTGACACCAGGGGGCGCAAAAGGACCACGGATCGACTCTGACAGCATGGGGACCTATAGAAGCAAGGAACCATTATGACACCATGAAGGCCAAGAATCAAATGATTCATTGTGACTTCAAGTGGCCTAAAAGGGCTTGGAATGCATTGTGACACCACAGAGGTTAAGAGAAGCAAGGAACCATTGTGACCCAATGCAGGCTAACAATCTAATGATCCCTTGTGGCACCAAGGGGTATAAAAAGGGCCAGGGATGGATTGTTACAGCACGGGGACCAATAGAAGCAAGGATCTATTATGCCACTGTGGAGGCCAAGAATCAAATGATTCATTGTGACATCAAGTGGCCTAAAAGGGCATGGGATGCATTGTGCCACCACAGGGGTTAAGAGAAGCAAGGATCCATTGTGACATGATGGAGGCTAATAATCCCAGGATCCCATTTGAGACCAGGGGGCGTAAAAGGGCCAGGGATGAATTGTGACAGCATGGGGCCCAATAGAAACAAGGAACCATTATGACACCATGGGGGCCAAGAATCAAAAGATTCATTGTGACATCAAGTGGCCTAAAAGGGCATGGGATGCATTGTGACACCACAGAGGTTAAGAGAAGCAAGGAACCATTGTGACCCAATGCAGGCTAACAATCTAATGATCCCTTGTGACACCAATGGGCCTAAAAGGGCCCTGGGAGGAATTGTTACAGCACGGGGACCAATAGAAGCAAGGATCTATTATGCCACCATGGAGGCCAAGAATCAAATGATTCATTGTGACATCAAGTGGCCTAAAAGGGCATGGGATGCATTGTGACAGCACAGGGGTTAAGAGAAGCAAGGAACCATTATGACCCAATGCAGGCTAACAATCTAAGAATCCCTTTTGACATCAGGGGGCGCAAAAGGACCACGGATGAACTCTGACAGCATGGGGACCTATAGAAGCAAGGAACCATTATGACACCATGAAGGCCAAGAATCAAATGGTTCATTGTAAGACCAAGTGGCCTAAAAGTCTTGGAATGCATTGTGATACCACAGAGGTTAAGAGAAGCAAGGAACCATTGTGACCCAATGCAGGCTAACAATCGAATGATCCCTTGTGGCACCGGGTGTATAAAGAGGGGCAGGGATGGATTGTTACAGCACGGGGACCAATAGAAGCAAGGATCTATTATGCAACCGTGGAGGCCAAGAATCAAATGATTCATTGTGACATCAAGTGGCCTAAAAGGGCATGGGATGCATTGTGACACCACAGGGGTTAAGAGAAGCAAGGAACCATTGTGACCCAATGCAGTCTAACAATCTAATGATCCCTTGTGACACCAATGGGCCTAAAAGGGGCAGGGATGAATTGTGAAAGCATGGGGCCCAAGTTAAACCTGGTACAATTATGCCACCATGGAGGCCAAGAATCAAATGATTCATTGTGACATCAAGTGGCCTAAAAGGGCATGGGATGCATTGTGACACCACAGGGGTTAAGAGAAGCAAGGAACCATTGTGACCCAATGCAGGCTAACAATCTAACAATCCCTTCTGACACCAGGGGGCGCAAAAGGACCACGGATCGACTCTGACAGCATGGGGACCTATAGAAGCAAGGAACCATTATGACACCATGAAGGCCAAGAATCAAATGATTCATTGTGACTTCAAGTGGCCTAAAAGGGCTTGGAATGCATTGTGACACCACAGAGGTTAAGAGAAGCAAGGAACCATTGTGACCCAATGCAGGCTAACAATCTAATGATCCCTTGTGGCACCAAGGGGTATAAAAAGGGCCAGGGATGGATTGTTACAGCACAGGGACCAATAGAAGCAAGGATCTATTATGCCACTGTGGAGGCCAAGAATCAAATGATTCATTGTGACATCAAGTGGCCTAAAAGGGCATGGGATGCATTGTGCCACCACAGGGGTTAAGAGAAGCAAGGATCCATTGTGACATGATGGAGGCTAATAATCCCAGGATCCCATTTGAGACCAGGGGGCGTAAAAGGGCCAGGGATGAATTGTGACAGCATGGGGCCCAATAGAAACAAGGAACCATTATGACACCATGGGGGCCAAGAATCAAAAGATTCATTGTGACATCAAGTGGCCTAAAAGGGCATGGGATGCATTGTGACACCACAGAGGTTAAGAGAAGCAAGGAACCATTGTGACCCAATGCAGGCTAACAATCTAATGATCCCTTGTGACACCAATGGGCCTAAAAGGGCCCTGGGAGGAATTGTTACAGCACGGGGACCAATAGAAGCAAGGATCTATTATGCCACCATGGAGGCCAAGAATCAAATAATTCATTGTGACATCATGTGGCCTAAAAGGGCATGGGATGCATTGTGACAGCACAGGGGTTAAGAGAAGCAAGGAACCATTGTGACCCAATGCAGGCTAACAATCTAATGATCCCTTTTGACACCAATGGGCCTAAAAGGGGCAGGGATGAATTATGAAAGAATGGGGTCCAAGTAAAACCTGGTACAATTATGACACCATGAAGGCCAAGAATCAAATGGTTCATTGTAAGACCAAGTGGCCTAAAAGGGCTTGGAATGCATTGTGACACCACAGAGGTTAAGAGAAGAAAGGAACCATTGTGACCCAATGCAGGCTAACAATCTAATGATCCCTTGTGGCACCAGGGGGTACAAATTGGGCCAGGGATGGATTGTTACAGCACGGGGACCAATAGAAACAAGGATATATTATGCCACCGTGGAGGCCAAGAATCAAATGATTCATTGTGACATCAAGTGGCCTAAAAGGGCATGGGATGCATTGTGACAGCACAGGGGTTAAGAGAAGCAAGGAACCATTGTGACCCAATGGAGGCTAATAATCCCAGGATCCCATTTGACACCAGGGGGCGTAAAAGGGCCAGGGATGAATTGGGACAGCATGGGGCCCAATAGAAACAAGGAACCATTATGACACCATGGAGGCCAAGAATCAAATGATTCATTGTGACATCAAGTGGCCTAAAAGGGCATGGGATGCATTGTGACACCACAGAGGTTAAGAGAAGCAAGGAACCATTGTGACCCTATGCAGGCTAACAATCTAATGATCCCTTGTGACACCAATGGGCCTAAAAGGTCCCTGGGAGGAATTGTTACAGCACGGGGACCAATAGAAGCAAGGATCTATTATGCCGCCATGGAGGCCAAGAATCAAATAATTCATTGTGACATCATGTGGCCTAAAAGGGCATGGGATGCATTGTGAAAGCACAGGGGTTAAGAGAAGCAAGGAACCATTGTGACCCAATGGAGGCTAATAATCCCAGGATCCCATTTGACACCAGGGGGCGTAAAACGGCCAGGGATGAATTGTGAAAGCATGGGGCCCAAGTAAAACCTGGTACAATTATGCCACCATGGATGCCAAGAATCAAATGATTCATTGTGACATCAAGTGGCCTAAAAGGGCATGGGATGCACTGTGACACCACAGGGGTTAAGAGAACCAAGGAACCATTGTGACCCAATGCAGGCTAACCATCTAAGAATCCCTTTTGACACCAGGGGGCGCAAAAGGACCACGGATGAACTCTGACAGCACGGGGACCTATAGAAGCAAGGAAACATTGTGACACCATGAAGGCCAAGAATCAAATGATTCATTGTGACATCAAGTGGCCTAAAAGGGCTTGGAATGCATTGTGACACCACAGAGGTTAAGAGAAGCAAGGATCCATTGTGACCCAATGGAGGCTAATAATCCCAGGATCCCATTTGACACCAGGGGGCGTAAAAGGGTCAGGGATGAATTGTGACAGCATGGGGCCCAATAGAAACAAGGAACCATTATGACACCATGGAGGCCAAGAATCAAAAGATTCATTGTGACATCAAGTGGCCAAAAAGGGCATGGGATGCATTGTGACACCACAGAGGTTAAGAGAAGCAAGGAACCATTGTAACCCAATGCAGGCTAACAATCTAATGATCCCTTGTGACACCAATGGGCCTAAAAGGGGCAGGGATGAATTGTTACAGCACGGGGACCAATAGAAGCAAGGATCTATTATGCCACCATGGAGGCCAAGAATCAAATAATTCATTGTGACATCAAGTGGCCGAAAAGGGCATGGGATGCATTGTGACAGCACAGGGGTTAAGAGAAGCAAGGAACCATTGTGACCCAATGCAGGCTAACAATCTAATGATCCGTTTTGACACCAATGGGCCTAAAAGGGGCAGGGATGTATTGTGAAAGCATGGGGCCCTATTAAAACCTGGTACAATTACGCCACCATGGAGGCCAAGAATCAAATGATTCATTGTGACATCAAGTGGCCTAAAAGGGCATGGGATGCATTTTGACAGCACAGGGGTTAAGAGAAGCAAGGAACCATTGTGACCCAATGCAGGCTAACAATCTAATGATCCCTTGCGACACCAATGGGCCTAAAAGGGGCAGGGATGAATTGTGAAAGCATGGGGCCCAAGTAAAACCTGGTACAATTATGCCACCATGGGGGCCAAGAATCAAATGGTTCATTGTGACATCAAGTGGCCTAAAAGGGCATGGGATGCATTGTGACACCACAGGGGTTAAGAGAAGCAAGGAACCATTGTGACCCAATGCAGGCTAACAATCTAAGAATCCCTTTTGACACCAGGGGGCGCAAAAGGACCACGGATGGACTCTGACAGCATGGGGACCTATGGAAGCAAGGAACCATTATGACACCATGAAGGCCAAGAATCAAATGGTTCATTGTAAGACCAAGTGGCCTAAAAGGGCCTGGAATGCATTGTGACACCACAGAGGTTAAGAGAAGCAAGGAACCTTTGTGACCCAATGCAGGCTAACCATCTAATGATCCCTTGTGGCACCAGGGGGTATAAAAAGGGCCAGGGATGGATTGTTACAGCACGGGGACCAATAGAAGCAAGGATCTATTATGCCACCATGGAGGCCAAGAATCAAATAATTCATTGTGACAACAAGTGGCCTAAAAGGGCATGGGATGCATTGTGACAGCACAGGGGTTAAGAGAAGCAAGGAACCATTGTGACCCAATGCAGGCTAACAATCTAATGATCCCTTGCGACACCAATGGGCCTAAAAGGGGCAGGGATGTATTGTGAAAGCATGGGGCCCAAGTAAAACCTGGTACAATTACGCCACCATGGAGGCCAAGAATCAAATGATTCATTGTGACATCAAGTGGCCTAAAAGGGCATGGGATGCATTGTGACACCTCAGGGGTTAAGAGAAGCAAGGAACCATTGTGACCCAATGCAGGCTAACAATCTAATGATCCCTTTTGAAACCAGGGGGCGCAAAAGGACCACGGATGGACTCTGACAGCATGGGGACCTATGGAAGCAAGGAACCATTATGACACCATGAAGGCCAAGAATCAAATGGTTCATTGTAAGACCAAGTGGCCTAAAAGTCGTGGAATGCATTGTGACACCACAGAGGTTAAGAGAAGCAAGGAACCATTGTGACCCAATGCAGGCTAACCATCTAATGATCCCTTGTGGCACCAGGGGGTATAAAAAGGGCCAGGGATGGATTGTTACAGCACGGGGACCAATAGAAGCAAGGATCTATTATGCCACCATGGAGGCCAAGAATCAAATGATTCATTGTGACATCAAGTGGCCTAAAAGGGCATGGGATGCATTGTGACAGCACAGAGTTTAAGAGAAGCAAGGATCCATTGTGACCCAATGGAGGCTAATAATCCCAGGATCCCATTTGACACCAGGGGGCGTAAAAGGGCCAGGGATGAATTGTGACAGCATGGGGCCCAATAGAAACAAGGAACCATTATGACTCCATGGAGGCCAAGAATCAAAAGATTCATTGTGACATCAAGTGGCCTAAAAGGGCATGGGATGCATTGTGACAGCACAGGGGTTAAGAGAAGCAAGGAACCATTGTGACCCAATACAGGCTAACAATCTAATGATCCCTTGTGACACCAATGGGCCTAAAAGGGCCTTGGGAGGAATTGTTACAGCACGGGGACCAATAGAAACAAGGATCTATTATGCCACCACGGAGGCCAAGAATAAAATAATTCATTGTGACATCATGTGGCCTAAAAGGGCATGGGATGCATTGTGACAGCACAGGGGTTAAGAGAAGCAAGGAACCATTGTGACCCAATGCAGGCTAACAATCTAATTATCCCTTGCGACACCAATGGGTCTAAAAGGGGCAGGGATGAATTGTGAAAGCATGGGGCCCAAGTAAAACCTGGTACAATTATGCCACCATGGAGGCCAAGAATCAAATGATTCATTGTGACATCAAGTGGCCTAAAAGGGCTTGGAATGCATTGTGACACCACAGAGGTTAAGAGAAGCAAGGATCCATTGTGACCCAATGGAGGCTAATAATCCCAGGATCCCATTTGACACCAGGGGGCTTAAAAGGCGCAGGGATGAATTGTGACAGCATGGGGCCCAATAGAAACAAGGAACCATTATGACACCATGGAGGCCAAGAATCAAATGGTTCATTGTAAGACCAAGTGGCCTAAAAGTCTTGGAATGCATTGTGACACCACAGAGGTTAAGAGAAGAAAGGAACCATTGTGACCCAATGCAGGCAAACAATCTAAAGATCCCTTGTGGCACCAGGGTGTACAAATAGGGCCAGGGATGGATTGTTACAGCACGGGGACCAATAGAAGCAAGGATCTATTATGCCACCGTGGAGGCCAAGAATCAAATGATTCATTGTGACATCAAGTGGCCTAAAAGGGCATGGGATGCATTGTGACACCACAGAGGTTAAGAGAAGCAAGGAACCATTGTGACCCAATGGAGGCTAATAATCCCAGGATCCCATTTGACACCAGGGGGCGTAAAAGGGCCAGGGATGAATTGTGACAGCATGGGGCCCAATAGAAACAAGGAACCATTATGACAGCATGGAGGCCAAGAATCAAAAGATTCATTGTGACATCAAGTGGCCTAAAAGGGCATGGGATGCATTGTGACACCACAGAGGTTAAGAGAAGCAAGGAACCATTGTGACCCAATGCAGGCTAACAATCTAACAATCACTTTTGACACCAGGGGGCGCAAAAGGACCACGGATGAACTCTGACAGCATGGGGACCTATAGAAGCAAGGAAACATTGTGACACCATGAAGGCCAAGAATCAAATGGTTCATTGTAAGACCAAGTGGCCTAAAAGTCTTGGAATGCATTGTGACACCACAGAGGTTAAGAGAAGCAAGGAACCATTGTGACCCAATGCAGGCTTACAATCTAATGATCCCTTGTGGCACCAGGGGGTATAAAAAGGGCCAGGGATGGATAGTTACAGCACGGGGACCAATAGAAGCAAGGATCTATTATGCCACCGTGGAGGCCAAGAATCAAATGATTCATTGTGACATCAAGTGGCCTAAAAGGGCATGGGATGCATTGTGACAGCACAGGGGTTAAGAGAAGCAAGGATCCATTGTGACCCAATGGAGGCTAATAATCCCAGGATCCCATTTGACACCAGGGGGCGTAAAAGGGGCAGGGATGAATTGTGACAGCATGGGGCCCAATAGAAACAAGGAACCATTATGACACCATGGAGGCCAAGAATCAAATAATTCATTGTGACATCAAGTGGCCTAAAAGGGCATGGGATGCATTGTGACAGCACAGGGGTTAAGAGAAGCAAGGAACCATTGTGACCCAATGCAGGCTAACAATCTAATGATCCCTTGCGACACCAATGGGCCTAAAAGGGGCAGGGATGTATTGTGAAAGCATGGGGCCCAAGTAAAACCTGGTACAATTACGCCACCATGGAGGCCAAGAATCAAATGATTCATTGTGACATCAAGTGGCCTAAAAGGGCATGGGATGCATTGTGACACCACAGGGGTTAAGAGAAGCAAGGAACCATTGTGACCCAATGCAGGCTAACAATCTAACAATCCCTTTTGACATCAGGGTGCGCAAAAGGACCACGGATGAACTCTGACAGCATGGGGACCTATGGAAGCAAGGAACCATTATGACACCATGAAGGCCAAGAATCAAATGGTTCATTGTAAGACCAAGTGGCCTAAAAGTCGTGGAATGCATTGTGACACCACAGAGGTTAAGAGAAGCAAGGAACCATTGTGACCCAATGCAGGCTAGCAATCTAATAATCCCTTGTGGCACCAGGGGGTATAAAAAGGGCCAGGGATGGATTGTTACAGCACGGGGACCAATAGAAACAAGGATCTATTATGCCACCGTGGAGGCCAAGAATCAAATGATTCATTGTGACATCAAGTGGACTAAAAGGGCATGGGATGCATTGTGACACCACAGAGGTTAAGAGAATCAAGGAACCATTGTAACCCAATGCAGGCTAACAATCTAATGATCCCTTGTGACACCAATGGGCCTAAAAGGGGCAGGGATGTATTTTGAAAGCATGGGGCCCAAGTAAAACCTGGTACAATTACGCCGCCATGGAGGCCAAGAATCAAATGATTCATTGTGACATCAAGTGGCCTAAAAGGGCTTGGAATGCATTGTGACACCACAGAGGTAAAGAGAAGCAAGGAACCATTGTGACCCAATGCAGGCTAACCATCTAATGATCCCTTGTGGCACCAGGGGATATAAAAAGGGCCAGGGATGGATTGTGACAGCACGGGGACCAATAGAAGCAAGGATCTATTATGCCACCATGGAGGCCAAGAATCAAATGATTCATTGTGACATCAAGTGGCCTAAAAGGGCATGGGATGCATTGTGACAGCACAGGGGTTAAGAGAAGCAAGGATCCATTGTGACCCAATGCAGGCTAACAATCTAATGATCCGTTTTGACACCAATGGGCCTAAAAGGGGCAGGGATGTATTGTGAAAGCATGGGGCCCTATTAAAACCTGGTACAATTACGCCACCATGGAGGCCAAGAATCAAATGATTCATTGTGACATCAAGTGGCCTAAAAGGGCATGGGATGCATTGTGACAGCACAGGGGTTAAGAGAAGCAAGGAACCATTATGACCCAATGCAGGCTAACAATCTAAGAATCCCTTTTGACATCAGGGGGCGCAAAAGGACCACGGATGAACTCTGACAGCATGGGGACCTATAGAAGCAAGGAACCATTATGACACCATGAAGGCCAAGAATCAAATGGTTCATTGTAAGACCAAGTGGCCTAAAAGTCTTGGAATGCACTGTGATACCACAGAGGTTAAGAGAAGCAAGGAACCATTGTGACCCAATGCAGGCTAACAATCGAATGATCCCTTGTGGCACCGGGTGTATAAAGAGGGGCAGGGATGGATTGTTACAGCACGGGGACCAATAGAAGCAAGGATCTATTATGCAACCGTGGAGGCCAAGAATCAAATGATTCATTGTGACATCAAGTGGCCTAAAAGGGCATGGGATGCATTGTGACACCACAGGGGTTAAGAGAAGCAAGGAACCATTGTGACCCAATGCAGTCTAACAATCTAATGATCCCTTGTGACACCAATGGGCCTAAAAGGGGCAGGGATGAATTGTGAAAGCATGGGGCCCAAGTTAAACCTGGTACAATTATGCCACCATGGAGGCCAAGAATCAAATGATTCATTGTGACATCAAGTGGCCTAAAAGGGCATGGGATGCATTGTGACACCACAGGGGTTAAGAGAAGCAAGGAACCATTGTGACCCAATGCAGGCTAACAATCTAACAATCCCTTCTGACACCAGGGGGCGCAAAAGGACCACGGATCGACTCTGACAGCATGGGGACCTATAGAAGCAAGGAACCATTATGACACCATGAAGGCCAAGAATCAAATGATTCATTGTGACTTCAAGTGGCCTAAAAGGGCTTGGAATGCATTGTGACACCACAGAGGTTAAGAGAAGCAAGGAACCATTGTGACCCAATGCAGGCTAACAATCTAATGATCCCTTGTGGCACCAAGGGGTATAAAAAGGGCCAGGGATGGATTGTTACAGCACAGGGACCAATAGAAGCAAGGATCTATTATGCCACCGTGGAGGCCAAGAATCAAATGATTCATTGTGACATCAAGTGGCCTAAAAGGGCATGGGATGCATTGTGCCACCACAGGGGTTAAGAGAAGCAAGGATCCATTGTGACATGATGGAGGCTAATAATCCCAGGATCCCATTTGAGACCAGGGGGCGTAAAAGGGCCAGGGATGAATTGTGACAGCATGGGGCCCAATAGAAACAAGGAACCATTATGACACCATGGGGGCCAAGAATCAAAAGATTCATTGTGACATCAAGTGGCCTAAAAGGGCATGGGATGCATTGTGACACCACAGAGGTTAAGAGAAGCAAGGAACCATTGTGACCCAATGCAGGCTAACAATCTAATGATCCCTTGTGACACCAATGGGCCTAAAAGGGCCCTGGGAGGAATTGTTACAGCACGGGGACCAATAGAAGCAAGGATCTATTATGCCACCATGGAGGCCAAGAATCAAATAATTCATTGTGACATCATGTGGCCTAAAAGGGCATGGGATGCATTGTGACAGCACAGGGGTTAAGAGAAGCAAGGAACCATTGTGACCCAATGCAGGCTAACAATCTAATGATCCCTTTTGACACCAATGGGCCTAAAAGGGGCAGGGATGAATTATGAAAGAATGGGGTCCAAGTAAAACCTGGTACAATTATGACACCATGAAGGCCAAGAATCAAATGGTTCATTGTAAGACCAAGTGGCCTAAAAGGGCTTGGAATGCATTGTGACACCACAGAGGTTAAGAGAAGAAAGGAACCATTGTGACCCAATGCAGGCTAACAATCTAATGATCCCTTGTGGCACCAGGGGGTACAAATTGGGCCAGGGATGGATTGTTACAGCACGGGGACCAATAGAAACAAGGATCTATTATGCCACCGTGGAGGCCAAGAATCAAATGATTCATTGTGACATCAAGTGGCCTAAAAGGGCATGGGATGCATTGTGACAGCACAGGGGTTAAGAGAAGCAAGGAACCATTGTGACCCAATGGAGGCTAATAATCCCAGGATCCCATTTGACACCAGGGGGCGTAAAAGGGCCAGGGATGAATTGGGACAGCATGGGGCCCAATAGAAACAAGGAACCATTATGACACCATGGAGGCCAAGAATCAAATGATTCATTGTGACATCAAGTGGCCTAAAAGGGCATGGGATGCATTGTGACACCACAGAGGTTAAGAGAAGCAAGGAACCATTGTGACCCTATGCAGGCTAACAATCTAATGATCCCTTGTGACACCAATGGGCCTAAAAGGTCCCTGGGAGGAATTGTTACAGCACGGGGACCAATAGAAGCAAGGATCTATTATGCCACCATGGAGGCCAAGAATCAAATAATTCATTGTGACATCATGTGGCCTAAAAGGGCATGGGATGCATTGTGAAAGCACAGGGGTTAAGAGAAGCAAGGAACCATTGTGACCCAATGGAGGCTAATAATCCCAGGATCCCATTTGACACCAGGGGGCGTAAAACGGCCAGGGATGAATTGTGAAAGCATGGGGCCCAAGTAAAACCTGGTACAATTATGCCACCATGGATGCCAAGAATCAAATGATTCATTGTGACATCAAGTGGCCTAAAAGGGCATGGGATGCACTGTGACACCACAGGGGTTAAGAGAACCAAGGAACCATTGTGACCCAATGCAGGCTAACCATCTAAGAATCCCTTTTGACACCAGGGGGCGCAAAAGGACCACGGATGAACTCTGACAGCACGGGGACCTATAGAAGCAAGGAAACATTGTGACACCATGAAGGCCAAGAATCAAATGATTCATTGTGACATCAAGTGGCCTAAAAGGGCTTGGAATGCATTGTGACACCACAGAGGTTAAGAGAAGCAAGGATCCATTGTGACCCAATGGAGGCTAATAATCCCAGGATCCCATTTGACACCAGGGGGCGTAAAAGGGTCAGGGATGAATTGTGACAGCATGGGGCCCAATAGAAACAAGGAACCATTATGACACCATGGAGGCCAAGAATCAAAAGATTCATTGTGACATCAAGTGGCCAAAAAGGGCATGGGATGCATTGTGACACCACAGAGGTTAAGAGAAGCAAGGAACCATTGTAACCCAATGCAGGCTAACAATCTAATGATCCCTTGTGACACCAATGGGCCTAAAAGGGGCAGGGATGAATTGTTACAGCACGGGGACCAATAGAAGCAAGGATCTATTATGCCACCATGGAGGCCAAGAATCAAATAATTCATTGTGACATCAAGTGGCCGAAAAGGGCATGGGATGCATTGTGACAGCACAGGGGTTAAGAGAAGCAAGGAACCATTGTGACCCAATGCAGGCTAACAATCTAATGATCCGTTTTGACACCAATGGGCCTAAAAGGGGCAGGGATGTATTGTGAAAGCATGGGGCCCTATTAAAACCTGGTACAATTACGCCACCATGGAGGCCAAGAATCAAATGATTCATTGTGACATCAAGTGGCCTAAAAGGGCATGGGATGCATTTTGACAGCACAGGGGTTAAGAGAAGCAAGGAACCATTGTGACCCAATGCAGGCTAACAATCTAATGATCCCTTGCGACACCAATGGGCCTAAAAGGGGCAGGGATGAATTGTGAAAGCATGGGGCCCAAGTAAAACCTGGTACAATTATGCCACCATGGGGGCCAAGAATCAAATGGTTCATTGTGACATCAAGTGGCCTAAAAGGGCATGGGATGCATTGTGACACCACAGGGGTTAAGAGAAGCAAGGAACCATTGTGACCCAATGCAGGCTAACAATCTAAGAATCCCTTTTGACACCAGGGGGCGCAAAAGGACCACGGATGGACTCTGACAGCATGGGGACCTATGGAAGCAAGGAACCATTATGACACCATGAAGGCCAAGAATCAAATGGTTCATTGTAAGACCAAGTGGCCTAAAAGGGCCTGGAATGCATTGTGACACCACAGAGGTTAAGAGAAGCAAGGAACCTTTGTGACCCAATGCAGGCTAACCATCTAATGATCCCTTGTGGCACCAGGGGGTATAAAAAGGGCCAGGGATGGATTGTTACAGCACGGGGACCAATAGAAGCAAGGATCTATTATGCCACCATGGAGGCCAAGAATCAAATAATTCATTGTGACAACAAGTGGCCTAAAAGGGCATGGGATGCATTGTGACAGCACAGGGGTTAAGAGAAGCAAGGAACCATTGTGACCCAATGCAGGCTAACAATCTAATGATCCCTTGCGACACCAATGGGCCTAAAAGGGGCAGGGATGTATTGTGAAAGCATGGGGCCCAAGTAAAACCTGGTACAATTACGCCACCATGGAGGCCAAGAATCAAATGATTCATTGTGACATCAAGTGGCCTAAAAGGGCATGGGATGCATTGTGACACCTCAGGGGTTAAGAGAAGCAAGGAACCATTGTGACCCAATGCAGGCTAACAATCTAATGATCCCTTTTGAAACCAGGGGGCGCAAAAGGACCACGGATGGACTCTGACAGCATGGGGACCTATGGAAGCAAGGAACCATTATGACACCATGAAGGCCAAGAATCAAATGGTTCATTGTAAGACCAAGTGGCCTAAAAGTCGTGGAATGCATTGTGACACCACAGAGGTTAAGAGAAGCAAGGAACCATTGTGACCCAATGCAGGCTAACCATCTAATGATCCCTTGTGGCACCAGGGGGTATAAAAAGGGCCAGGGATGGATTGTTACAGCACGGGGACCAATAGAAGCAAGGATCTATTATGCCACCATGGAGGCCAAGAATCAAATGATTCATTGTGACATCAAGTGGCCTAAAAGGGCATGGGATGCATTGTGACAGCACAGAGTTTAAGAGAAGCAAGGATCCATTGTGACCCAATGGAGGCTAATAATCCCAGGATCCCATTTGACACCAGGGGGCGTAAAAGGGCCAGGGATGAATTGTGACAGCATGGGGCCCAATAGAAACAAGGAACCATTATGACTCCATGGAGGCCAAGAATCAAAAGATTCATTGTGACATCAAGTGGCCTAAAAGGGCATGGGATGCATTGTGACAGCACAGGGGTTAAGAGAAGCAAGGAACCATTGTGACCCAATACAGGCTAACAATCTAATGATCCCTTGTGACACCAATGGGCCTAAAAGGGCCTTGGGAGGAATTGTTACAGCACGGGGACCAATAGAAACAAGGATCTATTATGCCACCACGGAGGCCAAGAATAAAATAATTCATTGTGACATCATGTGGCCTAAAAGGGCATGGGATGCATTGTGACAGCACAGGGGTTAAGAGAAGCAAGGAACCATTGTGACCCAATGCAGGCTAACAATCTAATTATCCCTTGCGACACCAATGGGTCTAAAAGGGGCAGGGATGAATTGTGAAAGCATGGGGCCCAAGTAAAACCTGGTACAATTATGCCACCATGGAGGCCAAGAATCAAATGATTCATTGTGACATCAAGTGGCCTAAAAGGGCTTGGAATGCATTGTGACACCACAGAGGTTAAGAGAAGCAAGGATCCATTGTGACCCAATGGAGGCTAATAATCCCAGGATCCCATTTGACACCAGGGGGCTTAAAAGGCGCAGGGATGAATTGTGACAGCATGGGGCCCAATAGAAACAAGGAACCATTATGACACCATGGAGGCCAAGAATCAAATGGTTCATTGTAAGACCAAGTGGCCTAAAAGTCTTGGAATGCATTGTGACACCACAGAGGTTAAGAGAAGAAAGGAACCATTGTGACCCAATGCAGGCAAACAATCTAAAGATCCCTTGTGGCACCAGGGTGTACAAATAGGGCCAGGGATGGATTGTTACAGCACGGGGACCAATAGAAGCAAGGATCTATTATGCCACCGTGGAGGCCAAGAATCAAATGATTCATTGTGACATCAAGTGGCCTAAAAGGGCATGGGATGCATTGTGACACCACAGAGGTTAAGAGAAGCAAGGAACCATTGTGACCCAATGGAGGCTAATAATCCCAGGATCCCATTTGACACCAGGGGGCGTAAAAGGGCCAGGGATGAATTGTGACAGCATGGGGCCCAATAGAAACAAGGAACCATTATGACAGCATGGAGGCCAAGAATCAAAAGATTCATTGTGACATCAAGTGGCCTAAAAGGGCATGGGATGCATTGTGACACCACAGAGGTTAAGAGAAGCAAGGAACCATTGTGACCCAATGCAGGCTAAAAATCTATTGATCCATTGTGACACCAGGGGTTGTAATAGGGCCAGGGATGGATTGTTACAGCATGGGGCCGCATAAAAACATGGAAACATTATGTCACCATAGCGGCCAAGACTCAAATGATTCATTGTAACACCAAGTGGCCTAAAAGGGCTTGGGATGCATTGTGACACCACAGAGGTTAAGAGAAGCAAGGAACCATTGTGACCCTATGCAGGCTAACAATCTAAGAATTCCTTTTGACACCAGGTGGCGTAAAAGGACCACGGATGAACTGTGACAGCATGGGGACCTATAGAAGCAAGGAACCATTATGACACCATGAAGGCCAAGAATGAAATGGTTCACTGTAAGACCAAGTGGCCTAAAAGGGCTTGGAATGCATTGTGACACCACAGAGGTTAATAGAAGCAAGGATCCATTGTGACCCAATGGAGGCTAATAATCAAAGGATCCCTTTTGACAACAGGGGGCGCAAAAGGACCACGGATGAACTCTGACAGCATGGGGACCTATAGAAGCAAGGAACCATTATGACACCATGAAGGCCAAGAATCAAATGGTTCATGGTAAGACCAAGTGGCCTAAAAGGGCTTGGAATGCATTGTGACACCACAGAGGTTAAGAGAAGCAAGGAACCATTCTGACCCAATGCAGGCTAACAATCTATTGATCCATTGTGACACCAGGGGGCGTAATAGGGCCAGGGATGAATTGTTACAGCATGGGGCCCAATAAAAACATGGAAACATTATGTCACCATAGAGGCCAAGAATCAAATGATTCATTGTAAAACCAAGTGGCCTAAAAGGGCATGGAATGCATTGTGACAACACAGGGGTTAAGAGAAGCAAGGATCCATTGTGACCCAATGGAGGCTAATAATCCCAGGATCCCTTTTGAAACCAGGGGGCCTAAAAGGGCCAGGAATGAATTGTGAGAGCATGGGGCCAATAGATACAATGAACTATTATGCCACAATGGAGGCCAAGAATCAAATGATTCATTGTGACATCAAGTGGTCTAAAAGGGCATGGGATGCATTTTGACAGCACAGGGGTTAAGAGAAGCAAGGAAACATTGTGACCCAATGCAGGCTAACAATCTAAGAATCCCTTTTGACACCAGGGGGCGTAAAAAGGACCACGGATGAACTGTGACAGCATGGGGACCTATAGAAGCAAGGAACCATTATGACACCATGAAGGCCAAGAATCAAAGGGTTCATTGTAAGACCAAGTGGCCTAAAAGGGCTTGGAATGCATTGTCACACCACAGAGCTTAAGAGAAGCAAGGAACCATTGTGACCCAATGCCGGCTAACAATTTAATGATCCCTTGTGGCACCAGGGGGTTGTAAAAGGGCCAGTGATGGATTGTTACAGCACGGAGAACAATAGAAGGAAGGATCTATTATGCCACCGTGGAATCCAAGAATCAAATGATTCATTGTGACATCAAGTGGTCTAAAAGGGCATGGAATGCATTGTAACACCACAGGGGTTAAGAGAAGCAAGGATCCATTGTGACCCAATGTAGGCTAATAATCCCAGGATACCTTCTGACAACAGGGTGCGCAAAAGGACCACGGATGAACTGTGACAGCATGGGGACCTATAGAAGCAAGGAACCATTATGACACCATGAAGGCCAAGAATCAAATGGTTCATTGTAAGACCAAGTAGCCTAAAAGGTCTTGGAATGCATTGTGACACCACAGAGGTTAAGAGAAACAAGGAGCCATTGTGACCCAATGCCGGCTAACAATCTAATGATCTCTTGTGACACCAATGGGCCTAAAAGCGCCCGGGTTGAATTGTTACAGCACGGGGACCGATAGAAGCAAGGATCTATTATGCCACCGTGGAGGCCAAGAATCAAATAATTCATTGTAACACCAAATTGCCTAAAAGGGCATGGGATGCATTGTGACAGCACAGGGGTTAAGAGAAGCAAGGAACCATTGTGACCCAATGGAGGCTAACAATCTAAGAATCCCTTTTGACGCCAGGGGGCCCAAAAGCTCCAGGGATGAATTGTGAAAGCATGGGGCCCAATTAAAACCTGGTACAATAATGCCACCATGGAGGCCAAGAATCAAATGATTCATTGTGACATCAAGTGGCCTAAAAGGCATGGGATGCATTGTGACACCACAGAGGTTAAGAGAAGCAAGGATCCATTGTGACCCAATGCAGGCTAACAATCTCATGATCCCTTGCGACACCAATGGGCCTAAAAGGGCCAGGGATGAATTTTGAAACATGTGGCCCAATTAAAACCTGGTACAATTCTGCCACCATGGAGGCCAAGAATCAAATGATTCATTGTGACATCAAGTGGCCTAAAAGGGCATGGGATGCATTGTGACACCACAGGGGTTAAGAGAAGCAAGGATCCATTGTGACCCAATGGAGGCTAACAATCTAAGAATCCCTTTTGACAGCAGGGGGCCCAAAAGGTCCAGGGATGAATTGTGAAAGCATGGGGTCCAATTAAAACCTGGTACAATTCTGCCACCATGGAGGCCAAGAATCAAATGATTCATTGTGACGTCAAGTGGCCTAAAAGGGCATGGGATGCATTGTGACACCACAGGGGTTAAGAGAAGCAAGGAGCCATTGTGACCCAATGCAGACTAACAATCCAATGATCCCTTGTGGCACCCATGGGCCTAAAAGGGGCAGGGTTGAATTGTTACAGCACGGGGACCGATAGAAACAAGGATCTATTATGCCACCGTGGAGGCCAAGAATCAAATGATTCATTGTGACATCATGTGGCCTAAAAGGGCATGGGATGCATTGTGACACCACAGAGGTTAAGAGAAGCAAGGAACCATTGTGACCCAATGCAGGCTAACAATCTAAGAATCCCTTTTGACACCAGGGGGCGCAAAAGGACCACGGATGAACTCTGACAGCATGGGGACCTATAGAAGCAAGGAACCATTATGACACCATGGAGGCCAAGAATCAAATGGTTCATTGTAAGACCAAGTGGCCTAAAAGGGCTTGGAATGCATTGTGACACCACAGAGGTTAAGAGAAGCAAGGAACCATTGTGACCCAATGCAGGCTAACAATCTAATGATCCATTGTGACACCAGGGGGTGTAATAGGGCCAGGGATGAATTGTTACAACACGGAGACTAATAGAAGCAAGGATCTATTATGCCACCATGGAGGCCAAGAATGAAATGATTCATTGTGACATCAAGTGGCCTAAAAGGGCATGGGATGCATTGTGACACCACAGGGGTTAAGAGAAGCAAGGAACCATTGTGACCCAATGCAGGCTAACAATCTAAGAATCCCTTTTGACACCAGGGGGCGCAAAAGGACCACGGATGAACTGTGACAGCATGGGCACCTATAGAAGCAAGGGACCATTATGACACCATGAATGCCAAGAATCCAATGGTTCATTGTAAGACCAAGTGGCCTAAAAGGGCTTGGAATGCATTGTGACACCACAGAGGTTAAGAGAAGCAAGGAACCATTGGGACCCAATGCAGGCTAACAATCTAATGATCCATTGTGACACCAGGGGTTGTAATAGGGCCAGGGATGAATTGTTACAGCAGGGAGACTAATAGAAGCAAGGATCTATTATGCCACCATGGAGGCCAAGAATCAAATGATTCATTGTGACACCAAGTGGCCTAAAAGGGCATGGGATGCATTGTGACACCACAGAGGTTAAGAGAAACAAGGAACCATTGTGACCCAATGCAGGCTAATAATCTAATGATCCTTTGTGGCACCAGGGGTTATAAAAAGGGCCAGGGATGGATTGTTACAGCACGGGGACTTATAGAAGCAAGGATCTATTATGCCACCATGGAGGCCAAGAATCAAATGATTCATTGTGACGTCAAGTGGCCTAAAAGGACATGGGATGCATTGTGACACCACAGAGGTTAAGAGAAGCAAGGATCCATTGTGACCCAATGGAGGCTAATAATCCCAGGATCCCATTTGACGCCAGGGGGCTCAAAAGGTCCAGGGATGAATTGTGAAATCATGGGGCCCAATTAAAACCTGGTACAATTATGCCACCATGGAGGCCAAGAATCAAATGATTCATTCTGACATCAAGTGGCCTAAAAGGACATGGGATGCATTGTGACACCACAGAGGTTAAGAGAAGCAAGGAAACATTGTGACCCAATGCAGGCTAACAATCTAATGATCCCTTGTGGCACCAGGGGGTATAAAACGGGCCAGGGATGGATTGTTACAGCACGGGGACCAACAGATCAAGGATCTATTATGCCACCATGGAGGCCAAGAATCAAATGATTCATTGTGACATCAAGTGGCCTAAAAGGGCATGGGATGCATTGTGACACCCAGGGGTTAAGAGAAGCAAGGATCCATTGTGACCCAATGGAGGCTAACAATCTAAGAATCCCTTTTGACAGGAGGGGTCCCAAAAGGTCCAGGGATGAATTGTGAAAGCATGGGGCCCAATTAAAACCTGGTACAATTCTGCCACCATGGAGGCCAAGAATCAAATGATTCATTGTGACATCATGTGGCCTAAAAGGGCATGGGATGCATTGTGACACCACAGGCTTTAAGAGAAGCAAGGAACCATTGTGACCCAATGCAGGCTAACAATCTAAGAATCCCTTTTGACACCAGGGGGCCCATAAGGACCACGGATGAACTCTGACAGCATGGGGACCTATAGAAGCAAGGAGCCATTATGACACCATTAAGGCCAAGAATCAAATGGTTCATTGTAAGACCAAGTGGCCTAAAAGGTCTTGGAATGCATTGTGACACCACAGAGGTTAAGAGAAGCAAGGAACCATTGTGACCCAATGCAGGCTAACAATCTAATGATCCATTGTGACACCAGGGGTTGTAATAGGGCCAGGGATGAATTGTTACAGCACGGAGACTAATAGAAGCAAGGATCTATTATGCCACCATGGAGGCCAAGAATCAAATGATTCATTGTGACATCAAGTGGCCTAAAAGGGCATGGGATGCATTGTGACACCACAGGGGTTAAGAGAAGCAAGGAACTATTGTGACCCAATGCAGGCTAACAATCTAAGAATCCCTTTTGACAACAGGGGGCGCAAAAGGACCACGGATGAACTCTGACAGCATGGGGACCTATAGAAACAAGGAACCATTATGACACCATGAAGGCCGAGAATCAAATGATTCATTGTAAGACCAAGTGGCCTAAAAGGTCTTGGAATGCATTGTGACTCCACAGAGGTTAATAGAATCAAGGAACCATTGTGACCCAAGGGAGGCTAACAATCTAATGATCCCTTGTCACACAAGGTGTTGTAAAAGGGCCAGGGATGAATTGTTACAGCATGGGGCCCAAGAAAATCATGGAAACATTATGTCGCCATAGAGGGCAAGACTCAAATGATTCATTGTAACACCAAGTGGCCTAAAAGGGCATGGGATGCATTGTGAGACCACAGGGGTTAAGAGAAGCAAGGATCCATTGTGACCCAATGCAGGCTAACAATCTAAGAATCCCTTTTGACACCAGGGGGCTCAAAAGGAAAACGGATGAACTCTGACAGCATGGGGACCTATAGAAGCAAGGAACCATTATGACACCATGAAGGCCAAGAATCAAATTGCTCATTGAAGACCAAATGGCCTAAAAGGGCTTGGAATGCATTGTGACACCACAGAGGTTAAGAGAAGCAAGGAACCATTGTGACCCAATGCCGGCTAACAATCTAATGATCCCTTTTGACACCAGGGGGTATAAAATGGGCCAGGGATGGATTCATACATCACGGGGACCAATAGAAGCAAGGATCTATTATGCCACCATGGAGGCCAAGAATCAAATGATTCATTGCGACATCAAGTGGCCTAAAAGTGCATGGGATGCATTGTGACACCACAGAGGTTAAGAGAAGCAAGGATCCATTGTGACCCAATGCAGGCTAACAATCTAATGATCCCTTGTGGCACCAATGGGCCTAAAAGGGCCAGGGTTGAATTGTTACAGTACGGGGACCCAGAGAAACAAGGATCTATTATGCCACGGTGGAGGCCAAGAATCAAATGATTCATTCTGACATCAAGTGGCCTAAAAGGACATGGGATGCATTGTGACACCACAGAGGTTAAGAGAAGCAAGGAAACATTGTGACCCAATGCAGGCTAACAATCTAATGATCCCTTGTGGCACCAGGGGGTATAAAACGGGCCAGGGATGGATTGTTACAGCACGGGGACCAACAGATCAAGGATCTATTATGCCACCATGGAGGCCAAGAATCAAATGATTCATTGTGACATCAAGTGGCCTAAAAGGGCATGGGATGCATTGTGACACCCAGGGGTTAAGAGAAGCAAGGATCCATTGTGACCCAATGGAGGCTAACAATCTAAGAATCCCTTTTGACAGGAGGGGTCCCAAAAGGTCCAGGGATGAATTGTGAAAGCATGGGGCCCAATTAAAACCTGGTACAATTCTGCCACCATGGAGGCCAAGAATCAAATGATTCATTGTGACATCATGTGGCCTAAAAGGGCATGGGATGCATTGTGACACCACAGGCTTTAAGAGAAGCAAGGAACCATTGTGACCCAATGCAGGCTAACAATCTAAGAATCCCTTTTGACACCAGGGGGCCCATAAGGACCACGGATGGACTCTGACAGCATGGGGACCTATAGAAGCAAGGAGCCATTATGACACCATGAAGGCCAAGAATCAAATGGTTCATTGTAAGACCAAGTGGCCTAAAAGGTCTTGGAATGCATTGTGACACCACAGAGGTTAAGAGAAGCAAGGAACCATTGTGACCCAATGCAGGCTAACAATCTAATGATCCATTGTGACACCAGGGGTTGTAATAGGGCCAGGGATGAATTGTTACAGCACGGAGACTAATAGAAGCAAGGATCTATTATGCCACCATGGAGGCCAAGAATCAAATGATTCATTGTGACATCAAGTGGCCTAAAAGGGCATGGGATGCATTGTGACACCACAGGGGTTAAGAGAAGCAAGGAACTATTGTGACCCAATGCAGGCTAACAATCTAAGAATCCCTTTTGACAACAGGGGGCGCAAAAGGACCACGGATGAACTCTGACAGCATGGGGACCTATAGAAACAAGGAACCATTATGACACCATGAAGGCCGAGAATCAAATGGTTCATTGTAAGACCAAGTGGCCTAAAAGGTCTTGGAATGCATTGTGACTCCACAGAGGTTAATAGAAGCAAGGAACCATTGTGACCCAAGGGAGGCTAACAATCTAATGATCCCTTGTCACACAAGGTGTTGTAAAAGGGCCAGGGATGAATTGTTACAGCATGGGGCCCAAGAAAATCATGGAAACATTATGTCGCCATAGAGGGCAAGACTCAAATGATTCATTGTAACACCAAGTGGCCTAAAAGGGCATGGGATGCATTGTGAGACCACAGGGGTTAAGAGAAGCAAGGATCCATTGTGACCCAATGCAGGCTAACAATCTAAGAATCCCTTTTGACACCAGGGGGCTCAAAAGGAAAACGGATGAACTCTGACAGCATGGGGACCTATAGAAGCAAGGAACCATTATGACACCATGAAGGCCAAGAATCAAATTGCTCATTGAAGACCAAATGGCCTAAAAGGGCTTGGAATGCATTGTGACACCACAGAGGTTAAGAGAAGCAAGGAACCATTGTGACCCAATGCCGGCTAACAATCTAATGATCCCTTTTGACACCAGGGGGTATAAAATGGGCCAGGGATGGATTCATACATCACGGGGACCAATAGAAGCAAGGATCTATTATGCCACCATGGAGGCCAAGAATCAAATGATTCATTGCGACATCAAGTGGCCTAAAAGTGCATGGGATGTATTGTGACACCACAGAGGTTAAGAGAAGCAAGGATCCATTGTGACCCAATGCAGGCTAACAATCTAATGATCCCTTGTGGCACCAATGGGCCTAAAAGGGCCAGGGTTGAATTGTTACAGTACGGGGACCCAGAGAAACAAGGATCTATTATGCCACGGTGGAGGCCAAGAATCAAATAATTCATTGTAACATCATGTGGCCTAAAAGGGCATAAGATGCATTGTGACACCACAGGGGTTAAGAGAAGCAAGGAACCATTGTGACCCAATGGAGGCTAACAATCTAAGAATCCCTTTTGACAGCAGGGGTCCCAAAAGGTCCAGGGATGAATTGTGAAAGCATGGGGCCCAATTAAAACCTGGTACAATTCTGCCACAATGGAGACCAGAATCAAATGATTCATTGTGACATCAAGTGGCCTAAAAGGGCATGGGATGCATTGTGACACCACAGGGGTTAAGAGAAGCAAGGAACCATTGTGACCCAATGCAGGCTAACAATCTAAGAATCACTTTTGACACCAGGCGGCGCAAAAGGACCACGGATGAACTGTGACAGCATGGGGACCTATAGAAGCAAGGAACCATTATGACACCATGAAGGCCAAGAATCAAATGGTTCATTGTAAGACCAAGTGGCCTAAAAGGGCTTGGAATGCATTGTGACACCACAGAGGTTAAGAGAAGCAAGGAACCATTGGGACCCAATGCAGGCTAACAATCTAATGATCCATTGTGACACCAGGGGTTGTAATAGGGCCAGGGATGAATTGCTACAGCACGGAGATTAATAGAAGCAAGGATCTATTATGCCACCATGGAGGCCAAGAATCAAATGATTCATTGTGACACCAAGTGGCCTAAAAGGGCATGGGATGCATTGTGACACCACAGAGGTTAAGAGAAGCAAGGATCCATTGTGACCCAATGGAGGCTAATAATCCCAGGATCCCATTTGACACCAGGGGGCTCAAAAGGGCCAGGGATGAATTGTGAAATCATGGGGCCCAATTAAAACCTGGTACAATTATGCCACCATGGAGGCCAAGAATCAAATGATTCATTGTGACATCAAGTGGCCTAAAAGGGCATGGGATGCATTGGGACACCACAGAGGTTAAGAGAAGCAGGGAAACATTGTGACCCAATGCAGGCTAACAATCTAATGATCCCTTGTGGCACCAGGGGGTATAAAACGGGCCAGGGATGGATTGTTACAGCACGGGGACCAACAGAAGCAAGGATCTATTATGCCACCATGGAGGCCAAGAATCAAATGATTCATTGTGACATCAAGTGGCCTAAAAGGGCATGGGATGCATTGTGACACCACAGAGGTTAAGAGAAGCAAGGATCCATTGTGACCCAATGCAGGCTAATAATCCCAGGATCCCATTTGACACCAGGGGGCGTAAAAGGGCCAGGGATGAATTGTGACAGCATGGGGCCCAATAGAAACAAGGAACCATTATGACACCATGGAGGCCAAGAATCAAATGATTCATTGTGACATCAAGTGGCCTAAAAGGGCATGGGATGCATTGTGACACCACAGAGGTTAAGAGAAGCAAGGAACCATTGTGACCCAATGCAGGCTAACAATCTAATGATCCATTGTGACACCAGGGGGTGTAATAGGGCCAGGGATGAATTGTTACAACACGGAGACTAATAGAAGCAAGGATCTATTATGCCACCATGGAGGCCAAGAATGAAATGATTCATTGTGACATCAAGTGGCCTAAAAGGGCATGGGATGCATTGTGACACCACAGGGGTTAAGAGAAGCAAGGAACCATTGTGACCCAATGCAGGCTAACAATCTAAGAATCCCTTTTGACACCAGGGGGCGCAAAAGGACCACGGATGAACTGTGACAGCATGGGCACCTATAGAAGTAAGGGACCATTATGACACCATGAATGCCAAGAATCAAATGGTTCATTGTAAGACCAAGTGGCCTAAAAGGGATTGGAATGCATTGTGACACCACAGAGGTTAAGAGAAGCAAGGAACCATTGGGACCCAATGCAGGCTAACAATCTAATGATCCATTGTGACACCAGGGGTTGTAATAGGGCCAGGGATGAATTGTTACAGCACGGAGACTAATAGAAGCAAGGATCTATTATGCCACCATGGAGGCCAAGAATCAAATGATTCATTGTGACACCAAGTGGCCTAAAAGGGCATGGGATGCATTGTGACACCACAGAGGTTAAGAGAAACAAGGAACCATTGTGACCCAATGCAGGCTAATAATCTAATGATCCTTTGTGGCACCAGGGGTTATAAAAAGGGCCAGGGATGGATTGTTACAGCACGGGGACTTATAGAAGCAAGGATCTATTATGCCACCATGGAGGCCAAGAATCAAATGATTCATTGTGACGTCAAGTGGCCTAAAAGGACATGGGATGCATTGTGACACCACAGAGGTTAAGAGAAGCAAGGATCCATTGTGACCCAATGGAGGCTAATAATCCCAGGATCCCATTTCACACCAGGGGGCTCAAACGGTCCAGGGATGAATTGTGAAATCATGGGGCCCAATTAAAACCTGGTACAATTATGCCACCATGGAGGCCAAGAATCAAATGATTCATTCTGACATCAAGTGGCCTAAAAGGACATGGGATGCATTGTGACACCACAGAGGTTAAGAGAAGCTGGGAAACATTGTGACCCAATGCAGGCTAACAATCTAATGATCCCTTGTGGCACCAGGGGAGTATAAAACGGGCCAGGGATGGATTGTTACAGCACGGGGACCAACAGATCAAGGATCTATTATGCCACCATGGAGGCCAAGAATCAAATGATTCATTGTGACATCAAGTGGCCTAAAAGGGCATGGGATGCATTGTGACACCCAGGGGTTAAGAGAAGCAAGGATCCATTGTGACCCAATGGAGGCTAACAATCTAAGAATCCCTTTTGACAGGAGGGGTCCCGAAAGGTCCAGGGATGAATTGTGAAAGCATGGGGCACAATTAAAACCTGGTACAATTCTGCCACCATGGAGGCCAAGAATCAAATGATTCATTGTGACATCAAGTGGCCTAAAAGGGCATGGGATGCATTGTGACACCACAGGCTTTAAGAGAAGCAAGGAACCATTGTGACCCAATGCAGGCTAACAATCTAAGAATCCCTTTTGACACCAGGGGGCCCAAAAGGACCACGGATGAACTCTGACAGCATGGGGACCTATAGAAGCAAGGAGCCATTATGACACCATGAAGGCCAAGAATCAAATGGTTCATTGTAAGACCAAGTGGCCTAAAAGGTCTTGGAATGCATTGTGACACCACAGAGGTTAAGAGAAGCAAGGAACCATTGTGACCCAATGCAGGCTAACAATCTAATGATCCATTGTGACACCAGGGGTTGTAATAGGGCCAGGGATGAATTGTTACAGCACGGAGACTAATAGAAGCAAGGATCTATTATGCCACCATGGAGGCCAAGAATCAAATGATTCATTGTGACATCAAGTGGCCTAAAAGGGCATGGGATGCATTGTGACACCACAGGGGTTAAGAGAAGCAAGGAACTATTGTGACCCAATGCAGGCTAACAATCTAAGAATCCCTTTTGACAACAGGGGGCGCAAAAGGACCACGGATGAACTCTGACAGCATGGGGACCTATAGAAACAAGGAACCATTATGACACCATGAAGGCCGAGAATCAAATGGTTCATTGTAAGACCAAGTGGCCTAAAAGGTCTTGGAATGCATTGTGACTCCACAGAGGTTAATAGAAGCAAGGAACCATTGTGACCCAAGGGAGGCTAACAATCTAATGATCCCTTGTCACACAAGGTGTTGTAAAAGGGCCAGGGATGAATTGTTACAGCATGGGGCCCAAGAAAATCATGGAAACATTATGTCGCCATAGAGGGCAAGACTCAAATGATTCATTGTAACACCAAGTGGCCTAAAAGGGCATGGGATGCATTGTGAGACCACAGGGGTTAAGAGAAGCAAGGATCCATTGTGACCCAATGCAGGCTAACATTCTAAGAATCCCTTTTGACACCAGGGGGCTCAAAAGGAAAACGGATGAACTCTGACAGCATGGGGACCTATAGAAGCAAGGAACCATTATGACACCATGAAGGCGAAGAATCAAATTGCTCATTGAAGACCAAATGGCCTAAAAGGGCTTGGAATGCATTGTGACACCACAGAGGTTAAGAGAAGCAAGGAACCATTGTGACCCAATGCAGGCTAACAATCTAATGATCCCTTGTGGCACCAATGGGCCTAAAAGGGCCAGGGTTGAATTGTTACAGTACGGGGACCCAGAGAAACAAGGATCTATTATGCCACGGTGGAGGCCAAGAATCAAATAATTCATTGTAACATCATGTGGCCTAAAAGGGCATAAGATGCATTGTGACACCACAGGGGTTAAGAGAAGCAAGGATCCATTGTGACCCAATGGAGGCTAACAATCTAAGAATCCCTTTTGACAGCAGGGGTCCCAAAAGGTCCAGGGATGAATTGTGAAAGCATGGGGCCCAATTAAAACCTGGTACAATTCTGCCACAATGGAGACCAGAATCAAATGATTCATTGTGACATCAAGTGGCCTAAAAGGGCATGGGATGCATTGTGACACCACAGGGGTTAAGAGAAGCAAGGAACCATTGTGACCCAATGCAGGCTAACAATCTAAGAATCCCTTTTGACACCAGGCGGCGCAAAAGGACCACGGATGAACTGTGACAGCATGGGGACCTATAGAAGCAAGGAACCATTATGACACCATGAAGGCCAAGAATCAAATGGTTCATTGTAAGACCAAGTGGCCTAAAAGGGCTTGGAATGCATTGTGACACCACAGAGGTTAAGAGAAGCAAGGAACCATTGGGACCCAATGCAGGCTAACAATCTAATGATCCATTGTGACACCAGGGGTTGTAATAGGGCCAGGGATGAATTGCTACAGCACGGAGATTAATAGAAGCAAGGATCTATTATGCCACCATGGAGGTCAAGAATCAAATGATTCATTGTGACACCAAGTGGCCTAAAAGGGCATGGGATGCATTGTGACACCACAGAGGTTAAGAGAAGCAAGGATCCATTGTGACCCAATGGAGGCTAATAATCCCAGGATCCCATTTGACACCAGGGGGCTCAAAAGGGCCAGGGATGAATTGTGAAATCATGGGGCCCAATTAAAACCTGGTACAATTATGCCACCATGGAGGCCAAGAATCAAATGATTCATTGTGACATCAAGTGGCCTAAAAGGGCATGGGATGCATTGGGACACCACAGAGGTTAAGAGAAGCTGGGAAACATTGTGACCCAATGCAGGCTAACAATCTAATGATCCCTTGTGGCACCAGGGGGTATAAAAAGGGCCAGGGATGGATTGTTACAGCACGGGGACCAACAGAAGCAAGGATCTATTATGCCACCATGGAGGCCAAGAATCAAATGATTCATTGTGACATCAAGTGGCCTAAAAGGGCATGGGATGCATTGTGACACCACAGAGGTTAAGAGAAGCAAGGATCCATTGTGACCAAATGCAGGCTAATAATCCCAGGATCCCATTTGACACCAGGGGGCGTAAAAGGGCCAGGGATGAATTGTGACAGCATGGGGCCCAATAGAAACAAGGAACCATTATGACACCATGGAGGCCAAGAATCAAATGATTCATTGTGACATCAAGTGGCCTAAAAGGGCATGGGATGCATTGTGACACCACAGAGGTTAAGAGAAGCAAGGATCCATTGTGACCCAATGCAGGCTAACAATCTAATGATCTCTTGTGACACCAATGGGCCTAAAAGGGGCAGGGATGAATTGTGAAAGCATGGGGCCCAAGTAAAACCTGGTACAATTATGCCACCATGGAGGCCAAGAATCAAATGATTCATTGTGACATCAAGTGGCCTAAAAGGGCATGGGATGCATTGTGACACCACAGGGGTTAAGAGAAGCAAGGAACCATTGTGACCCAATGCAGGCTAGCAATCTAATGATCCCTTTTGACACCAGGGCTTGTAATAGGGCCAGGGATGCCTTGTGAAAGCATGGGGCACAATAAAAACATGGAAATGTTATGACACCATAGATGCCAAGACTCAAATGATTCATTGTAACATCAAGTGGCCTGAAAGGGCATGGGATGCATTGTGACACCACAGGGGCTAAGAGAAGCAAGGAACCATTGTGACCCAATGCAGGCTAAACATCTAATGATCCCTTGTGACACCAATGGGCCTAAAAGGGGCAGGGATGTATTGTGAAAGCATGGGGCCCAATTAAAACCTGGTACAATTACGCCACCATGGAGGCCTAGAACCAAATGATTCATTGTGACATCAAGTGGCCTAAAAGGGCATAGGATGCATTGTGACACCACAGGGGTTAAGAGAAGCAAGGAACCATTGTGACCCAAGGCGGGCTAACAATCTAAGAATCCCTTTTGACACCAGGGGGCGCAAAAGGACCACGGATGAACTCTGACAGCATGGGGACCTATAGAAGCAAGGAACCATTATGACACAATGAAGGCCAAGAATCAAATGATTCATTGTGACATCAAGTGGCCTAAAAGGGCATGGGATGCTATGTGACACCACAGGGGTTAAGAGAAGCAAGGATCCATTGTGACCCAATGGAGGCTAATAATCCCAGGATCCCATTTGACACCAGGGGGCGTAAAAGGGCCAGGGATGAATTGTGACAGCATGGGGCCCAATAGAAATAAGGAACCATTATGACACCATGGAGGCCAAGAATCAAATGATTCATTGTGACATCAAGTGGCTTAAAAGGGCATGGGATGCATTGTGACACCACAGAGATTAAGAGAAGCAAGGAACCATTGTGACCCAATGCAGGCTAACAATCTAATGATCCCTTGTGGCACCAGGGGGCGAAAAAAGGACCTCGGATGAACTCTGACAGCATGGGGACCTATAGAAGCAAGGAACCATTATGACACCATGAAGGCCAAGAATCAAATGATTCATTGTGACATCAAGTGGCCTAAAAGGGTTAGGAATGCATTGTGACACCACAGAGGTTAAGAGAAGCAAGGAACCATTCTGACCCAATGCAGGCTAAACATCTAATGATCCCTTGTGACACCAATGGGCCTAAAAGGGGCAGGGATGTATTGTGAAAGCATGGGGCCCAATTAAAACCTGGTACAATTACGCCACCATGAAGGCCAAGAATCAAATGATTCATTGTGACATCAAGTGGCCTAAAAGGGCATGGGATGCATTGTGACACCACAGGGGTTAAGAGAAGCAAGGAACCATTGTGACCCGATGCAGGCTAGCAATCTAATGATCCCTTTTGACACCAGGGCTTGTAATAGGGCCAGGGATACATTGTGAAAGCATGGGGCACAATAAAAACATGGAAATGTTATGACACCATAGAGGCCAAGACTCAAATGATTCATTGTGACATCAAGTGGCCTAAAAGGGCATGGGATGCATTGTGACACCACAGGGGTTAAGAGAAGCAAGGATCCATTGTGACCCAATGGAGGCTAATAATCCCTGGATCCCATTTGACACCAGGGGGCGTAAAAGGGCCAGGGATGGATTGTGACAGCATGGGGCACAATAGAAACAAGGAAACATTATGACGCCATGGAGGCCAAGAATCAAATAATTCATTGTGACATCAAGTGGCCTAAAAGGGCATGGGATGCATTGTGAC
This sequence comes from Cinclus cinclus, assembly GCF_963662255.1. NCBI lineage: Eukaryota > Metazoa > Chordata > Aves > Passeriformes > Cinclidae > Cinclus > Cinclus cinclus. Next base: position 307,197 of record NC_085051.1, on the reverse strand, counting down.
ACCACCGAGGTTAAGAGAAACAAGGAAACATTGTGACCCACTGCAGGCTAAACATCTAATGATCCCTTGTGACACCAATGGGCCTAAAAGGGGCAGGGATGTATTGTGACAGCATGGGGCCCAATTAAAACCTGGTACAATTACGCCACCATGGAGGCCAAGAATCAAATGATTCATTTTGACATCAAGTGGCCTAAAAGGGCATGGGATGCATTGTGACAGCACAGGGGTTAAGAGATGCAAGGATCCATTGTGACCCAATGGAGGCTAATATTCCCAGGATCCCATTTGACACCAGGGGCCGTAAAAGGGCCAGGGATGAATTGTGACAGCATGGGGCCCAATAGAAACAAGGAACCATTATGACACCATGGAGGCCAAGAATCAAATGATTCATTGTGACATCAAGTGGCCTAAAAGGGCATGGGATGCATTGTGACAGCACAGGGGTTAAGAGAAACAAGGATCCATTGTGACCCAATGGAGGCTAACAATCTAAGAATCCCTTTTGACACCAGGGGGGGCAAAAGGACCACGGATGAACTCTGACAGCATGGGGACCTATAGAAGCAAGGAAACATTATGACACCATGAAGGCCAAGAATCAAATGGTTCATTGTAAGACCAAGTGGCCTAAAAGGGCTTGGAATGCATTGTGACAGCACAGAGGTTAAGAGAAGCAAGGAATCATTGTGACCAAATGCAGGCTAAAAATCTAATGATCCCTTTTGACACCAATGGGCCTAAAAGGGCCAGGGATGAATTGTTACAGCACGGGGACCAATAGAAGCAAGGATCTATTATGCCATCATGGAGGCCAAGAATCAAATAATTCATTGTGACATCATGTGGCCTAAAAGGGCATGGGATGCATTGTGACACCACAGAGGTTAAGAGAAGCAAGGAACCATTGTGACCCACTGCAGGCTAACAATCTAATGATCCCTTGTGATACCAATGGGCCTAAAAGGGGCAGGGATGAATTGTGAAAGCATGGGGCCCAAGTAAAACCTGGTACAATTATGCCACCATGGAGGCCAAGAATCAAATGATTCATTGTGACATCAAGTGGCCAAAAAGGGCATGGGATGCATTGTGACACCACAGGGGTTAAGAGAAGCAAGAATCCATTGTGACCCAAAGCAGGCTAACAATCTAATGATCCCTTGTGACACCAGGGGGCGCAAAAGGACCACGCATGAACTCTGACAGCATGGGGACCTATAGAAACAAGGAACCATTATGACACCATGAAGGCCAAGAATCAAATGATTCATTGTGACATCAAGTGGCCTAAAAGGGTTTGGAATGCATTGTGACACCACAGAGGTTAAGAGAAGCAAGGATCCATTGTGACCCAATGGAGGCTAATAATCCCAGGATCCCATTTGACACCAGGGGGCGTAAAAGTGCCAGGGATGAATTGTGACAGCATGGGGCCCAATAGAAACAAGGAACCATTATGACACCATGGAGGTCAAGAATCAAATGATTCATTGTGACATCAAGTGGCCTAAAAGGGCATGGGATGCATTGTGACACCACAGGGGTTAAGAGAAGCAAGGAACCATTCTGACCCAATGCAGGCTAACAATCTAATGATCCCTTGTGGCACCAGGGGGTATAAAAAGAGCCAGGGATGGATTGTTACAGCACGGGGACCAATAGAAGCAAGGATCTATTTTGCCACCATGGAGGCCAAGAATCAAATGATTCATTGTGACATCAAGTGGCCTAAAAGGACATGGGATGCATTGTGACACCACAGGGGTTAAGAGAAGTAAGGATCCATTGTGACCCAATGCAGGCTAATAATCCCAGGATCCCATTTGACACCAGGGGGCGTAAAAGGGCAGGGATGAATTGTGAAAGCATGAGGACCTATAGAAGCAAGGAACATTTATGCCACCATGAAGGCCAAGAATCAAATGAATCATTGTGACATCAAGTGGCCTAAAAGGGCATGGGATGCATTGTGACACCACAGGTGTTAAGAGAAGCAAGGAACCATTGTGACCCAATGCAGGCTAACAATCTAAGAATCCCTTTTGACACCAGGGGGCGCAAAAGGACCACGGATGAACTCTGACAGCATGGGGACCAATAGAAGCAAGGAACCATTATGACACCATGAAGGCCAAGAATCAAAGGATTCATTGTGATATCAAGTGGCCTAAAAGGGCATGGGATGCATTGTGACACCACAGAGGTTAAGAGAAGCAAGGAACCATTGTGACCCAATGCAGGCTAATAATCACAGGATCCCATTTGACACCAGGGCTTGTAATAGGGCCAGGGATGCATTGTGAATGCATGGGGCACAATAAAAACATGAAAATATTTTGACACCATAGAGGCCAAGACTCTAATGATTCATTGTAACACCAAGTGGCCTAAAAGATCATGGGATGCATTGTGACACCACAGGGGCTCAGAGAAGCAAGGAACCATTGTGACCCAATGCAGGCTAAACATCTAATGATCCCTTGTGACACCAATGGGCCTAAAAGGGGCAGGGATGTATTGTGACAGCATGGGGCCCAAATAAAACCTGGTACAATTACGCCACCATGGAGGCCAAGAATCAAATGATTCATTTTGACATCAAGTGGCCTAAAAGGGCATGGGATGCATTGTGACAGCACAGGGGTTAAGAGATGCAAGGATCCATTGTGACCCAATGGAGGCTAATAATCCCAGGATCCCATTTGACACCAGGGGCCGTAAAAGGGCCAGGGATGAATTGTGACGGCATGGGGCCCAATAGAAACAAGGAACCATTATGACACCATGGAGGCCAAGAATCAAATGATTCATTGTGACATCAAGTGGCCTAAAAGGGCATGGGATGCATTGTGACAGCACAGGGGTTAAGAGAAGCAAGGATCCATTGTGACCCAATGGAGGCTAACAATCTAAGAATCCCTTTTGACACCAGGGGGCGCAAAAGGACCACGGATGAACTCTGACAGCATGGGGACCTATAGAAGCAAGGAAACATTATGACACCATGAAGGCCAAGAATCAAATGGTTCATTGTAAGACCAAGTGGCCTAAAAGGGCTTGGAATGCATTGTGACAGCACAGAGGTTAAGAGAAGCAAGGAATCATTGTGACCCAATGCAGGCTAAAAATCTAATGATCCCTTTTGACACCAATGGGCCTAAAAGGGCCAGGGCTGAATTGTTACAGCACGGGGACCAATAGAAGCAAGGATCTATTATGCCACCATGGAGGCCAAGAATCAAATAATTCATTGTGACATCATGTGGCCTAAAAGGGCATGGGATGCATTGTGACACCACAGGGGTTAAGAGAAGCAAGGATCCATTGTGACCCAATGGAGGCTAATAATCCCAGGATCCCATTTGACACCAGGGGTCGTAAAAGGGCCAGGGATGAATTGTGACAGCATGGGGCACAATAGAAACAAGGAAACATTATGACGCCATGGAGGCCAAGAATCAAATAATTCATTGTGACATCAAGTGGCCTAAAAGGGCATGGGATGCATTGTGACATCACAGAGGTTAGGAGAAGCAAGGAACCATTGTGACCCACTGCAGGCTAACAATCTAATGATCCCTTGTGATACCAATGGGCCTAAAAGGGGCAGGGATGAATTGTGAAAGCATGGGGCCCAAGTAAAACCTGGTACAATTATGCCACCATGGAGGCCAAGAATCAAATGATTCATTGTGACATCAAGTGGCCAAAAAGGGCATGGGATGCATTGTGACACCACAGGGGTTAAGAGAAGCAAGAATCCATTGTGACCCAAAGCAGGCTAACAATCTAATGATCCCTTGTGACACCAGGGGGCGCAAAAGGACCACGGATGAACTCTGACAGCATGGGGACCTATAGAAACAAGGAACCATTATGACACCATGAAGGCCAAGAATCAAATGATTCATTGTGACATCAAGTGGCCTAAAAGGGTTTGGAATGCATTGTGACACCACAGAGGTTAAGAGAAGCAAGGATCCATTGTGACCCAATGGAGGCTAATAATCCCAGGATCCCATTTGACACCAGGGGGCGTAAAAGTGCCAGGGATGAATTGTGACAGCATGGGGCCCAATAGAAACAAGGAACCATTATGACACCATGGAGGCCAAGAATCAAATGATTCATTGTGACATCAAGTGGCCTAAAAGGGCATGGGATGCATTGTGACACCACAGAGGTTAAGAGAAGCAAGGAACCATTGTGACCCAATGCAGGCTAACAATCTAATGATCCCTTGTGGCACCAGGGGGTATAAAAAGAGCCAGGGATGGATTGTTACAGCACGGGGACCAATAGAAGCAAGGATCTATTTTGCCACTATGGAGGCCAAGAATCAAATGATTCATTGTGATATCAAGTGGCCTAAAAGGACATGGGATGCATTGTGACACCACAGGGGTTAAGAGAAGTAAGGATCCATTGTGACCCAATGGAGGCTAATAATCCCAGGATCCCATTTGACACCAGGGGGCGTAAAAGGGCAGGGATGAATTGTGACAGCATGGGGACCTATAGAAGCAAGGAACCATTATGCCACCATGAAGGCCAAGAATCAAATGAATCATTGTGACATCAAGTGGCCTAAAAGGGCATGGGATGCATTGTGACACCACAGGTGTTAAGAGAAGCAAGGAACCATTGTGACCCAATGCAGGCTAACAATCTAAGAATCCCTTTTGACACCAGGGGGCGCAAAAGGACCACGGATGAACTCTGACAGCATGGGGACCAATAGAAGCAAGGAACCATTATGACACCATGAAGGCCAAGAATCAAAGGATTCATTGTGATATCAAGTGGCCTAAAAGGGCATGGGATGCATTGTGACACCACATAGGTTAAGAGAAGCAAGGAACCATTGTGACCCAATGCAGGCTAACAATCTAATGATCCCTTTTGACACCAGGGCTTTTAATAGGGCCTGGGATGCATTGTGAAAGCATGGGGCACAATAAAAACATGGAAATATTATAACACCATAGAGGCCAAGAATCAAATTATTCATTGTAACACCAAGTGGCCTAAATGAGCATGGGATGCATTGTGACACCACAGGGGTTAAGAGAAGCAAGGAACCATTGTGACCCAATGCAGGCTAAACATCTAATGATCCCTTGTGACACCAATGGGCCTAAAAGGGGCAGGGATGTATTGTGAAAGCATGGGGCCCAATTAAAACCTGGTACAATTACGCCACCATGGAGGCCAAGAATCAAATGATTCATTGTGACATCAAGTGGCCTAAAAGGGCATGGGATGCATTGTGACACCACAGGGGTTAAGAGAAGCAAGGAACCATTGTGACCCAATGCAGGCTAACAATCTAAGAATCCCTTTTGACACCAGGGGGCGCAAAAGGACCACGGATGAACTCTGACAGCATGGGGACCTATAGAAGCAAGGAAACATTATGACACCATGAAGGCCAAGAATCAAATGATTCATTGTGACCTCAAGTGGACTAAAAGGGCATGGGATGCATTGTGAGACCACAGAGGTTAAGAGAAGTAAGGAACCATTGTGACCCAATGCATGCTAACAATCTAATGATCTCTTGTGACACCAAAGGGCCTAAAAGGGGCAGGGATGAATTGTGAAAGCACGGGGACCAATAGAAGCAAGGATCTATTATGCCACCATGGCGGCCAAGAATCAAATAATTCATTGTGACATCATGTGGCCTAAAAGGGCATGGGATGCATTGTGACACCACAGAGGTTAAGAGAAGCAAAGAACCATTGTGACCCAATGCAGGCTAACAATCTAAGAATCCCTTTTGACACCAGGGGGCGCAAAAGGACCACGGATGAACTCTGACAGCATGGGCACCTATAGAAGCAAGGAACCATTATGACACCATGAAGGCCAAGAATCAAATGGTTCATTGTGACATCAAGTGGCCTAAAAGGCTTGGAATGCATTGTGACACCACAGAGGCTAAGAGAAGCAAGGAACCATTGTGACCCAATGCAGGCTAACAATCTAATGATCCCTTGTGGAACCAGGGGATATAAAAAGGGCCAGGGATGGATTGTTACAGGACGGGGAACAATAGAAGCAAGGATCTATTATGCCACCGTGGAGGCCAAGAATCAAATGATTCATTGTGACATCAAGTGGCCTAAAAGGGCATGGGATGCATTGTGACAGCACAGGGGTTAAGAGAAGCAAGGATCCATTGTGACCCAATGGAGGCTAATAATCCCAGGATCCCATTAGACACCAATGGGCGTAAAAGGGCCAGGGATGAATTGTGACAGCATGGGGCCCAATAGAAACAAGGAACCATTATGACACCATGGAGGCCAAGAATCAAATGATTCATTGTGACATCAAGTGGCCTAAAAGGGCATGGGATGCATTGTGACAGCACAGGGGTTAAGAGAAGCAAGGATCCATTGTGACCCTATGCAGGCTAATAATCCCAGGATCCCATTGGGCACCAATGGGCGTAAAAGGGCCAGGGATGAATTGTGAAAGCATGGGGCCCAAGTAAAACCTGGTACAATTATGCCACCATGGAGGCCAAGAATCAAATAATTCATTGTGACATCATGTGGCCTAAAAGGGCATGGGATGCATTGTGACAGCACAGGGGGTAAGAGAAGCAAGGATCCATTGTGACCCAATGGAGGCTAACAATCTAAGAATCCCTTTTGACACCAGGGGGCGCAAAAGGACCACGGATGAACTCTGACAGCATGGGGACCTATAGAAGCAAGGAACCATTATGACACCATGAAGGCCAAGAATCAAATGGTTCGTTGTGACATCAAGTGGCCTAAAAGGGCTTGGAATGCATTGTGACACTACAGAGGCTAAGAGAAGCAAGGATCCATTGTGACCCAATGGAGGCTAATAATCCCAGGATCCCATTTGACACCGGGGGCGTAAAAGGGCCAGGGATGAATTGTGACATCATGGGGCCTAAAAGGGCATGGGATGCATTGTGACACCACAGGGGTTAAGAGAAGCAAGGATCCATTGTGACCCAATGCAGGCTAACAATCTAATGATCCCTTTTGACACCAGGGGGCCTATAAGGGGCAGAAATGTATTGTGAAAGCATGGGGCCCAATTAAAACCTGGTACAATTATGCCACCATGGATGCCAAGAATCAAATGATTCATTGTGACATCAAGTGGCCTAAAAGGGCATGGGATGCATTGTGACACCACAGGGGTTAAGAGATGCAAGGATCCATTGTGACCCAATGCAGGCTAACAATCTAAGAATCCCTTTTGACACCAGGGGGCGCAAAAGGACCACGGATGAACTCTGACAGCGTGGGGACCTATAGAAGCAAGGAACCATTATGAGACCATGAAGGCCAAGAATCAAATGGTTCATTGTGACATCAAGTGGCCTAAAAGGGCATGGGATGCATTGTGACAGCACAGGGGTTAAGAGAAGCAAGGATCCATTGTGACCCTATGCAGGCTAATAATCCCAGGATCCCATTGGGCACCAATGGGCGTAAAAGTGCCAGGGATGAATTGTGAAAGCATGGGGCCCAAGTAAAACCTGGTACAATTATGACACCATGGAGGCCAAGAATCAAATAATTCATTGTGACATCATGTGGCCTAAAAGGGCATGGGATGCATTGTGACAGCACAGGGGGTAAGAGAAGCAAGGATCCATTGTGACCCAATGGAGGCTAACAATCTAAGAATCCCTTTTGACACCAGGGGGCGCAAAAGGACCACGGATGAACTCTGACAGCATGGGGACCTATAGAAGCAAGGAACCATTATGACACCATGAAGGCCAAGAATCAGATGGTTCATTGTGACATCAAGTGGCCTAAAAGGGCTTGGAATGCATTGTGACACTACAGAGGCTAAGAGAAGCAAGGATCCATTGTGACCCAATGGAGGCTAATAATCCCAGGATCCCATTTGACACCGGGGGCGTAAAAGGGCCAGGGATGAATTGTGACACCATGGGGCCTAAAAGGGCATGGGATGCATTGTGACACCACAGGGGTTAAGAGAAGCAAGGATCCATTGTGACCCAATGCAGGCTAACAATCTAATGATCCCTTTTGACACCAGGGGGCCTATAAGGGGCAGAAATGTATTGTGAAAGCATGGGGCCCAAGTAAAACCTGGTACAATTATGCCACCATGGATGCCAAGAATCAAATGATTCATTGTGACATCAAGTGGCCTAAAAGGGCATGGGATGCATTGTGACACCACAGGGGTTAAGAGATGCAAGGATCCATTGTGACCCAATGCAGGCTAACAATCTAAGAATCCCTTTTGACACCAGGGGGCGCAAAAGGACCACGGATGAACTCTGACAGCGTGGGGACCTATAGAAGCAAGGAACCATTATGAGACCATGAAGGCCAAGAATCAAATGGTTCATTGTGACATCAAGTGGCCTAAAAGGGCATGGGATGCATTGTGACACCACAGAGGTTAAGAGAAGCAAGGAACCATTGTGACCCAATGCAGGCTAACAATCTAATGATCCCTTGTGACACCAATGGGCCTAAAAGGGGCAGGGATGAATTGTGAAAGCATGGGGCCCAAGTAAAACCTGGTACAATTATGCCACCATGGAGGCCAAGAATCAAATGATTCATTGTGACATCAAGTGGCCTAAAAGGGCATGGGATGCATTGTGACACCACAGAGGTTAAGAGAAGCAAGGAACCATTGTGACCCAATGCAGGCTAACAATCTAATGATCCCTTGTGACACCAATGGGCCTAAAAGGGGCAGGGATGAATTGTGAAAGCACGGGGACCGATAGAAGCAAGGATCTATTATGCCACCATGGCGGCCAAGAATCAAATAATTCATTGTGACATCATGTGGCCTAAAAGGGCATGGGATGCATTGTGACACCACAGGGGTTAAGAGAAGCAAAGAACCATTGTGACCCAAAGGAGGCTAACAATCTAAGAATCCCTTTTGACACCAGGGGGCGTAAAAGGACCACGGATGAACACCTACAGCATGGGCACCTATAGAAGCAAGGAACCATTATGACACCATGAAGGCCAAGAATCAAATGGTTCATAGTGACATCAAGTGGCCTAAAAGGCTTGCAATGCATTGTGACACCACAGGGGTTGAGAGAAGCAAGGATCCATTGTGACCCAATGAAGGCTAACAATCTAATGATCCCTTGTGGCACCAGGGGGTATAAAAAGGGCCAGGGATGGATTGTTACAGCACGGGGACCAATAGAAGCAAGGATCTATTATGCCACCATGGAGGCCAAGAATCAAATAATTCATTGTGACATCAAGTGGCCTAAAAGGTCATGGGATGCATTGTGACAGCACAGGGGTTAAGAGAAGCAAGGATCCATTGTGACCCAATGGAGGCCAATAATCCCAGGATCCCATTGGACACCAATGGGCGTAAAAGGGCCAGGGATGAATTGTGACAGCATGTGGCCCAATATAAACAAGGAACCATTATGACACCATGGAGGCCAAGAATCAAATGATTCATTGTGACATCAAGTGGCCTAAAAGGGCATGGGATGCATTGTGACACCACAGGGGTTAAGAGAAGCAAGGATCCATTGTGACCCAATGCAGGCTAACAATCTAATGATCCCTTGTGACACCAATGGGCCTAAAAGGGGCAGGGATGAATTGTGAAAGCATGGGGCCCAAGTAAAACCTGGTACAATTATGCCACCATGGAGGCCAAGAATCAAATGATTCATTGTGACATCAAGTGGCCTAAAAGGGCATGGGATGCATTGTGACACCACAGAGGTTAAGAGAAGCAAGGAACCATTGTGACCCAATGCAGGCTAACAATCTAATGATGCCTTGTGGCACCAGGGGGTATAAAAAGAGCCAGGGATGGATTGCTACATCTCGGGGACCAATAGAAGCAAGGATCTATTATGCCAACGTGGAGGCCAAGAATCAAATGATTCATTGTGACGTCAAGTGGCCTAAAAGGGCATGGGATGCATTGTGACACCACAGAGGTTAAGAGAAGCAAGGAACCATTGTGACCCAATGCAGGCTAACAATCTAATGATCCCTTGTGACACCAATGGGCCTAAAAGGGCCAGGGATGTATTGTTACAGCACGGGGACCAATAGAAGCAAGGATCTATTATGCCACCATGGAGGCCAAGAATCAAATAATTCATTGTGACATCAAGTGGCCTAAAAGGGCATGGGATGAATTGTGACACCACAGGGGTTAAGAGAAGCAAGGATCCATTGTGGCCCAATGCAGGCGAACAATCTAAGAATCCCTTTGGACACCAGGGGGCGCAAAAGGACCACGGATGAACTCTGACACCATGGGGACCTACAGAAGCAAGGAAACATTATGACACCATGAAGGCCAAGAATCAAATGGTTCATTGTGACATCAAGTGGCCTAAAAGGGTTTGGAATGCATTGTGAAACCACAGAGTTTAAGAGAAGCAAGGAACCATTGTGACCCAATGCAGGCTAACAATGTAATGATCCCTTGTGGCACCAGGGGATATAAAAAGGGCCAGGGATGGATTGTTACAGCACGGGGACCAATAGAAGCAAGGGTGTATTATGCCACCATGGATGCCAAGAATCAAATAATTCATTGTGACATCATGTGGCCTAAAAGGGCATGGGATGCATTGTGACAGCACAGGGGGTAAGAGAAGCAAGGATCCATTGTGACCCAATGGAGGCTAACAATCTAAGAATCCCTTTTGACACCAGGGGTCGCAAAAGGACCACGGATGAACTCTGACAGCATGGGGACCTATAGAAGCAAGGAACCATTATGACACCATGAAGGCCAAGAATCAGATGGTTCATTGTGACATCAAGTGGCCTAAAAGGGCTTGGAATGCATTGTGACACTACAGAGGCTAAGAGAAGCAAGGATCCATTGTGACCCAATGGAGGCTAATAATCCCAGGATCCCATTTGACACCGGGGGCGTAAAAGGGCCAGGGATGAATTGTGACACCATGGGGCCTAAAAGGGCATGGGATGCATTGTGACACCACAGGGGTTAAGAGAAGCAAGGATCCATTGTGACCCAATGCAGGCTAACAATCTAATGGTCCCTTTTGACACCAGGGGGCCTATAAGGGGCAGAAATGTATTGTGAAAGCATGGGGCCCAAGTAAAACCTGGTACAATTATGCCACCATGGATGCCAAGAATCAAATGATTCATTGTGACATCAAGTGGCCTAAAAGGGCATGGGATGCATTGTGACACCACAGGGGTTAAGAGATGCAAGGATCCATTGTGACCCAATGCAGGCTAACAATCTAAGAATCCCTTTTGACACCAGGGGGCGCAAAAGGACCACGGATGAACTCTGACAGCGTGGGGACCTATAGAAGCAAGGAACCATTATGAGACCATGAAGGCCAAGAATCAAATGGTTCATTGTGACATCAAGTGGCCTAAAAGGGCATGGGATGCATTGTGACACCACAGAGGTTAAGAGAAGCAAGGAACCATTGTGACCCAATGCAGGCTAACAATCTAATGATCCCTTGTGACACCAATGGGCCTAAAAGGGGCAGGGATGAATTGTGAAAGCATGGGGCCCAAGTAAAACCTGGTACAATTATGCCACCATGGAGGCCAAGAATCAAATGATTCATTGTGACATCAAGTGGCCTAAAAGGGCATGGGATGCATTGTGACACCACAGAGGTTAAGAGAAGCAAGGAACCATTGTGACCCAATGCAGGCTAACAATCTAATGATCCCTTGTGACACCAATGGGCCTAAAAGGGGCAGGGATGAATTGTGAAAGCACGGGGACCAATAGAAGCAAGGATCTATTATGCCACCATGGCGGCCAAGAATCAAATAATTCATTGTGACATCATGTGGCCTAAAAGGGCATGGGATGCATTGTGACACCACAGGGGTTAAGAGAAGCAAAGAACCATTGTGACCCAAAGGAGGCTAACAATCTAAGAATCCCTTTTGACACCAGGGGGCGTAAAAGGACCACGGATGAACACCTACAGCATGGGCACCTATAGAAGCAAGGAACCATTATGACACCATGAAGGCCAAGAATCAAATGGTTCATAGTGACATCAAGTGGCCTAAAAGGCTTGCAATGCATTGTGACACCACAGGGGTTGAGAGAAGCAAGGATCCATTGTGACCCAATGCAGGCTAACAATCTAATGATCCCTTGTGGCACCAGGGGGTATAAAAAGGGCCAGGGATGGATTGTTACAGCACGGGGACCAATAGAAGCAAGGATCTATTATGCCACCATTGAGGCCAAGAATCAAATAATTCATTGTGACATCAAGTGGCCTAAAAGGTCATGGGATGCATTGTGACAGCACAGGGGTTAAGAGAAGCAAGGATCCATTGTGACCCAATGGAGGCCAATAATCCCAGGATCCCATTGGACACCAATGGGCGTAAAAGGGCCAGGGATGAATTGTGACAGCATGTGGCCCAATATAAACAAGGAACAATTATGACACCATGGAGGCCAAGAATCAAATGATTCATTGTGACATCAAGTGGCCTAAAAGGGCATGGGATGCATTGTGACACCTCAGGTGTTAAGAGAAGCAAGGATCCATTGTGACCCAATGCAGGCTAACAATCTAATGATCCCTTGTGACACCAATGGGCCTAAAAGGGGCAGGGATGAATTGTGAAAGCATGGGGCCCAAGTAAAACCTGGTACAATTATGCCACCATGGAGGCCAAGAATCAAATGATTCATTGTGACATCAAGTGGCCTAAAAGGGCATGGGATGCATTGTGACACCACAGAGGTTAAGAGAAGCAAGGAACCATTGTGACCCAATGCAGGCTAACAATCTAATGATGCCTTGTGGCACCAGGGGGTATAAAAAGAGCCAGGGATGGATTGCTACATCTCGGGGACCAATAGAAGCAAGGATCTATTATGCCAACGTGGAGGCCAAGAATCAAATGATTCATTGTGACGTCAAGTGGCCTAAAAGTGCATGGGATGCATTGTGACACCACAGAGGTTAAGAGAAGCAAGGAACCATTGTGACCCAATGCAGGCTAACAATCTAATGATCCCTTGTGACACCAATGGGCCTAAAAGGGCCAGGGATGTATTGTTACAGCACGGGGACCAATAGAAGCAAGGATCTATTATGCCACCATGGAGGCCAAGAATCAAATAATTCATTGTGACATCAAGTGGCCTAAAAGGGCATGGGATGAATTGTGACACCACAGGGGTTAAGAGAAGCAAGGATCCATTGTGGCCCAATGCAGGCGAACAATCTAAGAATCCCTTTGGACACCAGGGGGCGCAAAAGGACCACGGATGAACTCTGACACCATGGGGACCTATAGAAGCAAGGAAACATTATGACACCATGAAGGCCAAGAATCAAATGGTTCATTGTGACATCAAGTGGCCTAAAAGGGCTTGGAATGCATTGTGAAACCACAGAGGTTAAGAGAAGCAAGGAACCATTGTGACCCAATGCAGGCTAACAATGTAATGATCCCTTGTGGCACCAGGGGATATAAAAAGGGCCAGGGATGGATTGTTACAGCACGGGGACCAATAGAAGCAAGGGTGTATTATGCCACCATGGATGCCAAGAATCAAATAATTCATTGTGACATCAAGTGCCCTAAAAGGGCATGGGATGCATTGTGACTTCACAGGGGTTAAGAGAAGCAAGGATCCATTGTGACCCAATGGAGGCTAACAACCTAACGATCCCTTTTGACACCAGGGCTTGTAATAGGGCCAGGGATGAATTGTGAAAGCATGGGGCCCAATTAAATCTTAGAAATATTATGACACCATAGAGGCCAAGACTCTAATGATTCATTGTAACACCAAGTGGCCTAAAACGTCATGGGATGCATTGTGACACCACAGGGGCTCAGAGAAGCAAGGAACCATTGTGTCCCAATGCAGGCTAAACATCTAATGATCCCTTGTGACACCAATGGGCCTAGAAGTGGCAGGGATGTATTGTGAAAGCATGGGGCCCAATTAAAACCTGGTACAATTACGCCACCATGGAGGCCACTAATCAAATGATTCATTTTGACATCAAGTGGCCTAAAAGGGCATGGGATGCATTGTGACACCACAGGGGTTAAGAGAAGCAAGGAACCATTGTGACCCAATGCAGGCTAACAATCTAAGAATCCCTTTTGACACCAGGGGGCGCAAAAGGACCACGGATGAACTCTGACAGCATGGGCACCTATAGAAGCAAGGAACCATTATGACACCATGAAGGCCAAGAATCAAATGGTTCATTGTAAGACCAAGTGGCCTAAAAGGGCATGGGATGCATTGTGACACCACAGAGGTTAAGAGAAGCAAGGAACCATTGTGACCCAATGCAGGCTAACAATCTAATGATCCCTTGTGACACCAATGGGCCTAAAAGGGGCAGGGATGAATTGTGAAAGCACGGGGACCAATAGAAGCAAGGATCTATTATGCCACCATCGCGGCCAAGAATCAAATAATTCATTGTGACATCATGTGGCCTAAAAGGGCATGGGATGCATTGTGACACCACAGGGGTTAAGAGAAGCAAAGAACCATTGTGACCCAAAGGAGGCTAGCAATCTAAGATTCCCTTTTGACACCAGGGGGCGCAAAAGGACCACGGATGAACACCTACAGCATGGGCACCTATAGAAGCAAGGAACCATTATGACACCATGAAGGCCAAGAATCAAATGGTTCATTGTAAGACCAAGTGGCCTAAAAGGGCATGGGATGCATTGTGACACCACAGAGGTTAAGAGAAGCAAGGAACCATTGTGACCCAATGCAGGCTAACAATCTAATGATCCCTTGTGGCACCAGGGGGTATAAAAAGGGCCAGGGATGGATTGTTACAGCTCGGGGACCAATAGAAGTAAGGATCTATTATGCCACCGTGGAGGCCAAGAATCAAATGATTCATTGTGACATCAAGTGGCCTAAAAGGGCATGGGATGCATTGTGACACCACAGGGGTTAAGAGAAGCAAGGATCCATTGTGACCCAAAGGAGGCTAATAGTCCCAGGATCCCATTTGACACCAGGGGGCGTAAAAGGGCCAGGGATGAATTGTGACAGCATGGGGCCCAATAGAAACAAGGAACCATTATGACGCCATGTAGGCCAAGAATCAAATGATTCATTGTGACATCAAGTGGCCTAAAAGGGCATGGGATGCATTGTGACACCACAGGGGTTGAGAGAAGCAAGGAACCATTGTGACCCAATGCAGGCTAACAATCTAAGAATCCCTTTTGGCACCAGGGGGCGCAAAAGGACCACGGATGTACTCTGACAGCATGGGGACCTATAGAAGCAAGGAACCATTATGACACCATGAAGGCCAAGAATCAAAGGATTCATTGTGACATCAAGTGGCCTAAAAGGGCTTGGAATGCATTGTGACACCACAGAGGTTAAGAGAAGCAAGGAACCATTGTGACCCAATGGAGGCCAATAATCCCAGGGTCCCATTTGACACCAGGGGCCGTAAAAGGGCCAGGGATGAATTGTTACAGCACGGGGCCCAATAGAACAAGGAATCATTATGACACCATGGAGGCCAAGAATCAAATGATTCATTGTGACATCAAGTGGCCTAAAAGGGCATGGGATGCATTGTGACACCACAGAGGTTAAGAGAAGCAAGGAACCATTGTGACCCAATGCAGGCTAACAATCTAATGATCCCGTGTGGCACCAATGGGCCTAAAAGGGGCAGGGATGAATTGTGAAAGCATGGGGCCCAAGTAAATCCTGGTACAATTATGCCACCATGGAGGCCAAGAATCAAATGATTCATTGTGACATCAAGTGGCCTAAAAGGGCATGGGATGCATTGTGACACCACAGAGGTTAAGAGAAGCAAGGAAACATTGTGACCCAATGCAGGCTAACAATCTAATGATCCCTTGTGACACCAATGGGCATAAAAGGGCCAGGGATGAATTGTGAAAGCACGGGGACAAATAGATGCAAGGATCTATTATGCCACCATGGCGGCCAAGAATCAAATAATTCATTGTGACATCATGTGGCCTAAAAGGCCATGGGATGCATTGTGACACCACAGGGGTTAAGAGAAGTAAGGATTCATTTTGACCCAATGGAGGCTAATAATCCCAGGATCCCATTTGACACCAGGGGGCGTAAAAGGGCCAGGGATGAATTGTGACAGCATGGGGCCCAATAGAAACAAGGAACCATTATGACACCATGGAGGCCAAGAATCAAATGATTCATTGTGACATCAAGTGGCCTAAAAGGGCATGGGATGCATTGTGACACCACAGGGGTTAAGAGAAGCAAGGAACCATTGTGACCCAATGCAGGCTAACAATCTAAGAATCCCTTTTGACACCAGGG
The DNA here is from genome assembly GCF_963662255.1 of Cinclus cinclus. Classification (NCBI taxonomy): domain Eukaryota; kingdom Metazoa; phylum Chordata; class Aves; order Passeriformes; family Cinclidae; genus Cinclus; species Cinclus cinclus. Next base: position 290,835 of record NC_085051.1, on the reverse strand, counting down.
GGCGCAAAAGGACCACGGATGAACTCTGACATCAAGGGGACCTATAGAAGCAAGGAATCATTATGACACCATGAAGGCCAAGAATCAAATGATTCATTGTGACATCAAGTGGGCTAAAAGGGCTTGGAATGCATTGTGACACCACAGAGGTTAAGAGAAGCAAGGAACCATTGTGACCCAATGCAGGCTAACAATCTAATGATCCCTTTTGACACCAGGGCTTGTAATAGGGCCACCGATGCATTGTGAAAGCATGGGGCACAATAAAAACATGGAAATATTATGACACCATAGAGGCCAAGACTCAAATGATTCATTGTAACACCAAGTGGCCTAAAAGGGCATGGGATGCATTGTGACAGCACAGGGGTTAAGAGAAGCAAGGATCCATTGTGACCCAATGGAGGCTAATAATCCCGGGATCCCATTTGACACCAGCGGGCGTAAAAGGGCCTCGGATAAATTGTGACAGCATGGAGCCCCATAGAAACAAGGAACCATTATGCCACCATGGTGGCCAAGAATCAAATGATTCATTGTTACATCAAGTGGCCTAAAAGGGCATGGGATCCATTGTGACACCACAGAGGTTAAGAGAAGCAAGGAACCATTGTGACCCAATGCAGGCTAACAATCTAATGAGCCCTTTTGACACCAGGGCTTGCAGTAAGGCCAGCGATGCATTGTGAAAGCATGGGGCACAATAAAACCATGGAAATATTATGACACCATAGAGGCCAAGACTCAAATGATTCATTGTAACACCAAGTGGCCTAAAAGGGCATGGGATGCATTGTGACACCACAGGGGTTAGGAGAAGCAAGGAACCATTGTGACCCAATGCAGGCTAACAATCTAAGAATCCCTTTTGACACCAGGGGGCGCAAAAGGACCACGGATGAACTCTGACAGCATGGGGACCTATAGAAGCAAGGAACCATTGTGACACCATGAAGGCCAAGAATCAAATGATTCATTGTGACATCAAGTGGCCTAAAAGGGCATGGGATGCATTGTGACACCACAGGGGTTAAGAGAAGCAAGGATCCATTGTGACCCAATGGAGGCTAATAATCCCAGGGTCCCATTTGACACCAGCGGGCGTAAAAGGGCCTCGGATGAATTGTGACAGCATGGAGCCCAATAGAAACAAGGAACCATTATGCCACCATGGAGGCCAGGAATCAAATGATTCATTGTTACATCAAGTGGCCTAAAAGGGCATGGGATGCATTGTGACACTACAGGGGTTAAGAGAAGCAAGGATCCATTGTGACCCAATGGAGGCTAATAATCTAATGATCCCTTGTGGCACCAGGGGTTATAAAAAGGGCCAGGGATGGATTGTTACAGCACGGGGACTAATAGAAGCAAGGATCTATTATGCCACCATGGAGGCCAAGAATCAAATGATTCATTGTGACATCAAGTGGCCTAAAAGGGCATGGGATGCATTGTGACACCACAGGGGTTAAGAGAAGCAAGGAACCATTGTGACCCAATGGAGGCTAATAATCCCAGGATCCCATTTGACACCAGGGGGCGTAAAAGGGCCAGGGATGAATTGTGACAGCATGGGGCACAATAGAAACAAGGAAACATTATGACGCCATGGAGGCCAAGAATCAAATAATTCATTGTGACATCAAGTGGCCTAAAAGGGCATGGGATGCATTGTGACATCACAGAGGTTAGGAGAAGCAAGGAACCATTGTGACCCACTGCAGGCTAACAATCTAATGATCCCTTGTGATACCAATGGGCCTAAAAGGGGCAGGGATGAATTGTAAAAGCATGGGGCCCAAGTAAAACCTGGTACAATTATGCCACCATGGAGGCCAAGAATCAAATGATTCATTGTGACATCAAGTGGCCAAAAAGGGCATGGGATGCATTGTGACACCACAGGGGTTAAGAGAAGCAAGAATCCATTGTGACCCAAAGCAGGCTAACAATCTAATGATCCCTTGTGACACCAGGGGGCGCAAAAGGACCACGGATGAACTCTTACAGCATGGGGACCTATAGAAACAAGGAACCATTATGACACCATGAAGGCCAAGAATCAAATGATTCATTGTGACATCAAGTGGCCTAAAAGGGTTTGGAATGCATTGTGACACCACAGAGGTTAAGAGAAGCAAGGATCCATTGTGACCCAATGGAGGCTAATAATCCCAGGATCCCATTTGACACCAGGGGGCGTAAAAGTGCCAGGGATGAATTGTGACAGCATGGGGCCCAATAGAAACAAGGAACCATTATGACACCATGGAGGCCAAGAATCAAATGATTCATTGTGACATCAAGTGGCCTAAAAGGGCATGGGATGCATTGTGACACCACAGAGGTTAAGAGAAGCAAGGAACCATTCTGACCCAATGCAGGCTAACAATCTAATGATCCCTTGTGGCACCAGGGGGTATAAAAAGAGCCAGGGATGGATTGTTACAGCACGGGGACCAATAGAAGCAAGGATCTATTTTGCCACCATGGAGGCCAAGAATCAAATGATTCATTGTGATATCAAGTGGCCTAAAAGGACATGGGATGCATTGTGACACCACAGGGGTTAAGAGAAGTAAGGATCCATTGTGACCCAATGGAGGCTAATAATCCCAGGATCCCATTTGACACCAGGGGGCGTAAAAGGGCAGGGATGAATTGTGACAGCATGGGGACCTATAGAAGCAAGGAACCATTATGCCACCATGAAGGCCAAGAATCAAATGAATCATTGTGACATCAAGTGGCCTAAAAGGGCATGGGATGCATTGTGACACCACAGGTGTTAAGAGAAGCAAGGAACCATTGTGACCCAATGCAGGCTAACAATCTAAGAATCCCTTTTGACACCAGGGGGCGCAAAAGGACCACGGATGAACTCTGACAGCATGGGGACCAATAGAAGCAAGGAACCATTATGACACCATGAAGGCCAAGAATCAAAGGATTCATTGTGATATCAAGTGGCCTAAAAGGGCATGGGATGCATTGTGACACCACATAGGTTAAGAGAAGCAAGGAACCATTGTGACCCAATGCAGGCTAACAATCTAATGATCCCTTTTGACACCAGGGCTTGTAATAGGGCCTGGGATGCATTGTGAAAGCATGGGGCACAATAAAAACATGGAAATATTATAACACCATAGAGGCCAAGAATCAAATTATTCATTGTAACACCAAGTGGCCTAAATGAGCATGGGATGCATTGTGACACCACAGGGGTTAAGAGAAGCAAGGAACCATTGTGACCCAATGCAGGCTAAACATCTAATGATCCCTTGTGACACCAATGGGCCTAAAAGGGGCAGGGATGAATTGTGAAAGCACGGGGACCAATAGAAGCAAGGATCTATTATGCCACCATAGCGGCCAAGAATCAAATAATTCATTGTGACATCATGTGGCCTAAAAGGGCATGGGATGCATTGTGACACCACAGAGGTTAAGAGAAGCAAAGAACCATTGTGACCCAATGCAGGCTAACAATCTAAGAATCCCTTTTGACACCAGGGGGCGCAAAAGGACCACGGATGAACTCTGACAGCATGGGCACCTATAGAAGCAAGGAACCATTATGACACCATGAAGGCCAAGAATCAAATGGTTCATTGTGACATCAAGTGGCCTAAAAGGCTTGGAATGCATTGTGACACCACAGAGGCTAAGAGAAGCAAGGAACCATTGTGACCCAATGCAGGCTAACATTCTAATGATCCCTTGTGGAACCAGGGGATATAAAAAGGGCCAGGGATGGATTGTTACAGGACGGGGAACAATAGAAGCAAGGATCTATTATGCCACCGTGGAGGCCAAGAATCAAATGATTCATTGTGACATCAAGTGGCCTAAAAGGGCATGGGATGCATTGTGACAGCACAGGGGTTAAGAGAAGCAAGGATCCATTGTGACCCAATGGAGGCTAATAATCCCAGGATCCCATTAGACACCAATGGGCGTAAAAGGGCCAGGGATGAATTGTGACAGCATGGGGCCCAATAGAAACAAGGAACCATTATGACACCATGGAGGCCAAGAATCAAATGATTCATTGTGACATCAAGTGGCCTAAAAGGGCATGGGATGCATTGTGACAGCACAGGGGTTAAGAGAAGCAAGGATCCATTGTGACCCTATGCAGGCTAATAATCCCAGGATCCCATTGGGCACCAATGGGCGTAAAAGGGCCAGGGATGAATTGTGAAAGCATGGGGCCCAAGTAAAACCTGGTACAATTATGCCACCATGGAGGCCAAGAATCAAATAATTCATTGTGACATCATGTGGCCTAAAAGGGCATGGGATGCATTGTGACAGCACAGGGGGTAAGAGAAGCAAGGATCCATTGTGACCCAATGGAGGCTAACAATCTAAGAATCCCTTTTGACACCAGGGGGCGCAAAAGGACCACGGATGAACTCTGACAGCATGGGGACCTATAGAAGCAAGGAACCATTATGACACCATGAAGGCCAAGAATCAAATGGTTCGTTGTGACATCAAGTGGCCTAAAAGGGCTTGGAATGCATTGTGACACTACAGAGGCTAAGAGAAGCAAGGATCCATTGTGACCCAATGGAGGCTAATAATCCCAGGATCCCATTTGACACCGGGGGCGTAAAAGGGCCAGGGATGAATTGTGACATCATGGGGCCTAAAAGGGCATGGGATGCATTGTGACACCACAGGGGTTAAGAGAAGCAAGGATCCATTGTGACCCAATGCAGGCTAACAATCTAATGATCCCTTTTGACACCAGGGGGCCTATAAGGGGCAGAAATGTATTGTGAAAGCATGGGGCCCAATTAAAACCTGGTACAATTATGCCACCATGGATGCCAAGAATCAAATGATTCATTGTGACATCAAGTGGCCTAAAAGGGCATGGGATGCATTGTGACACCACAGGGGTTAAGAGATGCAAGGATCCATTGTGACCCAATGCAGGCTAACAATCTAAGAATCCCTTTTGACACCAGGGGGCGCAAAAGGACCACGGATGAACTCTGACAGCGTGGGGACCTATAGAAGCAAGGAACCATTATGAGACCATGAAGGCCAAGAATCAAATGGTTCATTGTGACATCAAGTGGCCTAAAAGGTCATGGGATGCATTGTGACAGCACAGGGGTTAAGAGAAGCAAGGATCCATTGTGACCCTATGCAGGCTAATAATCCCAGGATCCCATTGGGCACCAATGGGCGTAAAAGGGCCAGGGATGAATTGTGAAAGCATGGGGCCCAAGTAAAACCTGGTACAATTATGACACCATGGCGGCCAAGAATCAAATAATTCATTGTGACATCATGTGGCCTAAAAGGGCATGGGATGCATTGTGACAGCACAGGGGGTAAGAGAAGCAAGGATCCATTGTGACCCAATGGAGGCTAACAATCTAAGAATCCCTTTTGACACCAGGGGGCGCAAAAGGACCACGGATGAACTCTGACAGCATGGGGACCTATAGAAGCAAGGAACCATTATGACACCATGAAGGCCAAGAATCAGATGGTTCATTGTGACATCAAGTGGCCTAAAAGGGCTTGGAATGCATTGTGACACTACAGAGGCTAAGAGAAGCAAGGATCCATTGTGACCCAATGGAGGCTAATAATCCCAGGATCCCATTTGACACCGGGGGCGTAAAAGGGCCAGGGATGAATTGTGACACCATGGGGCCTAAAAGGGCATGGGATGCATTGTGACACCACAGGGGTTAAGAGAAGCAAGGATCCATTGTGACCCAATGCAGGCTAACAATCTAATGATAACTTTTGACACCAGGGGGCCTATAAGGGGCAGAAATGTATTGTGAAAGCATGGGGCCCAAGTAAAACCTGGTACAATTATGCCACCATGGATGCCAAGAATCAAATGATTCATTGTGACATCAAGTGGCCTAAAAGGGCATGGGATGCATTGTGACACCACAGGGGTTAAGAGATGCAAGGATCCATTGTGACCCAATGCAGGCTAACAATCTAAGAATCCCTTTTGACACCAGGGGGCGCAAAAGGACCACGGATGAACTCTGACAGCGTGGGGACCTATAGAAGCAAGGAACCATTATGAGACCATGAAGGCCAAGAATCAAATGGTTCATTGTGACATCAAGTGGCCTAAAAGGGCATGGGATGCATTGTGACACCACAGAGGTTAAGAGAAGCAAGGAACCATTGTGACCCAATGCAGGCTAACAATCTAATGATCCCTTGTGACACCAATGGGCCTAAAAGGGGCAGGGATGAATTGTGAAAGCATGGGGCCCAAGTAAAACCTGGTACAATTATGCCACCATGGAGGCCAAGAATCAAATGATTCATTGTGACATCAAGTGGCCTAAAAGGGCATGGGATGCATTGTGACACCACAGAGGTTAAGAGAAGCAAGGAACCATTGTGACCCAATGCAGGCTAACAATCTAATGATCCCTTGTGACACCAATGGGCCTAAAAGGGGCAGGGATGAATTGTGAAAGCACGGGGACCAATAGAAGCAAGGATCTATTATGCCACCATGGCGGCCAAGAATCAAATAATTCATTGTGACATCATGTGGCCTAAAAGGGCATGGGATGCATTGTGACACCACAGGGGTTAAGAGAAGCAAAGAACCATTGTGACCCAAAGGAGGCTAACAATCTAAGAATCCCTTTTGACACCAGGGGGCGTAAAAGGACCACGGATGAACACCTACAGCATGGGCACCTATAGAAGCAAGGAACCATTATGACACCATGAAGGCCAAGAATCAAATGGTTCATAGTGACATCAAGTGGCCTAAAAGGCTTGCAATGCATTGTGACACCACAGGGGTTGAGAGAAGCAAGGATCCATTGTGACCCAATGCAGGCTAACAATCTAATGATCCCTTGTGGCACCAGGGGGTATAAAAAGGGCCAGGGATGGATTGTTACAGCACGGGGACCAATAGAAGCAAGGATCTATTATGCCACCATTGAGGCCAAGAATCAAATAATTCATTGTGACATCAAGTGGCCTAAAAGGGCATGGGATGCATTGTGACAGCACAGGGGTTAAGAGAAGCAAGGATCCATTGTGACCCAATGGAGGCCAATAATCCCAGGATCCCATTGGACACCAATGGGCGTAAAAGGGCCAGGGATGAATTGTGACAGCATGTGGCCCAATATAAACAAGGAACCATTATGACACCATGGAGGCCAAGAATCAAATGATTCATTGTGACATCAAGTGGCCTAAAAGGGCATGGGATGCATTGTGACACCTCAGGGGTTAAGAGAAGCAAGGATCCATTGTGACCCAATGCAGGCTAACAATCTAATGATCCCTTGTGACACCAATGGGCCTAAAAGTGGCAGGGATGAATTGTGAAAGCATGGGGCCCAAGTAAAACCTGGTACAATTATGCCACCATGGAGGCCAAGAATCAAATGATTCATTGTGACATCAAGTGGCCTAAAAGGGCATGGGATGCATTGTGACACCACAGAGGTTAAGAGAAGCAAGGAACCATTGTGACCCAATGCAGGCTAACAATCTAATGATGCCTTGTGGCACCTGGGGGTATAAAAAGAGCCAGGGATGGATTGCTACATCTCGGGGACCAATAGAAGCAAGGATCTATTATGCCAACGTGGAGGCCAAGAATCAAATGATTCATTGTGACGTCAAGTGGCCTAAAAGGGCATGGGATGCATTGTGACACCACAGAGGTTAAGAGAAGCAAGGAACCATTGTGACCCAATGCAGGCTAACAATCTAATGATCCCTTGTGACACCAATGGGCCTAAAAGGGCCAGGGATGTATTGTTACAGCACGGGGACCAATAGAAGCAAGGATCTATTATGCCACCATGGAGGCCAAGAATCAAATAATTCATTGTGACATCAAGTGGCCTAAAAGGGCATGGGATGAATTGTGACACCACAGGGGTTAAGAGAAGCAAGGATCCATTGTGGCCCAATGCAGGCGAACAATCTAAGAATCCCTTTTGACACCAGGGGGCGCAAAAGGACCACAAATGAACTCGGACACCATGGGGACCTATAGAAGCAAGGAACCATTATGACACCATGAAGGCCAAGAATCAAATGGTTCATTGTGACATCAAGTGGCCTAAAAGGGCTTGGAATGCATTGTGAAACCACAGAGGTTAAGAGAAGCAAGGAACCATTGTGACCCAATGCAGGCTAACAATGTAATGATCCCTTGTGGCACCAGGGGATATAAAAAGGGCCAGGGATGGATTGTTACAGCACGGGGACCAATAGAAGCAAGGGTGTATTATGCCACCATGGATGCCAAGAATCAAATAATTCATTGTGACATCAAGTGCCCTAAAAGGGCATGGGATGCATTGTGACATCACAGGGGTTAAGAGAAGCAAGGATCCATTGTGACCCAAAAGAGGCTAATAATCCCAGGATCCCATTTGACACCAGGGGGCGTAAAAGGGCCAGGGATGAATTGTGATAGCATGGGGCCCAATAGAAGCAAGGAACCATTATGACACCATGGAGGCCAAGAATCAAATGATTCATTGTGACATCAAGTGGCCTAAAAGGGCTTGGAATGCATTGTGACATCACAGAGGTTAAGAGAAGCAAGGAACCATTGTGACCCAATGCAGGCTAACAATCTAACGATCCCTTTTGACACCAGGGCTTGTAATAGGGCCAGGGATGAATTGTGAAAGCATGGGGCCCAATTAAATCTTAGAAATATTATGACACCATAGAGGCCAAGACTCTAATGATTCATTGTAACACCAAGTGGCCTAAAACGTCATGGGATGCATTGTGACACCACAGGGGCTCAGAGAAGCAAGGAACCATTGTGACCCAATGCAGGCTAAACATCTAATGATCCCTTGTGACACCAATGGGCCTAGAAGGGGCAGGGATGTATTGTGAAAGCATGGGGCCCAATTAAAACCTGGTACAATTACGCCACCATGGAGGCCACTAATCAAATGATTCATTTTGACATCAAGTGGCCTAAAAGGGCATGGGATGCATTGTGACACCACAGGGGTTAAGAGAAGCAAGGAACCATTGTGACCCAATGCAGGCTAACAATCTAAGAATCCCTTTTGACACCAGGGGGCGCAAAAGGACCACGGATGAACTCTGACAGCATGGGCACCTATAGAAGCAAGGAACCATTATGACACCATGAAGGCCAAGAATCAAATGGTTCATTGTAAGACCAAGTGGCCTAAAAGGGCATGGGATGCATTGTGACACCACAGAGGTTAAGAGAAGCAAGGAACCATTGTGACCCAATGCAGGCTAACAATCTAATGATCCCTTGTGACACCAATGGGCCTAAAAGGGGCAGGGATGAATTGTGAAAGCACGGGGACCAATAGAAGCAAGGATCTATTATGCCACCATCGCGGCCAAGAATCAAATAATTCATTGTGACATCATGTGGCCTAAAAGGGCATGGGATGCATTGTGACACCACAGGGGTTAAGAGAAGCAAAGAACCATTGTGACCCAATGGAGGCTAACAATCTAAGAATCCCTTTTGACACCACGGGGCGCAAAAGGACCACGGATGAACACCTACAGCATGGGCACCTATAGAAGCAAGGAACCATTATGACACCATGAAGGCCAAGAATCAAATGGTTCATTGTAAGACCAAGTGGCCTAAAAGGGCATGGGATGCATTGTGACACCACAGAGGTTAAGAGAAGCAAGGAACCATTGTGACCCAATGCAGGCTAACAATCTAATGATCCCTTGTGGCACCAGAGGGTATAAAAAGGGCCAGGGATGGATTGTTACAGCTCGGGGACCAATAGAAGTAAGGATCTATTATGCCACCGTGGAGGCCAAGAATCAAATGATTCATTGTGACATCAAGTGGCCTAAAAGCGCATGGGATGCATTGTGACACCACAGGGGTTAAGAGAAGCAAGGATCCATTGTGACCCAAAAGAGGCTAATAATCCCAGGATCCCATTTGACACCAGGGGGCGTAAAAGGGCCAGGGATGAATTGTGACAGCATGGGGCCCAATAGAAACAAGGAACCATTATGACGCCATGTAGGCCAAGAATCAAATGATTCATTGTGACATCAAGTGGCCTAAAAGGGCATGGGATGCATTGTGACACCACAGGGGTTGAGAGAAGCAAGGAACCATTGTGACCCAATGCAGGCTAACAATCTAAGAATCCCTTTTGGCACCAGGGGGCGCAAAAGGACCACGGATGTACTCTGACAGCATGGGGACCTATAGAAGCAAGGAACCATTATGACACCATGAAGGCCAAGAATCAAAGGATTCATTGTGACATCAAGTGGCCTAAAAGGGCTTGGAATGCATTGTGACACCACAGAGGTTAAGAGAAGCAAGGATCCATTGTGACCCAATGGAGGCCAATAATCCCAGGATCCCATTTGACACCAGGGGCCGTAAAAGGGCCAGGGATGAATTGTTACAGCACGGGGCCCAATAGAACAAGGAATCATTATGACACCATGGAGGCCAAGAATCAAATGATTCATTGTGACATCAAGTGGCCTAAAAGGGCATGGGATGCATTGTGACACCACAGAGGTTAAGAGAAGCAAGGAACCATTGTGACCCAATGCAGGCTAACAATCTAATGATCCCGTGTGGCACCAATGGGCCTAAAAGGGGCAGGGATGAATTGTGAAAGCATGGGGCCCAAGTAAATCCTGGTACAATTATGCCACCATGGAGGCCAAGAATCAAATGATTCATTGTGACATCAAGTGGCCTAAAAGGGCATGGGATGCATTGTGACACCACAGAGGTTAAGAGAAGCAAGGAAACATTGTGACCCAATGCAGGCTAACAATCTAATGATCCCTTGTGACACCAATGGGCATAAAAGGGCCAGGGATGAATTGTGAAAGCACGGGGACAAATAGATGCAAGGATCTATTATGCCACCATGGCGGCCAAGAATCAAATAATTCATTGTGACATCATGTGGCCTAAAAGGCCATGGGATGCATTGTGACACCACAGGGGTTAAGAGAAGTAAGGATTCATTTTGACCCAATGGAGGCTAATAATCCCAGGATCCCATTTGACACCAGGGGTTGTAATCGGGCCAGGGATGAATTGTTACAGCACGGGGCCCAATAGAAACCTCGTACGATTATGCCACCATGGAGGCCAAGAATCAAATGATTCATTGTGACATCAAGTGGCCTAAAAGGGCATGGGATGCATTGTGACACCACAGAGGTTAAGAGAAGCAAGGAACCATTGTGACCCAATGCAGGCTAACAATCTAATGATCCCTTGTGACACCAATGGGCCTAAAAGGGCCAGGGATAAATTGTTACAGCACGGGGACCAATAGAACCAAGGATCTATTATGCCACCATTGAGGCCAAGAATCAAATAATTCATTGTGACATCATGTGGCCTAAAAGGGCATGGGATGCATTGTGACACCACAGGGGTTAAGAGAAGCAAAGAACCATTGTGACCCAATGGAGGCTAATAATCCCAGGATCCCATTTGACACCAGGGGGCGTAAAAGGGCCAGGGATGAATTGTGAAAGCATGGGGCCCAATTAAATCTTGGAAATATTATGACACCATAGAGGCCAAGACTCTAATGATTCATTGTAACACCAAGTGGCCTAAAACGTCATGGGATGCATTGTGACACCACAGGGGCTCAGAGAAGCAAGGAACCATTGTGACCCAATGCAGGCTAAACATCTAATGATCCCTTGTGACACCAATGGGCCTAGAAGGGGCAGGGATGTATTGTGAAAGCATGGGGCCCAATTAAAACCTGGTACAATTACGCCACCATGGAGGCCACTAATCAAATGATTCATTTTGACATCAAGTGGCCTAAAAGGGCATGGGATGCATTGTGACACCACAGGGGTTAAGAGAAGCAAGGAACCATTGTGACCCAATGCAGGCTAACAATCTAAGAATCCCTTTTGACACCAGGGGGCGCAAAAGGACCACGGATGAACTCTGACAGCATGGGCACCTATAGAAGCAAGGAACCATTATGACACCATGAAGGCCAAGAATCAAATGGTTCATTGTAAGACCAAGTGGCCTAAAAGGGCATGGGATGCATTGTGACACCACAGAGGTTAAGAGAAGCAAGGAACCATTGTGACCCAATGCAGGCTAACAATCTAATGATCCCTTGTGACACCAATGGGCCTAAAAGGGGCAGGGATGAATTGTGAAAGCACGGGGACCAATAGAAGCAAGGATCTATTATGCCACCATCGCGGCCAAGAATCAAAAAATTCATTGTGACATCATGTGGCCTAAAAGGGCATGGGATGCATTGTGACACCACAGGGGTTAAGAGAAGCAAAGAACCATTGTGACCCAATGGAGGCTAACAATCTAAGAATCCCTTTTGACACCACGGGGCGCAAAAGGACCACGGATGAACACCTACAGCATGGGCACCTATAGAAGCAAGGAACCATTATGACACCATGAAGGCCAAGAATCAAATGGTTCATTGTAAGACCAAGTGGCCTAAAAGGGCATGGGATGCATTGTGACACCACAGAGGTTAAGAGAAGCAAGGAACCATTGTGACCCAATGCAGGCTAACAATCTAATGATCCCTTGTGGCACCAGAGGGTATAAAAAGGACCAGGGATGGATTGTTACAGCTCGGGGACCAATAGAAGTAAGGATCTATTATGCCACCGTGGAGGCCAAGAATCAAATGATTCATTGTGACATCAAGTGGCCTAAAAGGGCATGGGATGCATTGTGACACCACAGGGGTTAAGAGAAGCAAGGATCCATTGTGACCCAAAAGAGGCTAATAATCCCAGGATCCCATTTGACACCAGGGGGCGTAAAAGGGCCAGGGATGAATTGTGACAGCATGGGGCCCAATAGAAACAAGGAACCATTATGACGCCATGTAGGCCAAGAATCAAATGATTCATTGTGACATCAAGTGGCCTAAAAGGGCATGGGATGCATTGTGACACCACAGGGGTTGAGAGAAGCAAGGAACCATTGTGACCCAATGCAGGCTAACAATCTAAGAATCCCTTTTGGCACCAGGGGGCGCAAAAGGACCACGGATGTACTCTGACAGAATGGGGACCTATAGAAGCAAGGAACCATTATGACACCATGAAGGCCAAGAATCAAAGGATTCATTGTGACATCAAGTGGCCTAAAAGGGCTTGGAATGCATTGTGACACCACAGAGGTTAAGAGAAGCAAGGATCCATTGTGACCCAATGGAGGCCAATAATCCCAGGATCCCATTTGACACCAGGGGCCGTAAAAGGGCCAGGGATGAATTGTTACAGCACGGGGCCCAATAGAACAAGGAATCATTATGACACCATGGAGGCCAAGAATCAAATGATTCATTGTGACATCAAGTGGCCTAAAAGGGCATGGGATGCATTGTGACACCACAGAGGTTAAGAGAAGCAAGGAACCATTGTGACCCAATGCAGGCTAACAATCTAATGATCCCGTGTGGCACCAATGGGCCTAAAAGGGGCAGGGATGAATTGTGAAAGCATGGGGCCCAAGTAAATCCTGGTACAATTATGCCACCATGGAGGCCAAGAATCAAATGATTCATTGTGACATCAAGTGGCCTAAAAGGGCATGGGATGCATTGTGACACCACAGAGGTTAAGAGAAGCAAGGAAACATTGTGACCCAATGCAGGCTAACAATCTAATGATCCCTTGTGACACCAATGGGCATAAAAGGGCCAGGGATGAATTGTGAAAGCACGGGGACAAATAGATGCAAGGATCTATTATGCCACCATGGCGGCCAAGAATCAAATAATTCATTGTGACATCATGTGGCCTAAAAGGCCATGGGATGCATTGTGACACCACAGGGGTTAAGAGAAGTAAGGATTCATTTTGACCCAATGGAGGCTAATAATCCCAGGATCCCATTTGACACCAGGGGTTGTAATCGGGCCAGGGATGAATTGTTACAGCACGGGGCCCAATAGAAACCTCGTACGATTATGCCACCATGGAGGCCAAGAATCAAATGATTCATTGTGACATCAAGTGGCCTAAAAGGGCATGGGATGCATTGTGACACCACAGAGGTTAAGAGAAGCAAGGAACCATTGTGACCCAATGCAGGCTAACAATCTAATGATCCCTTGTGACACCAATGGGCCTAAAAGGGCCAGGGATAAATTGTTACAGCACGGGGACCAATAGAACCAAGGATCTATTATGCCACCATTGAGGCCAAGAATCAAATAATTCATTGTGACATCATGTGGCCTAAAAGGGCATGGGATGCATTGTGACACCACAGGGGTTAAGAGAAGCAAAGAACCATTGTGACCCAATGGAGGCTAATAATCCCAGGATCCCATTTGACACCAGGGGGCGTAAAAGGGCCAGGGATGAATTGTGACAGCATGGGGCCCAATAGAAACAAGGAACCATTATGACACCATGGAGGCCAAGAATCAAATGATTCATTGTGACATCAAGTGGCCTAAAAGGGCATGGGATGCATTGTGACACCACAGAGGTTAAGACAAGCAAGGAACCATTGTGACCCAATGCAGGCTAACAATCTAAGAATCCCTTTTGACACCAGGGGGCGCAAAAGGACCACGGATGAACTCTGACAGCAAGGGGACCTATAGAAGCAAGGAACCATTATGACACCATGAAGGCCAAGGATCAAATAATTCATTGTGACATCAAGTGGCCAAAAAGGGCTTGGAATGCATTGTGACACCACAGAGGTTACGAGAAGCAAGGAACCTTTGTGACCCAATGCAGGCTAACAATCTAATGATCCCTTGTGACACCAGGGCTTGTAATAGGGCCACGGATGCATTGTGAAAGCATGGGGCACAATAAAAACATGGAAATATTATGACACCATAGAGGCCAAGACTCAAATGATTCATTGTAACACCAAGTGGCCTAAAAGGGCATGGGATGCATTGTGACACCACAGGGGTTAAGAGAAGCAAGGAACCATTGTGACCCAATGCAGGCTAACAATCTAATGATCTCTTGTGACACCAATGGGCCTAAAAGGGGCAGGGATGTATTGTGAAAGCATGGGGCCCAATTAAAACCTGGTACAATTACGCCACCATGGAGGCCAAGAATCAAATGATTCATTGTGACATCAAGTGGCCTAAAAGGGCATGGGATGCATTGTGACACAACAGGGGTTAAGAGAAGCAAGGAACCATTGTGACCCAAGGGAGGCTAACAATCTAAGAATCCCTTTTGACACCAGGGGGCGCAAAAGGACCACGGATGAACTCTGACATCATGGGGACCTATAGAAGCAAGGAACCATTATGACACCATGAAGGCCAAGAATCAAATGGTTCATTGTAAGACCAAGTGGCCTAAAAGGGCTTGGAATGCATTGTGACACCACAGAGGTTAAGAGAAGCAAGGAACCATTGTGACCCAATGCAGGCTAACAATCTAATGATCCCTTGTGGCACCAGGGTGTATAAAAAGGGCCAGGGATGGATTGTTACAGCACGGGGACCTATAGAAGCAAGGATCTATTATGCCACCATGGAGGCCAAGAATCAAATGATTCATTGTGACATGAAGTGACCTAAAAGGGCATGGGATGCATTGTGACACCACAGGGGTTAAGAGAAGCAAGGATCCATTGTGACCCAATGGAGGCTAATAATCCCGGGATCCCATTTGACACCAGCGGGCGTAAAAGGGCCTCGGATGAATTGTGACACCATGGAGCCCCATAGAAACAAGGAACCATTATGCCACCATGGTGGCCAAGAATCAAATGATTCATTGTTACATCAAGTGGCCTAAAAGGGCATGGGATCCATTGTGACACCACAGAGGTTAAGAGAAGCAAGGAACCATTGTGACCCAATGCAGGCTAACAATCTAATGAGCCCTTTTGACACCAGGGCTTGCAGTAAGGCCAGGGATGCATTGTGAAAGCATGGGGCACAATAAAACCATGGAAATATTATGACACCATAGAGGCCAAGACTCAAATGATTCATTGTAACACCAAGTGGCCTAAAAGGGCATGGGATGCATTGTGACACCACAGAGGTTAAGAGAAGCAAGGATCCATTGTGACCCAATGGAGGCTAACAATCTAATGATCCCTTTTGACACCAGGGGTCGCAAAAGGACCACAGATGAACTCTGACAGCAAGGGGACCTATAGAAGCAAGGAACCACTGTGACACCATGAAGGCCAAGAATCAAATGATTCATTGTGACATCAAGTGGCCTAAAAGGGCATGGGATGCATTGTGACACCACAGGGGTTAAGAGAAGCAAGGATCCATTGTGACCCAATGGAGGCTAATAATCCCAGGGTCCCATTTGACACCAGCGGGCGTAAAAGGGCCTCGGATGAATTGTGACAGCATGGAGCCCAATAGAAACAAGGAACCATTATGCCACCATGGAGGCCAGGAATCAAATGATTCATTGTTACATCAAGTGGCCTAAAAGGGCATGGGATGCATTGTGACACCACAGGGGTTAAGAGAAGCAAGGATCCATTGTGACCCAATGGAGGCTAATAATCTAATGATCCCTTGTGGCACCAGGGGTTATAAAAAGGGCCAGGGATGGATTGTTACAGCACGGGGACTAATAGAAGCAAGGATCTATTATGCCACCATGGAGGCCAAGAATCAAATGATTCATTGTGACATCAAGTGGCCTAAAAGGGAATGGGATGCATTGTGACACCACAGGGGTTAAGAGAAGCAAGGAACCATTGTGACCCAATGGAGGCTAATAATCCCAGGATCCCATTTGACACCAGCGGGCGTAAAAGGGCCTGGGATGGATTGTGACAGCATGGGGCCCAATAGAAACCTCGTACAATTATGCCACCATGGAGGCCAAGAATCAAATGATTCATTGTGACATCAAGTGGCCTAAAAGGGCATGGGATGCATTGTGACACCACAGAGGTAAAGAGAAGCAAGGAACCATTGTGACCCAATGCAGGCTAATAATCTAATGAGCCCTTTTGACACCAGGGCTTGCAGTAGGGCCAGGAATGCATTGTGAAAGCATGGGGCACAATAAAAACATGGAAATATTATGACACCATGGACGCCAAGACTCAAATGATTCATTGTAACACCAAGTGGCCAAAAAGGCCATGGGATGCATTGTGACACCACAGGGGCTAAGAGAAGCAAGGAACCATTGTGACCCAATGCAGGCTAAACATCAAATGATCCCTTGTGACACCAATGGGCCTAAAAGTGGCAGGGATGTATTGTGAAAGCATGGAGCCCAATTAAAACCTGGTACAATTGCGCCACCCTGGAGGCCAAGAATCAAATGATTCATTGTGACATCAAGTGGCCTAAAAGGGCATGGGATGCATTGTGACACCACAGGGGTTAAGAGAAGCAAGGAACCATGGTGACCCAATGCAGGCTAACAATCTAAGAATCCCTTTTGACACCAGGGGGTGCAAAAGGACCACGGATGAACTCTGACAGCATGGGGACCTATAGAAGCAAGGAACCATTACGACACCATGAAGGCCAAGAATCAAATGGTTCATTGTAAGACCAAGTGGCCTAAAAGGGCTTGGAATGCATTGTGACACCACAGAGGTAAAGAGAAGCAAGGAACCATTGTGACCCAATGCAGGCTAACAATCTAATGATCCCTTGTGACACCAATGGGCCTAAAAGGGGCAGGGATGAATTGTTTCAGCACGGGGACCAATAGAAGCAAGGATCTATTATGCCACCATGGAGGCCAAGAATCAAATAATTCATTGTGACATCATGTGGCCTAAAAGGGCATGGGATGCATTGTGACAGCACAGGGGTTAAGAGAAGCAAGGATCCATTGTGACCCAATGGAGGCTAACAATCTAAGAATCCCTTTTGACACCAGGGGTCGCAAAAGGACCACGGATGAACTCTGACAGGAAGGGGACCTATAGAAGCAAGGAACCATTATGACACCATGAAGGCCAAGAATCAAATGATTCATTGTGACATCAAGTGGCCTAAAAGGGCATGGGATGCATTGTGACACCACAGGGGTTAAGAGAAGCAAGGATCCATTGTGACCCAATGGAGGCTAATAATCCCAGGATCCCATTTGACACCAGCGGGCGTAAAAGGGCCTCGGATGAATTGTGACAGCATGGAGCCCCATAGAAACAAGGAACCATTATGGCACCATGATGGCCATGCATCAAATGATTCATTGTTACATCAAGTGGCCTAAAAGGGCATGGGATGCATTGTGACACCACAGAGGTTAAGAGAAGCAAGAAACCATTGTGACCCAATGCAGGCTAACAATCTAATGATCCCGTGTGACACCAATGGGCCTAAAAGGGGCAGGGATGAATTGTGAAAGCATGGGGCCCAAGTAAAACCTGGTACAATTATGCCACCATGGAGGCCAAGAATCAAATGATTCATTGTGACATCAAGTGGCCTAAAAGGGCATGGGATGCATTGTGACACCACAGGGGTTAAGAGAAGCAAGGAAACATCGTGACCCAATGCAGGCTAACAATCTAAGAATCCCTTTTGACACCAGGGGGAGCTAAAGGACCACGGATGAACTCTGACAGCATGGGGACCTATAGAAGCAAGGAACCATTATGACACCATGAAGGCCAAGAATCAAATGATTCATTGTGACATCAAGTGGCCTAAAAGGGCATGGGATGCATTGTGACACCACAGGGGTTGAGAGAAGCAAGGATCCATTGTGACCCAATGGAGGCTAATAATCCCAGGATCCCATTTGACACCAGCGGGCGTAAAAGTGCCTCGGATGAATTGTGACAGCATGGAGCCCAATAGAAACAAGGAACCATTATGACACCATGGAGGCCAAGAATCAAATGATTCATTGTGACATCAAGTGGCCTAAAAGGGCATTGGATGCATTGTGACAGCACAGACGTTAAGAGAAGCAAGGAACCATTGTGACCCAATGCAGGCTAATAATCTAATGAGCCCTTTTGACACCAGGGCTTGCAGTAGGGCCAGGGATGCATTGTGACAGCATGGGGCACAATAAAAACATGGAAATATTTTGACACCAGAGAGGCCAAGACTCTAATGATTCATTGTAACACCAAGTGGCCTAAAAGGCCATGGGATGCATTGTGACACCACAGGGGCTAAGAGAAGCAAGGAACCATTGTGACCCAATGCAGGCTAAACATCCAATGATCCCTTGTGACACCAATGGGCCTAAAAGGGGCAGGGATGTATTGTGAAAGCATGGGGCCCAATTAAAACCTGGTACAATTACGCCACCATGGAGGCCAAGAATCAAATGATTCATTGTGACATCAAGTGGCCTAAAAGGGCATGGGATGCATTGTGACACCACAGGGGTTGAGAGAAGCAAGGAACCATTGTGACCCAATGCAGGCTAACAATCTAAGAATCCCTTTTGACACCAGGGGGCGCAAAAGGACCACGGATGAACTCTGACAGCATGGGGACCTATAGAAGCAAGGAACCATTATGCCACCATGGAGGCCAAGAATCAAATGGTTCATTGTAAGACCAAGTGGCCTAAAAGGGCTTGGAATGCATTGTGACACCACAGAGGTTAAGAGAAGCAAGGAACCATTGTGACCCAATGCAGGCTAACAATCTAATGATCCCTTGTGGCACCAGGGGGTATAAAAAGGGCCAGGGATGAATTGTTACAGCACGGGGACCAATAGAAGCAAGGATCTATTATGCCACCATGGAGGCCAAGAATCAAATGATTCATTGTGACATCAAGTGGCCTAAAAGGGCATGGGATGCATTGTGACAGCACAGGGGTTAAGAGAAGCAAGGATCCATTGTGACCCAATGGAGGCTAATAATCCCAGGATCCCATTTGACACCAGCGGGCGTAAAAGGGCCTGGGATGAATAGTGACAGCATGGGGCCCAATAGAACCCTCGTACAATTATGCCACCATGGAGGCCAAGAATCAAATGATTCATTGTGACATCAAGTGGCGTAAAAGGGCATGGGATGCGTTGTGACACCACAGAGGTTAAGAGAAGCAAGGAACCATTGTGACCCAATGCAGGCTAACAATCTAATGATCCCTTGTGACACCAATGGGCCTAAAAGGGGCAGGGATGAATTGTGAAAGCATGGGGCCCAAGTAAAACCTGGTACAATTATGCCACCATGGAGGCCAAGAATCAAATGATTCATTGTGACATCAAGTGGCCTAAAAGGGCATGGGATGCATTGTGACACCACAGAGGTTAGGAGAAGCAAGGAACCATTGTGACCCAATGCATGCTAACAATCTAAGAATCCCTTTTGACACCAGGGGGCGCAAAAGCACCACGGATGGACTCTGACAACAAGGGGACCTATAGAAGCAAGGAGCCATTATGACACCATGGAGGCCAAGAATCAAATGGTTCATTGTAAGACCAAGTGGCCTAAATGGGCTTGGAATGCATTGTGACACCACAGAGGTTAAGAGAAGCAAGGAACCATTGTGACCCAATGCAGGCTAACAATCTAATGATCCTTTGTGGCACCAGGGGGTATAAAAAGGGCCAGGGATGGATTGTGACAGCATGGGGCCCAATAGAAACCTCGTATAATTATGCCACCATGGAGGCCAAGAATCAAATGATTCATTGTGACATCAAGTGACCTAAAAGGGCATGGGATGCATTGTGACACCACAGGGGTTAAGAGAAGCAAGGATCCATTGTGACCCAATGGAGGCTAATAATCCCAGGATCCCATTTGACACCAGCGGGCGTAAAAGGGCCTGGGATGAATAGTGACAGCATGGGGCCCAATAGAACCCTCGTACAATTATGCCACCATGGAGGCCAAGAATCAAATGATTCATTGTGACATCAAGTGGCGTAAAAGGGCATGGGATGCGTTGTGACACCACAGAGGTTAAGAGAAGCAAGGAACCATTGTGACCCAATGCAGGCTAACAATCTAATGATCCCTTGTGACACCAATGGACCTAAAAGGGGCAGGGATGAATTGTGAAAGCATGGGGCCCAAGTAAAACCTGGTACAATTATGCCACCATGGAGGCCAAGAATCAAATGATTCATTGTGACATCAAGTGGCCTAAAAGGGCATGGGATGCATTGTGACACCACAGGGGTTAGGAGAAGCAAGGAACCATTGTGACCCAATGGATGCTAACAATATAAGAATCCCTTTTGACACCAGGGGGCGCAAAAGCACCACGGATGGACTCTGACAACAAGGGGACCTATAGAAGCAAGGAGCCATTATGACACCATGAAGGCCAAGAATCAAATGGTTCATTGTAAGACCAAGTGGCCTAAATGGGCTTGGAATGCATTGTGACACCACAGAGGTTAAGAGAAGCAAGGAACCATTGTGACCCAATGCAGGCTAACAATCTAAAGATCCTTTGTGGCACCAGGGGGTATAAAAAGGGCCAGGGATGGATTGTGAAAGCATGGGGCCCAATAGAAACCTCGTACAATTATGCCACCATGGTGGCCAAGAATCAAATGATTCATTGTGACATCAAGTGACCTAAAAGGGCATGGGATGCATTGTAACACCACAGGGGTTGAGAGAAGCAAGGATCCATTGTGACCCAATGGAGGCTAATAATCCCAGGATCCCATTTGACACCAGCGGGCGTAAAAGGGCCTCGCATGAATTGTGACAGCATGGAGCCCAATAGAAACAAAGAACCATTATGCCACCTTTTAGGACAAAAATCAAATGATTCATTGTGACATCAAGTGGCCTAAAAGGGCATGGGATGCATTGTGACACCACAGGGGTTAAGAGAAGCAAGGAACCATTGTGACCCAATGCAGGCTAACAATCTAATGAGCCCTTTTGACACTAGGGCTTGCAGTAGGGCCAGGGATGCATTGTGAAAGCATGGGGCACAATAAAAACATGGAAATATTATGACACCATAGAGGCCAAGACTCAAATGATTCATTGTAACACCAAGTGGCCTAAAAGGGCATGGGATGCATTGTGACACCACAGAGGTTAAGAGAAGCAAGGAACCATTGTGACCCAATGCAGGCTAACAATCTAATGATCTCTTGTGACACCAATGGGCCTAAAAGTGGCAGGGATGAATTGTGAAAGCATGGGGCCCAAGTAAAACCTGGTACAATTATGCCACCATGGAGGCCAAGAATCAAATGATTCATTGTGACATCAAGTGGCCTAAAAGGGCATGGGATGCATTGTGACACCACAGGGGTTAAGAGAAGCAAGGAAACATTGTGACCCAATGCAGGCTAACAATCTAAGAATCCCTTTTGACACCAGGGGGCGCTAAAGGACCACGGATGAACTCTGACAGCATGGGGACCTATAGAAGAAAGGAACCATTATGACACCATGAAGGCCAAGAATCAAATGATTCATTGTGACATCAAGTGGCCTAAAAGGGCATGGGATGCATTGTGACACCACAGGGGTTGAGAGAAGCAAGGATCCATTGTGACCCAATGGAGGCTAATAATCCCAGGATCCCATTTGACACCAGCGGGCGTAAAAGGTCCTGGGATGAATTGTGACAGCATGGGGCCCAATAGAACCCTCGTACAATTATGCCACCATGGAGGCCAAGAATCAAATGATTCATTGTGACATCAAGTGGCCTAAAAGGCCATGGGATGCATTGTGACACCACAGAGGTTAAGAGAAGCAAGGAACCATTGTGACCCAATGCAGGCTAATAATCTAATGATCCCTTGTGACACCAATGGGCCTAAAAGGGGCAGGGATGAATTGTTACAGCACGGGGACCAACAGAAGCAAGGATCTATTATGCCACCATGGAGGCCAAAAATCAAATAATTCATTGTGACATCATGTGGCCTAAAAGGGCATGGAATGCATTGTGACAGCACAGGGGTTAAGAAAAGCATGGATCCACTGTGACCCGATGGAGGCTAATAATCTAATGATCCCATTTGACACCAGGGGGCGTAAAAGGGCCTGGGATGAATTGTGACAGCATGGGGCCCAATAGAAGCAAGGTACCATTATGACACCATGGAAGCCAAGAATCAAATGATTCATTGTGACATCAAGTGGCCAAAAAGGGCTTGGAATGAATTGTGACACCACAGAGGTTACGAGAAGCAAGGAACCTTTGTGACCCAATGCAGGCTAACAATCTAATGATCCCTTGTGACACCAATGGGCCTAAAAGTGGCAGGGATGAATTGTTTCAGCACGGGGACCAATAGAAGCAAGGATCTATTATGCCACCATGGAGGCCAAGAATAAAACAATTCATTGTGACATCATGTGGCCTAAAAGGGCATGGGTTGCATTGTGACAGCACAGGGGTTAAGAGAAGCAAGGATCCATTGTGACCCAATGCAGGCTAACAATCTAAGAATCCCTTTTGACACCAGGGGTCGCAAAAGGACCACGGATGAACTCTGACAGCAAGGGGACCTATAGAAGCAAGGAACCATTATGACACCATGAAGGCCAAGGATCAAATGATTCATTGTGACATCAAGTGGCCAAAAAGGGCTTGGAATGCATTGTGACACCACAGAGGTTACGAGAAGCAAGGAACCTTTGTGACCCAATGCAGGCTAACAATCTAATGATCCCTTGTGACACCAATGGGCCTAAAAGGGGCAGGGATGAATTGTGAAAGCATGGGGCCCAAGTAAAACCTGGTACAATTATGCCACCATGGAGGCCAAGAATCAAATGATTCATTGTGACATCAAGTGGCCTAAAAGGGCATGGGATGCATTGTGACACCACAGGGGTTAGGAGAAGCAAGGAACCATTGTGACCCAATGGATGCTAACAATCTAAGAATCCCTTTTCACACCAGGGGGCGCAAAAGGCACCGCGGATGGACTCTGACAACAAGGGGACCTATAGAAGCAAGGAGCCATTATGACACCATGAAGGCCAAGAATCAAATGGTTCATTGTAAGACCAAGTGGCCTAAATGGGCTTGGAAAGCATTGTGACACCACAGAGGTTAAGAGAAGCAAGGAACCATTGTGACCCAATGCAGGCTAACAATCTAATGATCCTTTGTGGCACCAGGGGGTATAAAAAGGGCCAGGGATGGATTGTGACAGCATGGGGCCCAATAGAAACCTCGTACAATTATGCCACCATGGAGGCCAAGAATCAAATGATTCATTGTGACATCAAGTGGCCTAAAAGGGCATGGGATGCATTGTGACACCACAGGGGTTAAGAGAAGCAAGGAACCATTGTGACCCAATGGAGGCTAACAATCTAAGAATCACTTTTGACACCAGGGGGCGCAAAAGGACCATGGATGAACTCTGACATCATGGGGACCTATAGAAGCAAGGAACCATTATGACACCATGAAGGCCAAGAATCAAATGGTTCATTGTGACATCAAGTGGCCTAAAAGGGCTTGGAATGCATTGTGACACCACAGACGTTAAGAGAAGCAAGGAATCATTGTGACCCAATGCAGGCTAACAATCTAATGATCCCTTGTGGCACCAGGGGGTATTAAAAGGGCCAGGGAGGGATTGTTACAGCACAGGGACCAATAGAAGCAAGGATTTATTATGCCACCGTGGAGGCCAAGAATCAAATGATTCATTGTGACATCAAGTGACCTAAAAGGGCATGGGATGCATTGTGACACCACAGGGGTTAAGAGAAGCATGGATCCATTGTGACCCAATGGAGGCTAATAATCCCAGGATCCCATTTGACACCAGCGGGCGTAAAAGGGCCTCGCATGAATTGTGACAGCATGGAGCCCAATAGAAACAAGGAACCATTATGCCACCTTGGAGGACAAAATCAAATGATTCATTGTGACATCAAGTGGCCTTAAAGGGCATGCGATGCATTGTGACACCACAGATGTTAAGAGAAGCAAGGAACCATTGTGACCCAATGCAGGCTAACAATCTAATGAGCCCTTTTGACACTAGGGCTTGCAGTAGCGCCAGGGATGCATTGTGAAAGCATGGGGCACAATAAAACATGGAAATATTTTGACACCATAGAGGCCAAGACTCAAATGATTCATTGTAATACCAAGTGGCCTAAAAGGGCATGGGATGCATTGTGACACCACAGGGGCTAAGAGAAGCAAGGAACCATTGTGACCCAATGCAGGCTAAACATGAAATGATCCCTTGTGACACCAATGGGCCTAAAAGGGGCAGGGATGAATTGTGAAAGCATGGGGCCCAATTAAAACCTGGTACAATTACGCCACCATGGAGGCCAAGAATCAAATGATTCATTGTGACATCAAGTGCCCTAAAAGGGCATGGGATGCATTGTGACACCACAGGGGTTGAGAGAAGCAAGGAACCATTGTGACCCAATGCAGGCTAACAATCTAAGAATCCCTTTTGACACCAGGGGGCGCCAAAGGACCACGGATGAACTCTGACAGCAAGGGGACCTATAGAAGCAAGGAACCATTATGCCACCATGGAGGCCAAGAATCAAATGGTTCATTGTAAGACCAAGTGGCCTAAAAGGGCTTGGAATGCATTGTGACACCACAGAGGTTAAGAGAAGCAAGGAACCATTGTGACCCAATGCAGGCTAACAATCTAATGATCCCTTGTGGCACCAGGGGGTATAAAAAGGGCCAGGGATGGATTGTTACAGCACGGGGACCAATAGAAGCAAGGATCTATTATGCCACCATGGAAGCCAAGAATCAAATGATTCATTGTGACATCAAGTGGCCTAAAAGGGCATGGGATGCATTGTGACGCCACAGGGGTTAAGAGAAGCAAGGATCCATTGTGACCCAATGGAGGCTAATAATCCCAGGATCCCATTTAACACCAGCGGGCGTAAAAGGGCCTGGGATGAATTGTGACAGCATGGGGCCCAATAGAAACCACGTACAATTATGCCACCATGGAGGCCAAGAATCAAATGATTCATTGTGACATCAAGTGGCGTAAAAGGGCATGGGATGCATTGTGACACCACAGAGGTTAAGAGAAGCAAGGAACCATTGTGACCCAATGCAGGCTAACAATCTAATGATCCCTTGTGACACCAATGGGCCTAAAAGAGGCATGGATGAATTGTTACAGCACGGGGACCAATAGAAGCAAGGATCTATTATGCCACCATGGAGGCCAAAAATCAAATAATTCATTGTGACATCATGTGGCCTAAAAGGGCATGGGATGCATTGTGACAGCACAGGGGTTAAGAGAAGCAAGGATCCATTGTGACCCAATGGAGTCTAATAATCCCAGGATCCCATTTGACACCAGGGGGCGTAAAAGGGCCAGGGATGAATTGTGACAGCATGGGGCCCAATAGAAGCAAGGAACCATTATGACACCATGGAGGCCAAGAATCAAATGATTCATTGTGACATCAAGTGGCCTAAAAGGGCTTGGAATGCATTGTGACATCACAGAGGTTAAGAGAAGCAAGGAACCATTGTGACCCAATGCAGGCTAACAATCTAATGATCCCTTTTGACACCATGGCTTGTAATAGGGCCCGGGATGCATTGTGAAAGCATGGGGCACAATAAAAACTTGGAAATATTATGACACCATAGAGGCCAAGACTCTAATGATTCTATTGTAACACCAAGTGGCCTAAAAGGTCATGGGATGCATTGTGACACCACAGGGGCTCAGAGAAGCAAGGAACCATTGTGACCCAATGCAGGCTAACAATCTAATGATCCCTTGTGACACCAATGGGCCTAAAAGGGGCAGGGATGAATTGTGAAAGCATGGGGCCCAAGTAAAACCTGGTACAATTACGCCACCATGGAGGCCACTAATCAAATGATTCATTTTGACATCAAGTGGCCTAAAAGGGCATGGGATGCATTGTGACACCACAGGGGTTAAGAGAAGCAAGGAAACATTGTGACCCAATGCAGGCTAACAATCTAAGAATCCCTTTTGACACCAGGGGGCGCAAAAGGACCACGGATGAACTCTGACAGCATGGGGACCTATAGAAGCAAGGAACCATTATGACACCATGAAGGCCAAGAATCAAATGGTTCATTGTGGCATCAAGTGGCTTAAAAGGGCTTGGAATGCATTGTGACACCACAGAGGTTAAGAGAAGCAAGGAAACATTGTGACCCAATGCAGGCTAACAATCTAATGATCCCTTGTGGCACCAGGGGGTATAAAAAGGGCCAGGGATGGATTGTTACAGCTCAGGGACCAATAGAAGCAAGGATCTATTATGCCACCGTGGAGGCCAAGAATCAAATGATTCATTGTGACATCAAGTGGCCTAAAAGGGCATGGGATGCATTGTGACAGCACAGGGGTTAAGAGAAGCAAGGATCCATTGTGACCCAATGGAGGCTAATAATCCCAGGATCCCATTTGACACCAGGGGGCGTAAAAGGGCCAGGGATGAATTGTGACAGCATGGGGCCCAATAGAAACAAGGAACTACTATGACGCCATGGAGGCCAAGAATCAAATGATTCATTGTGATATCAAGTGGCCTAAAAGTGCATGGGATGCATTGTGACACCACAGGGGTTAAGAGAAGCAAGGAACCATTGTGACCCAATGCAGGCTAACAATCTAATGATTCATTTTGACACCAATGGGATTAAAAAGGGGCAGGGATGTATTGTGAAAGCATGGGGCCCAATTAAAACCTGGTACAATTACGCCACCATGGAGGCCAAGAATCAAATGATTCATTGTGACATCAAGTGGCCTAAAAGGGCATGGGATGCATTGTGACACCACAGGGGTTGAGAGAAGCAAGGAACCATTGTGACCCAATGCAGGCTAACAATCTATGAATCCCTTTTGACACCAGGGGGCGCAAAAGGACCACGGATGTACTCTGACAGCATGGGGAACTATAGAAGCAAGGAACCATTATGACACCATGAAGGCCAAGAATCAAATGATTCATTGTGACATCAAGTGGCCTAAAAGGGCTTGGAATGCATTGTGACACCACAGAGGTTAAGAGAAGCAAGGATCCATTGTGACCCAATGGAGGCTAATAATCCCAGGATCCCATTTGACACCAGGGGCCGTAAAAGGGCCAGGGATGAATTGTTACAGCATGGGGCCCAATAGAACAAGGAATCATTATGACACCATGGAGGCCAAGAATCAAATGATTCATTGTGACATCAAGTGGCCTAAAAGGGCATGGGAAGCATTGTGACACCACAGAGGTTAAGAGAAGCAAGGAACCATTGTGACCCAATGCAGGCTAACAATCTAATGATCCCTTGTGACACCAATGGGCCTAAAAGGGGCAGGGATGAATTGTGAAAGCATGGGGCCCAAGTAAAACCTGGTAAAATTATGCCACCATGGAGGCCAAGAATCAAATGATTCATTGTGACATCAAGTGGCCTAAAAGGGCATGGGATGCATTGTGACACCACAGAGGTTAAGAGAAGCAAGGAACCATTGTGACCCAATGCAGGCTAACAATCTAATGATCCCTTGTGACACCAATGGGCCTAAAAGGGCCAGGGATGAATTGTGAAAGCACGGGGACAAATAGATGCAAGGATCTATTATGCAACCATGGCGGCCAAGAATCAAATAATTCATTGTGACATCATGTGGCCTAAAAGGGCATGGGATGCATTGTGACACCACAGGGGTTAAGAGAAGTAAGGATTCCTTTTGACCCAATGGAGGCTAATAATCCCAGGATCCCATTTGACACCAGGGGTTGTAATCGGGCCAGGGATGAATTGTTACAGCACGGGGCCCAATAGAAACCTCGTACGATTATGCCACCATGGAGGCCAAGAATCAAATGATTCATTGTGACATCAAGTGGCCTAAAAGGGCTTGGAATGCATTGTGACACCACAGAGGTTAAGAGAAGCAAGGAACCATTGTGACCCAATGCAGGCTAAACATCAAATGATCCCTTGTGACACCAATGGGCCTAAAAGGGGCAGGGATGTATTGTGAAAGCATGGGGCCCAATTAAAACCTGGTACAATTACGCCACCATGGAGGCCAAGAATCAAATGATTCATTGTGACATCAAGTGGCCTAAAAGGGCATGGGATGCATTGTGACACCACAGGGGTTAAGAGAAGCAAGGAACCATTGTGACCCAAGGGAGGCTAACAATCTAAGAATCCCTTTTGACACCAGGGGGCTCAAAAGGACCACGGATGAACTCTGACAGCATGGGGACCTATAGAAGCAAGGAACCATTATGACACCATGAAGGCCAAGAATCAAATGGTTCACTGTAAGACCAAGTGGCCTAAAAGGGCTTGGAATGCATTGTGACACCACAGAGGATAAGAGAAGCAAGGAACCATTGTGACCCAATGGAGGCTAATAATCCCAGGATCCCATTTGACACCAGCGGGCGTAAAAGGGCCTGGGATGAATTGTGACAGCATGGGGCCCAATAGAAACCTCGTACAATTATGCCACCATGGACGCCAAGAATCAAATGATTCATTGTGACATCAAGTGGCCTAAAAGGGCATGGGATGCATTGTGACACCACAGAGGTAAAGAGAAGCTAGGAACCATTGTGACCCAATGCAGGCTAACAATCTAATGATCCCTTGTGACACCAATGGGCCTAAAAGGGGCAGGGATGAATTGTTTCAGCACGGGGACCAATAGAAGCAAGGATCTATGATGCCACCATAGAGGCCAAGAATCAAATAATTCATTGTTACATCATGTGGCCTAAAAGGGCATGGGATGCATTGTGACAGCACAGACGTTAAGAGAAGCAAGGATCCATTGTGACACAATGGAGGCTAACAATCTAAGAATCCCTTTTCACACCAGGGGTCGCAAAAGGACCACGGATGAACTCTGACAGCAAGGGGACCTATAGAAGCAAGGAACCATTATGACACCATGAAGGCCAAGAATCAAATGGTTCATTGTAAGACCAAGTGGCCTAAAAGGGCTTGGAATGCATTGTGACACCACAGAGGTTAAGAGAAGCAAGGAACCATTGTGACCCAATGCAGGCTAACAATCTAATGATCCCTTGTGACACCAATGGGCCTAAAAGGGGCAGGGATGAATTGTTACAGCACGGGGACCAATAGAAGCAAGGATCTATTATGCCACCATGGAGGCCATGAATCAAATGATTCATTGTGACATCAAGTGGCCTAAAAGCGCATGGGATGCATTGTGACACCACAGAGGTTAAGACAAGCAAGGAACCATTGTGACCCAATGCAGGCTAACAATCTAAGAATCCCTTTTGACACCAGGGGGCTCAAAAGGAACACGGATGAACTCTGACAGCATGGGGACCTATAGAAGCAAGGAACCATTATGACACCATGAAGGCCAAGAATCAAATGATTCATTGTGACATCAAGTGGCCTAAAAGGGCTTGGAATGCATTGTGACACCACAGAGGTTAAGAGAAGCAAGGAACCATTGTGACCCAATGCAGGCTAACAATCTAATGATCCCTTGTGGCACCAGGGGGTATAAAAAGGGCCAGGGATGGACTGTTATAGCACGGGAACCAATAGAAGCAAGGATCTATTATGCCACCGTGGAGGCCAAGAATCAAATGATTCATTGTGACATCAAGTGGCCTAAAAGGGCATTGGATGCATTGTGACAGCACAGGGGTTAAGAGAAGCAAGGATCCATTGTGACCCAATGGAGGCTAATAATCCCAGGATCCCATTTGACACCAGGGGGCGTAAAAGGGCCACGGATGAACTCTGACAGCATGGGGCCCAATAGAAACAAGGAACCATTATGACACCATGGAGGCCAAGAATCAAATGATTCATTGTGACATCAAGTGGCCTAAAAGGGCATGGGATGCATTGTGACACCACAGAGGTTAAGAGAAGCAAGGAACCATTGTGACCCAATGCAGGCTAACAATCTAATGATCCCTTGTGACACCAATGGGCCTAAAAGGGGCAGGGATGAATTGTGAAAGCATGGGGCCCAAGTAAAACATGGTACAATTATGCCACCATGGAGGCCAAGACTCAAATGATTCATTGTGACATCAAGTGGCCTAAAAGGGCATGGGATGCATTGTGACACCACAGGGGTTAGGAGAAGCAAGGAAGCATTCTGCCCAATGCCGGCTAACAATCTAAGAATCCCTTTTGACACCACGGGGCGCAAAATGACCACGGATGGACTCTGACAGCAAGGGGACCTATAGAAGCAAGGAACCATTATGACACCATGAAGGCCAAGAATCAAATGGTTCATTGTAAGACCAAGTGGCCTAAAAGGGCTTGGAATGCATTGTGACACCACAGAGGTTAAGAGAAGCAAGGAACCATTGTGGCCCAATGCAGGCTAACAATCTAATGATCCTTTGTGGCACCAGGGGGTATAAAAAGGGCCAGGGATGGATTGTGACAGCATGGGGACCAATAGAAACAAGCAACCATTATGACACCAAGGAGGCCAAGAATCAAATGATTCATTGTGACTTGAAGTGGCCTAAAAGGGCATTGGATGCATTGTGACACCACAGAGGTTAAGAGAAGCAAGGAACCATTGTGACCCAATGCAGGCTAACAGTCTAATGATCCCTTGTGACACCAATGGGCCTAAAAGGGGCAGGGATTAATTGTGAAAGCATGGGGCCCAAGTAAAACCTGGTACAATTATGCAACCATGGAGGCCAAGAATCAAATGATTCCTTGTGACATCAAGTGGCCTAAAAGGGCATGGGATGCATTGTGACACCACAGAGGTTAAGAGAAGCAAGGAATCATTGTGACCCAATGCAGGCTAACAATCTAATGATCCCTTGTGACACCAATGGGCCTAAAAGGGCCAGGGATGGATTGTTACCGCGCGGGGACCAATAGAAGCAAGGATCTATTATGCCACCGTGGAGGCCAAGAATCAAATGATTCATTGTGACATCAAGTGGCCTAAAAGGGCATGGGATGCATTGTGACACCACAGGGGTTAAGAGAAGCAAGGATCCATTTTGACCCAATGCAGGCTAATAATCCCAGGATCCCATTGGACACCAATGGTCGTAAAAGGGCCAGGGATTAATTGTGACAGCATGGGGCCCTATAGAAACAGGGAACCATTATGACACCATGAAGGCCAAGAATCAAAGGATTCATTGTGACATCAAGTGGCCTAAAAGGGCATGGGATGCATTGTGACAGCACAGCGGTTAAGAGAAGCAAGGATCCATTGTGACCCAATGGAGGCTAGCAATCTAAGAATCCCTTTTGTCACCAGGGGGCGCAAAAGGACCACGGATGAACTCTGACAGCATGGGGACCTATAGAAGCAAGGAACCATTATGACACCATGAAGGCCAAGAATCAAATGGTTCATTGTGACATCAAGTGGCCTAAAAGGGCTTGGAATGCATTGTGACACCACAGAGGCTAAGAGAAGCAAGGAACCATTGTGACCCAATGCAGGCTCACAATCTAATGATCCCTTGTGACACCAACGGGCCTAAAAGGGGCAGGGATGAATTGTGAAAGCATGGGGCCCAAGTAAAACCTGGTACAATTATGCCACCATGGAGGCCAAGAATCAAATGATTCATTGTGACATCAAGTGGCCTAAAAGGGCATGGGATGCATTGTGACACCAGAGGGGTTCAGAGAAGCAAGGAAACATTGTGACCCAATGCAGGCTAACAATCTAATGATCCCTTGTGGCACCAGGGGGTATAAAAAGGGCCAGGGAGGGATTGTTACAGTACAGGGACCAATAGAAGCAAGGATTTATTATGCCACCGTGGAGGCCAAGAATCAAATGATTCATTGTGACATCAAGTGACCTAAAAGGGCATGGGATGCATTGTGACACCACAGGGTTTAAGAGAAGCAAGGATCCATTGTGACCCAATGGAGGCTAATAATCCCAGGATCCCATTTGACACCAGCGGGCGTAAAAGGGCCTCGGATGAATTGTGACAGCATGGAGCCCAATAGAAACAAGGAACCATTATGCCACCTTGGAGGACAAAAATCAAATGATTCATTGTGACATCAAGTGGCCTAAAAGGGCATGGGATGCATTGTGACACCACAGACGTTAAGAGAAGCAAGGAACCATTGTGACCCAATGCACGCTAACAACCTAATGAGCCCTTGTGACACTAGGGCTTGCAGTAGGGCCAGGGATGCATTGTGAAAGCATGGGGCACAATAAAAACATGGAAATATTATGACACCATAGAGGCCAAGACTCAAATGATTCATTGTAACACCAAGTGGCCTAAAAGGGCATGGGATGCATTGTGACACCACAGAGGTTAAGAGAAGCAAGGAACCATTGTGACCCAATGCAGGCTAACAATCTAATGAGCCCTTTTGACACCAGGGCTTGCAGTAAGGCCAGGGATGCATTGTGAAAGCATGGGGCACAATAAAACCATGGAAATATTATGACACCATAGAGGCCAGGACTCAAATTATTCATTGTAACACCAAGTGGACTAAAAGGGCATGGGATGCATTGTGACACCACAGAGGTTAAGAGAAGCAAGGAACCATTGTGACCCAATGCAGGCTAACAATCTAATGATCCCTTGTGACACCAATGGGCCTAAAA
The DNA here is from genome assembly GCF_963662255.1 of Cinclus cinclus. NCBI lineage: Eukaryota > Metazoa > Chordata > Aves > Passeriformes > Cinclidae > Cinclus > Cinclus cinclus. Next base: position 257,300 of record NC_085051.1, on the reverse strand, counting down.
GGGGCAGGGATGAATTGTGAAAGCATGGGGCCCAAGTAAAACCTGGTACAATTATGCCACCATGGAGGCCAAGAATCAAATGATTCATTGTGACATCAAGTGGCCTAAAAGGGCATGGGATGCATTGTGACACCACAGGGGTTAAGAGAAGCAAGGAAACTTTGTGACCCAATGCAGGCTAACAATCTAAGAATCCCTTTTGACACCAGGGGGCGCTAAAGGACCTCGGATGAACTCTGACAGCATGGGGACCTATAGAAGCAAGGAACCATTATGACACCATGAAGGCCAAGAATCAAATGATTCATTGTGACATCAAGTGGCCTAAAAGGGCATGGGATGCATTGTGACACCACAGGGGTTGAGAGAAGCAAGGATCCATTGTGACCCAATGGAGGCTAATAATCCCAGGATCCCATTTGACACCAGCGGGCGTAAAAGTGCCTCGGATGAATTGTGACAGCATGGAGCCCAATAGAAACAAGGAACCATTATGACACCATGGAGGCCAAGAATCAAATGATTCATTGCGACATCAAGTGGCCTAAAAGGGCATGGGATGCATTGTGACAGCACAGACGTTAAGAGAAGCAAGGAACCATTGTGACCCAATGCAGGCTAATAATCTAATGAGCCCTTTTGACACCAGGGCTTGCAGTAGGGCCAGGGATGCATTGTGAAAGCATGGGGCACAATAAAAACATGGAAATATTATGACACCATAGAGGCCAAGACTCTAATGATTCATTGTAACACCAAGTGGCCTAAAAGGCCATGGGATGCATTGTGACACCACAGGGGCTAAGAGAAGCAAGGAACCATTGTGACCCAATGCAGGCTAACAATCTAATGATCCCTTGTGACACCAATGGGCCTAAAAGGGGCAGGGATGAATTGTGAAAGCATGGGGCCCAAGTAAAACCTGGTACAATTATGCCACCATGGAGGCCAAGAATCAAATGATTCATTGTGACATCAAGTGGCCTAAAAGGGCATGGGATGCATTGTGACACCACAGGGGTTAAGAGAAGCAAGGAAACTTTGTGACCCAATGCAGGCTAACAATCTAAGAATCCCTTTTGACACCAGGGGGCGCTAAAGGACCTCGGATGAACTCTGACAGCATGGGGACCTATAGAAGCAAGGAACCATTATGACACCATGAAGGCCAAGAATCAAATGATTCATTGTGACATCAAGTGGCCTAAAAGGGCATGGGATGCATTGTGACACCACAGGGGTTGAGAGAAGCAAGGATCCATTGTGACCCAATGGAGGCTAATAATCCCAGGATCCCATTTGACACCAGCGGGCGTAAAAGTGCCTCGGATGAATTGTGACAGCATGGAGCCCAATAGAAACAAGGAACCATTATGACACCATGGAGGCCAAGAATCAAATGATTCATTGCGACATCAAGTGGCCTAAAAGGGCATGGGATGCATTGTGACAGCACAGACGTTAAGAGAAGCAAGGAACCATTGTGACCCAATGCAGGCTAATAATCTAATGAGCCCTTTTGACACCAGGGCTTGCAGTAGGGCCAGGGATGCATTGTGAAAGCATGGGGCACAATAAAAACATGGAAATATTATGACACCATAGAGGCCAAGACTCTAATGATTCATTGTAACACCAAGTGGCCTAAAAGGCCATGGGATGCATTGTGACACCACAGGGGCTAAGAGAAGCAAGGAACCATTGTGACCCAATGCAGGCTAAACATCCAATGATCCCTTGTGACACCAATGGGCCTAAAAGGGGCAGGGAGGTATTGTGAAAGCATGGGGCCCAATTAAAACCTGGTACAATTACGCCACCATGGAGGCCAAGAATCAAATGATTCATTGTGACATCAAGTGGCCTAAAAGGGCATGGGATGCATTGTGACACCACAGGGGTTAAGAGAAGCAAGGAACCATTGTGACCCAATGCAGGCTAACAATCTAAGAATCCCTTTTGACACAAGGGGGCGTAAAAGGACCACGGATAAACTGTGACAGCATGGGGACCTATAGAACAAGGAAACATTATGACACCATGAAGGCCAAGAATCAAATGGTTCATTGTAAGACCAAGTGGCCTAAAAGGGCTTGGAATGCATTGTCACACCACAGAGGTTAAGAGAAGCAAGGAACCAATGTGACCCAATGCAGGCTAACAATCTAATGATCCCTTGTGGCACCAGGGGAGTATAAAAAGGGCCAGGGATGGATTGTTACAGCACGGGGACCAATAGAAGCAAGGATCTATTATGCCACCGTGGAGGCCAACAATCAAATGATTCATTGTGACATCAAGTGGCCTAAAAGGGCATGGGATGCATTGTGCCACCACAGGGGTTAAGAGAAGCAAGGATCCATTGTGACCCAATGGAGGCTAACAATCTAAGAATCCCTTTTGACACCAGGGGGCTCAAAAGGACCACGGATGAACTCTAACACCATGGGGACCTATAGAAGCAAGGAACCATTATGACACCATGAAGGCAAAGAATCAAATGATTCATTGTGACATCAAGTGGCCTAAAAGGGCTTGGAATGCATTGTGACACCACAGAGGTTAAGAGAAGCAAGGAACCATTGTGACCCAATGCAGGCTAACAATCTAATGATCCCTTGTGGCACCAGGGGGTATAAAAAGAGCCAGGGATGGATTGCTACAGCACGGGGACCAATAGAAGCAAGGATCTATTATGCCACCATGGAGGCCAAGAATCAAATGATTCATTGTGACATCAAGTGGCCTAAAAGGGCATGGGATGCATTGTGACAGCACAGGGGTTAAGAGAAGCAAGGATCCATTGTGACCCAATGGAGGCTAATAATCCCAGGATCCCATTTGACACCAGGGGGCGTAAAAGGGCCTGGGATGAATTGTGACCGCATGGGGCACTATAGAAACAAGGAACCATTATGACAGCATGGAGGCCAAGAATGAAAGGATTCATTGTGACATCAAGTGGCCTAAAAGGGCATGGGATGCATTGTGACATCACAGAGGTTTAGAGAAGCCAGGATCCATTGTGACCCAATGGAGGCTAAACATCTAATGATCCCTTGTGACACCAATGGGCCTAAAAGGGCCTGGGATGATTTGTTACAGCACGGGGACCAATAGAAGCAAGGATCTATTATGCCACCATGGAGGCCAAGAATCAAATAATTCATTGTGACATCAAGTGGCCTAAAAGGGCATGGGATGCATTGAGACACCACAGGGGTTAAGAGAAGCAAGGATCCATTGTGACCCAATGCAGGCTAACAATCTAATGATCCCTTTTGACACCAATGGGGCTAAAAGGGGCAGGGATGATTTGTGAAAGCATGGGGCCCCAGTAAAACCTGGTACAATTATGCCACCATGAAGGCCAAGAATCAAATGATTCATTGTGACATCAAGTGGCCTAAAAGGGCATGGGATGCATTGTGACACCACAGGGGTTAAGAGAAGCAAGGAACCATTATGACCCAATGCAGGCTAACAATCTAATGATCCCTTTTGACACCAGGGGGCGCAAAAGGACCACGGATGAACTCTGACAGCATGGGGACCTATAGAAGCAAGGAAACATTATGACACCATGAAGGCCAAGAATCAAATGATTCATTGTGACATCAAGTGGCCTAAAAGGGCTTGGAATGCATTGTGACACCACAGAGGTTAAGAGAAGCAAGGAACCATTGTGACCCAATGCAGGCTACCAATCTAATGATCACTTTTGACACCACGGCTTGTAATAGGGCCAGGGATGCATTGTGAAAACATGGGGCACAATAAAAACATGGAAATATTATGACACCATAGAGGCCAAGAATCAAATTATTCATTGTAACACCAAGTGGCCTAAAAGGGCATGGGATGAATTGTGACACCACAGAGGTTAAGAGAAGCAAGGAACCATTGTGACCCAATGCAGGCTAACAATCTAATGATCCCTTGTGACACCAATGGGCCTAAAAGGGCCTGGGATGAATTGTTACAGCATGGGGACAAATAGAAGCAAGGATCTATTATGCCACCATAGAGGCCAGGAATCAAATAATTCATTGTGACATCATGTGGCCTAAAAGGGCATGGGATGCATTGTGACACCACAGGGGTTAAGAGAAGCAAAGAACCATTGTGACCCAATGCAGGCTAACAATCTAAGAATCCCTTTTGACACCAGGGGGCGCAAAAGGACCACGGATGAACTCTGACAGCATGGGGACCTATAGAAGCAAGGAAACATTATGACACCATGAAGGCCAAGAATCTAATGATTCATTGTGACAACAAGTGTCCTAAAAGGGCATGGAATGCATTGTGACACCACAGAGGTTAAGAGAAGCAAGGCATCATTGTGACCCAATGCAGGCTAACAATCTAATGATCCCTTGTGGCACCAGAGGGTATAAAAAGGGCCAGGGATGGATTGTTACAGCACGGGGACCAATAGAAACAAGGAACCATTACGCCACCATGGAGGCCAAGAATCAAATGATTCATTGTGACATCAAGTGGCCTAAAAGGGCATGGGATGCATTGTGACACCACAGAGGTTAAGAGAAGCAAGGATCCATTGTGACCCAAAGGACGCTAACAATCTAATGATCCCTTTTGACACCAATGGGCTTAAAAGTGTCAGGGATATATTGTGAAAGCATGGGGCCCAATGAAACCTGGTACAATTACGACACCATGGAGGCCAAGAATCAATTGTTTCATTGTGACATCAAGTGGCCTAAAAGGGCATGGGATGCATTGTGACACCACAGAGGTTAAGAGAAGCAAGGAACCATTGTGACCCAAGGCAGGTTAATAATCCCAGGATACCATTTGACACCAGGGGGCGTAAAAGGGCCAGGGATGAATTGTTACAGCACGGGGACCAATTGATGCAAGGATCTATTATGCCACCATGGGGGCCAAGAATCAAATGGTTCATTGTAAGACCAAGTGGCCTAAAAGGGCATGGGATGCATTGTGACACCACAGGGGTTGAGAGAAGCAAGGATCCATTGTGACCCAATGGAGGCTAATAATCCCAGGATCCCATTTGACACCAGCGGGCGTAAAAGTGCCTCGGATGAATTGTGACAGCATGGAGCCCAATAGAAACAAGGAACCATTATGACACCATGGAGGCCAAGAATCAAATGATTCATTGCGACATCAAGTGGCCTAAAAGGGCATGGGATGCATTGTGACAGCACAGACGTTAAGAGAAGCAAGGAACCATTGTGACCCAATGCAGGCTAATAATCTAATGAGCCCTTTTGACACCAGGGCTTGCAGTAGGGCCAGGGATGCATTGTGAAAGCATGGGGCACAATAAAAACATGGAAATATTATGACACCATAGAGGCCAAGACTCTAATGATTCATTGTAACACCAAGTGGCCTAAAAGGCCATGGGATGCATTGTGACACCACAGGGGCTAAGAGAAGCAAGGAACCATTGTGACCCAATGCAGGCTAAACATCCAATGATCCCTTGTGACACCAATGGGCCTAAAAGGGGCAGGGAGGTATTGTGAAAGCATGGGGCCCAATTAAAACCTGGTACAATTACGCCACCATGGAGGCCAAGAATCAAATGATTCATTGTGACATCAAGTGGCCTAAAAGGGCATGGGATGCATTGTGACACCACAGGGGTTAAGAGAAGCAAGGAACCATTGTGACCCAATGCAGGCTAACAATCTAAGAATCCCTTTTGACACAAGGGGGCGTAAAAGGACCACGGATAAACTGTGACAGCATGGGGACCTATAGAACAAGGAAACATTATGACACCATGAAGGCCAAGAATCAAATGGTTCATTGTAAGACCAAGTGGCCTAAAAGGGCTTGGAATGCATTGTCACACCACAGAGGTTAAGAGAAGCAAGGAACCAATGTGACCCAATGCAGGCTAACAATCTAATGATCCCTTGTGGCACCAGGGGAGTATAAAAAGGGCCAGGGATGGATTGTTACAGCACGGGGACCAATAGAAGCAAGGATCTATTATGCCACCGTGGAGGCCAACAATCAAATGATTCATTGTGACATCAAGTGGCCTAAAAGGGCATGGGATGCATTGTGCCACCACAGGGGTTAAGAGAAGCAAGGATCCATTGTGACCCAATGGAGGCTAACAATCTAAGAATCCCTTTTGACACCAGGGGGCTCAAAAGGACCACGGATGAACTCTAACACCATGGGGACCTATAGAAGCAAGGAACCATTATGACACCATGAAGGCAAAGAATCAAATGATTCATTGTGACATCAAGTGGCCTAAAAGGGCTTGGAATGCATTGTGACACCACAGAGGTTAAGAGAAGCAAGGAACCATTGTGACCCAATGCAGGCTAACAATCTAATGATCCCTTGTGGCACCAGGGGGTATAAAAAGAGCCAGGGATGGATTGCTACAGCACGGGGACCAATAGAAGCAAGGATCTATTATGCCACCATGGAGGCCAAGAATCAAATGATTCATTGTGACATCAAGTGGCCTAAAAGGGCATGGGATGCATTGTGACAGCACAGGGGTTAAGAGAAGCAAGGATCCATTGTGACCCAATGGAGGCTAATAATCCCAGGATCCCATTTGACACCAGGGGGCGTAAAAGGGCCTGGGATGAATTGTGACCGCATGGGGCACTATAGAAACAAGGAACCATTATGACACCATGGAGGCCAAGAATGAAAGGATTCATTGTGACATCAAGTGGCCTAAAAGGGCATGGGATGCATTGTGACATCACAGAGGTTTAGAGAAGCCAGGATCCATTGTGACCCAATGGAGGCTAAACATCTAATGATCCCTTGTGACACCAATGGGCCTAAAAGGGCCTGGGATGATTTGTTACAGCACGGGGACCAATAGAAGCAAGGATCTATTATGCCACCATGGAGGCCAAGAATCAAATAATTCATTGTGACATCAAGTGGCCTAAAAGGGCATGGGATGCATTGAGACACCACAGGGGTTAAGAGAAGCAAGGATCCATTGTGACCCAATGCAGGCTAACAATCTAATGATCCCTTTTGACACCAATGGGGCTAAAAGGGGCAGGGATGATTTGTGAAAGCATGGGGCCCCAGTAAAACCTGGTACAATTATGCCACCATGAAGGCCAAGAATCAAATGATTCATTGTGACATCAAGTGGCCTAAAAGGGCATGGGATGCATTGTGACACCACAGGGGTTAAGAGAAGCAAGGAACCATTGTGACCCAATGCAGGCTAACAATCTAATGATCCCTTTTGACACCAGGGGGCGCAAAAGGACCACGGATGAACTCTGACAGCATGGGGACCTATAGAAGCAAGGAAACATTATGACACCATGAAGGCCAAGAATCAAATGATTCATTGTGACATCAAGTGGCCTAAAAGGGCTTGGAATGCATTGTGACACCACAGAGGTTAAGAGAAGCAAGGAACCATTGTGACCCAATGCAGGCTAACAATCTAATGATCCCTTGTGGCACCAGAGGGTATAAAAAGGGCCAGGGATGGATTGTTACAGCACGGGGACCAATAGAAACAAGGAACCATTACGCCACCATGGAGGCCAAGAATCAAATGATTCATTGTGACATCAAGTGGCCTAAAAGGGCATGGGATGCATTGTGACACCACAGAGGTTAAGAGAAGCAAGGATCCATTGTGACCCAAAGGACGCTAACAATCTAATGATCCCTTTTGACACCAATGGGCTTAAAAGTGTCAGGGATATATTGTGAAAGCATGGGGCCCAATGAAACCTGGTACAATTACGACACCATGGAGGCCAAGAATCAATTGTTTCATTGTGACATCAAGTGGCCTAAAAGGGCATGGGATGCATTGTGACACCACAGAGGTTAAGAGAAGCAAGGAACCATTGTGACCCAAGGCAGGTTAATAATCCCAGGATACCATTTGACACCAGGGGGCGTAAAAGGGCCAGGGATGAATTGTTACAGCACGGGGACCAATTGATGCAAGGATCTATTATGCCACCATGGGGGCCAAGAATCAAATGGTTCATTGTAAGACCAAGTGGCCTAAAAGGGCATGGGATGCATTGTGACACCACAGGGGTTGAGAGAAGCAAGGATCCATTGTGACCCAATGGAGGCTAATAATCCCAGGATCCCATTTGACACCAGCGGGCGTAAAAGTGCCTCGGATGAATTGTGACAGCATGGAGCCCAATAGAAACAAGGAACCATTATGACACCATGGAGGCCAAGAATCAAATGATTCATTGCGACATCAAGTGGCCTAAAAGGGCATGGGATGCATTGTGACAGCACAGACGTTAAGAGAAGCAAGGAACCATTGTGACCCAATGCAGGCTAATAATCTAATGAGCCCTTTTGACACCAGGGCTTGCAGTAGGGCCAGGGATGCATTGTGAAAGCATGGGGCACAATAAAAACATGGAAATATTATGACACCATAGAGGCCAAGACTCTAATGATTCATTGTAACACCAAGTGGCCTAAAAGGCCATGGGATGCATTGTGACACCACAGGGGCTAAGAGAAGCAAGGAACCATTGTGACCCAATGCAGGCTAAACATCCAATGATCCCTTGTGACACCAATGGGCCTAAAAGGGGCAGGGAGGTATTGTGAAAGCATGGGGCCCAATTAAAACCTGGTACAATTACGCCACCATGGAGGCCAAGAATCAAATGATTCATTGTGACATCAAGTGGCCTAAAAGGGCATGGGATGCATTGTGACACCACAGGGGTTAAGAGAAGCAAGGAACCATTGTGACCCAATGCAGGCTAACAATCTAAGAATCCCTTTTGACACAAGGGGGCGTAAAAGGACCACGGATAAACTGTTACAGCATGGGGACCTATAGAACAAGGAAACATTATGACACCATGAAGGCCAAGAATCAAATGGTTCATTGTAAGACCAAGTGGCCTAAAAGGGCTTGGAATGCATTGTCACACCACAGAGGTTAAGAGAAGCAAGGAACCAATGTGACCCAATGCAGGCTAACAATCTAATGATCCCTTGTGGCACCAGGGGAGTATAAAAAGGGCCAGGGATGGATTGTTACAGCACGGGGACCAATAGAAGCAAGGATCTATTATGCCACCGTGGAGGCCAACAATCAAATGATTCATTGTGACATCAAGTGGCCTAAAAGGGCATGGGATGCATTGTGCCACCACAGGGGTTAAGAGAAGCAAGGATCCATTGTGACCCAATGGAGGCTAACAATCTAAGAATCCCTTTTGACACCAGGGGGCTCAAAAGGACCACGGATGAACTCTAACACCATGGGGACCTATAGAAGCAAGGAACCATTATGACACCATGAAGGCAAAGAATCAAATGATTCATTGTGACATCAAGTGGCCTAAAAGGGCTTGGAATGCATTGTGACACCACAGAGGTTAAGAGAAGCAAGGAACCATTGTGACCCAATGCAGGCTAACAATCTAATGATCCCTTGTGGCACCAGGGGGTATAAAAAGAGCCAGGGATGGATTGCTACAGCACGGGGACCAATAGAAGCAAGGATCTATTATGCCACCATGGAGGCCAAGAATCAAATGATTCATTGTGACATCAAGTGGCCTAAAAGGGCATGGGATGCATTGTGACAGCACAGGGGTTAAGAGAAGCAAGGATCCATTGTGACCCAATGGAGGCTAATAATCCCAGGATCCCATTTGACACCAGGGGGCGTAAAAGGGCCTGGGATGAATTGTGACCGCATGGGGCACTATAGAAACAAGGAACCATTATGACACCATGGAGGCCAAGAATGAAAGGATTCATTGTGACATCAAGTGGCCTAAAAGGGCATGGGATGCATTGTGACATCACAGAGGTTTAGAGAAGCCAGGATCCATTGTGACCCAATGGAGGCTAAACATCTAATGATCCCTTGTGACACCAATGGGCCTAAAAGGGCCTGGGATGATTTGTTACAGCACGGGGACCAATAGAAGCAAGGATCTATTATGCCACCATGGAGGCCAAGAATCAAATAATTCATTGTGACATCAAGTGGCCTAAAAGGGCATGGGATGCATTGAGACACCACAGGGGTTAAGAGAAGCAAGGATCCATTGTGACCCAATGCAGGCTAACAATCTAATGATCCCTTTTGACACCAATGGGGCTAAAAGGGGCAGGGATGATTTGTGAAAGCATGGGGCCCCAGTAAAACCTGGTACAATTATGCCACCATGAAGGCCAAGAATCAAATGATTCATTGTGACATCAAGTGGCCTAAAAGGGCATGGGATGCATTGTGACACCACAGGGGTTAAGAGAAGCAAGGAACCATTGTGACCCAATGCAGGCTAACAATCTAATGATCCCTTTTGACACCAGGGGGCGCAAAAGGACCACGGATGAACTCTGACAGCATGGGGACCTATAGAAGCAAGGAAACATTATGACACCATGAAGGCCAAGAATCAAATGATTCATTGTGACATCAAGTGGCCTAAAAGGGCTTGGAATGCATTGTGACACCACAGAGGTTAAGAGAAGCAAGGAACCATTGTGACCCAATGCAGGCTACCAATCTAATGATCACTTTTGACACCACGGCTTGTAATAGGGCCAGGGATGCATTGTGAAAACATGGGGCACAATAAAAACATGGAAATATTATGACACCATAGAGGCCAAGAATCAAATTATTCATTGTAACACCAAGTGGCCTAAAAGGGCATGGGATGCATTGTGACACCACAGAGGTTAAGAGAAGCAAGGAACCATTGTGACCCAATGCAGGCTAACAATCTAATGATCCCTTGTGACACCAATGGGCCTAAAAGGGCCTGGGATGAATTGTTACAGCATGGGGACAAATAGAAGCAAGGATCTATTATGCCACCATAGAGGCCAGGAATCAAATAATTCATTGTGACATCATGTGGCCTAAAAGGGCATGGGATGCATTGTGACACCACAGGGGTTAAGAGAAGCAAAGAACCATTGTGACCCAATGCAGGCTAACAATCTAAGAATCCCTTTTGACACCAGGGGGCGCAAAAGGACCACGGATGAACTCTGACAGCATGGGGACCTATAGAAGCAAGGAAACATTATGACACCATGAAGGCCAAGAATCTAATGATTCATTGTGACAACAAGTGTCCTAAAAGGGCATGGAATGCATTGTGACACCACAGAGGTTAAGAGAAGCAAGGCATCATTGTGACCCAATGCAGGCTAACAATCTAATGATCCCTTGTGGCACCAGAGGGTATAAAAAGGGCCAGGGATGGATTGTTACAGCACGGGGACCAATAGAAACAAGGAACCATTACGCCACCATGGAGGCCAAGAATCAAATGATTCATTGTGACATCAAGTGGCCTAAAAGGGCATGGGATGCATTGTGACACCACAGAGGTTAAGAGAAGCAAGGATCCATTGTGACCCAAAGGACGCTAACAATCTAATGATCCCTTTTGACACCAATGGGCTTAAAAGTGTCAGGGATATATTGTGAAAGCATGGGGCCCAATGAAACCTGGTACAATTACGACACCATGGAGGCCAAGAATCAATTGTTTCATTGTGACATCAAGTGGCCTAAAAGGGCATGGGATGCATTGTGACACCACAGAGGTTAAGAGAAGCAAGGAACCATTGTGACCCAAGGCAGGTTAATAATCCCAGGATACCATTTGACACCAGGGGGCGTAAAAGGGCCAGGGATGAATTGTTACAGCACGGGGACCAATTGATGCAAGGATCTATTATGCCACCATGGGGGCCAAGAATCAAATGGTTCATTGTAAGACCAAGTGGCCTAAAAGGGCTTGGAATGCATTGTGACACCACAGAGGTTAAGAGAAGCAAGGAACCATTGTGACCCAATGCAGGCTAACAATCTCATGATCCCTTGTGACAACAATGGGCCTAAAAGGGGCAGGGATGAATTGTGAAAGCATGGGGCCCAAGTAAAACCTGGTACAATTATGCCACCATGGAGGCCAAGAATCAAATGATTCATTGTGACATCAAGTGGCCTAAAAGGGCATGGGATGCATTGTGACAGCACAGGGGTTAAGAGAAGCAAGGATCCATTGTGACCCAATGGAGGCTAACAATCTAATGATCCCTTTTGACACCAATGGGCCTAAAAGGGCCAGGGATGTATTGTGAAAGCATGGGGCCCAATAGAATCTTCGTACAATTACGCCACCATGGAGGCCAAGAATCAAATGATTCATTGTGACATCAAGTGGCCTAAAAGGGCATGGGATGCATTGTGACACCACAGAGGTTAAGAGAAGCAAGGGACCATTGTGACCCAATGCAGGCTAACAATCTAATGATTCCTTGTGACACCAATGGGCCTAAAACGGGCAGGGATGAATTGTGAAAGCATGGGGTCCCAGTAAAACCTGGTACAAATATGGCACCATGGAGGCCAAGAATCAAATGATTCATTGAGACATCAAGTGGCCTAAAAGGGCATGGGATGCATTGTGACACCACAGGGGTTAAGAGAAGCAAGGAACCATTGTGACCCAATGGAGGCTAACAATCTAAGAATCCCTTTTGACACCAGGGGGCGCAAAAGGACCACGGATTAACCTTGACAGCATGGGGACCTATAGAATCAAGGAACCATTATGACACCATGAAGGCCAAGAATGAAATTGTTCATTGTAAGACCAAGTGGCCTAAAAGGGCTTGGAATGCATTGTGACACCACAGAGGTTAAGAAAATCAAGGAACCATTGTGACCCAATGCAGGCTAACAATCTAATGATCCCTTGTGGCACCACGGGTATAAAAAGGGCCAGGGATGGATTGTTACAGCACGGGGACCAATAGAAGCAAGGATCTATTATGCCACCGTGGAGGCCAAGAATCAAATGATTCATTGTGACATCAAGTGGCCTAAAAGGGCATGGGATGCATTGTGACACCACAGGGGTTAAGAGAAGCAAGGAACCATTGTGACCCAATGCTGGCTAACAATCTAATGATCCCTTGTGACACCAATGGGCCTAAAAGGGGCAGGGATGAATTGTTACAGCACGGGGACCAATAGAAACAAGGATCTATTATGCCACCATGGAGGCCAAGAATCAAATAATTCATTGTGACATCATGTGGCCTAAAAGGGCATGGGATGCATTGTGACAGCAGAGGGGGTAAGAGAAGCAAGGATCCATTGTGACCCAATGGAGGCTAACAATCTAAGAATCCCTTTTGACACCAGGGGGCGCAAAAGGACCACGGATGAACACCTACAGCATGGGCACCTATAGAAGCAAGGAACCATTATGACACCATGAAGGCCAAGAATCAAATGGTTCATTGTGACATCAAGTGGCCTAAAAGGGCTTGGAATGCATTGTGACACCACAGAGGCTAAGAGAAGCAAGGAACCATTGTGACCCAATGCAGGCTAACAATCTAATGATCCCTTGTGACACCAATGGGCCTAAAAGGGGCAGGGATGTATTGTGAAAGCATGGGGCCCAATAGAAACTTCGTACAATTACGCCACCTTGACGGCCAAGAATCAAATGATTCATTGTGACATCAAGTGGCCTAAAAGGGCATGGGATGCATTGTGACAGCACAGAGGTTAAGAGAAGCAAGGGACCATTGTGACCCAATGCAGGCTAAACATCTAATGATCCCTTGTGACACCAATGGGCCTAAAAGGGGCAGGGATGAATTGTTACAGCACGGGGACAAATAGAAGCAAGGATCTATTATGCCACCATGGTGGAGAGGAATCAAATAATTCATTGTGACATCATGTGGCCTAAAAGGGCATGGGATGCATTGTGACAGCACAGGGGTTAAGAAAAGCTAGGATCCATTGTGACCCAATGGAGGCTAATAATCCCAGGATCCCATTTGACGCCAGGGGGCATAAAAGGGCCAGGGATGAATTGTGACAGCATGGGGCCCAATAGAAACATGGAACCATTATGACACCATGGAGGCCAAGAATCAAATGATTCATTGTGACATCAAGTGGCCTAAAAGGGCATGGGATGCATTGTGACACCACAGGGGTTAAGAGAAGTAAGGAACCATTGTGACCCAATGCAGGCTAACAATCTAATGATCCCTTGTGACACCAATGGGCCTAAAAGGGGCAGGGATGAATTGTGAAAGCATGGGGCCAAAGTAAAACCTGGTACAATTACGCCACCATGGAGGCCAAGAATCAAATGATTCATTGTGACATCAAGTGGCCTAAAAGGGCATGGGATGCATTGTGACAGCACAGGGGTTAAGAGAAGGAAGGAACCATTTTGACCCAATGCTGGCTAACAATCTAATGATCCCTTTTGACACCAATGGGCCTAAAAGGGGCAGGGATGAATTGTTACAGCACGCGGACCAATAGAAGCAAGGATCTATTATGCCACCATGGAGGCCAAGAATCAAATAATTCATTGTGACATCATGTGGCCTAAAAGGGCATGGGATGCATTGTGACAGCACAGGGGGTACGAGAAGCAAGGATCCATTGTGACCCAATGGAGGCTAACAATCTAAGAATCCCTTTTGACACCAGGGGGCGCAAAAGGACCACGGATGAACACCTACAGCATGGGCACCTATAGAAGCAAGGAACCATTATGACACCATGAAGGCCAAGAATCAAATGGTTCATTGTGACATCAAGTGGCCTAAAAGGGCTTGGAATGCATTGTGACACCACAGAGGCTAAGAGAAGCAAGGAACCATTGTGACCCATTGGAGGCTAATAATCCCTGGATCCCTTGTGACACCAATGGGACTAAAAGGGGCAGGGATGAATTGTGAAAGCATGGGGCCCAAGTAAAACCTGGTACAATTATGACACCATGGAGGCCAAGAATCAAATAATTCATTGTGACATCATGTGGCCTAAAAGGGCATGGGATGCATTGTGACACCACAGGGGTTAAGAGAAGCAAGGAACCATTGTGACCCAATGGAGGCTAACAATCTAATGATCCCTTTTGACACCAATGGGCCTAAAAGGGGCAGGGATGTATTGTGAAAGCATGGGGCCCAATAGAAACTTCGTACAATTACGCCACCATGGAGGCCAAGAATCAAATGATTCATTGTGACATCAAGTGGCCAAAAAGGGCATGGGATGCATTGTGACACCACAGAGGTTAAGAGAAGCAAGGGACCATTGTGACCCAATGCAGGCTAAACATCTAATGATCCCTTGTGACACCAATGGGCCTAAAAGGGGCAGGGATGAATTGTTACAGCACGGGGACATATAGAAGCAAGGATCTATTATGCCACCATGGAGGAGAGGAATCAAATAATTCATTGTGACATCATGTGGCCTAAAAGGGCATGGGATGCATTGTGACACCACAGGGGTTAAGAAAAGCAAGGATCCATTGTGACCCAATGGAGGCTAATAATCCCAGGATCCCATTTACGCCAGGGGGCATAAAAGGGCCAGGGATGAATTGAGAAAGCATGGGGCCCAAGTAAAACCTGGTACAATGATGCCACCATGGAGGCCAAGAATCAAATAATTCATTGTGACATCAAGTGGCCTAAAAGGGCATGGGATGCATTGTGACACCACAGAGGTTAAGAGAAGCAAGGAACCATTGTGACCCAAGGCAGGTTAATAATCCCAGGATACCATTTGACACCAGGGGGCGTAAAAGGGCCAGGGATGAATTGTTACAGCACGGGGACCAATTGATGCAAGGATCTATTATGCCACCATGGGGGCCAAGAAGCAAATGGTTCATTGTAAGACCAAGTGGCCTAAAAGGGCTTGGAATGCATTGTGACACCACAGAGGTTAAGAGAAGCAAGGAACCATTGTGACCCAATGCAGGCTAACAATCTCATGATCCCTTGTGACAACAATGGGCCTAAAAGGGGCAGGGATGAATTGTGAAAGCATGGGGCCCAAGTAAAACCTGGTACAATTATGCCACCATGGAGGCCAAGAATCAAATGATTCATTGTGACATCAAGTGGCCTAAAAGGGCATGGGATGCATTGTGACAGCACAGGGGTTAAGAGAAGCAAGGATCCATTGTGACCCAATGGAGGCTAACAATCTAATGATCCCTTTTGACACCAATGGGCCTAAAAGGGCCAGGGATGTATTGTGAAAGCATGGGGCCCAATAGAATCTTCGTACAATTACGCCACCATGGAGGCCAAGAATCAAATGATTCATTGTGACATCAAGTGGCCTAAAAGGGCATGGGATGCATTGTGACACCACAGAGGTTAAGAGAAGCAAGGGACCATTGTGACCCAATGCAGGCTAACAATCTAATGATTCCTTGTGACACCAATGGGCCTAAAACGGGCAGGGATGAATTGTGAAAGCATGGGGTCCCAGTAAAACCTGGTACAAATATGGCACCATGGAGGCCAAGAATCAAATGATTCATTGAGACATCAAGTGGCCTAAAAGGGCATGGGATGCATTGTGACACCACAGGGGTTAAGAGAAGCAAGGAACCATTGTGACCCAATGGAGGCTAACAATCTAAGAATCCCTTTTGACACCAGGGGGCGCAAAAGGACCACGGATTAACCTTGACAGCATGGGGACCTATAGAATCAAGGAACCATTATGACACCATGAAGGCCAAGAATGAAATTGTTCATTGTAAGACCAAGTGGCCTAAAAGGGCTTGGAATGCATTGTGACACCACAGAGGTTAAGAAAATCAAGGAACCATTGTGACCCAATGCAGGCTAACAATCTAATGATCCCTTGTGGCACCACGGGTATAAAAAGGGCCAGGGATGGATTGTTACAGCACGGGGACCAATAGAAGCAAGGATCTATTATGCCACCGTGGAGGCCAAGAATCAAATGATTCATTGTGACATCAAGTGGCCTAAAAGGGCATGGGATGCATTGTGACACCACAGGGGTTAAGAGAAGCAAGGAACCATTGTGACCCAATGCTGGCTAACAATCTAATGATCCCTTGTGACACCAATGGGCCTAAAAGGGGCAGGGACGAATTGTTACAGCACGGGGACCAATAGAAACAAGGATCTATTATGCCACCATGGAGGCCAAGAATCAAATAATTCATTGTGACATCATGTGGCCTAAAAGGGCATGGGATGCATTGTGACAGCAGAGGGGGTAAGAGAAGCAAGGATCCATTGTGACCCAATGGAGGCTAACAATCTAAGAATCCCTTTTGACACCAGGGGGCGCAAAAGGACCACGGATGAACACCTACAGCATGGGCACCTATAGAAGCAAGGAACCATTATGACACCATGAAGGCCAAGAATCAAATGGTTCATTGTGACATCAAGTGGCCTAAAAGGGCTTGGAATGCATTGTGACACCACAGAGGCTAAGAGAAGCAAGGAACCATTGTGACCCAATGCAGGCTAACAATCTAATGATCCCTTGTGACACCAATGGGCCTAAAAGGGGCAGGGATGTATTGTGAAAGCATGGGGCCCAATAGAAACTTCGTACAATTAAGCCACCTTGACGGCCAAGAATCAAATGATTCATTGTGACATCAAGTGGCCTAAAAGGGCATGGGATGCATTGTGACAGCACAGAGGTTAAGAGAAGCAAGGGACCATTGTGACCCAATGCAGGCTAAACATCTAATGATCCCTTGTGACACCAATGGGCCTAAAAGGGGCAGGGATGAATTGTTACAGCACGGGGACAAATAGAAGCAAGGATCTATTATGCCACCATGGTGGAGAGGAATCAAATAATTCATTGTGACATCATGTGGCCTAAAAGGGCATGGGATGCATTGTGACAGCACAGGGGTTAAGAAAAGCTAGGATCCATTGTGACCCAATGGAGGCTAATAATCCCAGGATCCCATTTGACGCCAGGGGGCATAAAAGGGCCAGGGATGAATTGTGACAGCATGGGGCCCAATAGAAACATGGAACCATTATGACACCATGGAGGCCAAGAATCAAATGATTCATTGTGACATCAAGTGGCCTAAAAGGGCATGGGATGCATTGTGACACCACAGGGGTTAAGAGAAGTAAGGAACCATTGTGACCCAATGCAGGCTAACAATCTAATGATCCCTTGTGACACCAATGGGCCTAAAAGGGGCAGGGATGAATTGTGAAAGCATGGGGCCAAAGTAAAACCTGGTACAATTACGCCACCATGGAGGCCAAGAATCAAATGATTCATTGTGACATCAAGTGGCCTAAAAGGGCATGGGATGCATTGTGACAGCACAGGGGTTAAGAGAAGGAAGGAACCATTTTGACCCAATGCTGGCTAACAATCTAATGATCCCTTTTGACACCAATGGGCCTAAAAGGGGCAGGGATGAATTGTTACAGCACGGGGACCAATAGAAGCAAGGATCTATTATGCCACCATGGAGGCCAAGAATCAAATAATTCATTGTGACATCATGTGGCCTAAAAGGGCATGGGATGCATTGTGACAGCACAGGGGGTACGAGAAGCAAGGATCCATTGTGACCCAATGGAGGCTAACAATCTAAGAATCCCTTTTGACACCAGGGGGCGCAAAAGGACCACGGATGAACACCTACAGCATGGGCACCTATAGAAGCAAGGAACCATTATGACACCATGAAGGCCAAGAATCAAATGGTTCATTGTGACATCAAGTGGCCTAAAAGGGCTTGGAATGCATTGTGACACCACAGAGGCTAAGAGAAGCAAGGAACCATTGTGACCCATTGGAGGCTAATAATCCCTGGATCCCTTGTGACACCAATGGGACTAAAAGGGGCAGGGATGAATTGTGAAAGCATGGGGCCCAAGTAAAACCTGGTACAATTATGCCACCATGGAGGCCAAGAATCAAATAATTCATTGTGACATCATGTGGCCTAAAAGGGCATGGGATGCATTGTGACACCACAGGGGTTAAGAGAAGCAAGGAACCATTGTGACCCAATGGATGCTAACAAACTAATGATCCCTTTTGACACCAATGGGCCTAAAAGGGGCAGGGATGTATTGTGAAAGCATGGGGCCCAATAGAAACTTCGTACAATTACGCCACCATGGAGGCCAAGAATCAAATGATTCATTGTGACATCAAGTGGCCAAAAAGGGCATGGGATGCATTGTGACACCACAGAGGTTAAGAGAAGCAAGGGACCATTGTGACCCAATGCAGGCTAAACATCTAATGATCCCTTGTGACACCAATGGGCCTAAAACGGGCAGGGATGAATTGTTAAAGCACGGGGACATATAGAAGCAAGGATCTATTATGCCACCATGGAGGAGAGGAATCAAATAATTCATTGTGACATCATGTGGCCTAAAAGGGCATGGGATGCATTGTGACACCACAGGGGTTAAGAAAAGCAAGGATCCATTGTGACCCAATGGAGGCTAATAATCCCAGGATCCCATTTACGCCAGGGGGCATAAAAGGGCCAGGGATGAATTGAGAAAGCATGGGGCCCAAGTAAAACCTGGTACAATGATGCCACCATGGAGGCCAAGAATCAAATAATTCATTGTGACATCAAGTGGCCTAAAAGGGCATGGGATGCATTGTGACACCACAGAGGTTAAGAGAAGCAAGGAACCGTTGTGACCCAATGCAGGCTAACAATCTAATGATCCCTTTTGACACCAATGGGCCTAAAAGGGGCAGGGATGTATTGTGAAAGCATGGGGCCCAATAGAAACTTCGTACAATTACGCCACCATGGAGGCCAAGAATCAAATGATTCATTGTGACATCAAGTGGACTAAAAGGGCATGGGATGCATTGTGACACCACAGAGGTTAAGAGAAGCAAGGGACCATTGTGACCCAATGCAGGCTAAACATCTAATGATCCCTTGTGACACCAATGGGCCTAAAACGGGCAGGGATGAATTGTTACAGCACGGGGACATATAGAAGCAAGGATCTATTATGCCACCATGGAGGAGAGGAATCAAATAATTCATTGTGACATCATGTGGCCTAAAAGGGCATGGGATGCATTGTGACACCACAGGGGTTAAGAAAAGCAAGGATCCATTGTGACCCAATGGAGGCTAATAATCCCAGGATCCCATTTGACGCCAGGGGGCATAAAAGGGCCAGGGATGAATTGAGAAAGCATGGGGCCCAAGTAAAACCTGGTACAATGATGCCACCATGGAGGCCAAGAATCAAATGATTCATTGTGACATCAAGTGGCCTAAAAGGGCATGGGATGCATTGTGACACCACAGAGGTTAAGAGAAGCAAGGAACCGTTGTGACCCAATGCAGGCTAACAATCTAATGATCCCTTGTGACACCAATGGGCCTAAAAGGGGCAGGGATGAATTGTGAAAGCATGGGGCCCTAGTAAAACCTGGTACAATTATGCCACCATGTAGGCCAAGAATCAAATGATTCATTGTGACATCAAGCGGCCTAAAAGTGCATGGGATGCATTGTGACCCCACAGGGGTTAAGAGAAGTAAGGATCCATTGTGACCCAATGGAGGCTAATAATCCCAGGATCCCATTTGACACCAGGGGGCGTAAAAGGCCCAGGAATGAATTGTGACAGCATGGGGACCAATAGAAACAAGGAACCATTATGACACCATGGAGGCCAAGAATCAAATGGTTCATTGTGACATCAAGTGGCCTAAAAGGGCATGGGATGCATTGTGACCGCACAGGGGTTAAGAGAAGCAAGGAACCATTGTGACCCAATGCAGGCTAACAATCTAAGAATCCCTTTTGACACCACGGGGCGCAAAAGTACCATGGATGAACTCTGACATCATGGTTACCTATAGAAGCAAGGAACCATTATGACACCATGAAGGCCAAGAATCAAATGGTTCATTGTAAGACCAAGTGGCCTAAAAGCGCTTGGAAAGCATTGTGACACCACAGAGGTTAAGAGAAGCAAGCAACCATTGTGACCCAATGCAGGCTAACAATCTAATGATCCCTTGTGACACCAATGGGCCTAAAAGGGCCAGGGATGAATTGAGAAAGCATGGGGCCCAAGTAAAACCTGGTACAATGATGCCACCATGGAGGCCAAGAATCAAATGATTCATTGTGACATCAAGTGGCCTAAAAGGGCATGGGATGCATTGTGACACCACAGGGGTTAAGAGAAGCAAGGAACCATTGTGACCCAATGCAGGCTAACAATCTAATGATCCCTTGTGGCACCAGGGGGTATAAAAAGAGCCAGGGATGGATTGCAACAGCACGAGGACCAATAGAAGCAAGGATCTATTATGCCACCGTGGAGGCCAAGAATCAAATGATTCATTGTGACATCAAGTGGCCTAAAAGGGCATGGGATGCATTGTGACAACACAGAGGTTAAGAGAAGCAAGGGACCATTGTGACCCAATGCAGGCTAACAATCTAATGATCCCTTGTGACACCAATGGGCCTAAAAGGGGCAGGGATGATTTGTGAAAGCATGGGCCCAAGTAAAACCTGGTACAATTATGCCACCATGGAGGCCAAGAATCAAATGATTCATTGTGACATCAAGTGGCCTAAAAGGGCATGGGATGCATTGTGACACCACAGGGGTTAAGAGAAGCAAGGAACCATTGTGACCGAATGCAGGCTAACAATCTAAGAATCCCTTTTGACACCAGGGGGCGCAAGAGGACCACGGATGAACTCTGACTCCATGGGAACCTATAGAAGCAAGGAACCATTATGACACCATGAAGGCCAAGAATCAAATGGTTCATTGTAAGACCAAGTGGCCTAAAAGGGCTTGGAATGCATTGTGACACCACAGAGGTTAAGAGAAGCAAGCAACCATTGTGACCCAATGCAGGCTAACAATCTAATGATCCCTTGTGACACCAATGGGCCTAAAAGGGCCAGGGATGATTTGAGAAAGCATGGGGCCAAGTAAAACCTGGTACAATGATGCCACCATGGAGGCCAAGAATCAAATGATTCATTGTGACTTCAAGTGGTCTAAAAGGGCATGGGATGCATTGTGACACAACAGGGGTTAAGAGAAGCAAGGAACCATTGTGACCCAATGCAGGCTAACAATCTAAGAATCCCTTTTGACACCAGGGGGCGCAAATGGACCACGGATGAACTCTGACAGCATGGGGACCTATAGAAGCAAGGAACCATTATGACACCATGAAGGCCAAGAATCAAATGATTCATTGTAAGACCAAGTGGCCGAAAAGGGCTTGGAATGCATTGTGACACCACAGAGGTTAAGAGAAGCAAGGAACCATTGTGACCCAATGCAGGCTAACCATCTAATGATCCCTTGTGGCACCAGAGGGAATAAAAAGGCCAGGAATGGATTGTTACAGCACGGGGACCAATAGAAGCAAGGATCTATTATGCCACCGTGGAGGCCAAGAATCAAATGATTCATTGTGACATCAAGTGGCCTAAAAGGGCATGGGATGCATTGTGACAGCACAGGGGTTAAGAGAAGCAAGGATCCATTGTGACCCAATGGAGGCTAATTATGCCAGGATCCCATTTGACACCAGGGGGCGTAAAAGGGCCACGGATGAATTGTGACAGCATGGGGCCCAATAGAAACAAGGAACCATTATGACACCATGGAGGCCAAGAATCAAATGATTCATTGTGACATCAAGTGGCCTAAAAGGGCATGGGATGCATTGTGACACCACACGGGTTAAGAGAAGCAAGGAACCATTGTGACCCAATGCAGGCTAACAATCTAAGAATCCCTTTTGACACCAGGGGGCGCAAAAGGACCACGGATGAACTCTGACAGCAAGGGGACCTATACAAGAAAGGAAACATTATGCCACCATGGAGGCCAAGAATCAAATGGTTCATTGTGACATCAAGTGGCCTAAAAGGGCTTGGAATGCATTGTGGCACCACAGAGGTTAAGAGAAGCAAGGAACCATTGTGACCCAATGCAGGCTAACAATCTAATGATCCCTTGTGGCACCAGGGGGTATAAAAAGAGCCAGGGATGGATTGCAACAGCACGGGGACCAATAGAAGCAAGGATCTATTATGCCACCGTGGAGGCCAAGAATCAAATGATTCATTGTGACATCAAGTGGCCTAAAAGAGCATGGGATGCATTGTGACAACACAGAGGTTAAGAGAAGCAAGGGACCATTGTGACCCAATGCAGGCTAACAATCTAATGATCCCTTGTGACACCAATGGGCCTAAAAGGGGCAGGGATGATTTGTGAAAGCATGGGGCCCAAGTAAAACCTGGTACAATTATGCCACCATGGAGGCCAAGAATCAAATGATTCATTGTGACATCAAGTGGCCTAAAAGGGCATGGGATGCATTGTGACACCACAGGGGTTAAGAGAAGCAAGGAACCATTGTCACCGAATGCAGGCTAACAATCTAAGAATCCCTTTTGACACCAGGGGGCGCAAAAGGACCACGGATGAACTCTGACTGCATGGGAACCTATAGAAGCAAGGAACCATTATGACACCATGAAGGCCAAGAATCAAATGGTTCATTGTAAGACCAAGTGGCCTAAAAGGGCTTGGAATGCATTGTGACACCACAGAGGTTAAGAGAAGCAAGGAACCATTGTGACCCAATGCAGGCTAACAACCTAATGATACCTTGTGGCACCAATGGGCCTAAAAGGGGCAGGGATGAATAGTTACAGCACGGGGACCAATAGAAGCAAGGATCTATTATGCCACCATGGAGGCTAAGAGTCAAATGATCCATTGTAACACCAAGTGGCCTAAAAGGGCATGGGATGCATTGTGACACCACAGGGGTTAATCGAGGCAAGGATCCATTGTGACCCAATGGAGGCTAACAATCTAAGAATCCCTTTTGACACCAGGGGTTGCAAAAGGACAACGGATGAACTCTGTCAGCATGGGGACTTAGAGCAGCAAGGAACCATTAGGCCACCGTGGAGGCCAAGGATCAAATGGTTCATTGTGACATCAAGTGGCCTAAAAGTGCTTGGAATGCATTGTGACACCACAGAGGTTAAGAGAAGCAAGGTACCATTGTGACACAATGCAGGCTAACAATCTAATGATCCCTTGTGGCACCAGGGGGTAATAAAAGGGCCAGGGATGGATTGTTACAGCACGGGGACCAATAGAAGCAAGGATCTATTATGCCACCGTGGAGGCCAAGAATCAAATGATTCATTGTGACATCAAGTGGTCTAAAAGGGCATGGGATGCATTGTGACAACACAGGGGTTAAGAGAAGCAAGGATCCATTGTGACCCAATGCAGGCTAACAATCTAATGATCCCTTGTGGCACCAGGGGGTATAAAAAGTGCCAGGGATGGATTGTTACAGCACGAGGACCAATGGAAGCAAGGATCTATTATGCCATCGTGGAGGCCAAGAATCAAATGATTCATTGTGACATCAAGTGGCCTAAAAGGGCATGGGATGCATTGTGACAGCACAGGGGTTAAGAGAAGCAAGGAACCATTGTGACCCAATGCAGGCTAACAATCTAAGAATCCCTTTTAACACCAGGGGGCGCAAAAGGACCACGGATGAACTCTGACTGCATGGGAACCTATAGAAGCAAGGAACCATTATGACACCATGAAGGCCAAGAATCAAATGGTTCATTGTAAGACCAAGTGG
The DNA here is from genome assembly GCF_963662255.1 of Cinclus cinclus. Classification (NCBI taxonomy): domain Eukaryota; kingdom Metazoa; phylum Chordata; class Aves; order Passeriformes; family Cinclidae; genus Cinclus; species Cinclus cinclus. The sequence goes on along the minus strand of NC_085051.1, from coordinate 232,771 downwards.
CCTAAAAGGGCTTGGAATGCATTGTGACACCACAGAGGTTAAGAGAAGCAAGGAACCATTGTGACCCAATGCAGGCTAACAACCTAATGATACCTTGTGGCACCAATGGGCCTAAAAGGGGCAGGGATGAATAGTTACAGCACGGGGACCAATAGAAGCAAGGATCTATTATGCCACCATGGAGGCTAAGAGTCAAATGATCCATTGTAACACCAAGTGGCCTAAAAGGGCATGGGATGCATTGTGACACCACAGGGGTTAATCGAGGCAAGGATCCATTGTGACCCAATGGAGGCTAACAATCTAAGAATCCCTTTTGACACCAGGGGTTGCAAAAGGACCACGGATGAACACTGACAGCATGGGGACATAGAGAAGCAAGGAACCATTAGGCCACCGTGGAGGCCAAGGATCAAATGGTTCATTGTGACATCAAGTGGCCTAAAAGTGCTTGGAATGCATTGTGACACCACAGAGGTTAAGAGAAGCAAGGAACCATTGTAACACAATGTAGGCTAACAATCTAATGATCCCTTGTGGCACCAGGGGGTATAAAAAGGGCCAGGGATGGATTGATACAGCACGGGGTCCAATAGAAGCAAGGATCTATTATGCCACCGTGGAGGCCAAGAATCAAATGATTCATTGTGACATCAAGTGGTCTAAAAGGGCATGGGATGCATTGTGACAACACAGGGGTTAAGAGAAGCAAGGATCCATTGTGACCCAATGCAGGCTAACAATCTAATGATCCCTTGTGGCACCAGGGGGTATAAAAAGGGCCAGGGATGGATTGTTACAGCACGAGGACCAATGGAAGCAAGGATCTATTATGCCATCGTGGAGGCCAAGAATCAAATGATTCATTGTGACATCAAGTGGCCTAAAAGGGCATGGGATGCATTGTGACAGCACAGGGGTTAAGAGAAGCAAGGAACCATTGTGACCCAATGCAGGCTAACAATCTAAGAATCCCTTTTGACACCAGGGGGCGCAAAAGGACCACGGATGAACTCTGACAGCAAGGGGACCTATACAAGCAAGGAAACATTATGCCACCATGGAGGCCAAGAATCAAATGATTCATTGTGACATCAAGTGGCCTAAAAGGGCTTGGAATGCATTGTGACACCACAGAGGTTAAGAGAAGCAAGGAACCATTGTGACCCAATGCAGGCTAACAATCTAATGATCCCTTGTGGCACCAGGGGGTATAAAAAGAGCCAGGGATGGATTGCAACAGCACGGGGACCAATAGAAGCAAGGATCTATTATGCCACCGTGGAGGCCAAGAATCAAATGACTCATTGTGACATCAAGTGGACTAAAAGGGCATGGGATGCATTGTGACAACACAGAGGTTAAGAGAAGCAAGGGACCATTGTGACCCAATGGAGGCTAACAATCTAATGATCCCTTGTGACACCAATGGGCCTAAAAGGGGCAGGGATGTATTGTGAAATCATGGGGCCCAATAGCAACTTCGTACAATTACGCCACCATGGAGGCCAAGAATCAAATGATTCATTGTGACATCAAGTGGCCTAAAAGGGCATGGGATGCATTGTGACACCACAGAGGTTAAGAGAAGCAAGGAACCATTGTGACCCAATGCAGGCTAACAACCTAATGATACCTTGTGGCACCAATGGGCCTAAAAGAGGCAGGGATGAATAGTTACAGCACGGGGACCAATAGAAGCAAGGATCTATTATGCCACCATGGAGGCTAAGAGTCAAATGATCCATTGTAACACCAAGTGGCCTAAAAGGGCATGGGATGCATTGTGACACCACAGGGGTTAATCGAGGCAAGGATCCATTGTGACCCAATGGAGGCTAACAATCTAAGAATCCCTTTTGACACCAGGGGTTGCAAAAGGACCACGGATGAACTCTGACAGCATGGGGACATAGAGAAGCAAGGAACCATTAGGCCACCGTGGAGGCCAAGGATCAAATGATTCATTGTGACATCAAGTGGCCTAAAAGTGCTTGGAATGCATTGTGACACCACAGAGGTTAAGAGAAGCAAGGAACCATTGTGACACAATGCAGGCTAACAATCTAATGATCCCTTGTGGCACCAGGGGGTATAAAAAGGGCCAGGGATGGATTGTTACAGCACGGGGACCAATAGAAGCAAGGATCTATTATGCCACCGTGGAGGCCAAGAATCAAATGATTCATTGTGACATCAAGTGGTCTAAAAGGGCATGGGATGCATTGTGACAACACAGGGGTTAAGAGAAGCAAGGATCCATTGTGACCCAATGCAGGCTAACAATCTAATGATCCCTTGTGGCACCAGGGGGTATAAAAAGGGCCAGGGATGGATTGTTACAGCACGAGGACCAATGGAAGCAAGGATCTATTATGCCATTGTGGAGGCCAAGAATCAAATGATTCATTGTGACATCAAGTGGCCTAAAAGGGCATGGGATGCATTGTGACAGCACAGGGGTTAAGAGAAGCAAGGAACCATTGTGACCCAATGCAGGCTAACAATCTAATGATCCCTTTTGACACCAGGGGGCGCAAAAGGACCACGGATGAACTCTGACAGCTGGGGGACCTATACAAGCAAGGAAACATTATGCCACCATGGAGGCCAAGAATCAAATGATTCATTGTGACATCAAGTGGCCTAAAAGGGCTTGGAATGCATTGTGGCACCACAGAGGTTAAGAGAAGCAAGGAACCATTGTGACCCAATGCAGGCTAACAATCTAATGATCCCTTGTGGCACCAGGGGGTATAAAAAGAGCCAGGGATGGATTGCAACAGCACGGGGACCAATAGAAGCAAGGATCTATTATGCCACCGTGGAGGCCAAGAATCAAATGATTCATTGTGACATCAAGTGGCCTAAAAGAGCATGGGATGCATTGTGACAACACAGAGGTTAAGAGAAGAAAGGGACCATTGTGACCCAATGCAGGCTAACAATCTAATGATCCCTTGTGACACCAATGGGCCTAAAAGGGGCAGGGATGTATTGTGAAATCATGGGGCCCAATAGCAACTTCGTACAATTACGCCACCATGGAGGCCAAGAATCAAATGATTCATTGTGACATCAAGTGGCCTAAAAGGGCATGGGATGCATTGTGACAGCACAGGGGTTAAGAGAAGCAAGGGACCATTGTGACCCAATGCAGGCTAACAATCTAATGATCCCTTGTGACACCAATGGGCCTAAAAGGGGCAGGGATGAATTGTTACAGCATGGGGACAAATAGAAGCAAGGATCTATTATGCCACCATGGAGGCCAGGAATCAAATAATTCATTGTGACATCATGTGGCCTAAAAGGACATGGGATGCATTGTGACACCAGAGGGGTTAAGAGAAGCAAGGAACCATTGTGACCCAATGCAGGCTAACAATCTAAGAATCCCTTTTGACACCAGGGGGCGCAAAAGGACCACGGATGAACTCTGACTGCATGGGGACCTATAGAAGCAAGGAACCATTATGACACCATGGAGGCCAAGAATCAAATGATTCATTGTGACATCATGTGGCCTAAAAGGGCATGGGATGCATTGTGACACCACAGAGGTTAAGAGAAGCAAGGAACCGTTGTGACCCAATGCAGGCTAACAATCTAATGATCCCTTGTGACACCAAAAGGCCTAAAAGAGGCAGGGATGAATTGTGAAAGCATGGTGCACAATAAAAACATGGAAATATTATGACACCATGGAACCCAAGAATCAAATGATTCATTGTGACATCAAGTGGCCTAAAAGGGCATGGGATGCATTGTGACAGCACAGGGGTTAAGAGAAGCAAGGAACCATTGTGACCCAATGCTGGCTAACAATCGAATGTTCCCTTGTGGCACCAGGGGGTATAAAAAGGGCCTGGCATGGATTGTTACAGCACGGAGACCAATAGAAGCAAGGATCTTTTATGCCACCGTGGAGGCCAAGAATCAAATGATTCATTGTGACATCAAGTGGCCTAAAAGGGCATGGGATGCATTGTGACACCACAGGGGTTAAGAGAAGTAAGGATCCATTGTGACCCAATGGAGGCTAATAATCCCAGGATCCCATTTGACACCAGGGGGCGTAAAAGGGCCAGGGATGAATTGTGAAAGCATGGGGCCCAATAGAAACAAGGAACCATTATGACACCATGGAGGCCAAGAATCAAATGATTCATTGTGACATCAAGTGGCTTAAAAGGGCATGGGATGCATTGTGACACCACAGAGGTTAAGAGAAGCAAGGAACCATTGTGACCCAATGCAGGCTAACAATCTAATGATCCCTTGTGACACCAATGGGCCTAAAAGGGCCAGGAATGAATTGTTACAGCACGGGGACCAATAGAAGGAAGGATCTATTATGCCACCATGGAGGCCAAGAAACAAATAATTCATTGTGACATCAAGTGGCCTGAAAGGGCATGGGATGCATTGTGACACCACAGAGGTTAAGAGAAGCAAGGATCCATTGTGATCCAATGCAGGCTAACAATCTAATGATCTCTTTTGACACCAATGGGCCTAAAAGGGGCAGGGATGTATTGTGAAAGCATGGGGCCCAATTAAAACCTGGTACAATTATGCCACCATGGAGGACAAGAATCAAATGATTCATTGAGACATTAAGTGGCCTAAAAGGGCATGGGATGCATTGTGACACCACAGGGGTTAAGAGAAGCAAGGATCCATTGTGACCCAATGGAGGCTAACAATCTTATGATCCCTTTTGACACCAATGGGCCTAAAATTGTCAGGGATATATTGTGAAAGCATGGGGCCCAATGAAACCTGGTACAATTACGCCACCATGGAGGCCTAGAATCAAATGTTTCATTGTGACATCAAGTGGCCTAAAAGGGCATGGGATGCATTGTGACACCACAGGGGTTAAGAGAAGCAAGGTACCATTGCGACACAATGCAGGCTAACAATCTAATGATCCCTTGTGGCACCAGGGGGTATAAAAAGGGCCAAGGATGGATTGTTACAGCACGGGGACCAATAGAAGCAAGGATCTATTATGCCACCGTGGAGGGCACGAATCAATTGATTCATTGTGACATCAAGTGGCCTAAAAGGGCATGGGATGCATTGTGACAGCACAGGGGTTAAGAGAAGCAAGGATCCATTGTGACCCGATGGACGCTAATAATCCCAGGATCCCATTTAACACCAAGGGGCGTAAAAGGGCCAGGGATGAATTGCGACAGCATGGGGCCCAATAGAAACAAGGAACCATTATGACACCATGGAGGCCAAGAATCAAATGATTCATTGTGACATCAAGTGGCCTAAAAGGGCATGGGATGCATTGTGACACCACAGGGGTTAAGAGAAGCAAGGAACCATTGTGACCCAATGCAGGCTAACAATCTAAGAATCCCTTTTGACACCAGGGGACGCAAAAGGACCACGGATGAACTCTGACTGTATGGGGACCTAGAGAAGCAAGGAACCATTATGACACCATGAAGGCCAAGAATCAAATGGTTCATTGTAAGACCAAGTGGCCTAAAAGGGCTTGGAATGCATTGTGACACCACAGAGGTTAAGAGAAGCAAGGAACCATTGTGACCCAATGCAGGCTAACAATCTAATGATCCCTTGTGACACCAATGGGCCTAAAAGGGCCAGGGATGAATAGTTACAGCACGGGGTCCAATAGAAGCAAGGATCTATTATGCCACCATGGAGGCCAAGAATCAAATAATTCATTGTGACATCATGTGGCCTAAAAGGGCATGGGATGCATTGTGACACCACAGGGGTTAAGAGAAGCAAGGATCCATTGTGACCCAATGGAGGCTAACAATCTAATGATCCCTTTTGACACCAATGGGCCTAAAAGGGGCAGGGATGTATTGTGAAAGCATGGGGCCCAATTAAAACATGGAAATATTATGACACCATAGAGGCCAAGACTCAAATGATTCATTGTAACACCAAGTGGCCTAAAAGGGCCTGGGATGCATTGTGACACCACAGGGGCTAAGAGAAGCAAGGAACCATTGTGACCCAATGCAGGCTAACAATCTAAGAATCCCTTTTGACACCAGGGGGCGCAAAAGGACCACGGATGAACCTTGACAGCATGGGGACCTATAGAAGCAAGGAACCATTATGACACCATGAAGGCCAAGAATCAAATGGTTCATTGTAAGACCAAGTGGCCTAAAAGGGCTTGGAATGCATTGTGACACCACAGAGGTTAAGAGAAGCAAGGAACCATTGTGACCCAATGCAGGCTAACAATCTAATGATCCCTTGTGGCACCAGGGGGTATAAAAAGGGCCAGAGATGGATTGTTACAGCACGGGGACCAATAGAAGCAAGGATGTATTATGCCACCGTGGAGGCCAAGAATCAAATGATTCATTGTGACATCAAGTGGCCTAAAAGAGCGTGGAATGCATTGTGACAGCACAGGGGTAAAGAGAAGCAAGGATCCATTGTGACCCAATGGAGGCTAATAATCCCAGGATCCTATTTGACACCAGGGGGCGTAAAAGGGCCAGGGATGAATTGTGACAGCACGGGGCCCAATAGAAACAAGGAACCATTATGACACCATGGAGGTCAAGAATCAAATGATTCATTGTGACATCAAGAGGCCTAAAATGCTTGGAATGCATTGTGACACCACAGAGGATAAGAGAAGCAAGGAACCATTGTGACCCAATGCAGGCTAACAATCTAAGAATCCCTTTTGACACCAGGGGGCGCAAAAGGACCACGGATGAACCTTGACAGCATGGGGACCTATAGAAGCAAGGAACCATTATGACACCATGAAGGCCAAGAATCAAATGGTTCATTGTGACATCAAGTGGCTTAAAAGGGCTTGGAATGCATTGTGACACCACAGAGGTTAAGAGAAGCAAGGAACCATTGTTATCCAATGCAGGCTAACAATCTAAGAATCCCTTTTGACACCAGGGGGCGTAAAAGAGGCAGGGATGAATTGTGACAGCATGGGGCCCAGTAGAATCAAGGAACCATTATGACACCATGGAGGCCAAGAATCAAATAATTCATTGTGACATCAAGTGGCCTAAAAGGGCATGGGATGCATTGTGACACCACAGAGGTTAAGAGAAGCAAGGAAATATTGTGACCCAATGCAGGCTAACAATCTAATGATCCCTTGTGACACCAATGGGCCTAAAAGGGCCAGGGATTAATTGTTACAGCACGGGGACCAATTGATGCAAGGATCTATTATGCCACCATGGAGGCCAAGAATCAAATAATTCATTGTGACATCATGTGGCCTAAAAGGGCATGGGATGCATTGTGACACCACAGGGGTTAAGAGAAGCAAGGATCCTTTGTGACCCAATGGAGGCTAACAATCTAATGATCCCTTTTGACACCAATGGGCCTAAAAGGGGCAGGGATGTATTGTGAAAGCATGGGGACCAATAGAAACTTCGTACAATTACGCCACCATGGAGGCCAAGAATCAAATGATTCATTGTGACATCAAGTGGCCTAAAAGGGCATGGGATGCATTGTGACAGCACAGGGGATAAGAGAAGCAGGGAACCATTGTGACCCAATGCAGGCTAACAATCTAAGAATCCCTTTTGACACCAGGGCTTCTAATAGGGCCAGGGATGCATTGTGAAAGCATGGTGCACAATAAAAACATGGAAATATTATGACACCATAGAGGCCAAGACTCAAATGATTCATTGTAACACCAAGTGGCCTAAAAGGGCCTGGGATGCATTGTGACACCACAGGGGCTAAGAGAAGCAAGGAACCATTGTGACCCAATGCAGGCTAACAATCTAAGAATCCCTTTTGACACCAGGGGGCGCAAAAGGACCACGGATGAACCTTGACAGCATGGGGACCTATAGAAGCAAGGAACCATTATGACACCATGAAGGCCAAGAATCAAATGGTTCATTGTAAGACCAAGTGGCCTAAAAGGGCTTGGAATGCATTGTGACACCACAGAGGTTAAGAGAAGCAAGGAACCATTGTGACCCAATGCAGGCTAACAATCTAATGATCCCTTGTGGCACCAGGGGGTATAAAAAGGGCCAGAGATGGATTGTTACAGCACGGGGACCAATAGAAGCAAGGATGTATTATGCCACCGTGGAGGCCAAGAATCAAATGATTCATTGTGACATCAAGTGGCCTAAAAGAGCGTGGAATGCATTGTGACAGCACAGGGGTAAAGAGAAGCAAGGATCCATTGTGACCCAATGGAGGCTAATAATCCCAGGATCCCATTTGACACCAGGGGGCGTAAAAGGGCCAGGGATGAATTGTGACAGCACGGGGCCCAATAGAAACAAGGAACCATTATGACACCATGGAGGTCAAGAATCAAATGATTCATTGTGACATCAAGAGGCCTAAAATGCTTGGAATGCATTGTGACACCACAGAGGATAAGAGAAGCAAGGAACCATTGTGACCCAATGCAGGCTAACAATCTAATGATCCCTTGTGACACCAATGGGCCTAAAAGGGCCATGGATGAATTGTTACAGCACGGGGACCAATTAAAACCTGGTACAATTACGCCACCATGGAGGCCAAGAATCAAATGATTCATTGTGACATCAAGTGGCCTAAAAGGGCATGGGATGCATTGTGACACCACAGGGGTTAAGAGAACCAAGGAACCATTGTGACCCAATGCAGGCTAACAATCTAAGAATCCCTTTTGACACCAGGGGGCGCAAAAGGACCACGGATGGACACTGACAGCATGGGGACCTATGGAAGCAAGGAACCATTATGACTCCATGAAGGCCAAGAATCAAATGGTTCATTGTAAGACCAAGTGGCCTAAAAGGGCTTGGAATGCATTGTGACACCACAGAGGTTAAGAGAAGCAAGGAACCATTGTGACCCAATGCAGGCTAACAATCTAATGATCCCTTGTGGCACCAGGGGGTATAAAAAGGGCCAGGGATGGATTGTTACAGCACGAGGACCAACAGAAGCAAGGATATATAATGCCACCGTGGAGGCCAAGAATCAAATACTTCATTGTGACATCAAGAGGCCTAAAAGGCTTGGAATGCATTGTGACACCACAGAGGTTAAGAGAAGCAAGGAACCATTGTGACCCAATGCAGGCTAACAATCTAATGATCCCTTGTGGCACCAGGGGGTATAAAAAGGGCCAGGGATGGATTGTTACAGCACGGGGACCAATAGAAGCAAGGATGTATTATGCCACCGTGGAGGCCAAGAATCAAATGATTCATTGTGACATCAAGTGGCCTAAAAGGGCATGGGATGCATTGTGACACCGCAGGGGTTAAGAGAAGCAAGGAACCATTGTGACCCAATGCAGGCTAACAATCTACGAATCACTTTTGACACCAGGGGGCGCAAAAGGACCACGGATGAACTCTGACAGCATGGGGACCTATAGAAGCAAGGAACCATTATGACACCATGAAGGCCAAGAATCTAATGGTTCATTGTGAGACCAAGTGGCCTAAAAGGGCTTGGAATGCATTGTGACACCACAGAGGTTAAGAGAAGCAAGGAACCATTGTGACCCAATGCAGGCTAACAATCTAAGAATCCCTTTTGACACCAGGGCTTGTAATAGGGCCAGGGATGCATTGTGAAAGCATGGTGCACAATAAAAACATGGAAATATTATGACACCATAGAGGCCATGACTCAAATGATTCATTGTAACACCAAGAGGCCTAAAAGGGCATGGGATGCATTGTGACAACACAGGGGTTAAGAGAAGCAAGGAACCATTGTGACCCAATGCAGGCTAACAATCTACGAATCCCTTTTGACACCAGGGGGCGCAAAAGGACCACGGATGAACTCTGACAGCATGGGGACCTATAGAAGCAAGGAACCATTATGACACCATGAAGGCCAAGAATCTAATGGTTCATTGTGAGACCAAGTGGCCTAAAAGGGCTTGGAATGCATTGTGACACCACAGAGGTTAAGAGAAGCAAGGAACCATTGTGACCCAATGCAGGCTAACAATCTAAGAATCCCTTTTGACACCAGGGCTTGTAATAGGGCCAGGGATGCATTGTGAAAGCATGGTGCACAATAAAAACATGGAAATATTATGACACCAGAGAGGCCATGACTCAAATGATTCATTGTAACACCAAGTGGCCTAAAAGGGCATGGGATGCATTGTGACACCACAGGGGTTAAGAGCAGCAAGGAACCATTGTGACCCAATGCAGGCTAAACATCTAATGATCCCTTGTGACACCAATGGGCCTAAAAGGGGCAGGGATGATTTGTGAAAGCATGGGGCCCAATTAAAACCTGGTACAATTACGCCACCATGGAGGCCAAGAATCAAATGATTCATTTTGACATCAAGTGGCCTAAAAGGGCATGGGATGCATTGTGACACCACAGGGGTTAAGAGAAGCAAGGAACCATTGTGACCCAATGCAGGCTAACAATCTAAGAATCCCTTTTGACACCAGGGGGCGCAAAAGGACCACGGATGAACTCTGACAGCATGGGGACCTATAGAAGCAAGGAAACATTATGACGCCATGAAGGCCAAGAATCAAATGACTCATTGTGACATCAAGTGGCCTAAAAGGTCTTGGAATGCATTGTGACACAACAGAGGTTAAGAGAAGCAAGGAACCATTGTGACCCAATGCAGGCTAACAATCTAATGATCGTGGCACCAGGGGGTATAAAAAGGGCCAGGGATGGATTGTTACAGCACGAGGACCAACAGAATCAGGGATATATTATGCCACCATGGAGGCCAAGAATCAAATAATTCATTGTGACATCAAGTGGCCTAAAAGATCATGGAATGCATTGTGACAGCGCAGAGGTTAAGAGAAGCAAGGATCCATTGTGACCCAATGGAGGCTAATATTCCCAGGATCCCATTTTACTCAAGGGGGCGTGAATGGGCCAGGGATGAATTGTGACAGCATGGGGCCCAATAGAAACAAGGAGCCATTATGCCACCCTGGAGGCCAAGAATCAAATGATTCATTGTGACATCAAGTGGCCTAAAAGGGCATGGGATGCATTGTGACACCACAGAGGTTAAGAGAAGCAAGGAACCATTGTGACCCAATGCAGGCTAACAATCTAATGATCCCGTGTGACACCAATGGGCCTAAAAGGGCCATGGATGAATTGTTACAGCACGGGGACCAATAGAAGCAAGGATCTATTATGCCACCATGGAGGCCAAGAATCAAATAATTCATTGTGACATCAAGTGGCCTAAAAGGTTATGGGATGCATTGTGACAGCACAGGGGTTAAGAGAAGCAAGGATCCATTGTGACCCAATGCAGGCTAACAATCTAAGAATCCCTTGTGACACCAGGGGGCGCAAAAGGACCACGGATGAACTCTGACAGCATGGGGACCTCTGGAAGCAAGGAACCATTATGACACCATGAAGGCCGAGAATCAAATGGTTCATTGTAAGACCAAGTGGCCTAAAAGGGCTTGGAATGCATTGTGACACCACAGAGGTTAAGAGAAGCAAGGAACCATTGTGACCCAATGCAGGCTAACAATCTAATGATCCCTTGTGGCACCAGGGGGTATAAAAAGGGCCAGGGATGGATTGTTACAGCACGGGGACCAATAGAAGCAAGGATCTATTATGCCACCGTGGAGGCCAAGAATCAAATGATTCATTGTGACATCAAGTGGCCTAAAAGGGCATGGGATGCATTGTGACAGCACAGGGGTTAAGAGAAGCAAGGAACCATTGTGACCCAATGCAGGCTAACAATCTACGAATCCCTTTTGACACCAGGGGGCGCAAAAGGACCACGGATGAACTCTGACAGCATGGGGACCTATAGAAGCAAGGAACGATTATGACACCATGAAGGCCAAGAATCAAATAGTTCATTGTAAGTCCAAGTGGCCTAAAAGGGCTTGGAATGCTTTGTGACACCACAGAGGTTAAGAGAAGCATGGAACCATTGTGACCCAATGCAGGCTAACAATCTAATGATCCCTTGTGGCACCAGGGGGTATAAAAAGGGCCAGGGATGGATTGTTACAGCACGGGCACCAATAGAAGCAAGGATCTATTATGCCACCGTGGAGGCCAAGAATCAAAGGATTCATTGTAAGACCAAGTGGCCTATAAGGGCTTGGAATGCATTGTGACACCACAGAGGTTAAGAGAAGCAAGGATCCATTGTGACCCAATGCAGGCTAAAAATCTAATGATCCCTTGTGACACCAATGGGCCTAAAAGGGGCAGGGATGAATTGTTACAGCACGGGGACCAATAGAAGCAAGGATCTATTATGCCACCATGGAGGCCAAGAATCAAATAATTCATTGTGACATCATGTGGCCTAAAAGGGCATGGGATGCATTGTGACAGCACAGGGGTTAAGAAAAGCAAGGATCCATTGTGACCCAATGGAGGCTAATAATCCCAGGATCCCATTTGACACCAGGGGGCGTAAAAGGGACAGGGATGAATTGTGACAGCATGGGGCCCAATAGAAACAAGGAACCATTATGACACCATGGAGGCCAAGAATCAAATGATTCATTGTGACATCAAGTGGCCTAAAAGGGCATGGGATGCATTGTGACACCACAGAGCTAAAGAGAAGCAAGGAACCATTGTGACCCAATGCAGCCTAACAATCTAATGATCCCTTGTGACACCAATGGGCCTTAAAGGGACAGGGATGAATTGTTACAGCACGGGGACCAATAGAAGCAAGGATATATTATGCCACCATGGAGTCCAAGAATCTAATAATTCATTGTGACATCATGTGGCCTAAAAGGGCATGGGATGCATTGTGACAGCACAGGGGTTAAGAAAAGCAAGGATCCATTGTGACCCAATGGAGGCTAATAATCCCAGGATCCCATTTGACACCAGGGGGCGTAAAAGGGACAGGGATGAATTGTGACACCATGGGGACCAATAGAAGCAAGGAACCATTATGACACCATGGAGGCCAAGAATCAAAGGATTCATTGTGACATCAAGTGGCCTAAAAGGGCATGGGATGCATTGTGACACCACAGAGGTTAAGAGAAGCAAGGAACCATTGTGACCCAATGCAGGCTAACAATCTAATGATCCCTTGTGACACCAATGGGCCTAAAAGGGGCAGGGATGAATTGTTACATCACGGGGACCAATAGAAGCAACGATCTATTATGCCACCATGGAGGCCAAGAATCTAATAATTCATTGTGACATCATGTGGCCTAAAAGGGCATGGGATGCATTGTGACACCACAGGGGTTAAGAGAAGCAAGGATCCATTGTGACCCAATGGAGGCTAACAATCTAATGATCCCTTGTGACACCAATGGGCCTAAAAGGGGCAGGGATGTATTGTGAAAACATGGGGCCCATTGAAAACCTGGTACAATTTTGCCAACATGGAGGCCAAGAATCAAATGATTCATTGTGACATCAAGTGGCCTAAAAGGGCATGGGATGCATTGTGACACCACAGGGGTTAAGAGAAGCAAGGAACCATTGTGACCCAATGCAGGCTAACAATCTAAGAATCCCTTTTGACACCAGGGGGCGCAAAAGGACCACGGATGAACTCTGACAGCATGGGGACCTATGGAAGCAAGGAACCATTATGACACCATGAAGGCCAAGAATCAAATGGTTCATTGTAAGACCAAGTGGCCTAAAAGGGCTTGGAATGCATTGTGACACAACAGAGGTTAAGAGAAGCAAGGAACCATTGTGACCCAATGCAGGCTAACAATCTAATGATCCCTTGTGGCACCAGGGGGATATAAAAAGGGCCAGGGATGGATTGTTACAGCACGGGGACCAATAGAAGCAAGGATCTATTATGCCACCGTGGAGGCCAAGAATCAAATGATTCATTGTGACATCAAGTGGCCTAAAAGGGCATGGGATGCATTGTGACAGCACAGGGGTTAAGAGAAGAAAGGATCCATTGTGACCCATTGCAGGCTAAGAATCTAATGATCCCTTGTGACACCAATGGGCCTAAAAGGGCCAGCGATGAATTGTTACAGCACGGGGACCAATAGAAGCAAGGATCTATTATGCCACCATGGAGGCCAAAATCAAATAATTCATTGTGACATCATGTGGCCTAAAAGGGCATGGGATGCATTGTGACACCACAGGGGTTAAGAGAAGCAAGGATCCATTGTGACCCAATGCAGGCTAACAATCTAATGATCCCTTGTGACACGAATGGGCCTAAAAGGGGCAGGGATGTATTGTGAAAGCATGGGGCCCAATTAAAACCTGGTACAATTACGCCGCCATGAAGGCCAAGAATCAAATGGTTCATTGTGACATCAAGTGGCCTAAAAGGCTTGGAATGCATTGTGACACCACAGAGGTTAAGAGAAGCAAGGAAACATTGTGACCCAATGCAGGCTAACAATCTAATGATCCCTTGTGGCACCAGGGGGTATAAAAAGGGCCAGGGATGGATTGTTACAGCACGGGGACCAATAGAAGCAAGGATCTATTATGCCACCGAGGAGGCCAAGAATCAAATGATTCATTGTGACATCAAGTGGCCTAAAAGGGCATGGGTTGCATTGTGACAGCACAGGGGTTAAGAGAAGCAAGGATCCATTGTGACCCAATGGAGGTTACTAATACCAGGATCCCATTTGACACCAGGGGGCGTAAAAGGGCCAGGGATGAATTGTGACAGCATGGGGCCCAATAGAAACATGGAACCATTATGACACCATGGAGGCCAAGAATCAAACAATTCATTGTGACATCAAGTGGCCTAAAAGGGCATGGGATGCATTGTGACACCACAGAGGTTAAGAGAAGCAAGGAACCATTGTGACCCAATGCAGGCTAACAATCTAATGATCCCTTGCGACACCAATGGGCCTAAAAGGGCCAGGGATGAATTGTTACAGCACGGGGACCAAGAGAAGCAAGGATCTATTATGCCACCATGGAGGCCAAGAATCAAATAATTCATTGAGACATCAAGTGGCCTAAAAGGACATGGGATGCATTGTGACAGCACAGGGGTTAAGAGAAGCAAGGATCCATTGTGACCCAATGGAGGCTAACAATCTAATGATCCCTTTTGACACCAATGGGCCTAAAAGGGGCAGGGATGTATTGTGAAAACATGGGGCCCATTGAAAACCTGGTACAATTACGCCACCATGGAGGCCAAGAATCAAATCGTTCATTGTGACATCAAGTGGCCTAAAAGGGCATGGGTTGCATTATGACACCATAGGGGTAAGGAGAAGCAAGGATCCATTGTGACCCAATGCAGGCTAACAATCTAAGAATCCCTTTTGACAGCAGGGTGCGCAAAAGGACCACGGATGAACTCTGACAGCATGGGGACCTATGGAAGCAAGGAACCATTATGACACCATGAAGGCCAAGAATCAAATGGTTCATTGTAAGACCAAGTGGCCTAAAAGGGCATGGAATGAATTGTGGCACCACAGAGGTTAAGAGAAGCAAGGAACCATTGTGACCCAATGCAGGCTAACAATCTAATGATCCCTTGTGGCACCAGGGGGTATAAAAAGGGCCAGGGATGGATTGTTACAGCACGGGGACCAATAGAAGCAAGGATCTATTATGCCACCGTGGAGGCCAAGAATCAAATGATTCATTGTGACATCATGTGGCCTAAAAGGGCATGGGATGCATTGTGACAGCACAGGGGTTAAGAGAAGCAAGGATCCATTGTGACCCAATGGAGGCTAATAATCCCAGGATCCCATTTGACACCAGGGGGCGTAAAAGGGCCAGGGATGAATTGTGACACCATGGGGCCCAATAGAAAAAAGGAACCATTATGACACCATGGAGGCCAAGAATCAAATGATTCATTGTGACATCAAGTGGCCTAAAAGGGCATTGGATGCATTGTGACACCACAGAGGTTAAGAGAAGCAAGGAACCATTGTGACCCAATGCAGGCTAACAATCTAATGATCCCTTGTGGCACCAGGGGGTATAAAAAGGGCCAGGGATGGATTGTTACAGCACGGGGACCAATAGAAGCAAGGATCTATTATGCCACCGTGGAGGCCAAGAATCAAATGATTCATTGTGACATCATGTGGCCTAAAAGGGCATGGGATGCATTGTGACAGCACAGGGGTTAAGAGAAGCAAGGATCCATTGTGACCCAATGGAGGCTAATAATCCCAGGATCCCATTTGACACCAGGGGGCGTAAAAGGGCCAGGGATGAATTGTGACACCATGGGGCCCAATAGAAAAAAGGAACCATTATGACACCATGGAGGCCAAGAATCAAATGATTCATTGTGACATCAAGTGGCCTAAAAGGGCATTGGATGCATTGTGACACCACAGAGGTTAAGAGAAGCAAGGATCCATTGTGACCCAATGGAGGCTAACAATCTAATGATCCCTTGTGACACCAATGGGCCTAAAAGGGGCAGGGATGAATTGTGAAAGCATGGGGCCCAAGTAAAACCTGGTACAATTATGCCACCATAGAGGCCAAGAATCAAATGATTCATTGTGACATCAAGTGGCCTAAAAGGGCATGGGATGCATTGTGCCACCACAGGGGTTAAGAGAAGCAAGGATCCATTGTGACCCAATGGAGGCTAATGATCCCAGGATCCCATTTGACACCAGGGGGCGTAAAAGGGCCAGGGATGAATTGTGACAGCATGGGGCCCAATAGAAACAAGGAACCATTATGACACCATGGAGGCCAAGAATCAAATGATTCATTGTGACATCAAGTGGCCTAAAAGGGCATGGGATGCATTGTGACACCACAGAGGTTAAGAGAAGCAAGGAACCATTGTGACCCAATGCAGGCTAGCAATCTAATGATCCCTTGTGTCACCAATGGGCCTAAAAGGGGCAGGGATGAATTGTTTCAGCACGGGGACCAATAGAAGCAAGGATCTATTATGCCACAATGGAGGCCCAGAATCAAATAATTCATTGTGACATCATTTGGCCTAAAAGGGCATGGGATGCATTGTGACAGCACAGGGGTTAAGAGAAACAAGGATCCATTGTGACCCAATGGAGGCTAATAATCCCAGGATCCCATTTGACACCAGGGGGCGTAAAAGGGCCAGGGATGAATTGTGACAGCATGGGGCTCAATAGAAACAAGGAACCATTATGACACCATGGAGGCCAAGAATCAAATGATTCATTGTGACATCAAGTGGCCTAAAAGGGCATGGGATGCATTATGACACCACAGGGGTAAGGAGAAGCAAGCATCCATTGTGACCCAATGCAGGCTAACAATCTAAGAATCCCTTTTGACACCAGGGGGCGCAAAAGGACCACGGATGAACTCTGACAGCATGGGGACCTATAGAAGCAAGGAACCATTATGACACCATGAAGGCCAAGAATCAAATGGTTCATTGTGACATCAAGTGTCCTAAAAGGGCATGGGATGCATTGTGACACCACAGGGGTTAAGAGAAGCAAGGAACCATTGTGACCCAATGCAGGCTAACAATCTAATGATCCCTTGTGGCACCAGGGGGTATAAAAAGGGCCAGGGATGGATTGTTACAGCACTGGGACCAATAGAAGCAAGGATTTATTATGCCACCATGGAGGCCAAGAATCAAATGATTCATTGTGATATCAAGTGTCCTAAAAGGGCATGGGATGCATTGTGACAGCACAGGGGTTAAGAGAAGCACGGATCCATTGTGACCCAATGGAAGCTAACAATCTAATGATCCCTTTTGACAGCAATGGGCCTAAAAGGGGCAGGGATGTATTGTGAAAGCATGGGGCCCAATTAAAACCTGGTACAATTACGCCACCATGGAGGCCAAGAATCAAATGATTCATTGTGACATCAAGTGGCCTAAAAGGGCATGGGATGCATTGTGACACCACAGAGGTTAAGAGAAGCAAGGAACCATTGTGACCCATTGCAGGCTAACAATCTAATGATCCCTTGTGACACCAATGGGCCTAAAAGGGGCAGGGATGAATTGTTACAGCACGGGGACCAATAGAAACAAGGATCTATTATGCCACCATAGAGGCCAAAATCAAATAATTCATTGTGACATCATGTGGCCTAAAAGGGCATGGGATGCATTGTGACACCACAGGGGTTAAGAGACGCAAGGATCCATTGTAACCCAATGGAGGCTAACAATCTAATGATCCCTTGTGACACGAATGGGCCTAAAAGGGGCAGGGATGTATTGAGAAAGCATGGGGCCCAATTAAAACCTGGCACAATTACGCCACCATGAAGGCCAAGAATCAAATGGTTCATTGTGACATCAAGTGGCCTAAAAGGCTTGGAATGCATTGTGACACCACAGAGGTTAAGAGAAGCAGAGAAACATTGTGACCCAATGCAGGCTAACAATCTATGAATCGCTTTTGACACCAGGGGGCGCAAAAGGACCACGGATGGACTCTGACAGCATGGGGAGTTATACAAGCAAGGAACCATTATGACACCATGAAGGCCAAGAATCAAATGGTTCATTGTAAGACCAAGCGGCCTAAAAGGGCGTGGAATGCAATGTGACACCACAGAGGTTAAGAGAAGCAAGGAACCATTGTGACCCAATGCAGGCTAACCATCTAATGATCCCTTGTGGCACCAGGGGGTATAAAAAGGGCCAGGGATGGATTGTTACAGCACGGAGACCAATAGAAGCAAGGATCTATTATGCCACCGTGGAGGCCAAGAATCAAATGATTCATTGTGACATCAAGTGGCCTAAAAGGGCATGGGATGCATTGTGAAAGCACAGGGGTTAAGAGAAGCAAGGATCCATTGTGACCCAATGGAGGCTAATAATCCCAGGATCCCATTTGACACCAGGGGGCGTAAAAGGGCCAGGGATGAATTGTGACAGCATGGGGCCCAATAGAAACAAGGAACCATTATGACACCATGGAGGCCAAGAATCAAATGATTCATTGTGACATCAAGTGGCCTAAAAGGGCATGGGATGCATTGTGACACCACAGAGGTTAAGAGAAGCAAGGAACCATTGTGACCCAATGCAGGCTAACAATCTAATGATACCTTGTGACACCAATGGGCCTAAAAGGGGCAGGGATGAATTGTGAAAGCATGGAGCCCAAGTAAAACCTGGTACAATTATGCCACCATGGAGGCCAAGAATCAAATGATTCATTGTGACATCAAGTGGCCTAAAAGTGCATGGGATGCATTGTGACACCACAGAGGTTAAGAGAAGTAAGGAACCATTGTGACCCAATGCAGGCTAAACATCTAATGATCCCTTTTGAAACCAGGGGGCGCAAAATGTCCACGGATGAACCTTGACAGAATGACGACCTATAGAAGCAAGGAACCATTATGACACCATGAAGGCCAAGAATCAAATGGTTCATTGTAAGACCAAGTGGCCTAAAAGGGCTTGGAATGCATTGTGACACCACAGAGGTTAAGAGAAGGAAGGAACCATTGTGACCCAATGCAGGCTAACAATCTAATGATCCCTTGTGGCACCAGGGGGTATAAAAAGGGCCAGGAATGGATTGTTACAGCACGGGGACCAATAGAAGCAAGGATTTATTATGCCACCGTGGAGGCCAAGAATCAAATGATTCATTGTGACATGAAGTGGCCTAAAAGGGCATGGGATGCATTGTGACAGCACAGGGGTTAAGAGAAGCAAGGATCCATTGTGACCCAATGGAGGCTAACAATCTAATGATCCCTTGTGACACCAATGGGCCTAAAAGGGGAAGGGATGTATTGTGACAGCATGGGGCCCAATTAAAACCTGGTACAATTACGCCACCATGGAGGCCAAGAATCAAATGATTCATTGTGACATCAAGTGGCCTAAAAGAGCATGGGATGCATTGTGACACCACAGGGGTTAAGAGAAGCAAGGAACCATTGTGACCCAATGCAGGCTAACAATCTAATGATCCCTTGTGGCACCAGGGGGTATTTAAAGGGCCAGGGATGGATTGTTACAGCACGGGGACCAATAGAAGCAAGGATCTATTATGCCACCGTGGAGGCCAAGAATCAAATGATTCATTGTGACATCAAGTGTCCTAAAAGTGCATGGGATGCATTGTGACAGCACAGGGGTTAAGAGAAGCAAGGATCCATTGTGACCCAATGGAGGCTAATAATCCCAGGATCCCATTTGACACCAGGGGGTGTAAAAGGGCCAGGGATGAATTGTGACAGCATGGGGCCCAATAGAAACAAGGAACCATTATGACACCATGGAGGCCAAGAATCAAATGATTCATTGTGACATCAAGTGGCCTAAAAGGGCATGGGATGCATTGTGACACCACAGGGGTTAAGGGAAGCAAGGAACCATTGTGACCCAATGTAAGCTAACAATCTAAGAATCCCTTCTGAACCTGGGGGGCGCAAAAGGACCACGGATGAACTCTGACAGCATGGGGACCTATAGAAGCAAGGAACCATTATGACACCATGAAGGCCAAGAATCAAATGGTTCATTGTAAGACCAAGTGGCCTAAAAGGGCTTGGAATGCATTGTGACACCACAGAGGTTAAGAGAAGCAAGGAACCATTGTGACCCAATGCAGGCTAACCATCTAATGATCCCTTGTGGCACCAGGGGGTATAAAAAGGGCCAGGGATGGATTGTTACAGCACGGGGACCAATAGAAGCAAGGATTTATTATGCCACCCTGGAGGCCAAGAATCAAATGATTCATTGTGACATCATGTGGCCTAAAAGGGCATGGGATGCATTGTGACAGCACAGGGGTTAAGAGAAGCAAGGATCCATTGTGACCCAATGCAGGCTAACAATCTAATGATCCCTTGTGACACCAATGGGCCTAAAAGGGGCAGGGATGAATTGTGAAAGGATGGGGCCCAATTAAAACCTGGTACAATTACGCCACCATGGAGGCCAAGAATCAAATGATTCATTGTGACATCAAGTGGCCTAAAAGGGCATGGGATGCATTGTGACACCACAGGGGTTAAGAGAAGCAAGGAACCATTGTGACCCAATGCAGGCTAACAATCTAAGAATCCCTTTTGACACCAGGGGGCGCAAAAGGACCACTGATCGACTCTGACAGCATGGGGACCTATGGAAGCAAGGAACGATTATGACACCATGAAGGCCAAGAATCAAATGGTTCATTGTAAGACCAAGTGGCCTAAAAGGGCTTGGAATGCATTGTGACACCACAGAGGTTAAGAGAAGCAAGGATCCATTGTGACCCAATGGAGGCTAATAATCCCAGGATACCATTTGACACCCGGGGACGGAAAAGGGCCAGGGATGAATTGTGACAGCATGGGGCCCAATATAAACAAGCAACCATTATGACACCATGGAGGCCAAGAATCAAATGATTCATTGTGACATCAAGTGGCCTAAAAGTGCATGGGATGCAGTGTGACACCACAGGGGTTAAGAGAAACAAGGAACCATTGTGACCCAATGCAGGCTAACAATCTAAGAATCCCTTTTGACACCAGGGGGCGAAAAAAGGACCACGGATGAACTCTGACAGCATGGGGACCTATAGAAGCAAGGAAACATTATGACACCATGGAGGCCACGAATCAAATGATTCATTGTGACATCAAGTGGCCTAAAAGGGCTTGGAATGCATTGTGACACCAAAGAGGTTAAGAGAAGCAAGGAATCATTGTGACCCAATGCAGGCTAACAATCTAATGATCCCTTGTGGCACCAGGGGGTATAAAAAGGGCCAGGGATGGATTGTTACAGCACGGGGACCAATAGAAGCAAGGATCTATTAGGCCACCGTGGAGGCCAAGAATCAAATGATTCATTGTGACATCAAGTGGCCTAAAAGGGCATGGGATGCATTGTGACACCACAGAGGTTAAGAGAAGCAAGAAACCATTGTGACCCAATGGAGGCTAATAATCCCAGGATCCCATTTGACACCAGGGGGCGTAAAAGGGCCAGGGATGAATTGTGACAGCATGGGGCCCAATAGAAACAAGGAACCATTATGACACCATGGAGGCTAAGAATCAAAAGATTCATTGTGACATCAAGTGGCCTAAAAGGGCATGGGATGCATTGTGACACCACAGGGGTTAAGAGAAGCAAGGAACCATTGTGACCCAATGCAGGCTAACAATCTAAGAATCCCTTTTGACACCAGGGGGCGCCAAAGGACCACGGATGAACTCTGACAGCATGGGGACCTATAGAAGCAAGGAAACATTATGACACCATGAAGGCCAAGAATCAAATGATTCATTGTGACATCAAGTGGCCTAAAAGGGCTTGGAATGCATTGTGACACCACAGAGGTTAAGAGAAGCAAGGATCCATTGTGACCCAATGGAGGCTAATAATCCCAGGATCCCATTTGACACCAGGGGGCGTAAAAGGGCCAGGGATGAATTGTGACAGCATGGGGCCCAATAGAAACAAGGAACCATTATGACACCATGGAGGCCAAGAATCAAAAGATTCATTGTGACATCAAGCGGCCTAAAAGGGCTTGGAATGCATTGTGACACCACAGAGGTTAAGAGAAGCAAGGAACCATTGTGACCCAATGCAGGCTAACAATCTAATGATCCCTTTTGACACCATGGCTCGTAATAGGGCCAGGGATGCATTGTGAAAGCATGGTGCACAATAAAAACATGGAAATATTATGACACCATAGAGGCCAAGACTCAAATGATTCATTGTAACACCAAGTGGCCTAAAAGGGCATGGGATGCATTGTGACACCACAGGGGCTAAGAGAAGCAAGGAACCATTGTGACCCAATGCAGGCTAAACATCTAATGATCCCTTGTGACACCAATGGGCCTAAAAGGGCCAGGGATGTATTGTGAAAGCATGGGGCCCAATTAAAACCTGGTATAATTACGCCACCATGGAGGCCAAGAATCAAATGATTCATTTTGACATCAAGTGGCCTAAAAGGGCATGGGATGCATTGTGACAGCACAGGGGTTAAGAGAAGCAAGGAACCATTGTGACCCAATGCAGGCTAACAATCTAAGAATCCCTTCTGAAACCAGGGGGCGCAAAAGGACCACGGATGAATTCTGACAGCTTGGGGACCTATAGAAGCAAGGAACCATTATGACACCATGAAGGCCAAGAAGCAAATGGTTCATTGTAAGACCAAGTGGCCTAAAAGGGCTTGGAATGCATTGTGACACCACAGAGGTTAAGAGAAGCAAGGAACCATTGTGACCCAATGCAGGCTAACCATCTAATGATCCCTTGTGGCACCAGGGGGTATAAAAAGGGCCAGGGATGGATTGTTACAGCACGGGGACCAATAGAAGCAAGGATCTATTATGCCACCATGAAGGCCAAGAATCAAATGATTCATTGTGACATCATGTGGCCTAAAAGGGCATGGGATGCATTGTGACAGCACAGGGGTTAAGAGAAGCAAGGATCCATTGTGACCCAATGCAGGCTAACAATCTAATGATCCCTTGTGACACCAATGGGCCTAAAAGGGGCAGGGATGAATTGTGAAAGGATGGGGCCCAATTAAAACCTGGTACAATTACGCCACCATGAAGGCCAAGAATCAAATGATTCATTGTGACATCAAGTGGCCTAAAAGGGCATGGGATGCATTGTGACACCACAGGGGTTAAGAGAAGCAAGGAACCATTGTGACCCAATGCAGGCTAACAATCTAAGAATCCCTTTTGACACCAGGGGGCGCAAAAGGACCACTGATCGACTCTGACAGCATGGGGACCTATGGAAGAAAGGAACGATTATGACACCATGAAGGCCAAGAATCAAATGGTTCATTGTAAGACCAAGTGGCCTAAAAGGGCTTGGAATGCATTGTGACACCACAGAGGTTAAGAGAAGCAAGGATCCATTGTGACCCAATACAGGCTAATAATCCCAGGATCCCATTTGACACCAGGGGGCGTAAAAGGGCCAGGGATGAATTGTGACAGCATGGGGCTCAATAGAAACAAGGAACCATTATGACACCATGGAGGCTAAGAATCAAAAGATTCATTGTGACATCAAGTGGCCTAAAAGGGCATGGGATGCATTGTGACACCACAGGGGTTAAGAGAAGCAAGGAACCATTGTGACCCAATGCAGGCTAACAATCTAAGAATCTCTTTTGACACCAGGGGGCGCAAAAGGACCACGGATGAACTCTGACAGCATGGGGACCTATAGAAGCAAGGAAACATTATGACACCATGAAGGCCAAGAATCAAATGATTCATTGTGACATCAAGTGGCCTAAAAGGGCTTGGAATGCATTGTGACACCACAGAGGTTAAGAGAAGCAAGGATCCATTGTGACCCAATGGAGGCTAATAATCCCAGGATCCCATTTGACACCAGGGGGCGTAAAAGGGCCAGGGATGAATTGTGACAGCATGGGGCCCAATAGAAACAAGGAACCATTATGACACCATGGAGGCCAAGAATCAAATAATTCATTGTGACATCAAGTGGCCTAAAAGGGCTTGGAATGCATTGTGACACCACAGAGGTTAAGAGAAGCAAGGAATCATTGTGACCCAATGCAGGCTAACAATCTAATGATCCCTTGTGGCACCAGGGGGTATAAAAAGGGCCAGGGATGGATTGTTACAGCACGGGGACCAATAGAAACAAGGATCTATTATGCCACCGTGGAGGCCAAGAGTCAAATGATTCATTGTGACATCAAGTGGCCTAAAAGGGCATGGGATGCATTGTGACACCACAGAGGTTAAGAGAAGCAAGGATCCATTGTGACCCAATGAAGGATTACAATCTAATGATCCCTTGTGACACCAATGGGCCTAAAAGGGGCAGGGATGAATTGTGAAAGCATGGAGCCCAAGTAAAACCTGGTACAATAATGCCACCATGGAGGCCTAGAATCAAATGATTCATTGTGACATCAAGTGGCCTAAAAGGGCTTGGAATGCATTGTGACACCACAGGGGTTAAGAGAAGCAAGGAACCATTGTGACCCAATGCAGGGTAACAATCTAAGAATCCCTTTTGAAACCAGGGGGCGCAAAAGGACCACGGAAAAACTCTGACATCAAGGGGACCAATAGAAGCAAGGAAACATTATGACACCATGAAGGCCAAGAATCAAATGATTCATTGTGACATCAAGTGGCCTAAAAGGGCTTGGAATGAATTGTGACACCACAGAGGTTAAGAGAAGCAAGGAACCATTGTGACCCAATGCAGGCTAACAATCTAATGATCCCTTGTGGCACCAGGGCGGTATAAAAAGGGCCAGGGATGGATTGTTACAGCACGGGGACCAATAGAAGCAAGGATCTATTATGCCACCGTGGAGGCCAAGAATCAAATAATTCATTGTGACATCAAGTGGCCTAAAAGGGCATGGGATGCATTGTGACAGCACAGGGGTTAAGAGAAGCAAGGATGCATTGTGACCCAATGAAGGATTACAATCTAATGATCCCTTGTGACACCAATGGGCCTAAAAGGGGCAGGGATGAATTGTGAAAGCATGGGGCCCAAGTAAAACCTGGTACAATTACGCCATGAAGGCCAAGAATCAAATGATTCATTGTGACATCAAGTGGCCTAAAAGGGCATGGGATGCATTGTGACAGCACAGGGGTTAAGAGAAGCAAGGAACCATTGTGACCCAATGCAAGCTAACAACCTAATGATCCCTTGTGGCACCAGGGCGGTATAAAAAGTGCCAGGGATGGATTGTTACAGCACGGGGACCAATAGAAGCAAGGATCTATTATGCCATCGTGGAGGCCAAGAATCAAATGATTCATTGTGACATCAAGTGGCCTAAAAGGGCATGGGATGCATTGTGACACCACAGAGGTTAAGAGAAGCAAGGATCCATTGTGACCCAATGAAGAATTACAATCTAATGATCCCTTGTGACGCCAATGGGCCTAAAAGGGGCAGGGATGAATTGTGAAATCATGGGGCCCAAGTAAAACCTGGTACTATAATGCCACCATGGAGGCCTAGAATCAAATGATTCATTGTGACATCAAGTGGCCTAAAAGGGCATGGGATGCATTGTGACACCACAGGGGTTAAGAGAAGCAAGGAACCATTGTGACCCAATGCAGGCTAACAATCTAAGAATCCCTTTTGAAACCAGGGGGCGCAAAAGGACCACGGATGAACTCTGACATCAAGGGGACCAATAGAAGCAAGGAAACATTATGACACCATGAAGGCCAAGAATCAAATGGTTCATTGTGACATCAAGTGGCCTAAAAGGGCTTGGAATGCATTGTGACACCACAGAGGTTAAGAGAAGCAAGGAACCATTGTGACCCAATGCAGGCTAACAATCTAATGATCCCTTGTGGCACCAGGGCGGTATAAAAAGGGCCAGGGATGGATTGTTACAGCACGGGGACCAATAGAAGCAAGGATCTATTATGCCACCGTGGAGGTCAAGAATCAAATGATTCATTGTGACATCAAGTGGCCTAAAAGGGCATGGGATGCATTGTGACTGCACAGGGGTTAAGAGAAGCAAGGAACCATTGTGACCCAATGCAGGCTAATAATCCCAGGATCCCATTTGACACCAGGGGTCGTAAAGGGTCAGGGATGAATTGTGACAGCATGGGGCCCAATAGAAACAAGGAACCATTATGACACCATGGAGGCCAAGAATCAAATGATTCATTGTGACATCAAGTGGCCTAAAAGGGCATGGGATGCATTATGACACCTCTGGGGTAAGGAGAATCAAGGAACCATTGTGACCCAATGTATGCTAACAATCTAAGAATCCCTTTTGAAACCAGGGGCGCAAAAGGACCACGGATGAACCTTGACAGCATCGGGACCTATAGAAGCAAGGAACCATTATGACACCATGAAGGCCACGAATCAAATGGTTCATTGTGACATCAAGTGGCCTAAAAGGGCATGGGATGCATTGTGACACCACAGAGGTTAAGAGAAGCAAGGATCCATTGTGACCCAATGGAGGCTAATAATCCCAGGATCCCATTTGACACCAGGGGGCGTAAAAGGGCCAGGGATGAATTGTGACAGCATGGGGCCCAATAGAAACAAGGAACCATTATGACACCATGGAGGCCAAGAATCAAATGATTCATTGTGACATCAAGTGGCCTAAAAGAGCATGGGATGCATTGTGACACCACAGAGGTTAAGAGAAGCAAGGAACCATTGTGACCCAATGCAGGCTAACAATCTAATGATCCCTTGTGACACCAGGGGGCGTAAAAGTGCCAGGGATGAATTGTGAAAGCATGGGGCCCAATAGAAACAAGGAACCATTATGACACCATGGAGGCCAAGAATCAAATGATTCATTGTGACATCAAGTGGCCTAAAAGGGCATGGGATGCATTGTGACACCACAGAGGTTAAGAGAAGCAAGGAACCTTTGTGACCCAATGCAGGCTAACAATCTAATGATCCCTTTTGACACCAATGGGCCTAAAAGGGCCAGGGATGTATTGTTACAGCACGGGGACCAAGAGAAGCAAGGATCTATTATGCCACCATGGAGGCCCAGAATGAAATGATTCATTGTGACATCAAGTGGCCTAAAAGGGCATGGGATGCATTGTGACACCACAGGGGTTAAGAGAAGCAAGGAACCATTGTGACCCAATGCAGGCTAACAATCTAAGAATCCCTTTTGACAGCAGGGGGCGCAAAAGGACCACGGATGGACTCTGACAGCATGGGGACCTATAGAAGCAAGGAACAATTATGACACCATGAAGGCCAAGAATCAAATGGTTCATTGTAAGACCAAGTGGCCTAAAAGGGCTTGGAATGCATTGTGACACCACAGAGGTTAAGAGAAGGAAGGAACCATTGTGACCCAATGCAGGCTAGCAATCTAATGATCCCTTGTGGCACCAGGGGGTATAAAAAGGGCCAGGGATGGATTGTTACAGCACGGGGACCAATAGAAGCAAGGATCTATTATGCCACCGTGGAGGCCAAGAATCAAATGATTCATTGTGACATCAAGTGGCCAAAAAGGGCATGGGATGCATTGTGACAGCACAGAGGTTAAGAGAAGCAAGGATCCATTGTGACACAATGGAGGCTAATAATCCCAGGATCCCATTTGACACCAGGGGGCGTAAAAGTGCCAGGGATGAATTGTGACAGCATGGGGCCCAATAGAAACAAGGAACCATTATGACACCATGGAGGCCAAGAATCAAATGATTCATTGTGACATCAAGTGGCCTAAAAGGGCATGGGATGCATTGTGACACCACAGAGGTTAAGAGAAGCAAGGAACCTTTGTGACCCAATGCAGGCTAACAATCTAATGATCCCTTGTGACACCAATGGGCCTAAAAGGGGCAGGGATGAATTGTGAAAGGATGGGGCCCAATTAAAACCTGGTACAATTACGCCACCATGGAGGCCAAGAATCAAATGATTCATTGTGACATCAAGTGGCCTAAAAGGGCATGGGATGCATTGTGACACCACAGGGGTTAAGAGAAGCAAGGAACCATTGTGACCCAATGCAGGCTAACAATCTAAGAATCCCTTTTGACACCAGGGGGCGCAAAAGGACCACTGATCGACTCTGACAGCATGGGGACCTATGGAAGCAAGGAACGATTATGACACCATGAAGGCCAAGAATCAAATGGTTCATTGTAAGACCAAGTGGCCTAAAAGGGCTTGGAATGCATTGTGACACCACAGAGGTTAAGAGAAGCAAGGATCCATTGTGACCCAATGCAGGCTAATAATCCCAGGATCCCATTTGACACCAGGGGGCGCAAAAGGACCACGGATGAACTCTGACAGCATGGGGCCCAATATAAACAAGCAACCATTATGACACCATGGAGGCCAAGAATCAAATGATTCATTGTGACATCAAGTGGCCTAAAAGTGCATGGGATGCAGTGTGACACCACAGGGGTTAAGAGAAACAAGGAACCATTGTGACCCAATGCAGGCTAACAATCTAAGAATCCCTTTTGACACCAGGGGGCGCAAAAGGACCACGGATGAACTCTGACAGCATGGGGACCTATAGAAGCAAGGAAACATTATGACACCATGGAGGCCACGAATCAAATGATTCATTGTGACATCAAGTGGCCTAAAAGGGCTTGGAATGCATTGTGACACCACAGAGGTTAAGAGAAGCAAGGAATCATTGTGACCCAATGCAGGCTAACAATCTAATGATCCCTTGTGGCACCAGGGGGTATAAAAAGGGCCAGGGATGGACTGTTACAGCACGGGGACCAATAGAAGCAAGGATCTATTATGCCACCGTGGAGGCCAAGAATCAAATGATTCATTGTGACATCAAGTGGCCTAAAAGGGCATGGGATGCATTGTGACACCACAGAGGTTAAGAGAAGCAAGGATCCATTGTGACCCAATGGAGGCTAATAATCCCAGGATCCCATTTGACACCAGGGGGCGTAAAAGGGCCAGGGATGAATTGTGACAGCATGGGGCCCAATAGAAACAAGGAACCATTATGACACCATGGAGGCCAAGAATCAAAAGATTCATTGTGACATCAAGTGGCCTAAAAGGGCTTGGAATGCATTGTGACACCACAGAGGTTAAGAGAAGCAAGGAATCATTGTGACCCAATGCAGGCTAACAATCTAATGATCCCTTGTGGCACCAGGGGGTATAAAAAGGGCCAGGGATGGATTGTTACAGCACGGGGACCAATAGAAACAAGGATCTATTATGCCACCATGGAGGCCAAGAATCAAATGATTCATTGTGACATCAAGTGGCCTAAAAGGGCATGGGATGCATTGTGACACCACAGAGGTTAAGAGAAGCAAGGATCCATTGTGACCCAATGAAGGATTACAATCTAATGATCCCTTGTGACACCAATGGGCCTAAAAGGGGCAGGGATGAATTGTGAAAGCATGGAGCCCAAGTAAAACCTGGTACAATAATGCCACCATGGAGGCCTAGAATCAAATGATTCATTGTGACATCAAGTGGCCTAAAAGGGCTTGGAATGCATTGTGACACCACAGGGGTTAAGAGAAGCAAGGAACCATTGTGACCCAATGCAGGCTAACAATCTAAGAATCCCTTTTGAAACCAGGGGGCGCAAAAGGACCACGGAAAAACTCTGACATCAAGGGGACCAATAGAAGCAAGGAAACATTATGACACCATGAAGGCCAAGAATCAAATGATTCATTGTGACATCAAGTGGCCTAAAAGGGCTTGGAATGCATTGTGACACCACAGAGGTTAAGAGAAGCAAGGAACCATTGTGACCCAATGCAGGCTAACAATCTAATGATCCCTTGTGGCACCAGGGCGGTATAAAAAGGGCCAGGGATGGATTGTTACAGCACGGGGACCAATAGAAGCAAGGATCTATTATGCCACCGTGGAGGCCAAGAATCAAATAATTCATTGTGACATCAAGTGGCCTAAAAGGGCATGGGATGCATTGTGACAGCACAGGGGTTAAGAGAAGCAAGGATGCATTGTGACCCAATGAAGGATTACAATCTAATGATCCCTTGTGACACCAATGGGCCTAAAAGGGGCAGGGATGAATTGTGAAAGCATGGGGCCCAAGTAAAACCTGGTACAATTACGCCACCATGGAGGCCAAGAATCAAATGATTCATTGTGACATCAAGTGGCCTAAAAGGGCATGGGATGCATTGTGACACCACAGGGGTTAAGAGAAGCAAGGAACCATTGTGACCCAATGCAAGCTAACAACCTAATGATCCCTTGTGGCACCAGGGCGGTATAAAAAGGGCCAGGGATGGATTGTTACAGCACGGGGACCAATAGAAGCAAGGATCTATTATGCCACCGTGGAGGCCAAGAATCAAATGATTCATTGTGACATCAAGTGGCCAAAAAGGGCATGGGATGCATTGTGACAGCACAGGGGTTAAGAGAAGCAAGGATCCATTGTGACCCAATGAAGAATTACAATCTAATGATCCCTTGTGACACCAATGGGCCTAAAAGGGGCAGGGATGAATTGTGAAATCATGGGGCCCAAGTAAAACCTGGTACTATAATGCCACCATGGAGGCCTAGAATCAAATGATTCATTGTGACATCAAGTGGCCTAAAAGGGCATGGGATGCATTGTGACACCACAGGGGTTAAGAGAAGCAAGGAACCATTGTGACCCAATGCAGGCTAACAATCTAAGAATCCCTTTTGAAACCAGGGGGCGCAAAAGGACCACGGATGAACTCTGACATCAAGGGGACCAATAGAAGCAAGGAAACATTATGACACCATGAAGGCCAAGAATCAAATGGTTCATTGTGACATCAAGTGGCCTAAAAGGGCTTGGAATGCATTGTGACACCACAGAGGTTAAGAGAAGCAAGGAACCATTGTGACCCAATGCAGGCTAACAATCTAATGATCCCTTGTGGCACCAGGGCGGTATAAAAAGGGCCAGGGATGGATTGTTACAGCACGGGGACCAATAGAAGCAAGGATCTATTATGCCACCGTGGAGGCCAAGAATCAAATGATTCATTGTGACATCAAGTGGCCTAAAAGGGCATGGGATGCATTGTGACAGCACAGGGGTTAAGAGAAGCAAGGATCCATTGTGACCCTATGGAGGCTAATAATCCCAGGATCCCATTTGACACCAGGGGGCGTAAAAGGGCCAGGGATGAATTGTGACAGCATGGGGACCAATAGAAACAAGGAACCATTATGACAACATGGAGGCCAAGAATCAAATGATTCATTGTGACATCAAGTGGCCTAAAAGGGCATGGGATGCATTGTGACACCACAGAGGTTAAGAGAAGCAAGGAACCATTGTGACCCAATGCAGGGTAACAATCTAATGATCCCTTGTGACACCAACGGGCCTAAAAGGGGCAGGGATGAATTGTGAAAGCATGGGGCCCAAGTAAAACCTGGTACAATTATGCCACCATGGAGGCCAAGAATCAAATAATTCATTGTGACATCAAGTGGCCTAAAAGGGCATGGGATGCATTGTGACAGCACAGGGGTTAAGAGAAGCAAGGATCCATTGTGACCCAATGCAGGCTAACAATCTAATGATCCCTTGTGACACCAATGAGCCTAAAAGGCCCCTGGGAGGAATTGTTACAGCACGGGGACCAATAGAAGCAAGGACCTATTATGCCACCGTGGAGGCCAAGAATCAAATAATTCATTGTGACATCATGTGGCCTAAAAGGGCATGGGATGCATTGTGACAGCACAGGGGTTAAGAGAAGCAAGGATCCATTGTGACCCAATGCAGGCTAACAATCTAATGATCCCTTGTGACACCAGGGCTAGTAATAGGGCCAGGGATGCATTGTGAAAGCATGGGGCACAATAAAAACATGGAAATATTATGACACCAGAGAGGCCAAGACTCAAATGATTCATTGTAGCACCAAGTGACCTAAAAGGGCATGGGATGCATTGTGACACCACAGGGGCTAAGAGAAGCAAGGAACTATTGTGACCCAATGCAGGCTAACAATCTAATGATCCCTTGTGACACCAATGGGCCTAAAAGGGGCAGGGATGTATTGTGAAAGCATGGGGCCAAATTAAAAACTGGTACAATTACGCCACCATGGAGGCCAAGAATCAAATGATTCATTTTGACATCAAGTGGCCTAAAAGGGCATGGGATGCATTGTGACACCACAGGGGTTAAGAGAAGCAAGGAACCATTGTGACCCAATGCAGGCTAACAATCTAAGAATCCCTTTTCAAACCGGGGGGCGCAAAAGGGCCAGGGATGAACTCTGACATCAAGGGGACCAATAGAAGCAAGGAACCATTATGACACCATGAAGGCCAAGAATCAAATTGTTCATTGTGACATCAAGTGGCCTAAAAGGGCTTGGAATGCATTGTGATACCACAGAGGTTAAGAGAAGCAAGGAACCATTGTGACCCAATGCAGGCTAACAATCTAATGATCACCTGTGGCACCAGGGGGAATAAAAAGGGCCAGGGATGGATTGTTACAGCACGGGGACTAATAGAAGCAAGGATGTACTATGCCACCGTGGAGGCCAAGAATCAAATGATTCATTGTGACATCAAGTGGCCTAAAAGGGCATGGGATGCATTCTGACAGCACAGGGGTTAAGAGAAGCAAGGATCCATTGTGACCCAATGGAGGCTAACAATCTAATGATCCCATGGGACACCAATTGGCCTAAAAGGGGCAGGGATGTATTGTGAAAGCATGGGGCCCAATTAAAACCTGGTACAATTACGCCACCATGGAGGCCAAGAATCAAATGATTCATTGTGACATCAAGTGGCCTAAAAGAGCATGGCATGCATTGTGACACCACTAGGGTTAAGAGAAGCAAGGAACCATTGTGACCCAATGCAGGCTAACAATCTAAGAATCCCTTTTGAAACCAGGGGGCGCGAAAGCACACGGATGAAATCTGACAGCATGGGGACCTATAGAAGCAAGGAACCATTATGACACCATGAAGGCCAAGAATCAAATGGTTCATTGTAAGACCAAGGGGCCTAAAAGTCTTGGAATGCATTGTGACACCACAGAGGTTAAGAGAAGCAAGGAACCATTGTGACCCAATGCAGGCTAACAATCTAATGATCCCTTGTGGCACCAGGGGGTATAAAAAGGGCCAGGGATGGATTGTTACAGCACGGGGACCAATAGAAGCAAGGATCTATTATGCCACCGTGGAGGTCAAGAATCAAATGATTCATTGTGACATCAAGTGGCCTAAAAGGGCATGGGATGCATTGTGACTGCACAGGGGTTAAGAGAAGCAAGGAACCATTGTGACCCAATGCAGGCTAATAATCCCAGGATCCCATTTGACACCAGGGGGCGTAAAGGGTCAGGGATGAATTGTGACAGCATGGGGCCCAATAGAAACAAGGAACCATTATGACACCATGGAGGCCAAGAATCAAATGATTCATTGTGACATCAAGTGGCCTAAAAGGGCATGGGATGCATTATGACACCTCTGGGGTAAGGAGAATCAAGGAACCATTGTGACCCAATGTATGCTAACAATCTAAGAATCCCTTTTGAAACCAGGGGCGCAAAAGGACCACGGATGAACCTTGACAGCATCGGGACCTATAGAAGCAAGGAACCATTATGACACCATGAAGGCCAAGAATAAAATGGTTCATTGTGACATCAAGTGGCCTAAAAGGGCATGGGATGCATTGTGACACCACAGAGGTTAAGAGAAGCAAGGATCCATTGTGACCCAATGGAGGCTAATAATCGCAGGATCCCATTTGACACCAGGGGGCGTAAAAGGGCCAGGGATGAATTGTGAAAGCATGGGGCCCAATAGAAACAAGGAACCATTATGACACCATGGAGGCCAAGAATCAAATGATTCATTGTGACATCAAGTGGCCTAAAAGGGCTTGGAATGCATTGTGACACCACAGAGGTTAAGAGAAGCAAGGAACCATTGTGACCCAATGCAGGCTAACAATCTAATGATCCCTTTTGACACCAATGGGCCTAAAAGGGCCAGGGATGTATTGTTACAGCACGGGGACCAAGAGAAGCAAGGATCTATTATGCCACCATGGAGGCCCAGAATGAAATGATTCATTGTGACATCAAGTGGCCTAAAAGGGCATGGGATGCATTGTGACACCACAGGGGTTAAGAGAAGCAAGGAACCATTGTGACCCAATGCAGGCTAACAATCTAAGAATCCCTTTTGAAACCAGGGGGCGCAAAAGGACCACGGATGGACTCTGACCGCATGGGGACCTATAGAAGCAAGGAACCATTATGACACCATGAAGGCCAAGAATCAAATGGTTCATTGTAAGACCGAGTGGCCTAAAAGGGCTTGGAATGCATTGTGACACCACAGAGGTTAAGAGAAGGAAGGAACCATTGTGACCCAATGCAGGCTAGCAATCTAATGATCCCTTGTGGCACCAGGGGTTATAAAAAGGGCCAGGGATGGATTGTTACAGCACGGGGACCAATAGAAGCAAGGATGTATTATGCCACAGTGGAGGCCAAGAATCAAATGATTCATTGTGACATCAAGTGGCCAAAAAGGGCATGGGATGCATTGTGACAGCACAGAGGTTAAGAGAAGCAAGGATCCATTGTGACACAATGGAGGCTAATAATCGCAGGATCCCATTTGACACCAGGGGGCGTAAAAGTGCCAGGGATGAATTGTGACAGCATGGGGCCCAATAGAAACAAGGAACCATTATGACACCATGGAGGCCAAGAATCAAATGATTCATTGTGACATCAAGTGGCCTAAAAGGGCATGGGATGCATTGTGACACCACAGAGGTTAAGAGAAGCAAGGAACCTTTGTGACCCAATGCAGGCTAACAATCTAATGATCCCTTGTGACACCAATGGGCCTAAAAGGGGCAGGGATGAATTGTGAAAGCATGGGGCCCAAGTAAAACCTGGTACAATTATGCCACCATGGAGGCCAAGAATCAAATGATTCATTGTGACATCAAGTGGCCTAAAAGGGCATGGGATGCATTGTGACACCACAGAGGTTAAGAGAAGCAAGGAACCATTGTGACCCAATGCAGGCTAACAATCTAATGATCCCTTGGGGCACCAGGGGGGTATAAAAACTGCCACGGATGGACTGTTACAGCACGGGGACCAATAGAAGCAAGGATCTATTATGCCACCGTGGAGGCCAAGAATCAAATGATTCATTGTGACATCATGTGGCCTAAAAGGGCATGGGATGCATTGTGACACCACAGAGGTTAAGAGAAGCAAGGAACCATTGTGACCCAATGCAGGCTAACAATCTAATGATCCCTTGTGACACCAGGGGGCGTAAAAGTGCCAGGGATGAATTGTGAAAGCATGGGGCCCAATAGAAACAAGGAACCATTATGACACCATGGAGGCCAAGAATCAAATGATTCATTGTGACATCAAGTGGCCTAAAAGGGCTTGGAATGCATTGTGACACCACAGAGGTTAAGAGAAGCAAGGAACCATTGTGACCCAATGCAGGCTAACAATC
Organism: Cinclus cinclus; assembly: GCF_963662255.1. NCBI lineage: Eukaryota > Metazoa > Chordata > Aves > Passeriformes > Cinclidae > Cinclus > Cinclus cinclus. Next base: position 196,798 of record NC_085051.1, on the reverse strand, counting down.
TAATGATCCCTTTTGACACCAATGGGCCTAAAAGGGCCAGGGATGTATTGTTACAGCACGGGGACCAAGAGAAGCAAGGATCTATTATGCCACCATGGAGGCCCAGAATGAAATGATTCATTGTGACATCAAGTGGCCTAAAAGGGCATGGGATGCATTGTGACACCACAGGGGTTAAGAGAAGCAAGGAACCATTGTGACCCAATGCAGGCTAACAATCTAAGAATCCCTTTTGAAACCAGGGGGCGCAAAAGGACCACGGATGGACTCTGACAGCATGGGGACCTATAGAAGCAAGGAACCATTATGACACCATGAAGGCCAAGAATCAAATGGTTCATTGTAAGACCAAGTGGCCTAAAAGGGCTTGGAATGCATTGTGACACCACAGAGGTTAAGAGAAGGAAGGAACCATTGTGACCCAATGCAGGCTAGCAATCTAATGAACCCTTGTGGCACCAGGGGGTATAAAAAGGGCCAGGGATGGATTGTTACAGCACGGGGACCAATAGAAGCAAGGATGTATTATGCCACCGTGGAGGCCAAGAATCAAATGATTCATTGTGACATCAAGTGGCCAAAAAGGGCATGGGATGCATTGTGACAGCACAGAGGTTAAGAGAAGCAAGGATCCATTGTGACACAATGGAGGCTAATAATCGCAGGATCCCATTTGACACCAGGGGGCGTAAAAGTGCCAGGGATGAATTGTGACAGCATGGGGCCCAATAGAAACAAGGAACCATTATGACACCATGGAGGCCAAGAATCAAATGATTCATTGTGACATCAAGTGGCCTAAAAGGGCATGGGATGCATTGTGACACCACAGAGGTTAAGAGAAGCAAGGAACCTTTGTGACCCAATGCAGGCTAACAATCTAATGATCCCTTGTGACACCAATGGGCCTAAAAGGGGCAGGGATGAATTGTGAAAGCATGGGGCCCAAGTAAAACCTGGTACAATTATGCCACCATGGAGGCCAAGAATCAAATGATTCATTGTGACATCAAGTGGCCTAAAAGGGCATGGGATGCATTGTGACACCACAGAGGTTAAGAGAAGCAAGGAACCATTGTGACCCAATGCAGGCTAACAATCTAATGATCCCTTTTGACACCAGGGGGCGTAAAAGGGCCAGGGATGAATTGTGACAGCATGGGGACCAATAGAAACAAGGAACCATTATGACACCATGGAGGCCAAGAATCAAATAATTCATTGTGACATCAAGTGGCCTAAAAGGGCATGGGATGCATTGTGACACCACAGGGGTTAAGAGAAGCAAGGAACCATTGTGACCCAATGCAGGCTAACAATCTAATGATCCCTTTTGACACCAGGGCTTGTAATAGGGCCAGGGATGCATTGTGAAAGCATGGGGCACAATAAAAACATGGAAATATTATGACACCAGAGAGGCCAAGACTCAAATGATTCATTGTAGCACCAAGTGACCTAAAAGTGCATGGGATGCATTGTGACACCACAGGGGCGAAGAGAAGCAAGGAACCATTGTGACCCAATGCAGGCTAACAATCTAATGATCCCTAGTGACACCAATGGGCCTAAAAGGGGCAGGGATGTATTGTGAAAGCATGGGGCCAAATTAAAACCTGGTACAATTACGCCACCATGGAGGCCAAGAATCAAATGATTCATTTTGACATCAAGTGGCATAAAAGGGCATGGGATACATTGTGACACCACAGGGGTTAAGAGAAGCAAGGAACCATTGTGACCCAATGCAGGCTAACAATCTAAGAATCCCTTTTCAAACCAGGGGGCGCAAAAGGGCCAGGGATGAACTCTGACATCAAGGGGACCAATAGAAACAAGGAACCATTATGACACCATGAAGGCCAAGAATCAAATGGTTCATTGTGACATCAAGTGGCCTAAAAGGGCTTGGAATGCATTGTGATACCACAGAGGTTAAGAGAAGCAAGGAACCATTGTGACCCAATGCAGGCTAACAATCTAATGATCACCTGTGGCACCAGGGGGAATAAAAAGGGCCAGGGATGGATTGTTACAGCACGGGGACTAATAGAAGCAAGGATGTACTATGCCACCGTGGAGGCCAAGAATCAAATGATTCATTGTGACATCAAGTGGCCTAAAAGGGCATGGGATGCATTCTGACAGCACAGGGGTTAAGAGAAGCAAGGATCCATTGTGACCCAATGGAGGCTAACAATCTAATGATCCCATGGGACACCAATTGGCCTAAAAGGGGCAGGGATGTATTGTGAAAGCATGGGGCCCAATTAAAACCTGGTACAATTACGCCACCATGGAGGCCAAGAATCAAATGATTCATTGTGACATCAAGTGGCCTAAAAGAGCATGGCATGCATTGTGACACCACTAGGGTTAAGAGAAGCAAGGAACCATTGTGACCCAATGCAGGCTAACAATCTAAGAATCCCTTTTGAAACCAGGGGGCGCGAAAGCACACGGATGAAATCTGACAGCATGGGGACCTATAGAAGCAAGGAACCATTATGACACCATGAAGGCCAAGAATCAAATGGTTCATTGTAAGACCAAGGGGCCTAAAAGTCTTGGAATGCATTGTGACACCACAGAGGTTAAGAGAAGCAAGGAACCATTGTGACCCAATGCAGGCTAACAATCTAATGATCCCTTGTGGCACCAGGGGGTATAAAATTGCCAGGGATGGATTGTTACAGCACGGGGACCAATAGAAGCAAGGATCTATTATGCCACCGTGGAGGCCAAGAATCAAATGATTCATTGTGACATCAAGTGGCCTAAAAGGGCATGGGATGCATTGTGACAGCACAGGGGTTAAGAGAAGCAAGGATCCATTGTGACCCTATGGAGGCTAATAATCCCAGGATCCCATTTGACACCAGGGGGCGTAAAAGGGCCAGGGATGAATTGTGACAGCATGGGGACCAATAGAAACAAGGAACCATTATGACAACATGGAGGCCAAGAATCAAATGATTCATTGTGACATCAAGTGGCCTAAAAGGGCATGGGATGCATTGTGACACCACAGAGGTTAAGAGAAGCAAGGAACCATTGTGACCCAATGCAGGGTAACAATCTAATGATCCCTTGTGACACCAACGGGCCTAAAAGGGGCAGGGATGAATTGTGAAAGCATGGGGCCCAAGTAAAACCTGGTACAATTATGCCACCATGGAGGCCAAGAATCAAATAATTCATTGTGACATCAAGTGGCCTAAAAGGGCATGGGATGCATTGTGACAGCACAGGGGTTAAGAGAAGCAAGGATCCATTGTGACCCAATGCAGGCTAACAATCTAATGATCCCTTGTGACACCAATGAGCCTAAAAGGCCCCTGGGAGGAATTGTTACAGCACGGGGACCAATAGAAGCAAGGACCTATTATGCCACCGTGGAGGCCAAGAATCAAATAATTCATTGTGACATCATGTGGCCTAAAAGGGCATGGGATGCATTGTGACAGCACAGGGGTTAAGAGAAGCAAGGATCCATTGTGACCCAATGCAGGCTAACAATCTAATGATCCCTTGTGACACCAGGGCTAGTAATAGGGCCAGGGATGCATTGTGAAAGCATGGGGCACAATAAAAACATGGAAATATTATGACACCAGAGAGGCCAAGACTCAAATGATTCATTGTAGCACCAAGTGACCTAAAAGGGCATGGGATGCATTGTGACACCACAGGGGCTAAGAGAAGCAAGGAACTATTGTGACCCAATGCAGGCTAACAATCTAATGATCCCTTGTGACACCAATGGGCCTAAAAGGGGCAGGGATGTATTGTGAAAGCATGGGGCCAAATTAAAAACTGGTACAATTACGCCACCATGGAGGCCAAGAATCAAATGATTCATTTTGACATCAAGTGGCCTAAAAGGGCATGGGATGCATTGTGACACCACTAGGGTTAAGAGAAGCAAGGAACCATTGTGACCCAATGCAGGCTAACACTCTAAGAATCCCTTTTCAAACCGGGGGGCGCAAAAGGGCCAGGGATGAACTCTGACATCAAGGGGACCAATAGAAGCAAGGAACCATTATGACACCATGAAGGCCAAGAATCAAATGGTTCATTGTGACATCAAGTGGCCTAAAAGGGCTTGGAATGCATTGTGATACCACAGAGGTTAAGAGAAGCAAGGAACCATTGTGACCCAATGCAGGCTAACAATCTAATGATCACCTGTGGCACCAGGGGGAATAAAAAGGGCCAGGGATGGATTGTTACAGCACGGGGACTAATAGAAGCAAGGATGTACTATGCCACCGTGGAGGCCAAGAATCAAATGATTCATTGTGACATCAAGTGGCCTAAAAGGGCATGGGATGCATTCTGACAGCACAGGGGTTAAGAGAAGCAAGGATCCATTGTGACCCAATGGAGGCTAACAATCTAATGATCCCATGGGACACCAATTGGCCTAAAAGGGGCAGGGATGTATTGTGAAAGCATGGGGCCCAATTAAAACCTGGTACAATTACGCCACCATGGAGGCCAAGAATCAAATGATTCATTGTGACATCAAGTGGCCTAAAAGAGCATGGCATGCATTGTGACACCACTAGGGTTAAGAGAAGCAAGGAACCATTGTGACCCAATGCAGGCTAACAATCTAAGAATCCCTTTTGAAACCAGGGGGCGCGAAAGCACACGGATGAAATCTGACAGCATGGGGACCTATAGAAGCAAGGAACCATTATGACACCATGAAGGCCAAGAATCAAATGGTTCATTGTAAGACCAAGGGGCCTAAAAGTCTTGGAATGCATTGTGACACCACAGAGGTTAAGAGAAGCAAGGAACCATTGTGACCCAATGCAGGCTAACAATCTAATGATCCCTTGTGGCACCAGGGGGTATAAAAAGGGCCAGGGATGGATTGTTACAGCACGGGGACCAATAGAAGCAAGGATCTATTATGCCACCGTGGAGGCCAAGAATCAAATGATTCATTGTGACATCAAGTGGCCTAAAAGGGCTTGGAATGCATTGTGACACCACAGAGGTTAAGAGAAGCAAGGAACCATTGTGACCCAATGCAGGCTAACAATCTAATGATCCCTTTTGACACCAATGGGCCTAAAAGGGCCAGGGATGTATTGTTACAGCACGGGGACCAAGAGAAGCAAGGATCTATTATGCCACCATGGAGGCCCAGAATGAAATGATTCATTGTGACATCAAGTGGCCTAAAAGGGCATGGGATGCATTGTGACACCACAGGGGTTAAGAGAAGCAAGGAACCATTGTGACCCAATGCAGGCTAACAATCTAAGAATCCCTTTTGAAACCAGGGGGCGCAAAAGGACCACGGATGGACTCTGACAGCATGGGGACCTATAGAAGCAAGGAACCATTATGACACCATGAAGGCCAAGAATCAAATGGTTCATTGTAAGACCGAGTGGCCTAAAAGGGCTTGGAATGCATTGTGACACCACAGAGGTTAAGAGAAGGAAGGAACCATTGTGACCCAATGCAGGCTAGCAATCTAATGATCCCTTGTGGCACCAGGGGTTATAAAAAGGGCCAGGGATGGATTGTTACAGCACGGGGACCAATAGAAGCAAGGATGTATTATGCCACAGTGGAGGCCAAGAATCAAATGATTCATTGTGACATCAAGTGGCCAAAAAGGGCATGGGATGCATTGTGACAGCACAGAGGTTAAGAGAAGCAAGGATCCATTGTGACACAATGGAGGCTAATAATCGCAGGATCCCATTTGACACCAGGGGGCGTAAAAGTGCCAGGGATGAATTGTGACAGCATGGGGCCCAATAGAAACAAGGAACCATTATGACACCATGGAGGCCAAGAATCAAATGATTCATTGTGACATCAAGTGGCCTAAAAGGGCATGGGATGCATTGTGACACCACAGAGGTTAAGAGAAGCAAGGAACCTTTGTGACCCAATGCAGGCTAACAATCTAATGATCCCTTGTGACACCAATGGGCCTAAAAGGGGCAGGGATGAATTGTGAAAGCATGGGGCCCAAGTAAAACCTGGTACAATTATGCCACCATGGAGGCCAAGAATCAAATGATTCATTGTGACATCAAGTGGCCTAAAAGGGCATGGGATGCATTGTGACACCACAGAGGTTAAGAGAAGCAAGGAACCATTGTGACCCAATGCAGGCTAACAATCTAATGATCCCTTGGGGCACCAGGGGGGTATAAAAACTGCCACGGATGGACTGTTACAGCACGGGGACCAATAGAAGCAAGGATCTATTATGCCACCGTGGAGGCCAAGAATCAAATGATTCATTGTGACATCATGTGGCCTAAAAGGGCATGGGATGCATTGTGACACCACAGAGGTTAAGAGAAGCAAGGAACCATTGTGACCCAATGCAGGCTAACAATCTAATGATCCCTTGTGACACCAGGGGGCGTAAAAGTGCCAGGGATGAATTGTGAAAGCATGGGGCCCAATAGAAACAAGGAACCATTATGACACCATGGAGGCCAAGAATCAAATGATTCATTGTGACATCAAGTGGCCTAAAAGGGCTTGGAATGCATTGTGACACCACAGAGGTTAAGAGAAGCAAGGAACCATTCTGACCCAATGCAGGCTAACAATCTAATGATCCCTTTTGACACCAATGGGCCTAAAAGGGCCAGGGATGTATTGTTACAGCACGGGGACCAAGAGAAGCAAGGATCTATTATGCCACCATGGAGGCCCAGAATGAAATGATTCATTGTGACATCAAGTGGCCTAAAAGGGCATGGGATGCATTGTGACACCACAGGGGTTAAGAGAAGCAAGGAACCATTGTGACCCAATGCAGGCTAACAATCTAAGAATCCCTTTTGAAACCAGGGGGCGCAAAAGGACCACGGATGGACTCTGACAGCATGGGGACCTATAGAAGCAAGGAACCATTATGACACCATGAAGGCCAAGAATCAAATGGTTCATTGTAAGACCAAGTGGCCTAAAAGGGCTTGGAATGCATTGTGACACCACAGAGGTTAAGAGAAGGAAGGAACCATTGTGACCCAATGCAGGCTAGCAATCTAATGAACCCTTGTGGCACCAGGGGGTATAAAAAGGGCCAGGGATGGATTGTTGCAGCACGGGGACCAATAGAAGCAAGGATGTATTATGCCACCGTGGAGGCCAAGAATCAAATGATTCATTGTGACATCAAGTGGCCAAAAAGGGCATGGGATGCATTGTGACAGCACAGAGGTTAAGAGAAGCAAGGATCCATTGTGACACAATGGAGGCTAATAATCCCAGGATCCCATTTGACACCAGGGGGCGTAAAAGTGCCAGGGATGAATTGTGACAGCATGGGGCCCAATAGAAACAAGGAACCATTATGACACCATGGAGGCCAAGAATCAAATGATTCATTGTGACATCAAGTGGCCTAAAAGGGCATGGGATGCATTGTGACACCACAGAGGTTAAGAGAAGCAAGGAACCTTTGTGACCCAATGCAGGCTAACAATCTAATGATCCCTTGTGACACCAATGGGCCTAAAAGGGGCAGGGATGAATTGTGAAAGCATGGGGCCCAAGTAAAACCTGGTACAATTATGCCACCATGGAGGCCAAGAATCAAATGATTCATTGTGACATCAAGTGGCCTAAAAGGGCATGGGATGCATTGTGACACCACAGAGGTTAAGAGAAGCAAGGAACCATTGTGACCCAATGCAGGCTAACAATCTAATGATCCCTTTTGACACCAGGGGGCGTAAAAGGGCCAGGGATGAATTGTGACAGCATGGGGACCAATAGAAACAAGGAACCATTATGACACCATGGAGGCCAAGAATCAAATAATTCATTGTGACATCAAGTGGCCTAAAAGGGCATGGGATGCATTGTGACACCACAGGGGTTAAGAGAAGCAAGGAACCATTGTGACCCAATGCAGGCTAACAATCTAATGATCCCTTTTGACACCAGGGCTTGTAATAGGGCCAGGGATGCATTGTGAAAGCATGGGGCACAATAAAAACATGGAAATATTATGACACCAGAGAGGCCAAGACTCAAATGATTCATTGTAGCACCAAGTGACCTAAAAGTGCATGGGATGCATTGTGACACCACAGGGGCGAAGAGAAGCAAGGAACCATTGTGACCCAATGCAGGCTAACAATCTAATGATCCCTAGTGACACCAATGGGCCTAAAAGGGGCAGGGATGTATTGTGAAAGCATGGGGCCAAATTAAAACCTGGTACAATTACGCCACCATGGAGGCCAAGAATCAAATGATTCATTTTGACATCAAGTGGCATAAAAGGGCATGGGATACATTGTGACACCACAGGGGTTAAGAGAAGCAAGGAACCATTGTGACCCAATGCAGGCTAACAATCTAAGAATCCCTTTTCAAACCAGGGGGCGCAAAAGGGCCAGGGATGAACTCTGACATCAAGGGGACCAATAGAAACAAGGAACCATTATGACACCATGAAGGCCAAGAATCAAATGGTTCATTGTGACATCAAGTGGCCTAAAAGGGCTTGGAATGCATTGTGATACCACAGAGGTTAAGAGAAGCAAGGAACCATTGTGACCCAATGCAGGCTAACAATCTAATGATCACCTGTGGCACCAGGGGGAATAAAAAGGGCCAGGGATGGATTGTTACAGCACGGGGACTAATAGAAGCAAGGATGTACTATGCCACCGTGGAGGCCAAGAATCAAATGATTCATTGTGACATCAAGTGGCCTAAAAGGGCATGGGATGCATTCTGACAGCACAGGGGTTAAGAGAAGCAAGGATCCATTGTGACCCAATGGAGGCTAACAATCTAATGATCCCATGGGACACCAATTGGCCTAAAAGGGGCAGGGATGTATTGTGAAAGCATGGGGCCCAATTAAAACCTGGTACAATTACGCCACCATGGAGGCCAAGAATCAAATGATTCATTGTGACATCAAGTGGCCTAAAAGAGCATGGCATGCATTGTGACACCACTAGGGTTAAGAGAAGCAAGGAACCATTGTGACCCAATGCAGGCTAACAATCTAAGAATCCCTTTTGAAACCAGGGGGCGCGAAAGCACACGGATGAAATCTGACAGCATGGGGACCTATAGAAGCAAGGAACCATTATGACACCATGAAGGCCAAGAATCAAATGGTTCATTGTAAGACCAAGGGGCCTAAAAGTCTTGGAATGCATTGTGACACCACAGAGGTTAAGAGAAGCAAGGAACCATTGTGACCCAATGCAGGCTAACAATCTAATGATCCCTTGTGGCACCAGGGGGTATAAAATTGCCAGGGATGGATTGTTACAGCACGGGGACCAATAGAAGCAAGGATCTATTATGCCACCGTGGAGGCCAAGAATCAAATGATTCATTGTGACATCAAGTGGCCTAAAAGGGCATGGGATGCATTGTGACAGCACAGGGGTTAAGAGAAGCAAGGATCCATTGTGACCCTATGGAGGCTAATAATCCCAGGATCCCATTTGACACCAGGGGGCGTAAAAGGGCCAGGGATGAATTGTGACAGCATGGGGACCAATAGAAACAAGGAACCATTATGACAACATGGAGGCCAAGAATCAAATGATTCATTGTGACATCAAGTGGCCTAAAAGGGCATGGGATGCATTGTGACACCACAGAGGTTAAGAGAAGCAAGGAACCATTGTGACCCAATGCAGGGTAACAATCTAATGATCCCTTGTGACACCAACGGGCCTAAAAGGGGCAGGGATGAATTGTGAAAGCATGGGGCCCAAGTAAAACCTGGTACAATTATGCCACCATGGAGGCCAAGAATCAAATAATTCATTGTGACATCAAGTGGCCTAAAAGGGCATGGGATGCATTGTGACAGCACAGGGGTTAAGAGAAGCAAGGATCCATTGTGACCCAATGCAGGCTAACAATCTAATGATCCCTTGTGACACCAATGAGCCTAAAAGGCCCCTGGGAGGAATTGTTACAGCACGGGGACCAATAGAAGCAAGGACCTATTATGCCACCGTGGAGGCCAAGAATCAAATAATTCATTGTGACATCATGTGGCCTAAAAGGGCATGGGATGCATTGTGACAGCACAGGGGTTAAGAGAAGCAAGGATCCATTGTGACCCAATGCAGGCTAACAATCTAATGATCCCTTGTGACACCAGGGCTAGTAATAGGGCCAGGGATGCATTGTGAAAGCATGGGGCACAATAAAAACATGGAAATATTATGACACCAGAGAGGCCAAGACTCAAATGATTCATTGTAGCACCAAGTGACCTAAAAGTGCATGGGATGCATTGTGACACCACAGGGGCTAAGAGAAGCAAGGAACTATTGTGACCCAATGCAGGCTAACAATCTAATGATCCCTTGTGACACCAATGGGCCTAAAAGGGGCAGGGATGTATTGTGAAAGCATGGGGCCAAATTAAAAACTGGTACAATTACGCCACCATGGAGGCCAAGAATCAAATGATTCATTTTGACATCAAGTGGCCTAAAAGGGCATGGGATGCATTGTGACACCACTAGGGTTAAGAGAAGCAAGGAACCATTGTGACCCAATGCAGGCTAACAATCTAAGAATCCCTTTTCAAACCGGGGGGCGCAAAAGGGCCAGGGATGAACTCTGACATCAAGGGGACCAATAGAAACAAGGAACCATTATGACACCATGAAGGCCAAGAATCAAATGGTTCATTGTGACATCAAGTGGCCTAAAAGGGCTTGGAATGCATTGTGATACCACAGAGGTTAAGAGAAGCAAGGAACCATTGTGACCCAATGCAGGCTAACAATCTAATGATCACCTGTGGCACCAGGGGGAATAAAAAGGGCCAGGGATGGATTGTTACAGCACGGGGACTAATAGAAGCAAGGATGTACTATGCCACCGTGGAGGCCAAGAATCAAATGATTCATTGTGACATCAAGTGGCCTAAAAGGGCATGGGATGCATTCTGACAGCACAGGGGTTAAGAGAAGCAAGGATCCATTGTGACCCAATGGAGGCTAACAATCTAATGATCCCATGGGACACCAATTGGCCTAAAAGGGGCAGGGATGTATTGTGAAAGCATGGGGCCCAATTAAAACCTGGTACAATTACGCCACCATGGAGGCCAAGAATCAAATGATTCATTGTGACATCAAGTGGCCTAAAAGAGCATGGCATGCATTGTGACACCACTAGGGTTAAGAGAAGCAAGGAACCATTGTGACCCAATGCAGGCTAACAATCTAAGAATCCCTTTTGAAACCAGGGGGCGCGAAAGCACACGGATGAAATCTGACAGCATGGGGACCTATAGAAGCAAGGAACCATTATGACACCATGAAGGCCAAGAATCAAATGGTTCATTGTAAGACCAAGGGGCCTAAAAGTCTTGGAATGCATTGTGACACCACAGAGGTTAAGAGAAGCAAGGAACCATTGTGACCCAATGCAGGCTAACAATCTAATGATCCCTTGTGGCACCAGGGGGTATAAAAAGGGCCAGGGATGGATTGTTACAGCACGGGGACCAATAGAAGCAAGGATCTATTATGCCACCATGGAGGCCAAGAATCAAATGATTCATTGTGACATCAAGTGGCCTAAAAGGGCATGGGATGCATTGTGACAGCACAGGGGTTAAGAGAAGCAAGGATCCATTGTGACCCTATGGAGGCTAATAATCCCAGGATCCCATTTGACACCAGGGGGCGTAAAAGGGCCAGGGATGAATTGTGACAGCATGGGGACCAATAGAAACAAGGAACCATTATGACAACATGGAGGCCAAGAATCAAATGATTCATTGTGGCATCAAGTGGCCTAAAAGGGCATGGGATGCATTGTGACACCACAGAGGTTAAGAGAAGCAAGGAACCATTGTGACCCAATGCAGGGTAACAATCTAATGATCCCTTGTGACACCAATGGGCCTAAAAGGGGCAGGGATGAATTGTGAAAGCATGGGGCCCAAGTAAAACCTGGTACAATTATGCCACCATGGAGGCCAAGAATCAAATGATTCATTGTGACATCAAGTGGCCTAAAAGGGCATGGGATGCATTGTGACAGCACAGGGGTTAAGAGAAGCAAGGATCCATTGTGACCCAATGCAGGCTAACAATCTAATGATCCCTTGTGACACCAATGAGCCTAAAAGGCCCCTGGGAGGAATTGTTACAGCACGGGGACCAATAGAAGCAAGGATCTATTATGCCACCGTGGAGGCCAAGAATCAAATAATTCATTGTGACATCATGTGGCCTAAAAGGGCATGGGATGCATTGTGACAGCACAGGGGTTAAGAGAAGCAAGGATCCATTGTGACCCAATGCAGGCTAACAATCTAATGATCCCTTGTGACACCAATGGGCCTAAAAGGGGCAGGGATAAATTGTGAAAGCATAGGGCCCAAGTAAAACCTGGTACAATTATGCCACCATGGAGGCCAAGAATCAAATAATTCATTGTGACATCAAGTGGCCTAAAAGGGCATGGGATGCATTGTGACAGCACAGGGGTTAAGAGAAGCAAGGATCCATTGTGACCCAATGGAGCTTAACAATCTAATGATCCCATGGGGCACCAATTGGCCTAAAAGGGGCAGGGATGTATTGTGAAAGCTTGGAGCACAATTAAAACCTGGTACAATTACGCCACCATGGAGGCCAAGAATCAAATGATTCATTGTGACATCAAGTGGCCTAAAAGGGCATGGGATGCATTGTGACACCACAGGGGTTAAGAGAAGCAAGGAACCATTGTGACCCAATGCAGGCTAACAATCTAATGATCCCTTTTGGCACCAGGGGGTATAAAAAGGGCTAGGGATGGATTGTTACAGCACGGGGACCAATAGAAGCAAGGATCTATTATGCCACCGTGGAGGCCAAGAATCAAATGATTCATTGTGACATCAAGTGGCCTAAAAGGGCATGGGATGCATTGTGACAGCAGAGGGGTTAAGAGAAGCAAGGAACCATTGTGACACAATGGAGGCTAATAATCCCAGGATCCCATTTGACACCAGGGGGCGTAAAAGGGCCAGGGATGAATTGTTACAGCACGGGGAACAAGAGAAGCAATGATCTATTATGCCACCATGGAGGCCAAGAATCAAATAATTCAATGTGACATCATGTGGCCTAAAAGGGCATGGGATGCATTGTGACAGCAGAGGGGTTAAGAGAAGCAAGGAACCATTGTGACCCAATGCAGGCTAACAATCTAATGATCCCTTTTGACACCAATGGGCCTAAAAGGGGCAGGGATGTATCGTGAAAGCATGGGGCCCAATTAAAACCTGGAACAATTACGCCACCATGGAGGCCAAGAATCAAATGATTCATTGTGACATCAAGTGGCCTAAAAGGGCATGGGATGCATTGTGACACCGCAGAGGTTAAGAGAAGCAAGGAACCATTTTGACCCAATGCAGGCTAACCATCTAATGATCCCTTGTGACACCAATGGGCCTAAAAGGGGCAGGGATGTATTGTGAAAGCATGGGGCCCAATTAAAACCTGGTACAATTACGCCACCATGGAGGCCAAGAATCAAATGATTCATTTTGACATCAAGTGGCATAAAAGGGCATGGGATACATTGTGACACCACAGGGGTTAAGAGAAGCAAGGAACCATTGTGACCCAATGCAGGCTAACAATCTAAGAATCCCTTTTCAAACCAGGGGGCGCAAAAGGGCCAGGGATGAACTCTGACATCAAGGGGACCAATAGAAACAAGGAACCATTATGACACCATGAAGGCCAAGAATCAAATGGTTCATTGTGACATCAAGTGGCCTAAAAGGGCTTGGAATGCATTGTGATACCACAGAGGTTAAGAGAAGCAAGGAACCATTGTGACCCAATGCAGGCTAACAATCTAATGATCACCTGTGGCACCAGGGGGAATAAAAAGGGCCAGGGATGGATTGTTACAGCACGGGGACTAATAGAAGCAAGGATGTACTATGCCACCGTGGAGGCCAAGAATCAAATGATTCATTGTGACATCAAGTGGCCTAAAAGGGCATGGGATGCATTCTGACAGCACAGGGGTTAAGAGAAGCAAGGATCCATTGTGACCCAATGGAGGCTAACAATCTAATGATCCCATGGGACACCAATTGGCCTAAAAGGGGCAGGGATGTATTGTGAAAGCATGGGGCCCAATTAAAACCTGGTACAATTACGCCACCATGGAGGCCAAGAATCAAATGATTCATTGTGACATCAAGTGGCCTAAAAGAGCATGGCATGCATTGTGACACCACTAGGGTTAAGAGAAGCAAGGAACCATTGTGACCCAATGCAGGCTAACAATCTAAGAATCCCTTTTGAAACCAGGGGGCGCGAAAGCACACGGATGAAATCTGACAGCATGGGGACCTATAGAAGCAAGGAACCATTATGACACCATGAAGGCCAAGAATCAAATGGTTCATTGTAAGACCAAGGGGCCTAAAAGTCTTGGAATGCATTGTGACACCACAGAGGTTAAGAGAAGCAAGGAACCATTGTGACCCAATGCAGGCTAACAATCTAATGAACCCTTGTGGCACCAGGGGGTATAAAATTGCCAGGGATGGATTGTTACAGCACGGGGACCAATAGAAGCAAGGATCTATTATGCCACCGTGGAGGCCAAGAATCAAATGATTCATTGTGACATCAAGTGGCCTAAAAGGGCATGGGATGCATTGTGACAGCACAGGGGTTAAGAGAAGCAAGGATCCATTGTGACCCTATGGAGGCTAATAATCCCAGGATCCCATTTGACACCAGGGGGCGTAAAAGGGCCAGGGATGAATTGTGACAGCATGGGGACCAATAGAAACAAGGAACCATTATGACAACATGGAGGCCAAGAATCAAATGATTCATTGTGACATCAAGTGGCCTAAAAGGGCATGGGATGCATTGTGACACCACAGAGGTTAAGAGAAGCAAGGAACCATTGTGACCCAATGCAGGGTAACAATCTAATGATCCCTTGTGACACCAACGGGCCTAAAAGGGGCAGGGATGAATTGTGAAAGCATGGGGCCCAAGTAAAACCTGGTACAATTATGCCACCATGGAGGCCAAGAATCAAATAATTCATTGTGACATCAAGTGGCCTAAAAGGGCATGGGATGCATTGTGACAGCACAGGGGTTAAGAGAAGCAAGGATCCATTGTGACCCAATGCAGGCTAACAATCTAATGATCCCTTGTGACACCAATGAGCCTAAAAGGCCCCTGGGAGGAATTGTTACAGCACGGGGACCAATAGAAGCAAGGACCTATTATGCCACCGTGGAGGCCAAGAATCAAATAATTCATTGTGACATCATGTGGCCTAAAAGGGCATGGGATGCATTGTGACAGCACAGGGGTTAAGAGAAGCAAGGATCCATTGTGACCCAATGCAGGCTAACAATCTAATGATCCCTTGTGACACCAGGGCTAGTAATAGGGCCAGGGATGCATTGTGAAAGCATGGGGCACAATAAAAACATGGAAATATTATGACACCAGAGAGGCCAAGACTCAAATGATTCATTGTAGCACCAAGTGACCTAAAAGGGCATGGGATGCATTGTGACACCACAGGGGCTAAGAGAAGCAAGGAACTATTGTGACCCAATGCAGGCTAACAATCTAATGATCCCTTGTGACACCAATGGGCCTAAAAGGGGCAGGGATGTATTGTGAAAGCATGGGGCCAAATTAAAAACTGGTAAAATTACGCCACCATGGAGGCCAAGAATCAAATGATTCATTTTGACATCAAGTGGCCTAAAAGGGCATGGGATGCATTGTGACACCACATGGGTTAAGAGAAGCAAGGAACCATTGTGACCCAATGCAGGCTAACAATCTAAGAATCCCTTTTCAAACCGGGGGGCGCAAAAGGGCCAGGGATGAACTCTGACATCAAGGGGACCAATAGAAGCAAGGAACCATTATGACACCATGAAGGCCAAGAATCAAATGGTTCATTGTGACATCAAGTGGCCTAAAAGGGCTTGGAATGCATTGTGATACCACAGAGGTTAAGAGAAGCAAGGAACCATTGTGACCCAATGCAGGCTAACAATCTAATGATCACCTGTGGCACCAGGGGGAATAAAAAGGGCCAGGGATGGATTGTTACAGCACGGGGACTAATAGAAGCAAGGATGTACTATGCCACCGTGGAGGCCAAGAATCAAATGATTCATTGTGACATCAAGTGGCCTAAAAGGGCATGGGATGCATTCTGACAGCACAGGGGTTAAGAGAAGCAAGGATCCATTGTGACCCAATGGAGGCTAACAATCTAATGATCCCATGGGACACCAATTGGCCTAAAAGGGGCAGGGATGTATTGTGAAAGCATGGGGCCCAATTAAAACCTGGTACAATTACGCCACCATGGAGGCCAAGAATCAAATGATTCATTGTGACATCAAGTGGCCTAAAAGAGCATGGCATGCATTGTGACACCACTAGGGTTAAGAGAAGCAAGGAACCATTGTGACCCAATGCAGGCTAACAATCTAAGAATCCCTTTTGAAACCAGGGGGCGCGAAAGCACACGGATGAAATCTGACAGCATGGGGACCTATAGAAGCAAGGAACCATTATGACACCATGAAGGCCAACAATCAAATGGTTCATTGTAAGACCAAGGGGCCTAAAAGTCTTGGAATGCATTGTGACACCACAGAGGTTAAGAGAAGCAAGGAACCATTGTGACCCAATGCAGGCTAACAATCTAATGATCCCTTGTGGCACCAGGGGGTATAAAATTGCCAGGGATGGATTGTTACAGCACGGGGACCAATAGAAGCAAGGATCTATTATGCCACCGTGGAGGCCAAGAATCAAATGATTCATTGTGACATCAAGTGGCCTAAAAGGGCATGGGATGCATTGTGACAGCACAGGGGTTAAGAGAAGCAAGGATCCATTGTGACCCAATGGAGGCTAATAATCCCAGGATCCCATTTGACACCAGGGGGCGTAAAAGGGCCAGGGATGAATTGTGACAGCATGGGGACCAATAGAAACAAGGAACCATTATGACAACATGGAGGCCAAGAATCAAATGATTCATTGTGACATCAAGTGGCCTAAAAGGGCATGGGATGCATTGTGACACCACAGAGGTTAAGAGAAGCAAGGAACCATTGTGACCCAATGCAGGGTAACAATCTAATGATCCCTTGTGACACCAACGGGCCTAAAAGGGGCAGGGATGAATTGTGAAAGCATGGGGCCCAAGTAAAACCTGGTACAATTATGCCACCATGGAGGCCAAGAATCAAATAATTCATTGTGACATCAAGTGGCCTAAAAGGGCATGGGATGCATTGTGACAGCACAGGGGTTAAGAGAAGCAAGGATCCATTGTGACCCAATGCAGGCTAACAATCTAATGATCCCTTGTGACACCAATGAGCCTAAAAGGCCCCTGGGAGGAATTGTTACAGCACGGGGACCAATAGAAACAAGGACCTATTATGCCACCGTGGAGGCCAAGAATCAAATAATTCATTGTGACATCATGTGGCCTAAAAGGGCATGGGATGCATTGTGACAGCACAGGGGTTAAGAGAAGCAAGGATCCATTGTGACCCAATGCAGGCTAACAATCTAATGATCCCTTGTGACACCAGGGCTAGTAATAGGGCCAGGGATGCATTGTGAAAGCATGGGGCACAATAAAAACATGGAAATATTATGACACCAGAGAGGCCAAGACTCAAATGATTCATTGTAGCACCAAGTGACCTAAAAGGGCATGGGATGCATTGTGACACCACAGGGGCTAAGAGAAGCAAGGAACTATTGTGACCCAATGCAGGCTAACAATCTAATGATCCCTTGTGACACCAATGGGCCTAAAAGGGGCAGGGATGTATTGTGAAAGCATGGGGCCAAATTAAAAACTGGTACAATTACGCCACCATGGAGGCCAAGAATCAAATGATTCATTTTGACATCAAGTGGCCTAAAAGGGCATGGGATGCATTGTGACACCACAGGGGTTAAGAGAAGCAAGGAACCATTGTGACCCAATGCAGGCTAACAATCTAAGAATCCCTTTTCAAACCGGGGGGCGCAAAAGGGCCAGGGATGAACTCTGACATCAAGGGGACCAATAGAAGCAAGGAACCATTATGACACCATGAAGGCCAAGAATCAAATGGTTCATTGTGACATCAAGTGGCCTAAAAGGGCTTGGAATGCATTGTGATACCACAGAGGTTAAGAGAAGCAAGGAACCATTGTGACCCAATGCAGGCTAACAATCTAATGATCACCTGTGGCACCAGGGGGAATAAAAAGGGCCAGGGATGGATTGTTACAGCACGGGGACTAATAGAAGCAAGGATGTACTATGCCACCGTGGAGGCCAAGAATCAAATGATTCATTGTGACATCAAGTGGCCTAAAAGGGCATGGGATGCATTCTGACAGCACAGGGGTTAAGAGAAGCAAGGATCCATTGTGACCCAATGGAGGCTAACAATCTAATGATCCCATGGGACACCAATTGGCCTAAAAGGGGCAGGGATGTATTGTGAAAGCATGGGGCCCAATTAAAACCTGGTACAATTACGCCACCATGGAGGCCAAGAATCAAATGATTCATTGTGACATCAAGTGGCCTAAAAGAGCATGGCATGCATTGTGACACCACTAGGGTTAAGAGAAGCAAGGAACCATTGTGACCCAATGCAGGCTAACAATCTAAGAATCCCTTTTGAAACCAGGGGGCGCGAAAGCACACGGATGAAATCTGACAGCATGGGGACCTATAGAAGCAAGGAACCATTATGACACCATGAAGGCCAAGAATCAAATGGTTCATTGTAAGACCAAGGGGCCTAAAAGTCTTGGAATGCATTGTGACACCACAGAGGTTAAGAGAAGCAAGGAACCATTGTGACCCAATGCAGGCTAACAATCTAATGATCCCTTGTGGCACCAGGGGGTATAAAAAGGGCCAGGGATGGATTGTTACAGCACGGGGACCAATAGAAGCAAGGATCTATTATGCCACCGTGGAGGCCAAGAATCAAATGATTCATTGTGACATCAAGTGGCCTAAAAGGGCATGGGATGCATTGTGACAGCACAGGGGTTAAGAGAAGCAAGGATCCATTGTGACCCTATGGAGGCTACTAATCCCAGGATCCCATTTGACACCAGGGGGCGTAAAAGGGCCAGGGATGAATTGTGACAGCATGGGGACCAATAGAAACAAGGAACCATTATGACAACATGGAGGCCAAGAATCAAATGATTCATTGTGGCATCAAGTGGCCTAAAAGGGCATGGGATGCATTGTGACACCACAGAGGTTAAGAGAAGCAAGGAACCATTGTGACCCAATGCAGGGTAACAATCTAATGATCCCTTGTGACACCAATGGGCCTAAAAGGGGCAGGGATGAATTGTGAAAGCATGGGGCCCAAGTAAAACCTGGTACAATTATGCCACCATGGAGGCCAAGAATCAAATAATTCATTGTGACATCAAGTGGCCTAAAAGGGCATGGGATGCATTGTGACAGCACAGGGGTTAAGAGAAGCAAGGATCCATTGTGACCCAATGCAGGCTAACAATCTAATGATCCCTTGTGACACCAATGAGCCTAAAAGGCCCCTGGGAGGAATTGTTACAGCACGGGGACCAATAGAAGCAAGGATCTATTATGCCACCGTGGAGGCCAAGAATCAAATAATTCATTGTGACATCATGTGGCCTAAAAGGGCATGGGATGCATTGTGACAGCACAGGGGTTAAGAGAAGCAAGGATCCATTGTGACCCAATGCAGGCTAACAATCTAATGATCCCTTGTGACACCAATGGGCCTAAAAGGGGCAGGGATAAATTGTGAAAGCATAGGGCCCAAGTAAAACCTGGTACAATTATGCCACCATGGAGGCCAAGAATCAAATAATTCATTGTGACATCAAGTGGCCTAAAAGGGCATGGGATGCATTGTGACAGCACAGGGGTTAAGAGAAGCAAGGATCCATTGTGACCCAATGGAGCTTAACAATCTAATGATCCCATGGGGCACCAATTGGCCTAAAAGGGGCAGGGATGTATTGTGAAAGCTTGGAGCCCAATTAAAACCTGGTACAATTACGCCACCATGGAGGCCAAGAATCAAATGATTCATTGTGACATCAAGTGGCCTAAAAGGGCATGGGATGCATTGTGACACCACAGGGGTTAAGAGAAGCAAGGAACCATTGTGACCCAATGCAGGCTAACAATCTAATGATCCCTTTTGGCACCAGGGGGTATAAAAAGGGCCAGGGATGGATTGTTACAGCACGGGGACCAATAGAAGCAAGGATCTATTATGCCACCGTGGAGGCCAAGAATCAAATGATTCATTGTGACATCAAGTGGCCTAAAAGGGCATGGGATGCATTGTGACTGCACAGGGGTTAAGAGAAGCAAGGATCCATTGTGACACAATGGAGGCTAATAATCCCAGGATCCCATTTGACACCAGGGGGCGTAAAAGGGCCAGGGATGAATTGTTACAGCACGGGGAACAAGAGAAGCAATGATCTATTATGCCACCATGGAGGCCAAGAATCAAATAATTCAATGTGACATCATGTGGCCTAAAAGGGCATGGGATGCATTGTGACAGCAGAGGGGTTAAGAGAAGCAAGGAACCATTGTGACCCAATGCAGGCTAACAATCTAATGATCCCTTTTGACACCAATGGGCCTAAAAGGGGCAGGGATGTATCGTGAAAGCATGGGGCCCAATTAAAACCTGGAACAATTACGCCACCATGGAGGCCAAGAATCAAATGATTCATTGTGACATCAAGTGGCCTAAAAGGGCATGGGATGCATTGTGACACCGCAGAGGTTAAGAGAAGCAAGGAACCATTTTGACCCAATGCAGGCTAACCATCTAATGATCCCTTGTGACACCAATGGGCCTAAAAGGGGCAGGGATGAATTGTGAAAGCATGGGGCCCAAGTAAACCCTGGTACAAATATGCCACCATAGAGGCCAAGAATCAAATGATTCATTGTGACATCAAGTGGCCTAAAAGTGCATGGGATGCATGGTGACACCACAGGGGTTAAGAGAAGCACGGAACCATGGTGACCCAATGCAGGCTAACAATCTAAGAATCCCTTTTGACACCAGGGGGCGCAAAAGGACCACGGATGATCTCTGACAGCAAGGGGACCTATAGAAGCAAGGAACCATTATGACACCATGAAGGCCAAGAATCAAATGGTTCATTGTAAGACCAAGTGGCCTAAAAGGGCTTGGAATGCATTGTGACACCACAGAGGTTAAGAGAAGCAAGGAACCATTGTGACCCAATGCAGGCTAGCAATCTAATGATCCCTTGTGGCACCAGGGCGTATAAAAAGGGCCAGGGATGGATTGTTACAGCACGGGGACCAATAGAAGCAAGGATCTATTATGCCACCGTGGAGGCCAAGAATCAAATGATTCATTGTGACATCAAGTGGCCTAAAAGGGCATGGGATGCATTGTGACAGCACAGGGGTTAAGAGAAGCAAGGATCCATTGTGACCCAATGGAGGCTAATAATCCCAGGATCCCATTTGACACCAGGGGGCGTAAAAGGGCCAGGGATGAATTGTGACAGCATGGGGACCAATAGAAACAAGGAACCATTATGACACCATGGAGGCCAAGCATCAAATGATTCATTGTGACATCAAGTGGCCTAAAAGGGCATGGGATGCATTGTGACCGCACAGGGGTTAAGAGAGGCAAGGATCCATTGTGACCCAATGGAGGCTAACAATCTAATGATCCCTTGTGGCACCAGGGGGTATAAAAAGGGCCAGGGATGGATTGTTACAGCACGGGGACCAATAGAAGCAAGGATCTATTATGCCACCGTGGAGGCCAAGAATCAAATGATTCATTGTGACATCAAGTGGCCTAAAAGGGCATGGGATGCATTGTGACACCACAGAGGTTAAGAGAAGCAAGGAACCATTGTGACCCAATGCAGGCTAATAATCCCAGGATCCCATTTGACACCAGGGGGCGTAAAAGGGCCAGGGATGAATTGAGACAGCACGGGGCCCAATAGAAACAAGGAATCATTATGACACCATGGAGGCCAAGAATCAAATAATTCATTGTGACATCAAGTGGCCTAAAAGGGCATGGGATGCATTGTGACTGCAGAGGGGTTAAGAGAGGCAAGGAACCATTGTGACCCAATGCAGGCTAACAATCTAATGATCCCTTGTGACACCAGGGCTAGTAATAGGGCCAGGGATGCATTGTGAAAGCATGGGGCACAATAAAAACATGGAAATATTATGACACCAGAGAGGCCAAGACTCAAATGATTCATTGTAGCACCAAGTGACCTAAAAGGGCATGGGATGCATTGTGACACCACAGGGGCTAAGAGAAGCAAGGAACCATTGTGACCCAATGCAGGCTAACAATCTAATGATCCCTTGTGACACCAATGGGCCTAAAAGGGGCAGGGATGTATTGTGAAAGCATGGGGCCAAATTAAAAACTGGTACAATTACGCCACCATGGAGGCCAAGAATCAAATGATTCATTTTGACATCAAGTGGCCTAAAAGGGCATGGGATGCATTGTGACACCACAGGGGTTAAGAGAAGCAAGGAACCATTGTGACCCAATGCAGGCTAACAATCTAAGAATCCCTTTTCAAACCGGGGGGCGCAAACGGGCCAGGGATGAACTCTGACATCAAGGGGACCAATAGAAGCAAGGAACCATTATGACACCATGAAGGCCAAGAATCAAATGGTTCATTGTGACATCAAGTGGCCTAAAAGGGCTTGGAATGCATTGTGATACCACAGAGGTTAAGAGAAGCAAGGAACCATTGTGACCCAATGCAGGCTAACAATCTAATGATCACCTGTGGCACCAGGGGGAATAAAAAGGGCCAGGGATGGATTGTTACAGCACGGGGACTAATAGAAGCAAGGATGTACTATGCCACCGTGGAGGCCAAGAATCAAATGATTCATTGTGACATCAAGTGGCCTAAAAGGGCATGGGATGCATTCTGACAGCACAGGGGTTAAGAGAAGCAAGGATCCATTGTGACCCAATGGAGGCTAACAATCTAATGATCCCATGGGACACCAATTGGCCTAAAAGGGGCAGGGATGTATTGTGAAAGCATGGGGCCCAATTAAAACCTGGTACAATTATGCCACCATGGAGGCCAAGAATCAAATGATTCATTGTGACATCAAGTGGCCTAAAAGAGCATGGCATGCATTGTGACACCACTAGGGTTAAGAGAAGCAAGGAACCATTGTGACCCAATGCAGGCTAACAATCTAAGAATCCCTTTTGACACCAGGGGGCGCAAAAGGACCACGGATGAAATCTGACAGCATGGGGACCTATAGAAGCAAGGAACCATTATGACACCATGAAGGCCAAGAATCAAATGGTTCATTGTAAGACCAAGGGGCCTAAAAGTCTTGGAATGCATTGTGACACCACAGAGGTTAAGAGAAGCAAGGAACCATTGTGACCCAATGCAGGCTAACAATCTAATGATCCCTTGTGGCACCAGGGGGTATAAAAAGGGCCAGGGATGGATTGTTACAGCACGGGGACCAATAGAAGCAAGGATCTATTATGCCACCGTGGAGGCCAAGAATCAAATGATTCATTGTGACATCAAGTGGCCTAAAAGGGCATGGGATGCATTGTGACAGCACAGGGGTTAAGAGAAGCAAGGATCCATTGTGACCCTATGGAGGCTAATAATCCCAGGATCCCATTTGACACCAGGGGGCGTAAAAGGGCCAGGGATGAATTGTGACAGCATGGGGACCAATAGAAACAAGGAACCATTATGACAACATGGAGGCCAAGAATCAAATGATTCATTGTGACATCAAGTGGCCTAAAAGGGCATGGGATGCATTGTGACACCACAGAGGTTAAGAGAAGCAAGGAACCATTGTGACCCAATGCAGGGTAACAATCTAATGATCCCTTGTGACACCAATGGGCCTAAAAGCGGCAGGGATGAATTGTGAAAGCATGGGGCCCAAGTAAAACCTGGTACAATTATGCCACCATGGAGGCCAAGAATCAAATAATTCATTGTGACATCAAGTGGCCTAAAAGGGCATGGGATGCATTGTGACAGCACAGGGGTTAAGAGAAGCAAGGATCCATTGTGACCCAATGCAGGCTAACAATCTAATGATCCCTTGTGACACCAATGAGCCTAAAAGGCCCCTGGGAGGAATTGTTACAGCACGGGGACCAATAGAAGCAAGGATCTATCATGCCACCGTGGAGGCCAAGAATCAAATGATTCATTGTGGCATCAAGTGGCCTAAAAGGGCATGGGATGCATTGTGACAGCACAGGGGTTAAGAGAAGCAAGGATCCATTGTGACCCAAAGGAGGCTAATAATCCCAGGATCCCATTTGACACCAGGGGGCGTAAAAGGGCCAGGGATGAATTGTGACAGCATGGGGACCAATAGAAACAAGGAACCATTATGACACCATGGAGGCCAAGAATCAAATGGTTCATTGTGACATCAAGTG
The DNA here is from genome assembly GCF_963662255.1 of Cinclus cinclus. NCBI lineage: Eukaryota > Metazoa > Chordata > Aves > Passeriformes > Cinclidae > Cinclus > Cinclus cinclus. Next base: position 172,230 of record NC_085051.1, on the reverse strand, counting down.
GCCTAAAAGGGCATGGGATGCATTGTGACCGCACAGGGGTTAAGAGAGGCAAGGATCCATTGTGACCCAATGGAGGCTAACAATCTAATGATCCCTTGTGGCACCAGGGGGTATAAAAAGGGCCAGGGATGGATTGTTACAGCACAAGGACCAATAGAAGCAAGGATCTATTATGCCACCATGGAGGCCAAGAATCAAATGATTCATTGTGACATCAAGTGGCCTAAAAGGGCATGGGATGCATTGTGACACCACAGGGGTTAAGAGAGGCATGGAACCATTGTGACCCAATGCAGGCTAACAATCTAATGATCCCTTTTGACGCCAGGGCTTGCAATAGGGCCAGGGATGCATTGTGAAATCATGGGGCACAATAAAAACATGGAAATATTATGACACCAGAGAGGCCAAGACTCAAATGATTCATTGTAACACCAAGTGACCTAAAAGGGCATGGGATGCATTGTGACACCACAGGGGCTAAGAGAAGCAAGGAACCATTGTGACCCAATGTAGGCTAACAATCTAATGATCCCTTGTGACACCAATGGGCCTAAAAGGGGCAGGGATGTATTGTGAAAGCATGGGGCCCAATTAAAACCTGGTACAATTACGCCACCATGGAGGCCAAGAATCAAATGATTCATTTTGACATCAAGTGGCCTAAAAGGGCATGGGATGCATTGTGACACCACAGAGGTTAAGAGCAGCAAGGAACCATTGTGACCCAATGCAGGCTAACCATCTAAGAATCCCTTTTGAAACCAGGGGGCGCAAAATGACAACGGATGAACTCTGACAGCATGGGGACCTATAGAAGCAAGGAACCATTATGACACCATGAAGGCCAAGAATCAAATGGTTCATTGTAAGACCAAGTGGCCTAAAAGGGCTTGGAATGCATCGTGACACCACAGAGGTTAAGAGAAGCAAGGAACCATTGTGACCCAATGCAGGCTAACCATCTAATGATCCCTTTTGGCACCAGGGGGGATAAAAAGGACCAGGGATGGATTGTTACAGCACGGGGACCAATAGAAGCAAGGATTTATTATGCCACCGTGGAAGCCAAGAATCAAATGATTCATTGTGACATCAAGTGGCCTAAAAGGGCATGGGATGCATTGTGACACCACAGGGGTTAAGAGAAGCAAGGATCCATTGTGACCCAATGGAGGCTAATAATCCCAGGATCCCATTTGACACCAGGGGTCCCAAAATGACAACGGATGAACTCTGACAGCATGGGGACCTATAGAAGCAAGGAACCATTATGACACCATGAAGGCCAAGAATCAAATGGTTCATTGTGACATCAAGTGGCCTAAAAGGGCTTGGAATGCATTGTGACACCACAGAGGTTAAGAGAAGCAAGGAACCATTGTGACCCAATGCAGGCTAACCATCTAATTATCCCTTGTGACACCAATGGGCCTAAAAGGGGCAGGGATGAATTGTTACAGCACAAGAACCAATAGAAGCAAGGATCTATAATGCCACCGTGGGGGCCAACAATCAAATGATTCATTGTGGCATCAAGTGGCCTAAAAGGGCATGGGATGCATTGTGACACCACAGGGGTTAAGAGAAGCAAGGAACCATTGTGACCCAATGTAGGCTAACAATCTAAGAATCCCTTTTGACACCAGGGGGCGGAAAATGACAACGGATGAACTCTGACATCATGGGGACCTATAGAAGCAAGGAACCATTATGACACCATGAAGGCCAAGAATCAAATGATTCATTGTGACATCAAGTGGCCTAAAAGGGCATGGGATGCATTGTGACACCACAGAGGTTAAGAGAAGCAAGGAACCATTGTGACCCAATGCAGGCTCACAATCTAATGATCCCTTGTGACACAAATGGGCCTAAAAGGGCAGGGATGTATTGTGAAATCATGGGGCCCAATTAAAACCTGGTACAATTACGCCACCATGGAGGCCAAGAATCAAATGATTCATTGTGACATCAAGTGGCCTAAAAGGGCATGGGATGCATTGTGACACCACAGGGGTTAAGAGAAGCAAGGAACCATTGTGACCCAATGGAGGCTAACAATCTAAGAATCCCTTTTGAAACCAGGGGGCGCAAAAGCACCACGGATGAACTCTGACATCAAGGGGACCAATAGAAGCAAGGAAACATTATGACACCATGAAGGCCAAGAATCAAATGGTTCATTGTGACATCAAGTGGCCTAAAAGGGCTCGGAATGCATTGTGACACCACAGAGGTTAAGAGAAGCAAGGAACCATTATGACACCATGTAGGCCAAGAATCAAATGGTTCATTGTAAGACCAAGTGGCCTAAAAGGGCTTGGAATGCATTGTGACACCACAGAGGTTAAGAGAAGCAAGGAACCATTGTGACCCAATGCAGGCTAACAATCTAATGATCCCTTGTGGCACCAGGGGAGTATAAAATGGCCAGGGATGGATTGTTACAGCACAGGGACCAATAGAAGCAAGGATCTATTATGCCACCGTGGAGGCCAAGAATCAAATGATTCATTGTGACATCATGTGGCCTAAAAGGGCATGGGATGCATTGTGACAGCACAGGGGTTAAGAGAAGCAAGGAACCATTGTGACCCAATGCAGGTTAACAATCTAATGATCCCTTGTGGCACCAGGGGGGATAAAAAGGGCCAGGGATGGATTGTTACAGCACGGGTCCAATAGAAGCAAGGATCTATTATGCCACCGTGGAGGCCAAGAATCAAATGATTCATTGTGACATCATGTGGCCTAAAAGGGCATGGGATGCATTGTGACTGCACAGGGGTTAAGAGAAGCAAGGAACCATTGTGACCCAATGCAGGCTAATAATCCCAGGATCCCATTTGACACCAGGGGGCGTAAAGGGTCAGGGATGAATTGTGACAGCATGGGGCCCAATAGAAACAAGGAACCATTATGACACCATGGAGGCCAAGAATCAAATAATTCATTGTGACATCAAGTGGCCTAAAAGGGCATGGGATGCATTATGACACCTCTGGGGTAAGGAGAATCAAGGAACCATTGTGACCCAATGTATGCTAACAATCTAAGAATCCCTTTTGAAACCAGGGGCGCAAAAGGACCACGGATGAACCTTGACAGCATCGGGACCTATAGAAGCAAGGAACCATTATGACACCATGAAGGCCAAGAATAAAATGGTTCATTGTGACATCAAGTGGCCTAAAAGGGCATGGGATGCATTGTGACACCACAGAGGTTAAGAGAAGCAAGGATCCATTGTGACCCAATGGAGGCTAATAATCCCAGGATCCCATTTGACACCAGGGGGCGTAAAAGGGCCAGGGATGAATTGTGACAGCATGGGGCCCAATAGAAACAAGGAACCATTATGACACCATGGAGGCCAAGAATCAAATGATTCATTGTGACATCAAGTGGCCTAAAAGAGGATGGGATGCATTGTGACACCACAGAGGTTAAGAGAAGCAAGGAACCATTGTGACCCAATGCAGGCTAACAATCTAATGATCCCTGGTGACACCAGGGGGCGTAAAAGTGCCAGGGATGAATTGTGAAAGCATGGGGCCCAATAGAAACAAGGAACCATTATGACACCATGGAGGCCAAGAATCAAATGATTCATTGTGACATCAAGTGGCCTAAAAGGGCTTGGAATGCATTGTGACACCACAGAGGTTAAGAGAAGCAAGGAACCATTGTGACCCAATGCAGGCTAACAATCTAATGATCCCTTTTGACACCAATGGGCCTAAAAGGGCCAGGGATGTATTGTTACAGCACGGGGACCAAGAGAAGCAAGGATCTATTATGCCACCATGGAGGCCCAGAATGAAATGATTCATTGTGACATCAAGTGGCCTAAAAGGGCATGGGATGCATTGTGACACCACAGGGGTTAAGAGAAGCAAGGAACCATTGTGACCCAATGCAGGCTAACAATCTAAGAATCCCTTTTGAAACCAGGGGGCGCAAAAGGACCACGGATGGACTCTGACAGCATGGGGACCTATAGAAGCAAGGAACAATTATGACACCATGAAGGCCAAGAATCAAATGGTTCATTGTAAGACCAAGTGGCCTAAAAGGGCTTGGAATGCATTGTGACACCACAGAGGTTAAGAGAAGGAAGGAACCATTGTGACCCAATGCAGGCTAGCAATCTAATGATCCCTTGTGGCACCAGGGGGTATAAAAAGGGCCAGGGATGGATTGTTACAGCACGGGGACCAATAGAAGCAAGGATCTATTATGCCACCGTGGAGGCCAAGAATCAAATGATTCATTGTGACATCAAGTGGCCAAAAAGGGCATGGGATGCATTGTGACAGCACAGAGGTTAAGAGAAGCAAGGATCCATTGTGACACAATGGAGGCTAATAATCCCAGGATCCCATTTGACACCAGGGGGCGTAAAAGTGCCAGGGATGAATTGTGACAGCATGGGGCCCAATAGAAACAAGGAACCATTATGACACCATGGAGGCCAAGAATCAAATGATTCATTGTGACATCAAGTGGCCTAAAAGGGCATGGGATGCATTGTGACACCACAGAGGTTAAGAGAAGCAAGGAACCTTTGTGACCCAATGCAGGCTAACAATCTAATGATCCCTTGTGACACCAATGGGCCTAAAAGGGGCAGGGATGAATTGTGAAAGGATGGGGCCCAATTAAAACCTGGTACAATTACGCCACCATGGAGGCCAAGAATCAAATGATTCATTGTGACATCAAGTGGCCTAAAAGGGCATGGGATGCATTGTGACACCACAGGGGTTAAGAGAAGCAAGGAACCATTGTGACCCAATGCAGGCTAACAATCTAAGAATCCCTTTTGACACCAGGGGGCGCAAAAGGACCACTGATCGACTCTGACAGCATGGGGACCTATGGAAGCAAGGAACGATTATGACACCATGAAGGCCAAGAATCAAATGGTTCATTGTAAGACCAAGTGGCCTAAAAGGGCTTGGAATGCATTGTGACACCACAGAGGTTAAGAGAAGCAAGGATCCATTGTGACCCAATGGAGGCTAATAATCCCAGGATCCCATTTGACACCCGGGGACGGAAAAGGGCCAGGGATGAATTGTGACAGCATGGGGCCCAAGTAAAACCTGGTACTATAATGCCACCATGGAGGCCAAGAATCAAATGATTCATTGTGACATCAAGTGGCCTAAAAGTGCATGGGATGCAGTGTGACACCACAGGGGTTAAGAGAAACAAGGAACCATTGTGACCCAATGCAGGCTAACAATCTAAGAATCCCTTTTGACACCAGGGGGCGCAAAAGGACCACGGATGAATTCTGACAGCATGGGGACCTATAGAAGCAAGGAAACATTATGACACCATGGAGGCCACGAATCAAATGATTCATTGTGACATCAAGTGGCCTAAAAGGGCTTGGAATGCATTGTGACACCACAGAGGTTAAGAGAAGCAAGGAATCATTGTGACCCAATGCAGGCTAACAATCTAATGATCCCTTGTGGCACCAGGGGGTATAAAAAGGGCCAGGGATGGATTGTTACAGCACGGGGACCAATAGAAGCAAGGATCTATTATGCCACCGTGGAGGCCAAGAATCAAATGATTCATTGTGACATCAAGTGGCCTAAAAGGGCATGGGATGCATTGTGACACCACAGAGGTTAAGAGAAGCAAGAAACCATTGTGACCCAATGGAGGCTAATAATCCCAGGATCCCATTTGACAGCAGGGGGCGTAAAAGGGCCAGGGATGAATTGTGACAGCATGGGGCCCAATAGAAACAAGGAACCATTATGACACCATGGAGGCTAAGAATCAAAAGATTCATTGTGACATCAAGTGGCCTAAAAGGGCATGGGATGCATTGTGACACCACAGGGGTTAAGAGAAGCAAGGAACCATTGTGACCCAATGCAGGGTAACAATCTAATGATCCCTTGTGACACCAATGGGCCTAAAAGGGGCAGGGATGAATTGTGAAAGCATGGGGCCCAAGTAAAACCTGGTACAATTATGCCACCATGGAGGCCAAGAATCAAATAATTCATTGTGACATCAAGAGGCCTAAAAGGGCATGGGATGCATTGTGACAGCACAGGGGTTAAGAGAAGCAAGGATCCATTGTGACCCAATGCAGGCTAACAATCTAATGATCCCTTGTGACACCAATGAGCCTAAAAGGCCCCTGGGAGGAATTGTTACAGCACGGGGACCAATAGAAGCAAGGATCTATTATGCCACCGTGGAGGCCAAGAATCAAATAATTCATTGTGACATCATGTGGCCTAAAAGGGCATGGGATGCATTGTGACAGCACAGGGGTTAAGAGAAGCAAGGATCCATTGTGACCCAATGCAGGCTAACAATCTAATGATCCCTTGTGACACCAATGGGCCTAAAAGGGGCAGGGATAAATTGTGAAAGCATAGGGCCCAAGTAAAACCTGGTACAATTATGCCACCATGGAGGCCAAGAATCAAATAATTCATTGTGACATCAAGTGGCCTAAAAGGGCATGGGATGCATTGTGACAGCACAGGGGTTAAGAGAAGCAAGGATCCATTGTGACCCAATGGAGCTTAACAATCTAATGATCCCATGGGGCACCAATTGGCCTAAAAGGGGCAGGGATGTATTGTGAAAGCTTGGAGCCCAATTAAAACCTGGTACAATTACGCCACCATGGAGGCCAAGAATCAAATGATTCATTGTGACATCAAGTGGCCTAAAAGGGCATGGGATGCATTGTGACACCACAGGGGTTAAGAGAAGCAAGGAACCATTGTGACCCAATGCAGGCTAACAATCTAATGATCCCTTTTGGCACCAGGGGGTATAAAAAGGGCCAGGGATGGATTGTTACAGCACGGGGACCAATAGAAGCAAGGATCTATTCTGCCACCGTGGAGGCCAAGAATCAAATGATTCATTGTGACATCAAGTGGCCTAAAAGGGCATGGGATGCATTGTGACTGCACAGGGGTTAAGAGAAGCAAGGATCCATTGTGACACAATGGAGGCTAATAATCCCAGGATCCCATTTGACACCAGGGGGCGTAAAAGGGCCAGGGATGAATTGTTACAGCACGGGGAACAAGAGAAGCAATGATCTATTATGCCACCATGGAGGCCAAGAATCAAATAATTCAATGTGACATCATGTGGCCTAAAAGGGCATGGGATGCATTGTGACAGCAGAGGGGTTAAGAGAAGCAAGGAACCATTGTGACCCAATGCAGGCTAACAATCTAATGATCCCTTTTGACACCAATGGGCCTAAAAGGGGCAGGGATGTATCGTGAAAGCATGGGGCCCAATTAAAACCTGGAACAATTACGCCACCATGGAGGCCAAGAATCAAATGATTCATTGTGACATCAAGTGGCCTAAAAGGGCATGGGATGCATTGTGACACCGCAGAGGTTAAGAGAAGCAAGGAACCATTTTGACCCAATGCAGGCTAACCATCTAATGATCCCTTGTGACACCAATGGGCCTAAAAGGGGCAGGGATGAATTGTGAAAGCATGGGGCCCAAGTAAACCCTGGTACAAATATGCCACCATAGAGGCCAAGAATCAAATGATTCATTGTGACATCAAGTGGCCTAAAAGTGCATGGGATGCATGGTGACACCACAGGGGTTAAGAGAAGCACGGAACCATGGTGACCCAATGCAGGCTAACAATCTAAGAATCCCTTTTGACACCAGGGGGCGCAAAAGGACCACGGATGATCTCTGACAGCAAGGGGACCTATAGAAGCAAGGAACCATTATGACACCATGAAGGCCAAGAATCAAATGGTTCATTGTAAGACCAAGTGGCCTAAAAGGGCTTGGAATGCATTGTGACACCACAGAGGTTAAGAGAAGCAAGGAACCATTGTGACCCAATGCAGGCTAGCAATCTAATGATCCCTTGTGGCACCAGGGCGTATAAAAAGGGCCAGGGATGGATTGTTACAGCACGGGGACCAATAGAAGCAAGGATCTATTATGCCACCGTGGAGGCCAAGAATCAAATGATTCATTGTGACATCAAGTGGCCTAAAAGGGCATGGGATGCATTGTGACAGCACAGGGGTTAAGAGAAGCAAGGATCCATTGTGACCCAATGGAGGCTAATAATCCCAGGATCCCATTTGACACCAGGGGGCGTAAAAGGGCCAGGGATGAATTGTGACAGCATGGGGACCAATAGAAACAAGGAACCATTATGACACCATGGAGGCCAAGAATCAAATGATTCATTGTGACATCAAGTGGCCTAAAAGGGCATGGGATGCATTGTGACCGCACAGGGGTTAAGAGAGGCAAGGATCCATTGTGACCCAATGGAGGCTAACAATCTAATGATCCCTTGTGGCACCAGGGGGTATAAAAAGGGCCAGGGATGGATTGTTACAGCACGGGGACCAATAGAAGCAAGGATCTATTATGCCACCGTGGAGGCCAAGAATCAAATGATTCATTGTGACATCAAGTGGCCTAAAAGGGCATGGGATGCATTGTGACACCACAGAGGTTAAGAGAAGCAAGGAACCATTGTGACCCAATGCAGGCTAATAATCCCAGGATCCCATTTGACACCAGGGGGCGTAAAAGGGCCAGGGATGAATTGAGACAGCACGGGGCCCAATAGAAACAAGGAATCATTATGACACCATGGAGGCCAAGAATCAAATAATTCATTGTGACATCAAGTGGCCTAAAAGGGCATGGGATGCATTGTGACTGCAGAGGGGTTAAGAGAGGCAAGGAACCATTGTGACCCAATGCAGGCTAACAATCTAATGATCCCTTGTGACACCAGGGCTAGTAATAGGGCCAGGGATGCATTGTGAAAGCATGGGGCACAATAAAAACATGGAAATATTATGACACCAGAGAGGCCAAGACTCAAATGATTCATTGTAGCACCAAGTGACCTAAAAGGGCATGGGATGCATTGTGACACCACAGGGGCTAAGAGAAGCAAGGAACCATTGTGACCCAATGCAGGCTAACAATCTAATGATCCCTTGTGACACCAATGGGCCTAAAAGGGGCAGGGATGTATTGTGAAAGCATGGGGCCAAATTAAAAACTGGTACAATTACGCCACCATGGAGGCCAAGAATCAAATGATTCATTTTGACATCAAGTGGCCTAAAAGGGCATGGGATGCATTGTGACACCACAGGGGTTAAGAGAAGCAAGGAACCATTGTGACCCAATGCAGGCTAACAATCTAAGAATCCCTTTTCAAACCGGGGGGCGCAAACGGGCCAGGGATGAACTCTGACATCAAGGGGACCAATAGAAGCAAGGAACCATTATGACACCATGAAGGCCAAGAATCAAATGGTTCATTGTGACATCAAGTGGCCTAAAAGGGCTTGGAATGCATTGTGATACCACAGAGGTTAAGAGAAGCAAGGAACCATTGTGACCCAATGCAGGCTAACAATCTAATGATCACCTGTGGCACCAGGGGGAATAAAAAGGGCCAGGGATGGATTGTTACAGCACGGGGACGAATAGAAGCAAGGATGTACTATGCCACCGTGGAGGCCAAGAATCAAATGATTCATTGTGACATCAAGTGGCCTAAAAGGGCATGGGATGCATTCTGACAGCACAGGGGTTAAGAGAAGCAAGGATCCATTGTGACCCAATGGAGGCTAACAATCTAATGATCCCATGGGACACCAATTGGCCTAAAAGGGGCAGGGATGTATTGTGAAAGCATGGGGCCCAATTAAAACCTGGTACAATTATGCCACCATGGAGGCCAAGAATCAAATGATTCATTGTGACATCAAGTGGCCTAAAAGAGCATGGCATGCATTGTGACACCACTAGGGTTAAGAGAAGCAAGGAACCATTGTGACCCAATGCAGGCTAACAATCTAAGAATCCCTTTTGAAACCAGGGGGCGCGAAAGCACACGGATGAAATCTGACAGCATGGGGACCTATAGAAGCAAGGAACCATTATGACACCATGAAGGCCAAGAATCAAATGGTTCATTGTAAGACCAAGGGGCCTAAAAGTCTTGGAATGCATTGTGACACCACAGAGGTTAAGAGAAGCAAGGAACCATTGTGACCCAATGCAGGCTAACAATCTAATGATCCCTTGTGGCACCAGGGGGTATAAAAAGGGCCAGGGATGGATTGTTACAGCACGGGGACCAATAGAAGCAAGGATCTATTATGCCACCGTGGAGGCCAAGAATCAAATGATTCATTGTGACATCAAGTGGCCTAAAAGGGCATGGGATGCATTGTGACAGCACAGGGGTTAAGAGAAGCAAGGATCCATTGTGACCCTATGGAGGCTAATAATCCCAGGATCCCATTTGACACCAGGGGGCGTAAAAGGGCCAGGGATGAATTGTGACAGCATGGGGACCAATAGAAACAAGGAACCATTATGACAACATGGAGGCCAAGAATCAAATGATTCATTGTGACATCAAGTGGCCTAAAAGGGCATGGGATGCATTGTGACACCACAGAGGTTAAGAGAAGCAAGGAACCATTGTGACCCAATGCAGGGTAACAATCTAATGATCCCTTGTGACACCAATGGGCCTAAAAGCGGCAGGGATGAATTGTGAAAGCATGGGGCCCAAGTAAAACCTGGTACAATTATGCCACCATGGAGGCCAAGAATCAAATAATTCATTGTGACATCAAGTGGCCTAAAAGGGCATGGGATGCATTGTGACAGCACAGGGGTTAAGAGAAGCAAGGATCCATTGTGACCCAATGCAGGCTAACAATCTAATGATCCCTTGTGACACCAATGAGCCTAAAAGGCCCCTGGGAGGAATTGTTACAGCACGGGGACCAATAGAAGCAAGGATCTATTATGCCACCGTGGAGGCCAAGAATCAAATGATTCATTGTGGCATCAAGTGGCCTAAAAGGGCATGGGATGCATTGTGACAGCACAGGGGTTAAGAGAAGCAAGGATCCATTGTGACCCAAAGGAGGCTAATAATCCCAGGATCCCATTTGACACCAGGGGGCGTAAAAGGGCCAGGGATGAATTGTGACAGCATGGGGACCAATAGAAACAAGGAACCATTATGACACCATGGAGGCCAAGAATCAAATGGTTCATTGTGACATCAAATGGCCTAAAAGGGCATGGGATGCATTGTGACCGCACAGGGGTTAAGAGAGGCAAGGATCCATTGTGACCCAAAGGAGGCTAACAATCTAATGATCCCTTGTGGCACCAGGGGGTATAAAAAGGGCCAGGGATGGATTGTTACAGCACAAGGACCAATAGAAGCAAGGATCTATTATGCCACCATGGAGGCCAAGAATCAAATGATTCATTGTGACATCAAGTGGCCTAAAAGGGCATGGGATGCATTGTGACACCACAGGGGTTAAGAGAGGCATGGAACCATTGTGACCCAATGCAGGCTAACAATCTAATGATCCCTTTTGACGCCAGGGCTTGCAATAGGGCCAGGGATGCATTGTGAAATCATGGGGCACAATAAAAACATGGAAATATTATGACACCAGAGAGGCCAAGACTCAAATGATTCATTGTAACACCAAGTGACCTAAAAGGGCATGGGATGCATTGTGACACCACAGGGGCTAAGAGAAGCAAGGAACCATTGTGACCCAATGTAGGCTAACAATCTAATGATCCCTTGTGACACCAATGGGCCTAAAAGGGGCAGGGATGTATTGTGAAAGCATGGGGCCCAATTAAAACCTGGTACAATTACGCCACCATGGAGGCCAAGAATCAAATGATTCATTTTGACATCAAGTGGCCTAAAAGGGCATGGGATGCATTGTGACACCACAGAGGTTAAGAGCAGCAAGGAACCATTGTGACCCAATGCAGGCTAACCATCTAAGAATCCCTTTTGAAACCAGGGGGCGCAAAATGACAACGGATGAACTCTGACAGCATGGGGACCTATAGAAGCAAGGAACCATTATGACACCATGAAGGCCAAGAATCAAATGGTTCATTGTAAGACCAAGTGGCCTAAAAGGGCTTGGAATGCATTGTGACACCACAGAGGTTTAGAGAAGCAAGGAACCATTGTGACCCAATGCAGGCTAACCATCTAATTATCCCTTGTGACACCAATGGGCCTAAAAGGGGCAGGGATGAATTGTTACAGCACAAGAACCAATAGAAGCAAGGATCTATAATGCCACCGTGGGGGCCAAGAATCAAATGATTCATTGTGGCATCAAGTGGCCTAAAAGGGCATGGGATGCATGGTGACACCACAGGGGTTAAGAGAAGCAAGGAACCATTGTGACCCAATGTAGGCTAACAATCTAAGAATCCCTTTTGACACCAGGGGGCGGAAAATGACAACGGATGAACTCTGACATCATGGGGACCTATAGAAGCAAGGAACCATTATGACACCATGAAGGCCAAGAATCAAATGATTCATTGTGACATCAAGTGGCCTAAAAGGGCATGGGATGCATTGTGACACCACAGAGGTTAAGAGAAGCAAGGAACCATTGTGACCCAATGCAGGCTAACAATCTAATGATCCCTTGTGACACAAATGGGCCTAAAAGGGCAGGGATGTATTGTGAAATCATGGGGCCCAATTAAAACCTGGTACAATTACGCCACCATGGAGGCCAAGAATCAAATGATTCATTGTGACATCAAGTGGCCTAAAAGGGCATGGAATGCATTGTGACACCACAGATGTTAAGAGAAGCAAGGAACCATTGTGACCCAATGGAGGCTAACAATCTAAGAATCCCTTTTGAAACCAGGGGGCGCAAAAGCACCACGGATGAACTCTGACATCAAGGGGACCAATAGAAGCAAGGAAACATTATGACACCATGAAGGCCAAGAATCAAATGGTTCATTGTGACATCAAGTGGCCTAAAAGGGCTCGGAATGCATTGTGACACCACAGAGGTTAAGAGAAGCAAGGAACCATTATGACACCATGTAGGCCAAGAATCAAATGGTTCATTGTAAGACCAAGTGGCCTAAAAGGGCTTGGAATGCATTGTGACACCACAGAGGTTAAGAGAAGCAAGGAACCATTGTGACCCAATGCAGGCTAACAATCTAATGATCCCTTGTGGCACCAGGGGAGTATAAAATGGCCAGGGATGGATTGTTACAGCACAGGGACCAATAGAAGCAAGGATCTATTATGCCACCGTGGAGGCCAAGAATCAAATGATTCATTGTGACATCAAGTGGCCTAAAAGGGCATGGGATGCATTGTGACACCACAGGGGTTAAGAGAAGCAAGGAACCATTGTGACCCAATGCAGGCTAATAATCCCAGGATCCCATATGACACCAGGGGGCGTAAAAGGGCCAGGGATGAATTGTGACAGCATGGAGCCCAATAGAAACAAGGAACCATTATGACACCATGGAGGCCAAGAATCAAATGATTCATTGCGACATCAAGTGGCCTAAAAGGGCTTGGAATGCATTGTGACACCACAGAGGTTAAGAGAAGCAAGGAACCATTGTGACCCAATGTAGGCTAACAATCTAATGATCCCTTTTGACACCAGGGCTTGTAATAGGGCCAGGGATGCATTGTGAAAGCATGGGGCACAATAAAAACATGGAAATATTATGCCACCATGGAGGCCAAGACTCAAATGATTCATTGTAACACCAAGTGGCCTAAAAGGGCATGGGAAGCATTGTGACACCACAGGGGTTGAGAGAAGCAAGGAACCATTGTGACCCAATGCAGGCTAACATTCTAAGAATCCCTTTTGAAACCAGGGGGCGCAAAAGGACCACGGATGAACTCTGAGATCAAGGGGACCAATAGAAGCAAGGAACCATTATGACACCATGTAGGCCAAGAATCAAATGGTTCATTGTAAGACCAAGTGGCCTAAAAGGTCTTGGAATGCATTGTGACACCACAGAGGTTAAGAGAAGCAAGGAACCATTGTGACCCAATGCAGGTTAACAATCTAATGATCCCTTGTGGCACCAGGGGGGATAAAAAGGGCCAGGGATGGATTGTTACAGCACGGGTCCAATAGAAGCAAGGATCTATTATGCCACCGTGGAGGCCAAGAATCAAATGATTCATTGTGACATCAAGTGGCCTAAAAGGGCATGGGATGCATTGTGAATCACAGAGGTTAAGAGAAGCAAGGAAACATTGTGACCCAATGCAGGCTAATAATCCCAGGATCCCATTTGACACCAGGGGGCGTAAAAGGGCCAGGGATGAATTGTGACAGCATGGGGCCCAATAGAAACAAGGAACCATTATGACACCATGGAGGCCAAGAATCAAATAATTCATTGTGACATCAAGTGGCCTAAAAGGGCTTGGAATGCATTGTGACACCACAGAGGTTAAGAGAAGCAAGGAACCATTGTGACCCAATGCAGGCTAACAATCTAATGATCCCTTGTGACACCAATGGGCCTAAAAGGGGCAGGGATGAATTGTGAAAGCATGGGGCCCAAGTAAAACCTGGTACACTAATGCCACCATGGAGGCCAAGAATCAAATGATTCATTGTGACATCAAGTGGTCTAAAAGGGCATGGGATGCATTGTGACAGCACAGGGGTTAAGAGAAGCAAGGAACCATTGTGACCCAATGTAGGCTAACAATCTAAGAATCCCATATGACACCAGTGGGCGCAAAATGACCACGGAGGAACCTTGACAGCATGGGGACCTATAGAAGCAAGGAACCATTATGACACCATGAAGGCCAAGAATCAAATGGTATATTGTAAGACCAAGTGGCCTAAAAGGGCTTGGAATGCATCGTGACACCACAGAGGTTAAGAGAAGCAAGGAACCATTGTGACCCAATGCAGGCTAACCATCTAATGATCCCTTTTGGCACCAGGGGGGATAAAAAGGACCAGGGATGGATTGTTACAGCACGGGGACCAATAGAAGCAAGGATTTATTATGCCACCGTGGAAGCCAAGAATCAAATGATTCATTGTGACATCAAGTGGCCTAAAAGGGCATGGGATGCATTGTGACACCACAGGGGTTAAGAGAAGCAAGGATCCATTGTGACCCAATGGAGGCTAATAATCCCAGGATCCCATTTGACACCAGGGGTCCCAAAATGACAACGGATGAACTCTGACAGCATGGGGACCTATAGAAGCAAGGAACCATTATGACACCATGAAGGCCAAGAATCAAATGGTTCATTGTGAACATCAAGTGGCCTAAAAGGGCTTGGAATGCATTGTGACACCACAGAGGTTAAGAGAAGCAAGGAACCATTGTGACCCAATGCAGGCTAACCATCTAATTATCCCTTGTGACACCAATGGGCCTAAAAGGGGCAGGGATGAATTGTTACAGCACAAGAACCAATAGAAGCAAGGATCTATAATGCCACCGTGGGGGCCAACAATCAAATGATTCATTGTGGCATCAAGTGGCCTAAAAGGGCATGGGATGCATTGTGACACCACAGGGGTTAAGAGAAGCAAGGAACCATTGTGACCCAATGTAGGCTAACAATCTAAGAATCCCTTTTGACACCAGGGGGCGGAAAATGACAACGGATGAACTCTGACATCATGGGGACCTATAGAAGCAAGGAACCATTATGACACCATGAAGGCCAAGAATCAAATGATTCATTGTGACATCAAGTGGCCTAAAAGGGCATGGGATGCATTGTGACACCACAGAGGTTAAGAGAAGCAAGGAACCATTGTGACCCAATGCAGGCTCACAATCTAATGATCCCTTGTGACACAAATGGGCCTAAAAGGGCAGGGATGTATTGTGAAATCATGGGGCCAAATTAAAACCTGGTACAATTACGCCACCATGGAGGCCAAGAATCAAATGATTCATTGTGACATCAAGTGGCCTAAAAGGGCATGGGATGCATTGTGACACCACAGGGGTTAAGAGAAGCAAGGAACCATTGTGACCCAATGGAGGCTAACAATCTAAGAATCCCTTTTGAAACCAGGGGGCGCAAAAGCACCACGGATGAACTCTGACATCAAGGGGACCAATAGAAGCAAGGAAACATTATGACACCATGAAGGCCAAGAATCAAATGGTTCATTGTGACATCAAGTGGCCTAAAAGGGCTCGGAATGCATTGTGACACCACAGAGGTTAAGAGAAGCAAGGAACCATTATGACACCATGTAGGCCAAGAATCAAATGGTTCATTGTAAGACCAAGTGGCCTAAAAGGGCTTGGAATGCATTGTGACACCACAGAGGTTAAGAGAAGCAAGGAACCATTGTGACCCAATGCAGGCTAACAATCTAATGATCCCTTGTGGCACCAGGGGAGTATAAAATGGCCAGGGATGGATTGTTACAGCACAGGGACCAATAGAAGCAAGGATCTATTATGCCACCGTGGAGGCCAAGAATCAAATGATTCATTGTGACATCATGTGGCCTAAAAGGGCATGGGATGCATTGTGACAGCACAGGGGTTAAGAGAAGCAAGGAACCATTGTGACCCAATGCAGGTTAACAATCTAATGATCCCTTGTGGCACCAGGGGGGATAAAAAGGGCCAGGGATGGATTGTTACAGCACGGGTCCAATAGAAGCAAGGATCTATTATGCCACCGTGGAGGCCAAGAATCAAATGATTCATTGTGACATCATGTGGCCTAAAAGGGCATGGGATGCATTGTGACTGCACAGGGGTTAAGAGAAGCAAGGAACCATTGTGACCCAATGCAGGCTAATAATCCCAGGATCCCATTTGACACCAGGGGGCGTAAAGGGTCAGGGATGAATTGTGACAGCATGGGGCCCAATAGAAACAAGGAACCATTATGACACCATGGAGGCCAAGAATCAAATAATTCATTGTGACATCAAGTGGCCTAAAAGGGCATGGGATGCATTATGACACCTCTGGGGTAAGGAGAATCAAGGAACCATTGTGACCCAATGTATGCTAACAATCTAAGAATCCCTTTTGAAACCAGGGGCGCAAAAGGACCACGGATGAACCTTGACAGCATCGGGACCTATAGAAGCAAGGAACCATTATGACACCATGAAGGCCAAGAATAAAATGGTTCATTGTGACATCAAGTGGCCTAAAAGGGCATGGGATGCATTGTGACACCACAGAGGTTAAGAGAAGCAAGGATCCATTGTGACCCAATGGAGGCTAATAATCCCAGGATCCCATTTGACACCAGGGGGCGTAAAAGGGCCAGGGATGAATTGTGACAGCATGGGGCCCAATAGAAACAAGGAACCATTATGACACCATGGAGGCCAAGAATCAAATGATTCATTGTGACATCAAGTGGCCTAAAAGAGGATGGGATGCATTGTGACACCACAGAGGTTAAGAGAAGCAAGGAACCATTGTGACCCAATGCAGGCTAACAATCTAATGATCCCTGGTGACACCAGGGGGCGTAAAAGTGCCAGGGATGAATTGTGAAAGCATGGGGCCCAATAGAAACAAGGAACCATTATGACACCATGGAGGCCAAGAATCAAATGATTCATTGTGACATCAAGTGGCCTAAAAGGGCTTGGAATGCATTGTGACACCACAGAGGTTAAGAGAAGCAAGGAACCATTGTGACCCAATGCAGGCTAACAATCTAATGATCCCTTTTGACACCAATGGGCCTAAAAGGGCCAGGGATGTATTGTTACAGCACGGGGACCAAGAGAAGCAAGGATCTATTATGCCACCATGGAGGCCCAGAATGAAATGATTCATTGTGACATCAAGTGGCCTAAAAGGGCATGGGATGCATTGTGACACCACAGGGGTTAAGAGAAGCAAGGAACCATTGTGACCCAATGCAGGCTAACAATCTAAGAATCCCTTTTGAAACCAGGGGGCGCAAAAGGACCACGGATGGACTCTGACAGCATGGGGACCTATAGAAGCAAGGAACAATTATGACACCATGAAGGCCAAGAATCAAATGGTTCATTGTAAGACCAAGTGGCCTAAAAGGGCTTGGAATGCATTGTGACACCACAGAGGTTAAGAGAAGGAAGGAACCATTGTGACCCAATGCAGGCTAGCAATCTAATGATCCCTTGTGGCACCAGGGGGTATAAAAAGGGCCAGGGATGGATTGTTACAGCACGGGGACCAATAGAAGCAAGGATCTATTATGCCACCGTGGAGGCCAAGAATCAAATGATTCATTGTGACATCAAGTGGCCAAAAAGGGCATGGGATGCATTGTGACAGCACAGAGGTTAAGAGAAGAAAGGATCCATTGTGACACAATGGAGGCTAATAATCCCAGGATCCCATTTGACACCAGGGGGCGTAAAAGTGCCAGGGATGAATTGTGACAGCATGGGGCCCAATAGAAACAAGGAACCATTATGACACCATGGAGGCCAAGAATCAAATGATTCATTGTGACATCAAGTGGCCTAAAAGGGCATGGGATGCATTGTGACACCACAGAGGTTAAGAGAAGCAAGGAACCTTTGTGACCCAATGCAGGCTAACAATCTAATGATCCCTTGTGACACCAATGGGCCTAAAAGGGGCAGGGATGAATTGTGAAAGGATGGGGCCCAATTAAAACCTGGTACAATTACGCCACCATGGAGGCCAAGAATCAAATGATTCATTGTGACATCAAGTGGCCTAAAAGGGCATGGGATGCATTGTGACACCACAGGGGTTAAGAGAAGCAAGGAACCATTGTGACCCAATGCAGGCTAACAATCTAAGAATCCCTTTTGACACCAGGGGGCGCAAAAGGACCACTGATCGACTCTGACAGCATGGGGACCTATGGAAGCAAGGAACGATTATGACACCATGAAGGCCAAGAATCAAATGGTTCATTGTAAGACCAAGTGGCCTAAAAGGGCTTGGAATGCATTGTGACACCACAGAGGTTAAGAGAAGCAAGGATCCATTGTGACCCAATGGAGGCTAATAATCCCAGGATCCCATTTGACACCCGGGGACGGAAAAGGGCCAGGGATGAATTGTGACAGCATGGGGCCCAAGTAAAACCTGGTACTATAATGCCACCATGGAGGCCAAGAATCAAATGATTCATTGTGACATCAAGTGGCCTAAAAGTGCATGGGATGCAGTGTGACACCACAGGGGTTAAGAGAAACAAGGAACCATTGTGACCCAATGCAGGCTAACAATCTAAGAATCCCTTTTGACACCAGGGGGCGCAAAAGGACCACGGATGAATTCTGACAGCATGGGGACCTATAGAAGCAAGGAAACATTATGACACCATGGAGGCCACGAATCAAATGATTCATTGTGACATCAAGTGGCCTAAAAGGGCTTGGAATGCATTGTGACACCACAGAGGTTAAGAGAAGCAAGGAATCATTGTGACCCAATGCAGGCTAACAATCTAATGATCCCTTGTGGCACCAGGGGGTATAAAAAGGGCCAGGGATGGATTGTTACAGCACGGGGACCAATAGAAGCAAGGATCTATTATGCCACCGTGGAGGCCAAGAATCAAATGATTCATTGTGACATCAAGTGGCCTAAAAGGGCATGGGATGCATTGTGACACCACAGAGGTTAAGAGAAGCAAGAAACCATTGTGACCCAATGGAGGCTAATAATCCCAGGATCCCATTTGACAGCAGGGGGCGTAAAAGGGCCAGGGATGAATTGTGACAGCATGGGGCCCAATAGAAACAAGGAACCATTATGACACCATGGAGGCTAAGAATCAAAAGATTCATTGTGACATCAAGTGGCCTAAAAGGGCATGGGATGCATTGTGACACCACAGGGGTTAAGAGAAGCAAGGAACCATTGTGACCCAATGCAGGCTAACAATCTAAGAATCCCTTTTGACACCAGGGGGCGCCAAAGACCACGGATGAACTCTGACAGCATGGGGACCTATAGAAGCAAGGAAACATTATGACACCATGAAGGCCAAGAATCAAATGATTCATTGTGACATCAAGTGGCCTAAAAGGGCTTGGAATGCATTGTGACACCACAGAGGTTAAGAGAAGCAAGGATCCATTGTGACCCAATGGAGGCTAATAATCCCAGGATCCCATTTGACACCAGGGGGCGTAAAAGGGCCAGGGATGAATTGTGACAGCATGGGGCCCAATAGAAACAAGGAACCATTATGACACCATGGAGGCCAAGAATCAAAAGATTCATTGTGACATCAAGCGGCCTAAAAGGGCTTGGAATGCATTGTGACACCACAGAGGTTAAGAGAAGCAAGGAACCATTGTGACCCAATGCAGGCTAACAATCTAATGATCCCTTTTGATACCATGGCTCGTAATAGGGCCAGGGATGCATTGTGAAAGCATGGTGCACAATAAAAACATGGAAATATTATGACACCATAGAGGCCAAGACTCAAATGATTCATTGTAACACCAAGTGGCCTAAAAGGGCATGGGATGCATTGTGACACCACAGGGGCTAAGAGAAGCAAGGAACCATTGTGACCCAATGCAGGCTAAACATCTAATGATCCCTTGTGACACCAATGGGCCTAAAAGGGGCAGGGATGTATTGTGAAAGCATGGGGCCCAATTAAAACCTGGTATAATTACGCCACCATGGAGGCCAAGAATCAAATGATTCATTTTGACATCAAGTGGCCTAAAAGGGCATGGGATGCATTGTGACAGCACTAGGGTTAAGAGAAGCAAGGAACCATTGTGACCCAATGCAGGCTAACAATCTAAGAATCCCTTCTGAAACCAGGGGGCGCAAAAGGACCACGGATGAACTCTGACAGCATGGGGACCTATAGAAGCAAGGAACCATTATGACACCATGAAGGCAAAGAATCAAATGGTTCATTGTAAGACCAAGTGGCCTAAAAGGGCTTGGAATGCATTGTGACACCACAGAGGTTAAGAGAAGCAAGGAACCATTGTGACCCAATGCAGGCTAACCATCTAATGATCCCTTGTGGCACCAGGGGGTATAAAAAGGGCCAGGGATGGATTGTTACAGCACGGGGACCAATAGAAGAAAGGATCTATTATGCCACCGTGGAGGCCAAGAATCAAATGATTCATTGTGACATCATGTGGCCTAAAAGGGCATGGGATGCATTGTGACAGCACAGGGGTTAAGAGAAGCAAGGATCCATTGTGACCCAATGCAGGCTAACAATCTAATGATCCCTTGTGACACCAATGGGCCTAAAAGGGGCAGGGATGAATTGTGAAAGCATGGGGCCCAATTAAAACCTGGTACAATTACGCCACCATGAAGGCCAAGAATCAAATGATTCATTGTGACATCAAGTGGCCCAAAAGGGCATGGGATGCATTGTGACACCACAGGGGTTAAGAGAAGCAAGGAACCATTGTGACCCAATGCAGGCTAACAATCTAAGAATCCCTTTTGACACCAGGGGGCGCAAAAGGACCACTGATCGACTCTGACAGCATGGGGACCTATGGAAGCAAGGAACGATTATGACACCATGAAGGCCAAGAATCAAATGGTTCATTGTAAGACCAAGTGGCCTAAAAGGGCTTGGAATGCATTGTGACACCACAGAGGTTAAGAGAAGCAAGGATCCATTGTGACCCAATGCAGGCTAATAATCCCAGGATCCCATTTGACACCAGGGGGCGCAAAAGGACCACGGATGAACTCTGACAGCATGGGGCCCAATATAAACAAGCAACCATTATGACACCATGGAGGCCAAGAATCAAATGATTCATTGTGACATCAAGTGGCCTAAAAGTGCATGGGATGCAGTGTGACACCACAGGGGTTAAGAGAAACAAGGAACCATTGTGACCCAATGCAGGCTAACAATCTAAGAATCCCTTTTGACACCAGGGGGCGCAAAAGGACCACGGATGAACTCTGACAGCATGGGGACCTATAGAAGCAAGGAACCATTATGACACCATGAAGGCCAAGAATCAAATGGTTCATTGTAAGACCAAGTGGCCTAAAAGGGCTTGGAATGCATTGTGACACCACAGAGGTTAAGAGAAGCAAGGAACCATTGTGACCCAATGCAGGCTAACCATCTAATGATCCCTTGTGGCACCAGGGGGTATAAAAAGGGCCAGGGATGGATTGTTACAGCACGGGGACCAATAGAAGAAAGGATCTATTATGCCACCGTGGAGGCCAAGAATCAAATGATTCATTGTGACATCATGTGGCCTAAAAGGGCATGGGATGCATTGTGACAGCACAGAGGTTAAGAGAAGCAAGGATCCATTGTGACCCAATGCAGGCTAACAATCTAATGATCCCTTGTGACACCAATGGGCCTAAAAGGGGCAGGGATGAATTGTGAAAGCATGGGGCCCAATTAAAACCTGGTACAATTACGCCACCATGAAGGCCAAGAATCAAATGATTCATTGTGACATCAAGTGGCCCAAAAGGGCATGGGATGCATTGTGACACCACAGGGGTTAAGAGAAGCAAGGAACCATTGTGACCCAATGCAGGCTAACAATCTAAGAATCCCTTTTGACACCAGGGGGCGCAAAAGGACCACTGATCGACTCTGACAGCATGGGGACCTATGGAAGCAAGGAACGATTATGACACCATGAAGGCCAAGAATCAAATGGTTCATTGTAAGACCAAGTGGCCTAAAAGGGCTTGGAATGCATTGTGACACCACAGAGGTTAAGAGAAGCAAGGATCCATTGTGACCCAATGCAGGCTAATAATCCCAGGATCCCATTTGACACCAGGGGGCGCAAAAGGACCACGGATGAACTCTGACAGCATGGGGCCCAATATAAACAAGCAACCATTATGACACCATGGAGGCCAAGAATCAAATGATTCATTGTGACATCAAGTGGCCTAAAAGTGCATGGGATGCAGTGTGACACCACAGGGGTTAAGAGAAACAAGGAACCATTGTGACCCAATGCAGGCTAACAATCTAAGAATCCCTTTTGACACCAGGGGGCGCAAAAGGACCACGGATGAACTCTGACAGCATGGGGACCTATAGAAGCAAGGAAACATTATGACACCATGGAGGCCACGAATCAAATGATTCATTGTGACATCAAGTGGCCTAAAAGGGCTTGGAATGCATTGTGACACCACAGAGGTTAAGAGAAGCAAGGAATCATTGTGACCCAATGCAGGCTAACAATCTAATGATCCCTTGTGGCACCAGGGGGTATAAAAAGGGCCAGGGATGGATTGTTACAGCACGGGGACCAATAGAAGCAAGGATCTATTATGCCACCGTGGAGGCCAAGAATCAAATGATTCATTGTGACATCAAGTGGCCTAAAAGGGCTCGGAATGCATTGTGACACCACAGTGGTTAAGAGAAGCAAGAAACCATTGTGACCCAATGCAGGCTAATAATCCCAGGATCCCATTTGACACCAGGGGGCGTAAAAGGGCCAGGGATGAATTGTGACAGCATGGGGCCCAATAGAAACAAGGAACCATTATGACACCATGGAGGGTAAGAATCAAAAGATTCATTGTGACATCAAGTGGCCTAAAAGGGCATGGGATGCATTGTGACACCACAGGGGTTAAGAGAAGCAAGGAACCATTGTGACCCAATGCAGGCTAACAATCTAAGAATCCCTTTTGACACCAGGGGGCGCAAAAGGACCACGGATGAACTCTGACAGCATGGGGACCTATAGAAGCAAGGAAACATTATGACACCATGAAGGCCAAGAATCAAATGATTCATTGTGACATCAAGTGGCCTAAAAGGGCTTGGAATGCATTGTGACACCACAGAGGTTAAGAGAAGCAAGGATCCATTGTGACCCAATGGAGGCTAATAATCCCAGGATCCCATTTGACACCAGGGGGCGTAAAAGGGCCAGGGATGAATTGTGACAGCATGGGGCCCAATAGAAACAAGGAACCATTATGACACCATGGAGGCCAAGAATCAAAAGATTCATTGTGACATCAAGTGGCCTAAAAGGGCTTGGAATGCATTGTGACACCACAGAGGTTAAGAGAAGCAAGGAATCATTGTGACCCAATGCAGGCTAACAATCTAATGATGCCTTGTGGCACCAGGGGGTATAAAAAGGGCCAGGGATGGATTGTTACAGCACGGGGACCAATAGAAACAAGGATCTATTATGCCACCGTGGAGGCCAAGAATCAAATGATTCATTGTGACATCAAGTGGCCTAAAAGGGCATGGGATGCATTGTGACACCACAGAGGTTAAGAGAAGCAAGGATCCATTGTGACCCAATGAAGGATTACAATCTAATGATCCCTTGTGACACCAATGGGCCTAAAAGGGGCAGGGATGAATTGTGAAAGCATGGAGCCCAAGTAAAACCTGGTACAATAATGCCACCATGGAGGCCTAGAATCAAATGATTCATTGTGACATCAAGTGGCCTAAAAGGGCTTGGAATGCATTGTGAAACCACAGGGGTTAAGAGAAGCAAGGAACCATTGTGACCCAATGCAGGCTAACAATCTAAGAATCCCTTTTGAAACCAGGGGGCGCAAAAGGACCACGGAAAAACTCTGACATCAAGGGGACCAATAGAAGCAAGGAAACATTATGACACCATGAAGGCCAAGAATCAAATGATTCATTGTGACATCAAGTGGCCTAAAAGGGCTTGGAATGCATTGTGACACCACAGGGGTTAAGAGAAGCAAGGAACCATTGTGACCCAATGCAAGCTAACAACCTAATGATCCCTTGTGGCACCAGGGCGGTATAAAAAGGGCCAGGGATCGATTGTTACAGCACGGGGACCAATAGAAGCAAGGATCTATTATGCCACCGTGGAGGCCAAGAATCAAATGATTCATTGTGACATCAAGTGGCCAAAAAGGGCATGGGATGCATTGTGACAGCACAGGGGTTAAGAGAAGCAAGGATCCATTGTGACCCAATGAAGAATTACAATCTAATGATCCCTTGTGACACCAATGGGCCTAAAAGGGGCAGGGATGTATTGTGAAATCATGGGGCCCAAGTAAAACCTGGTACTATAATGCCACCATGGAGGCCTAGAATCAAATGATTCATTGTGACATCAAGTGGCCTAAAAGGGCATGGGATGCATTGTGACACCACAGGGGTTAAGAGAAGCAAGGAACCATTGTGACCCAATGCAGGCTAACAATCTAAGAATCCCTTTTGAAACCAGGGGGCGCAAAAGGACCACGGATGAACTCTGACATCAAGGGGACCAATAGAAGCAAGGAAACATTATGACACCATGAAGGCCAAGAATCAAATGGTTCATTGTGACATCAAGTGGCCTAAAAGGGCTTGGAATGCATTGTGACACCACAGAGGTTAAGAGAAGCAAGGAACCATTGTGACCCAATGCAGGCTAACAATCTAATGATCCCTTGTGGCACCAGGGCGGTATAAAAAGGGCCAGGGATGGATTGTTACAGCACGGGGACCAATAGAAGCAAGGATCTATTATGCCACCGTGGAGGTCAAGAATCAAATGATTCATTGTGACATCAAGTGGCCTAAAAGGGCATGGGATGCATTGTGACTGCACAGGGGTTAAGAGAAGCAAGGAACCATTGTGACCCAATGCAGGCTAATAATCCCAGGATCCCATTTGACACCAGGGGGCGTAAAGGGTCAGGGATGAATTGTGACAGCATGGGGCCCAATAGAAACAAGGAACCATTATGACACCATGGAGGCCAAGAATCAAATGATTCATTGTGACATCAAGTGGCCTAAAAGGGCATGGGATGCATTATGACACCTCTGGGGTAAGGAGAATCAAGGAACCATTGTGACCCAATGTATGCTAACAATCTAAGAATCCCTTTTGAAACCAGGGGCGCAAAAGGACCACGGATGAACCTTGACAGCATCGGGACCTATAGAAGCAAGGAACCATTATGACACCATGAAGGCCAAGAATAAAATGGTTCATTGTGACATCAAGTGGCCTAAAAGGGCATGGGATGCATTGTGACACCACAGAGGTTAAGAGAAGCAAGGATCCATTGTGACCCAATGGAGGCTAATAATCGCAGGATCCCATTTGACACCAGGGGGCGTAAAAGGGCCAGGGATGAATTGTGACAGCATGGGGCCCAATAGAAACAAGGAACCATTATGACACCATGGAGGCCAAGAATCAAATGATTCATTGTGACATCAAGTGGCCTAAAAGAGCATGGGATGCATTGTGACACCACAGAGGTTAAGAGAAGCAAGGAACCATTGTGACCCAATGCAGGCTAACAATCTAATGATCCCTTGTGACACCAGGGGGCGTAAAAGTGCCAGGGATGAATTGTGAAAGCATGGGCCCCAATAGAAACAAGGAACCATTATGACACCATGGAGGCCAAGAATCAAATGATTCATTGTGACATCAAGTGGCCTAAAAGGGCTTGGAATGCATTGTGACACCACAGAGGTTAAGAGAAGCAAGGAACCATTGTGACCCAATGCAGGCTAACAATCTAATGATCCCTTTTGACACCAATGGGCCTAAAAGGGCCAGGGATGTATTGTTACAGCACGGGGACCAAGAGAAGCAAGGATCTATTATGCCACCATGGAGGCCCAGAATGAAATGATTCATTGTGACATCAAGTGGCCTAAAAGGGCATGGGATGCATTGTGACTGCACAGGGGTTAAGAGAAGCAAGGAACCATTGTGACCCAATGCAGGCTAACAATCTAAGAATCCCTTTTGAAACCAGGGGGCGCAAAAGGACCACGGATGGACTCTGACAGCATGGGGACCTATAGAAGCAAGGAACCATTATGACACCATGAAGGCCAAGAATCAAATGGTTCATTGTAAGACCGAGTGGCCTAAAAGGGCTTGGAATGCATTGTGACACCACAGAGGTTAAGAGAAGGAAGGAACCATTGTGACCCAATGCAGGCTAGCAATCTAATGATCCCTTGTGGCACCAGGGGTTATAAAAAGGGCCAGGGATGGATTGTTACAGCACGGGGACCAATAGAAGCAAGGATGTATTATGCCACAGTGGAGGCCAAGAATCAAATGATTCATTGTGACATCAAGTGGCCAAAAAGGGCATGGGATGCATTGTGACAGCACAGAGGTTAAGAGAAGCAAGGATCCATTGTGACACAATGGAGGCTAATAATCGCAGGATCCCATTTGACACCAGGGGGCGTAAAAGTGCCAGGGATGAATTGTGACAGCATGGGGCCCAATAGAAACAAGGAACCATTATGACACCATGGAGACCAAGAATCAAATGATTCATTGTGACATCAAGTGGCCTAAAAGGGCATGGGATGCATTGTGACACCACAGAGGTTAAGAGAAGCAAGGAACCTTTGTGACCCAATGCAGGCTAACAATCTAATGATCCCTTGTGACACCAATGGGCCTAAAAGGGGCAGGGATGAATTGTGAAAGCATGGGGCCCAAGTAAAACCTGGTACAATTATGCCACCATGGAGGCCAAGAATCAAATGATTCATTGTGACATCAAGTGGCCTAAAAGGGCATGGGATGCATTGTGACACCACAGAGGTTAAGAGAAGCAAGGAACCATTGTGACCCAATGCAGGCTAACAATCTAATGATCCCTTGGGGCACCAGGGGGGTATAAAAACTGCCAGGGATGGACTGTTACAGCACGGGGACCAATAGAAGCAAGGATCTATTATGCCACCGTGGAGGCCAAGAATCAAATGATTCATTGTGACATCATGTGGCCTAAAAGGGCATGGGATGCATTGTGACAGCACAGGGGTTAAGAGAAGCAAGGATCCATTGTGACCCAATGCAGGCTAACAATCTAATGATCCCTTGTGACACCAGGGGGCGTAAAAGTGCCAGGGATGAATTGTGAAAGCATGGGCCCCAATAGAAACAAGGAACCATTATGACACCATGGAGGCCAAGAATCAAATGATTCATTGTGACATCAAGTGGCCTAAAAGGGCTTGGAATGCATTGTGACACCACAGAGGTTAAGAGAAGCAAGGAACCATTGTGACCCAATGCAGGTTAACAATCTAATGATCCCTTTTGACACCAATGGGCCTAAAAGGGCCAGGGATGTATTGTTACAGCACGGGGACCAAGAGAAGCAAGGATCTATTATGCCACCATGGAGGCCCAGAATGAAATGATTCATTGTGACATCAAGTGGCCTAAAAGGGCATGGGATGCATTGTGACACCACAGGGGTTAAGAGAAGCAAGGAACCATTGTGACCCAATGCAGGCTAACAATCTAAGAATCCCTTTTGAAACCAGGGGGCGCAAAAGGACCACGGATGGACTCTGACAGCATGGGGACCTATAGAAGCAAGGAACCATTATGACACCATGAAGGCCAAGAATCAAATGGTTCATTGTAAGACCAAGTGGCCTAAAAGGGCTTGGAATGCATTGTGACACCACAGAGGTTAAGAGAAGGAAGGAACCATTGTGACCCAATGCAGGCTAGCAATCTAATGAACCCTTGTGGCACCAGGGGGTATAAAAAGGGCCAGGGATGGATTGTTACAGCACGGCGACCAATAGAAGCAAGGATGTATTATGCCACCGTGGAGGCCAAGAATCAAATGATTCATTGTGACATCAAGTGGCCAAAAAGGGCATGGGATGCATTGTGACAGCACAGAGGTTAAGAGAAGCAAGGATCCATTGTGACACAATGGAGGCTAATAATCCCAGGATCCCATTTGACACCAGGGGGCGTAAAAGTGCCAGGGATGAATTGTGACAGCATGGGGCCCAATAGAAACAAGGAACCATTATGACACCATGGAGACCAAGAATCAAATGATTCATTGTGACATCAAGTGGCCTAAAAGGGCATGGGATGCATTGTGACACCACAGAGGTTAAGAGAAGCAAGGAACCTTTGTGACCCAATGCAGGCTAACAATCTAATGATCCCTTGTGACACCAATGGGCCTAAAAGGGGCAGGGATGAATTGTGAAAGCATGGGGCCCAAGTAAAACCTGGTACAATTATGCCACCATGGAGGCCAAGAATCAAATGATTCATTGTGACATCAAGTGGCCTAAAAGGGCATGGGATGCATTGTGACACCACAGAGGTTAAGAGAAGCAAGGAACCATTGTGACCCAATGCAGGCTAACAATCTAATGATCCCTTTTGACACCAGGGGGCGTAAAAGGGCCAGGGATGAATTGTGACAGCATGGGGACCAATAGAAACAAGGAACCATTATGACACCATGGAGGCCAAGAATCAAATAATTCATTGTGACATCAAGTGGCCTAAAAGGGCATGGGATGCATTGTGACACCACAGGGGTTAAGAGAAGCAAGGAACCATTGTGACCCAATGCAGGCTAACAATCTAATGATCCCTTTTGACACCAGGGCTTGTAATAGGGCCAGGGATGCATTGTGAAAGCATGGGGCACAATAAAAACATGGAAATATTATGACACCAGAGAGGCCAAGACTCAAATGATTCATTGTAGCACCAAGTGACCTAAAAGGGCATGGGATGCATTGTGACACCACAGGGGCGAAGAGAAGCAAGGAACCACTGTGACCCAATGCAGGCTAACAATCTAATGATCCCTTGTGACACCAATGGGCCTAAAAGGGGCAGGGATGTATTGTGAAAGCATGGGGCCAAATTAAAACCTGGTACAATTACGCCACCATGGAGGCCAAGAATCAAATGATTCATTTTGACATCAAGTGGCATAAAAGGGCATGGGATACATTGTGACACCACAGGGGTTAAGAGAAGCAAGGAACCATTGTGACCCAATGCAGGCTAACAATCTAAGAATCCCTTTTCAAACCAGGGGGCGCAAAAGGGCCAGGGATGAACTCTGACATCAAGGGGACCAATAGAAACAAGGAACCATTATGACACCATGAAGGCCAAGAATCAAATGGTTCATTGTGACATCAAGTGGCCTAAAAGGGCTTGGAATGCATTGTGATACCACAGAGGTTAAGAGAAGCAAGGAACCATTGTGACCCAATGCAGGCTAACAATCTAATGATCACCTGTGGCACCAGGGGGAATAAAAAGGGCCAGGGATGGATTGTTACAGCACGGGGACTAATAGAAGCAAGGATGTACTATGCCACCGTGGAGGCCAAGAATCAAATGATTCATTGTGACATCAAGTGGCCTAAAAGGGCATGGGATGCATTGTGACAGCACAGGGGTTAAGAGAAGCAAGGATCCATTGTGACCCAATGGAGGCTAACAATCTAATGATCCCATGGGACACCAATTGGCCTAAAAGGGGCAGGGATGTATTGTGAAAGCATGGGGCCCAATTAAAACCTGGTACAATTACGCCACCATGGAGGCCAAGAATCAAATGATTCATTGTGACATCAAGTGGCCTAAAAGAGCATGGCATGCATTGTGACACCACTAGGGTTAAGAGAAGCAAGGAACCATTGTGACCCAATGCAGGCTAACAATCTAAGAATCCCTTTTGAAACCAGGGGGCGCGAAAGCACACGGATGAAATCTGACAGCATGGGGACCTATAGAAGCAAGGAACCATTATGACACCATGAAGGCCAAGAATCAAATGGTTCATTGTAAGACCAAGGGGCCTAAAAGTCTTGGAATGCATTGTGACACCACAGAGGTTAAGAGAAGCAAGGAACCATTGTGACCCAATGCAGGCTAACAATCTAATGATCCCTTGTGGCACCAGGGGTATAAAATTGCCAGGGATGGATTGTTACAGCACGGGGACCAATAGAAGCAAGGATCTATTATGCCACCGTGGAGGCCAAGAATCAAATGATTCATTGCGACATCAAGTGGCCTAAAAGGGCATGGGATGCATTGTGACAGCACAGGGGTTAAGAGAAGCAAGGATCCATTGTGACCCTATGGAGGCTAATAATCCCAGGATCCCATTTGACACCAGGGGGCGTAAAAGGGCCAGGGATGAATTGTGACAGCATGGGGACCAATAGAAACAAGGAACCATTATGACAACATGGAGGCCAAGAATCAAATGATTCATTGTGACATCAAGTGGCCTAAAAGGGCATGGGATGCATTGTGACACCACAGAGGTTAAGAGAAGCAAGGAACCATTGTGACCCAATGCAGGGTAACAATCTAATGATCCCTTGTGACACCAACGGGCCTAAAAGGGGCAGGGATGAATTGTGAAAGCATGGGGCCCAAGTAAAACCTGGTACAATTATGCCACCATGGAGGCCAAGAATCAAATAATTCATTGTGACATCAAGTGGCCTAAAAGGGCATGGGATGCATTGTGACAGCACAGGGGTTAAGAGAAGCAAGGATCCATTGTGACCCAATGCAGGCTAACAATCTAATGATCCCTTGTGACACCAATGAGCCTAAAAGGCCCCTGGGAGGAATTGTTACAGCACGGGGACCAATAGAAGCAAGGATCTATTATGCCACCGTGGAGGCCAAGAATCAAATAATTCATTGTGACATCATGTGGCCTAAAAGGGCATGGGATGCATTGTGACAGCACAGGGGTTAAGAGAAGCAAGGATCCATTGTGACCCAATGCAGGCTAACAATCTAATGATCCCTTGTGACACCAGGGCTAGTAATAGGGCCAGGGATGCATTGTGAAAGCATGGGGCACAATAAAAACATGGAAATATTATGACACCAGAGAGGCCAAGACTCAAATGATTCATTGTAGCACCAAGTGACCTAAAAGGGCATGGGATGCATTGTGACACCACAGGGGCTAAGAGAAGCAAGGAACCATTGTGACCCAATGCAGGCTAACAATCTAATGATCCCTCGTGACACCAATGGGCCTAAAAGGGGCAGGGATGTATTGTGAAAGCATGGGGCCAAATTAAAAACTGGTACAATTACGCCACCATGGAGGCCAAGAATCAAATGATTCATTGTGACATCAAGTGGCCTAAAAGAGCATGGCATGCATTGTGACACCACTAGGGTTAAGAGAAGCAAGGAACCATTGTGACCCAATGCAGGCTAACAATCTAAGAATCCCTTTTGAAACCAGGGGGCGCGAAAGCACACGGATGAAATCTGACAGCATGGGGACCTATAGAAGCAAGGAACCATTATGACACCATGAAGGCCAAGAATCAAATGGTTCATTGTAAGACCAAGGGGCCTAAAAGTCATGGAATGCATTGTGACACCACAGAGGTTAAGAGAAGCAAGGAACCATTGTGACCCAATGCAGGCTAACAATCTAATGATCCCTTGTGGCACCAGGGGGTATAAAAAGGGCCAGGGATGGATTGTTACAGCACGGGGACCAATAGAAACAAGGATCTATTATGCCACCGTGGAGGCCAAGAATCAAATGATTCATTGTGACATCAAGTGGCCTAAAAGGGCATGGGATGCATTGTGACACCACAGAGGTTAAGAGAAGCAAGGATCCATTGTGACCCAATGAAGGATTACAATCTAATGATCCCTTGTGACACCAATGGGCCTAAAAGGGGCAGGGATGTATTGTGAAAGCATGTAGCCCAAGTAAAACCTGGTACAATAATGCCACCATGGAGGCCTAGAATCAAATGATTCATTGTGACATCAAGTGGCCTAAAAAGGCTTGGAATGCATTGTGACACCACAGGGGTTAAGAGAAGCAAGGAACCATTGTGACCCAATGCAGGCTAACAATCTAAGAATCCCTTTTGAAACCAGGGGGCGCAAAAGGACCACGGAAAAACTCTGACATCAAGGGGACCAATAGAAGCAAGGAAACATTATGACACCATGAAGGCCAAGAATCAAATGATTCATTGTGACATCAAGTGGCCTAAAAGGGCTTGGAATGCATTGTGACACCACAGAGGTTAAGAGAAGCAAGGAACCATTGTGACCCAATGCAGGCTAACAATCTAATGATCCCTTGTGGCACCAGGGCGGTATAAAAAGGGCCAGGGATGGATTGTTACAGCACGGGGACCAATAGAAGCAAGGATCTATTATGCCACCGTGGAGGCCAAGAATCAAATAATTCATTGTGACATCAAGTGGCCTAAAAGGGCATGGGATGCATTGTGACAGCACAGGGGTTAAGAGAAGCAAGGATGCATTGTGACCCAATGAAGGATTACAATCTAATGATCCCTTGTGACACCAATGGGCCTAAAAGGGGCAGGGATGAATTGTGAAAGCATGGGGCCCAAGTAAAACCTGGTACAATTACGCCACCATGGAGGCCAAGAATCAAATGATTCATTGTGACATCAAGTGGCCTAAAAGGGCATGGGATGCATTGTGACACCACAGGGGTTAAGAGAAGCAAGGAACCATTGTGACCCAATGCAAGCTAACAACCTAATGATCCCTTGTGGCACCAGGGCGGTATAAAAAGGGCCAGGGATGGATTGTTACAGCACGGGGACCAATAGAAGCAAGGATCTATTATGCCACCGTGGAGGCCAAGAATCAAATGATTCATTGTGACATCAAGTGGCCAAAAAGGGCATGGGATGCATTGTGACAGCACAGGGGTTAAGAGAAGCAAGGATCCATTGTGACCCAATGAAGAATTACAATCTAATGATCCCTTGTGACACCAATGGGCCTAAAAGGGGCAGGGATGAATTGTGAAATCATGGGGCCCAAGTAAAACCTGGTACTATAATGCCACCATGGAGGCCTAGAATCAAATGATTCATTGTGACATCAAGTGGCCTAAAAGGGCATGGGATGCATTGTGACACCACAGGGGTTAAGAGAAGCAAGGAACCATTGTGACCCAATGCAGGCTAACAATCTAAGAATCCCTTTTGAAACCAGGGGGCGCAAAAGGACCACGGATGAACTCTGACATCAAGGGGACCAATAGAAGCAAGGAAACATTATGACACCATGAAGGCCAAGAATCAAATGGTTCATTGTGACATCAAGTGGCCTAAAAGGGCTTGGAATGCATTGTGACACCACAGAGGTTAAGAGAAGCAAGGAACCATTGTGACCCATTGCAGGCTAACAATCTAATGATCCCTTGTGGCACCAGGGCGGTATAAAAAGGGCCAGGGATGGATTGTTACAGCACGGCGACCAATAGAAGCAAGGATCTATTATGCCACCGTGGAGGTCAAGAATCAAATGATTCATTGTGACATCAAGTGGCCTAAAAGGGCATGGGATGCATTGTGACTGCACAGGGGTTAAGAGAAGCAAGGAACCATTGTGACCCAATGCAGGCTAATAATCCCAGGATCCCATTTGACACCAGGGGGCGTAAAGGGTCAGGGATGAATTGTGACAGCATGGGGACCAATAGAAACAAGGAACCATTATGACAACATGGAGGCCAAGAATCAAATGATTCATTGTGACATCAAGTGGCCTAAAAGGGCATGGGATGCATTGTGACACCACAGAGGTTAAGAGAAGCAAGGAACCATTGTGACCCAATGCAGGGTAACAATCTAATGATCCCTTGTGACACCAACGGGCCTAAAAGGGGCAGGGATGAATTGTGAAAGCATGGGGCCCAAGTAAATCCTGGTACAATTATGCCACCATGGAGGCCAAGAATCAAATAATTCATTGTGACATCAAGTGGCCTAAAAGGGCATGGGATGCATTGTGACAGCACAGGGGTTAAGAGAAGCAAGGATCCATTGTGACCCAATGCAGGCTAACAATCTAATGATCCCTTGTGACACCAATTAGCCTAAAAGGCCCCTGGGAGGAATTGTTACAGCACGGGGACCAATAGAAGCAAGGATCTATTATGCCACCGTGGAGGCCAAGAATCAAATAATTCATTGTGACATCATGTGGCCTAAAAGGGCATGGGATGCATTGTGACAGCACAGGGGTTAAGAGAAGCAAGGATCCATTGTGACCCAATGCAGGCTAACAATCTAATGATCCCTTGTGACACCAGGGCTAGTAATAGGGCCAGGGATGCATTGTGAAAGCATGGGGCACAATAAAAACATGGAAATATTATGACACCAGAGAGGCCAAGACTCAAATGATTCATTGTAGCACCAAGTGACCTAAAAGGGCATGGGATGCATTGTGACACCACAGGGGCTAAGAGAAGCAAGGAACCATTGTGACCCAATGCAGGCTAACAATCTAATGATCCCTTGTGACACCAATGGGCCTAAAAGGGGCAGGGATGTATTGTGAAAGCATGGGGCCAAATTAAAAACTGGTACAATTACGCCACCATGGAGGCCAAGAATCAAATGATTCATTTTGACATCAAGTGGCCTAAAAGGGCATGGGATGCATTGTGACACCACAGGGGTTAAGAGAAGCAAGGAACCATTGTGACCCAATGCAGGCTAACAATCTAAGAATCCCTTTTCAAACCGGGGGGCGCAAAAGGGCCAGGGATGAACTCTGACATCAAGGGGACCAATAGAAGCAAGGAACCATTATGACACCATGAAGGCCAAGAATCAAATGGTTCATTGTGACATCAAGTGGCCTAAAAGGGCTTGGAATGCATTGTGATACCACAGAGGTTAAGAGAAGCAAGGAACCATTGTGACCCAATGCAGGCTAACAATCTAATGATCACCTGTGGCACCAGGGGGAATAAAAAGGGCCAGGGATGGATTGTTACAGCACGGGGACTAATAGAAGCAAGGATGTACTATGCCACCGTGGAGGCCAAGAATCAAATGATTCATTGTGACATCAAGTGGCCTAAAAGGGCATGGGATGCATTGTGACAGCACAGGGGTTAAGAGAAGCAAGGATCCATTGTGACCCAATGGAGGCTAACAATCTAATGATCCCATGGGACACCAATTGGCCTAAAAGGGGCAGGGATGTATTGTGAAAGCATGGGGCCCAATTAAAACCTGGTACAATTACGCCACCATGGAGGCCAAGAATCAAATGATTCATTGTGACATCAAGTGGCCTAAAAGAGCATGGCATGCATTGTGACACCACTAGGGTTAAGAGAAGCAAGGAACCATTGTGACCCAATGCAGGCTAACAATCTAAGAATCCCTTTTGAAACCAGGGGGCGCGAAAGCACACGGATGAAATCTGACAGCATGGGGACCTATAGAAGCAAGGAACCATTATGACACCATGAAGGCCAAGAATCAAATGGTTCATTGTAAGACCAAGGGGCCTAAAAGTCTTGGAATGCATTGTGACACCACAGAGGTTAAGAGAAGCAAGGAACCATTGTGACCCAATGCAGGCTAGCAATCTAATGATCCCTTGTGGCACCAGGGGGTATAAAAAGGGCCAGGGATGGATTGTTACAGCACGGGGACCAATAGAAACAAGGATCTATTATGCCACCGTGGAGGCCAAGAATCAAATGATTCATTGTGACATCAAGTGGCCTAAAAGGGCATGGGATGCATTCTGACAGCACAGGGGTTAAGAGAAGCAAGGATCCATTGTGACCCAATGGAGGCTAACAATCTAATGATCCCATGGGACACCAATTGGCCTAAAAGGGGCAGGGATGTATTGTGAAAGCATGGGGCCCAATTAAAACCTGGTACAATTACGCCACCATGGAGGCCAAGAATCAAATGATTCATTGTGACATCAAGTGGCCTAAAAGAGCATGGCATGCATTGTGACACCACTAGGGTTAAGAGAAGCAAGGAACCATTGTGACCCAATGCAGGCTAACAATCTAAGAATCCCTTTTGAAACCAGGGGGCGCGAAAGCACACGGATGAAATCTGACAGCATGGGGACCTATAGAAGCAAGGAACCATTATGACACCATGAAGGCCAAGAATCAAATGGTTCATTGTAAGACCAAGGGGCCTAAAAGTCTTGGAATGCATTGTGACACCACAGAGGTTAAGAGAAGCAAGGAACCATTGTGACCCAATGCAGGCTAACAATCTAATGATCCCTTGTGGCACCAGGGGGTATAAAAAGGGCCAGGGATGGATTGTTACAGCACGGGGACCAATAGAAACAAGGATCTATTATGCCACCGTGGAGGCCAAGAATCAAATGATTCATTGTGACATCAAGTGGCCTAAAAGGGCATGGGATGCATTGTGACACCACAGAGGTTAAGAGAAGCAAGGATCCATTGTGACCCAATGCAGGGTAACAATCTAATGATCCCTTGTGACACCAATGGGCCTAAAAGGGGCAGGGATGAATTGTGAAAGCATGGAGCCCAAGTAAAACCTGGTACAATAATGCCACCATGGAGGCCTAGAATCAAATGATTCATTGTGACATCAAGTGGCCTAAAAGGGCTTGGAATGCATTGTGACACCACAGGGGTTAAGAGAAGCAAGGAACCATTGTGACCCAATGCAGGCTAACAATCTAAGAATCCCTTTTGAAACCAGGGGGCGCAAAAGGACCACGGAAAAACTCTGACATCAAGGGGACCAATAGAAGCAAGGAAACATTATGACACCATGAAGGCCAAGAATCAAATGATTCATTGTGACATCAAGTGGCCTAAAAGGGCTTGGAATGCATTGTGACACCACAGAGGTTAAGAGAAGCAAGGAACCATTGTGACCCAATGCAGGCTAACAATCTAATGATCCCTTGTGGCACCAGGGCGGTATAAAAAGGGCCAGGGATGGATTGTTACAGCACGGCGACCAATAGAAGCAAGGATCTATTATGCCACCGTGGAGGCCAAGAATCAAATAATTCATTGTGACATCAAGTGGCCTAAAAGGGCATGGGATGCATTGTGACAGCACAGGGGTTAAGAGAAGCAAGGATGCATTGTGACCCAATGAAGGATTACAATCTAATGATCCCTTGTGACACCAATGGGCCTAAAAGGGGCAGGGATGAATTGTGAAAGCATGGGGCCCAAGTAAAACCTGGTACAATTACGCCACCATGGAGGCCAAGAATCAAATGATTCATTGTGACATCAAGTGGCCTAAAAGGGCATGGGATGCATTGTGACACCACAGGGGTTAAGAGAAGCAAGGAACCATTGTGACCCAATGCAAGCTAACAACCTAATGATCCCTTGTGGCACCAGGGCGGTATAAAAAGGGCCAGGGATGGATTGTTACAGCACGGGGACCAATAGAAGCAAGGATCTATTATGCCACCGTGGAGGCCAAGAATCAAATGATTCATTGTGACATCAAGTGGCCAAAAAGGGCATGGGATGCATTGTGACAGCACAGGGGTTAAGAGAAGCAAGGATCCATTGTGACCCAATGAAGAATTACAATCTAATGATCCCTTGTGACACCAATGGGCCTAAAAGGGGCAGGGATGAATTGTGAAATCATGGGGCCCAAGTAAAACCTGGTACTATAATGCCACCATGGAGGCCTAGAATCAAATGATTCATTGTGACATCAAGTGGCCTAAAAGGGCATGGGATGCATTGTGACACCACAGGGGTTAAGAGAAGCAAGGAACCATTGTGACCCAATGCAGGCTAACAATCTAAGAATCCCTTTTGAAACCAGGGGGCGCAAAAGGACCACGGATGAACTCTGACATCAAGGGGACCAATAGAAGCAAGGAAACATTATGACACCATGAAGGCCAAGAATCAAATGGTTCATTGTGACATCAAGTGGCCTAAAAGGGCTTGGAATGCATTGTGACACCACAGAGGTTAAGAGAAGCAAGGAACCATTGTGACCCATTGCAGGCTAACAATCTAATGATCCCTTGTGGCACCAGGGCGGTATAAAAAGGGCCAGGGATGGATTGTTACAGCACGGCGACCAATAGAAGCAAGGATCTATTATGCCACCGTGGAGGTCAAGAATCAAATGATTCATTGTGACATCAAGTGGCCTAAAAGGGCATGGGATGCATTGTGACTGCACAGGGGTTAAGAGAAGCAAGGAACCATTGTGACCCAATGCAGGCTAATAATCCCAGGATCCCATTTGACACCAGGGGGCGTAAAGGGTCAGGGATGAATTGTGACAGCATGGGGACCAATAGAAACAAGGAACCATTATGACAACATGGAGGCCAAGAATCAAATGATTCATTGTGACATCAAGTGGCCTAAAAGGGCATGGGATGCATTGTGACACCACAGAGGTTAAGAGAAGCAAGGAACCATTGTGACCCAATGCAGGGTAACAATCTAATGATCCCTTGTGACACCAACGGGCCTAAAAGGGGCAGGGATGAATTGTGAAAGCATGGGGCCCAAGTAAATCCTGGTACAATTATGCCACCATGGAGGCCAAGAATCAAATAATTCATTGTGACATCAAGTGGCCTAAAAGGGCATGGGATGCATTGTGAAAGCACAGGGGTTAAGAGAAGCAAGGATCCATTGTGACCCAATGCAGGCTAACAATCTAATGATCCCTTGTGACACCAATTAGCCTAAAAGGCCCCTGGGAGGAATTGTTACAGCACGGGGACCAATAGAAGCAAGGATCTATTATGCCACCGTGGAGGCCAAGAATCAAATAATTCATTGTGACATCATGTGGCCTAAAAGGGCATGGGATGCATTGTGACAGCACAGGGGTTAAGAGAAGCAAGGAACCATTGTGACCCAATGCAGGCTAACAATCTAATGATCCCTTGTGACACCAATGGGCCTAAAAGGGGCAGGGATGTATTGTGAAAGCATGGGGCCAAATTAAAAACTGGTACAATTACGCCACCATGGAGGCCAAGAATCAAATGATTCATTTTGACATCAAGTGGCCTAAAAGGGCATGGGATGCATTGTGACACCACAGGGGTTAAGAGAAGCAAGGAACCATTGTGACCCAATGCAGGCTAACAATCTAAGAATCCCTTTTCAAACCGGGGGGCGCAAAAGGGCCAGGGATGAACTCTGACATCAAGGGGACCAATAGAAGCAAGGAACCATTATGACACCATGAAGGCCAAGAATCAAATGGTTCATTGTGACATCAAGTGGCCTAAAAGGGCTTGGAATGCATTGTGATACCACAGAGGTTAAGAGAAGCAAGGAACCATTGTGACCCAATGCAGTCTAACAATCTAATGATCACCTGTGGCACCAGGGGGAATAAAAAGGGCCAGGGATGGATTGTTACAGCACGGGGACTAATAGAAGCAAGGATGTACTATGCCACCGTGGAGGCCAAGAATCAAATGATTCATTGTGACATCAAGTGGCCTAAAAGGGCATGGGATGCATTCTGACAGCACAGGGGTTAAGAGAAGCAAGGATCCATTGTGACCCAATGGAGGCTAACAATCTAATGATCCCATGGGACACCAATTGGCCTAAAAGGGGCAGGGATGTATTGTGAAAGCATGGGGCCCAATTAAAACCTGGTACAATTACGCCACCATGGAGGCCAAGAATCAAATGATTCATTGTGACATCAAGTGGCCTAAAAGAGCATGGCATGCATTGTGACACCACTAGGGTTAAGAGAAGCAAGGAACCATTGTGACCCAATGCAGGCTAACAATCTAATGATCCCTTTTGAAACCAGGGGGCGCGAAAGCACACGGATGAAATCTGACAGCATGGGGACCTATAGAAGCAAGGAACCATTATGACACCATGAAGGCCAAGAATCAAATGGTTCATTGTAAGACCAAGGGGCCTAAAAGTCTTGGAATGCATTGTGACACCACAGAGGTTAAGAGAAGCAAGGAACCATTGTGACCCAATGCAGGCTAGCAATCTAATGATCCCTTGTGGCACCAGGGGGTATAAAAAGGGCCAGGGATGGATTGTTACAGCACGGGGACCAATAGAAACAAGGATCTATTATGCCACCGTGGAGGCCAAGAATCAAATGATTCATTGTGACATCAAGTGGCCTAAAAGGGCATGGGATGCATTCTGACAGCACAGGGGTTAAGAGAAGCAAGGATCCATTGTGACCCAATGGAGGCTAACAATCTAATGATCCCATGGGACACCAATTGGCCTAAAAGGGGCAGGGATGTATTGTGAAAGCATGGGGCCCAATTAAAACGTGGTACAATTACGCCACCATGGAGGCCAAGAATCAAATAATTCATTGTGACATCAAGTGGCCTAAAAGAGCATGGCATGCATTGTGACACCACTAGGGTTAAGAGAAGCAAGGAACCATTGTGACCCAATGCAGGCTAACAATCTAAGAATCCCTTTTGAAACCAGGGGGCGCGAAAGCACACGGATGAAATCTGACAGCATGGGGACCTATAGAAGCAAGGAACCATTATGACACCATGAAGGCCAAGAATCAAATGGTTCATTGTAAGACCAAGGGGCCTAAAAGTCTTGGAATGCATTGTGACACCACAGAGGTTAAGAGAAGCAAGGAACCATTGTGACCCAATGCAGGCTAACAATCTAATGATCCCTTGTGGCACCAGGGGGTATAAAAAGGGCCAGGGATGGATTGTTACAGCACGGGGACCAATAGAAACAAGGATCTATTATGCCACCGTGGAGGCCAAGAATCAAATGATTCATTGTGACATCAAGTGGCCTAAAAGGGCATGGGATGCATTGTGACACCACAGAGGTTAAGAGAAGCAAGGATCCATTGTGACCCAATGAAGGATTACAATCTAATGATCCCTTGTGACACCAATGGGCCTAAAAGGGGCAGGGATGAATTGTGAAAGCATGGAGCCCAAGTAAAACCTGGTACAATAATGCCACCATGGAGGCCTAGAATCAAATGATTCATTGTGACATCAAGTGGCCTAAAAGGGCTTGGAATGCATTGTGACACCACAGGGGTTAAGAGAAGCAAGGAACCATTGTGACCCAATGCAGGCTAACAATCTAAGAATCCCTTTTGAAACCAGGGGGCGCAAAAGGACCATGGAAAAACTCTGACATCAAGGGGACCAATAGAAGCAAGGAAACATTATGACACCATGAAGGCCAAGAATCAAATGATTCATTGTGACATCAAGTGGCCTAAAAGGGCTTGGAATGCATTGTGATACCACAGAGGTTAAGAGAAGCAAGGAACCATTGTGACCCAATGCAGGCTAACAATCTAATGATCACCTGTGGCACCAGGGGGAATAAAAAGGGCCAGGGATGGATTGTTACAGCACGGGGACTAATAGAAGCAAGGATGTACTATGCCACCGTGGAGGCCAAGAATCAAATGATTCATTGTGACATCAAGTGGCCTAAAAGGGCATGGGATGCATTGTGACACCACAGGGGTTAAGAGAAGCAAGGATCCATTGTGACCCAATGGAGGCTAACAATCTAATGATCCCATGGGACACCAATTGGCCTAAAAGGGGCAGGGATGTATTGTGAAAGCATGGGGCCCAATTAAAACCTGGTACAATTACGCCACCATGGAGGCCAAGAATCAAATGATTCATTGTGACATCAAGTGGCCTAAAAGAGCATGGCATGCATTGTGACACCACAGAGGTTAAGAGAAGCAAGGAACCATTGTGACCCAATGTAGGCTAACAATCTAATGATCCCTTTTGACACCAGGGCTTGTAATAGGGCCAGGGATGCATTGTGAAAGCATGGGGCACAATAAAAACATGGAAATATTATGCCACCATGGAGGCCAAGACTCAAATGATTCATTGTAACACAAAGTGACCTAAAAGGGCATGGGAAGCATTGTGACACCACAGGGGTTGAGAGAAGCAAGGAACCATTGTGACCCAATGCAGGCTAACATTCTAAGAATCCCTTTTGAAACCAGGGGGCGCAAAAGGACCACGGATGAACTCTGAGATCAAGGGGACCAATAGAAGCAAGGAACCATTATGACACCATGTAGGCCAAGAATCAAATGGTTCATTGTAAGACCAAGGGGCCTAAAAGGGCTTGGAATGCATTGTGACACCACAGAGGTTAAGAGAAGCAAGGAACCATTGTGACCCAATGCAGGCTAACAATCTAATGATCCCTTGTGGCACCAGGGGGGATAAAAAGGGCCAGGGATGGATTGTTACAGCACGGGTCCAATAGAAGCAAGGATCTATTATGCCACCGTGGAGGCCAAGAATCAAATGATTCATTGTGACATCAAGTGGCCTAAAAGGGCATGGGATGCATTGTGAATCACAGAGGTTAAGAGAAGCAAGGAACCATTGTGACCCAATGCAGGCTAATAATCCCAGGATCCCATTTGACACCAGGGGGCGTAAAAGGGCCAGGGATGAATTGTGACAGCATGGGGCCCAATAGAAACAAGGAACCATTATGACACCATGGAGGCCAAGAATCAAATAATTCATTGTGACATCAAGTGGCCTAAAAGGGCATGGGATGCATTGTGACACCACAGAGGTTAAGAGAAGCAAGGAAACATTGTGACCCAATGCAGGCTAACAATCTAATGATCCCTTTTGACACCAATGGGCCTAAAAGGGGCAGGGATGAATTGTGAAAGCATGGGGCCCAAGTAAAACCTGGTACACTAATGCCACCATGGAGGCCAAGAATCAAATGATTCATTGTGACATCAAGTGGTCTAAAAGGGCATGGGATGCATTGTGACACCACAGGGGTTAAGAGAAGCAAGGAAACATTGTGACCCAATGTAGGCTAACAATCTAAGAATCCCATATGACACCAGTGGGCGCAAAATGACCACGGATGAACCTTGACAGCATGGGGACCTATAGAAGCAAGGAACCATTATGACACCATGAAGGCCAAGAATCAAATGGTATATTGTAAGACCAAGTGGCCTAAAAGGGCTTGGAATGCATCGTGACACCACAGAGGTTAAGAGAAGCAAGGAACCATTGTGACCCAATGCAGGCTAACCATCTAATGATCCCTTGTGGCACCAGGGGGGATAAAAAGGACCAGGGATGGATTGTTACAGCACGGGGACCAATAGAAGCAAGGATTTATTATGCCACCGTGGAAGCCAAGAATCAAATAATTCATTGTGACATCAAGTGGCCTAAAAGGGCATGGGATGCATTGTGACAGCACAGGGGTTAAGAGAAGCAAGGATCCATTGTGACCCTAAGGAGGCTAATAATCCCAGGATCCCATTTGACACCAGGGGGCGTAAAAGGGCCAGGGATGAACTCTGACAGCATGGGGACCTATAGAAGCAAGGAACCATTATGAAACCATGAAGGCCAAGAATCAAATGATTCATTGTGACATCAAGTGGCCTAAAAGGGCTTGGAATGCATTGTGACACCACAGAGGTTAAGAGAAGCAAGGAACCATTGTGACCCAATGCAGGCTAACCATCTAATTATCCCTTGTGACACCAATGGGCCTAAAAGGGTCAGGGATGAATTGTTACAGCACAAGAACCAATAGAAGCAAGGATCTATAATGCCACCGCGGGGGCCAACAATCAAATGATTCATTGTGGCATCAAGTGGCCTAAAAGGGCATGGGATGCATTGTGACACCACAGGGGTTAAGAGAAGCAAGGAACCATTGTGACCCAATGTAGGCTAACAATCTAAGAATCCCTTTTGACACCAGGGGGCGGAAAATGACAACGGATGAACTCTGACATCATGGGGACCTATAGAAGCAAGGAACCATTATGACACCATGAAGGCCAAGAATCAAATGATTCATTGTGACATCAAGTGGCCTAAAAGGGCATGGGATGCATTGTGACACCACAGAGGTTAAGAGAAGCAAGGAACCATTGTGACCCAA
Organism: Cinclus cinclus; assembly: GCF_963662255.1. NCBI lineage: Eukaryota > Metazoa > Chordata > Aves > Passeriformes > Cinclidae > Cinclus > Cinclus cinclus. The sequence continues at coordinate 127,803 of NC_085051.1, read as the reverse complement.
TGCAGGCTAACAATCTAATGATCCCTTGTGACACAAATGGGCCTAAAAGGGCAGGGATGTATTGTGAAATCATGGGGCCCAATTAAAACCTGGTACAATTACGCCACCATGGAGGCCAAGAATCAAATGATTCATTGTGACATCAAGTGGCCTAAAAGGGCATGGGATGCATTGTGACACCACAGGGGTTAAGAGAAGCAAGGAACCATTGTGACCCAATGGAGGCTAACAATCTAAGAATCCCTTTTGAAACCAGGGGGCGCAAAAGCACCACGGATGAACTCTGACATCAAGGGGACCAATAGAAGCAAGGAAACATTATGACACCATGAAGGCCAAGAATCAAATGGTTCATTGTGACATCAAGTGGCCTAAAAGGGCTCGGAATGCATTGTGACACCACAGAGGTTAAGAGAAGCAAGGAACCATTATGACACCATGTAGGCCAAGAATCAAATGGTTCATTGTAAGACCAAGTGGCCTAAAAGGGCTTGGAATGCATTGTGACACCACAGAGGTTAAGAGAAGCAAGGAACCATTGTGACCCAATGCAGGCTAACAATCTAATGATCCCTTGTGGCACCAGGGGAGTATAAAATGGCCAGGGATGGATTGTTAAAGCACAGGGACCAATAGAAGCAAGGATCTATTATGCCACCGTGGAGGCCAAGAATCAAATGATTCATTGTGACATCAAGTGGCCTAAAAGGGCATGGGATGCATTGTGACACCACAGAGGTTAAGAGAAGCAAGGAACCATTGTGACCCAATGCAGGCTAATAATCCCAGGATCCCATATGACACCAGGGGGCGTAAAAGGGCCAGGGATGAATTGTGACAGCATGGAGCCCAATAGAAACAAGGAACCATTATGAAACCATGGAGGCCAAGAATCAAATGATTCATTGCGACATCAAGTGGCCTAAAAGGGCTTGGAATGCATTGTGACACCACAGAGGTTAAGAGAAGCAAGGAACCATTGTGACCCAATGTAGGCTAACAATCTAATGATCCCTTTTGACACCAGGGCTTGTAATAGGGCCAGGGATGCATTGTGAAAGCATGGGGCACAATAAAAACATGGAAATATTATGCCACCATGGAGGCCAAGACTCAAATGATTCATTGTAACACCAAGTGACCTAAAAGGGCATGGGAAGCATTGTGACACCACAGGGGTTGAGAGAAGCAAGGAACCATTGTGACCCAATGCAGGCTAACATTCTAAGAATCCCTTTTGAAACCAGGGGGCGCAAAAGGACCACGGATGAACTCTGAGATCAAGGGGACCAATAGAAGCAAGGAACCATTATGACACCATGTAGGCCAAGAATCAAATGGTTCATTGTAAGTCCAAGTGGCCTAAAAGGGCTTGGAATGCATTGTGACACCACAGAGGTTAAGAGAAGCAAGGAACCATTGTGACCCAATGCAGGTTAACAATCTAATGATCCCCTGTGGCACCAGGGGGGATAAAAAGGGCCAGGGATGGATTGTTACAGCACGGGTCCAATAGAAGCAAGGATCTATTATGCCACCGTGGAGGCCAAGAATCAAATGATTCATTGTGACATCAAGTGGCCTAAAAGGGCATGGGATGCATTGTGAATCACAGAGGTTAAGAGAAGCAAGGAAACTTTGTGACCCAATGCAGGCTAATAATCCCAGGATCCCATTTGACACCAGGGGGCGTAAAAGGGCCAGGGATGAATTGTGACAGCATGGGGACCAATAGAAACAAGGAACCATTATGACACCATGGAGGCCAAGAATCAAATAATTCATTGTGACATCAAGTGGCCTAAAAGGGCTTGGAATGCATTGTGACACCACAGAGGTTAAGAGAAGCAAGGAAACATTGTGACCCAATGCAGGCTAACAATCTAATGATCCCTTGTGACACCAATGGCCCTAAAAGGGGCAGGGATGAATTGTGAAAGCATGGGGCCCAAGTAAAACCTGGTACACTAATGCCACCATGGAGGCCAAGAATCAAATGATTCATTGTGACATCAAGTGGTCTAAAAGGGCATGGGATGCATTGTGACACCACAGGGGTTAAGAGAAGCAAGGAACCATTGTGACCCAATGTAGGCTAACAATCTAAGAATCCCATATGACACCAGTGGGCGCAAAATGACCACGGATGAACCTTGACAGCATGGGGACCTATAGAAGCAAGGAACCATTATGACACCATGAAGGCCAAGAATCAAATGGTATATTGTAAGACCAAGTGGCCTAAAAGGGCTTGGAATGCATCGTGACACCACAGAGGTTAAGAGAAGCAAGGAACCATTGTGACCCAATGCAGGCTAACCATCTAATGATCCCTTGTGGCACCAGGGGGGATAAAAAGGACCAGGGATGGATTGTTACAGCACGGGGACCAATAGAAGCAAGGATTTATTATGCCACCGTGGAAGCCAAGAATCAAATGATTCATTGTGACATCAAGTGGCCTAAAAGGGCATGGGATGCATTGTGACAGCACAGGGGTTAAGAGAAGCAAGGATCCATTGTGACCCAATGGAGGCTAATAATCCCAGGATCCCTTTTGACACCAGTGGGCGCAAAATGACCACGGATGAACTCTGACAGCATGGGGACCTATAGAAGCAAGGAACCATTATGACACCATGAAGGCCAAGAATCAAATGGTTCATTGTGACATCAAGTGGCCTAAAAGGGCTTGGAATGCATTGTGACACCACAGAGGTTAAGAGAAGCAAGGAAACTTTGTGACCCAATGCAGGCTAACAATCTAATGATCCCGTGTGGCACCAGGGGGTATAAAAAGTCCAGGGATGGATTGTTACAGCACGGGGACCAATAGAAGCAAGGATGTATTATGCCACCGTGGAGGCCAAGAATCAAATGATTCATTGTGACATCAAGTGGCCTAAAAGGGCATGGGATGCATTGTGACAGCACAGGGGTTAAGAGAAGCAAGGAACCATTGTGACCCAATGGAGGCTAATAATCTAATGATCCCATGTGACACCAATTGGCCTAAAAGGGGCAGGGATGTATTGTGATAGCATGGGGCCCAATTAAAACCTGGTACAATTATGACACCATGGAGGCCAAGAATCAAATGATTCATTGTGACATCAAGTGGCCTAAAAGGGCATGGGATGCATTGTGACACCACAGAGGTTAAGAGAAGCAAGGAACCATTGTGACCCAATGCAGGCTAACAATCTAATGATCCCTTGTGGCACCAGGGGGGTATAAAAAGGGCCAGGGATGGATTGTTACAGCACGGGGACCAATAGAAGCAAGGATCTATTATGCCACCGTGGAGGCCAAGAATCAAATGATTCATTGTGGCATCAAGTGGCCTAAAAGGGCATGGGATGCATTGTGACAGCACAGGGGTTAAGAGAAGCAAGGATCCATTGTGACCCAATGGAGGCTAATAATCCCAGGATCCCATTTGACACCAGGGGGCGTAAAAGGGCCAGGGATGAATTGTGACAGCATGGGGCCCAATAGAAACAAGGAACCATTATGACACCATGGAGGCCAAGAATCAAATGATTCATTGTGACATCAAGTGGCCTAAAAGGGCATGGGATGCATTGTGACACCACAGAGGTTAAGAGAAGCAAGGAACCATTGTGACCCAATACAGGCTAACAATCTAATGATCCCTTTTGACACCAGGGCTTGTAATAGGGCCAGGGATGCATTGTGAAAGCATGGGGCACAATAAAATCATGGAAATATTATGCCACCAGAGAGGCCAAGAATCAAATGATTCATTGTAACACCAAGTGACCTAAAAGGGCATGGGATGCATTGTGACACCACAGGGGCTAAGAGAAGCAAGGAACCATTGTGACCCAATGCAGGCTAATAATCCCAGGATCCCATTTGACACCAGGGGGCGCAATAGGACCACGGATGAACTCTGACAGCAAGGGGACCAATAGAAGCAAGGAAACTTTATGACACCATGAAGGCCAAGAATCAAATGGTTCATTGTAAGACCAAGTGGCCTAAAAGGGCTTGGAATGCATTGTGACACCACAGAGGTTAAGAGAAGCAAGGAACCATTGTGATCCAAGGCAGGCTAACAATCTAATGATCCCCTATGGAACCAGGGGGGTATAAAAAGGGCCAGGGATGGATTGTTACAGCACGGGGACCAATAGAAGCAAGGATGTATTATGCCACCGTGGAGGCCAAGAATCAAATGATTCATTGTGACATCAAGTGGCCTAAAAGGGCATGGGATGCATTGTGACACCACAGAGGTTAAGAGAAGCAAGGAACCATTGTGACCCAATGCAGGCTAACAATCTAATGATCCCTTGTGACACAAATGGGCCTAAAAGGGCAGGGATGTATTGTGAAATCATGGGGCCCAATTAAAACCTGGTACAATTATGCCACCATGGAGGCCAAGAATCAAATGATTCATTGTGACATCAAGTGGCCTAAAAGGGCATGGGATGCATTGTGACACCACAGGGGTTAAGAGAAGCAAGGAACCATTGTGACCCAATGGAGGCTAACAATCTAAGAATCCCTTTTGAAACCAGGGGGCGCAAAAGCACCACGGATGAACTCTGACATCAAGGGGACCAATAGAAGCAAGGAAACATTATGACACCATGAAGGCCAAGAATCAAATGGTTCATTGTGACATCAAGTGGCCTAAAAGGGCTCGGAATGCATTGTGACACCACAGAGGTTAAGAGAAGCAAGGAACCATTATGACACCATGTAAGCCAAGAATCAAATGGTTCATTATAAGACCAAGTGGCCTAAAAGGGCTTGGAATGCATTGTGACACCACAGAGGTTAAGAGAAGCAAGGAACCATTGTGACCCAATGCAGGCTAACAATCTAATGATCCCTTGTGGCACCAGGGGAGTATAAAATGGCCAGGGATGGATTGTTACAGCACAGGGACCAATAGAAGCAAGGATCTATTATGCCACCGTGGAGGCCAAGAATCAAATGATTCATTGTGACATCATGTGGCCTAAAAGGGCATGGGATGCATTGTGACAGCACAGGGGTTAAGAGAAGCAAGGAACCATTGTGACCCAATGCAGGTTAACAATCTAATGATCCCTTGTGGCACCAGGGGGGATAGAAAGGGCCAGGGATGGATTGTTACAGCACGGGTCCAATAGAAGCAAGGATCTATTATGCCACCGTGGAGGCCAAGAATCAAATGATTCATTGTGACATCATGTGGCCTAAAAGGGCATGGGATGCATTGTGAATCACAGAGGTTAAGAGAAGCAAGGAAACTTTGTGACCCAATGCAGGCTAATAATCCCAGGATCCCATTTGACACCAGGTGGCGTAAAAGGGCCAGGGATGAATTGTGACAGCATGGGGCCCAATAGAAACAAGGAACCATTATGACACCATGGAGGCCAAGAATCAAATAATTCATTGTGACATCAAGTGGCCTAAAAGGGCTTGGAATGCATTGTGACACCACAGAGGTTAAGAGAAGCAAGGAAACATTGTGACCCAATGCAGGCTAACAATCTAATGATCCCTTGTGACACCAATGGGCCTAAAAGGGGCAGGGATGAATTGTGAAAGCATGGGGCCCAAGTAAAACCTGGTACACTAATGCCACCATGGAGGCCAAGAATCAAATGATTCATTGTGACATCAAGTGGTCTAAAAGGGCATGGGATGCATTGTGACAACACAGGGGTTAAGAGAAGCAAGGAACCATTGTGACCCAATGTAGGCTAACAATCTAAGAATCCCATATGACACCAGTGGGCGCAAAATGACCACGGATGAACCTTGACAGCATGGGGACCTATAGAAGCAAGGAACCATTATGACACCATGAAGGCCAAGAATCAAATGGTATATTGTAAGACCAAGTGGCCTAAAAGGGCTTGGAATGCATCGTGACACCACAGAGGTTAAGAGAAGCAAGGAACCATTGTGACCCAATGCAGGCTAACCATCTAATGATCCCTTGTGGCACCAGGGGGGATAAAAAGGACCAGGGATGGATTGTTACAGCACGGGGACCAATAGAAGCAAGGATTTATTATGCCACCGTGGAAGCCAAGAATCAAATGATTCATTGTGACATCAAGTGGCCTAAAAGGGCATGGGATGCATTGTGACAGCACAGGGGTTAAGAGAAGCAAGGATCCATTGTGACCCAATGGAGGCTAATAATCCCAGGATCCCTTTTGACACCAGTGGGCGCAAAATGACAACGGATGAACTCTGACAGCATGGGGACCTATAGAAGCAAGGAACCATTATGACACCATGAAGGCCAAGAATCAAATGGTTCATTGTGACATCAAGTGGCCTAAAAGGGCTTGGAATGCATTGTGACACCACAGAGGTTAAGAGAAGCAAGGAAACTTTGTGACCCAATGCAGGTTAACAATCTAATGATCCCTTGTGGCACCAGGGGGGATAAAAAGGGCCAGGGATGGATTATTACAGCACGGGTCCAATAGAAGCAAGGATCTATTATGCCACCGTGGAGGCCAAGAATCAAATGATTCATTGTGACATCAAGTGGCCTAAAAGGGCATGGGATGCATTGTGAATCACAGAGGTTAAGAGAAGCAAGGAAACTTTGTGACCCAATGCAGGCTAATAATCCCAGGATCCCATTTGACACCAGGGGGCGTAAAAGGGCCAGGGATGAATTGTGACAGCATGGGGCCCAATAGAAACAAGGAACCATTATGACACCATGGAGGCCAAGAATCAAATAATTCATTGTGACATCAAGTGGCCTAAAAGGGCTTGGAATGCATTGTGACACCACAGAGGTTAAGAGAAGCAAGGAACCATTGTGACCCAATGCAGGCTAACAATCTAATGATCCCTTGTGACACCAATGGGCCTAAAAGGTGCAGGGATGAATTGTGAAAGCATGGGGCCCAAGTAAAACCTGGTACACTAATGCCACCATGGAGGCCAAGAATCAAATGATTCATTGTGACATCAAGTGGTCTAAAAGGGCATGGGATGCATTGTGACAGCACAGGGGTTAAGAGAAGCAAGGAACCATTGTGACCCAATGGAGGCTAATAATCTAATGATCCCATGTGACACCAATTGGCCTAAAAGGGGCAGGGATGTATTGTGATAGCATGGGGCCCAATTAAAACCTGGTACAATTACGACACCATGGAGGCTAAGAATCAAATGATTCATTGTGACATCAAGTGGCCTAAAAGGGCATGGGATGCATTGTGACTCCACAGAGGTTAAGAGAAGCAAGGAACCATTGTGACCCAATGCAGGCTAACAATCTAATGATCCCTTGTGGCACCAGGGGGGTATAAAAAGGGCCAGGGATGGATTGTTACAGCACGGGGACCAATAGAAGCAAGGATCTATTATGCCACCGTGGAGGCCAAGAATCAAATGATTCATTGTGGCATCAAGTGGCCTAAAAGGGCATGGGATGCATTGTGACAGCACAGGGGTTAAGAGAAGCAAGGATCCATTGTGACCCAATGGAGGCTAATAATCCCAGGATCCCATTTGACACCAGGGGGCGTAAAAGGGCCAGGGATGAATTGTGACAGCATGGGGCCCAATAGAAACAAGGAACCATTATGACACCATGGAGGCCAAGAATCAAATGATTCATTGTGACATCAAGTGGCCTAAAAGGGCATGGGATGCATTGTGACACCACAGGGGTTAAGAGAAGCAAGGAACCATTGTGACCCAATGCAGGCTATAATACCAGGATCCCTTTTGAAAGCAGGGGGCGCAAAAGGACAACGGATGAACTCTGAGAGCATGGGGACCTATAGAAGCAAGGAACCATTATGACACCATGAAGGCCAAGAATCAAATGGTTCATTGTAAGACCAAATGGCCTAAAAGGGCTTGGAATGCATTGTGACACCACAGAGGTTAAGAGAAGCAAGGAACCATTGTGACCCAATGCAGGCTAACAATCTAATGATCCCTTGTGGCACCAGGGGGGTATAAAAAGGGCCAGGGATGGATTGTTACAGCACGGGGACCAATAGAAGCAAGGATGTATTATGCCACCGTGGAGGCCAAGAATCAAATGATTCATTGTGACATCAAGTGGCCTAAAAGGGCATGGGATGCATTGTGACAGCACAGGGGTAAAGAGAAGCAAGGATCCATTGTGACCCAATGCAGGCTAATAATCCCAGGATCCCATTTGACACCAGGGGGCGTAAAAGGGCCAGGGATGAATTGTGACAGCATGGGGCACAATAGAAACAAGGAACCATTATGACACCATGGACGCCAAGAATCAAGTGATTCATTGTGACATCAAGTGGCCTAAAAGGGCATGGGATGCATTGTGACACCACAGAGGTTAAGAGAAGCAAGGAACCATTGTGACCCAATGCAGGCTAATAATCCCAGGATCCCATTTGACACCAGGGGGCGTAAAAGGGCCTGGGATGAATTGTGACAGCATGGGGCACAATAGAAACAAGGAACCATTATGACACCATGGAGGCCAAGAATCAAATGATTCATTGTGACATCAAGTGGCCTAAAAGGGCATGGGATGCATTGTGACACCACAGAGGTTAAGAGAAGCAAGGAACCATTGTGACCCAATGCAGGCTAACAATCTAATGATCCCTTGTGACACCAATGGGCCTAAAAGGGGCAGGGATGTATTGTGAAAGCATGGGGCCAAATTAAAACCTGGTACAATTACGCCACCATGGAGGCCAAGAATCAAATGATTCATTGTGACATCAAGTGGCCTAAAAGGGCATGGGATGCATTGTGACACCACAGGGGTTAAGAGAAGCAAGGAACCATTGTGACCCAATGTAGGCTAACAATCTAATGATCCCTTTTGACACCAGGGGGCGCAAAATGACCACGGATGAACTCTGACAGCATGGGGACCTATAGAAGCAAGGAACCATTATGACACCATGAAGGCCAAGAATCAAATGGTTCATTGTGACATCAAGTGGCCTAAAAGGGCTTGGAATGCATTGTGATACCACAGAGGTTAAGAGAAGCAAGGAACCATTGTGACCCAATGCAGGCGAACAATCTAATGATCCCTTGTGGCACCAGGGGGTATAAAAAGGCCAGGGATGGATTGTTACAGCACGGGGACCAATAGAAGCAAGGATGTATTATGCCACCGTGGAGGCCAAGAATCAAATGATTCATTGTGACATCAAGTGGCCTAAAAGGGCATGGGATGCATTGTGACACCACAGAGGTTAAGAGAAGCAAGGAAACATTGTGACCCAATGCAGGCTAACAATCTAATGATCCCTTGTGACACCAATGGGCCTAAAAGGGGCAGGGATGTATTGTGAAAGCATGGGGCCCTAGTAAAACCTGGTACAATTACGCCACCATGGAGGCCAAGAATCAAATGATTCATTGTGACATCAAGTGGCCTAAAAGGGCATGGGATGCATTGTGCCACCACAGGGGTTAAGAGAAGCAAGGATCCATTGTGACACAATGGAGGCTAATAATCCCAGGATCCCATATGACACCAGGGGGCGTAAAAGGGCAAGGGATGAATTGTGACAGCATGGGGCCCAATAGATGCAAGGAACCATTATGACACCATGGAGGCCAAGAATCAAATGATTCATTGTGACATCAAGTGGCCTAAAAGGGCATGGGATGCATTGTGACACCACAGGGGTTAAGAGAAGCAAGGAACCATTGTGACCCAATGCAGGCTAACAATCTAATGATCCCTTTTGACACCAGGGCTTGTAATAGGGCCAGGGATGCATTGCGAAAGCATGGGGCACAATAAAATCATTGAAATATTATGACACCACAGAGGACAAGACTCAAATGATTCATTGTAACACCAAGTGACCTAAAAGGGCATGGGATGCATTGTGACACCACAGGGGCTAAGAGAAGCAAGGAACCATTGTGACCCAATGCAGGCTAACAATCTAATGATCCCTTGTGACACCAATGGGCCTAAAAGGGGCAGGGATGTATTGTGAAAGCATGGGGCCCAATTAAAACCTGGTACAATTACGCCACCATGGAGGCCAAGAATCAAATGATTCATTTTGACATCAAGTGGCCTAAAAGGGCATGGGATGCATTGTGACACCACAGGGGTTAAGAGAAGCAAGGAACCATTGTGACCCAATGCAGGCTAACAATCTAAGAATCCCTTTTGAAACCAGGGGGCGCAATAGGACCACGGATGAACTCTGACAGCAAGGGGACCAATAGAAGCAAGGAAACATTATGACACCATGAAGGCCAAGAATCAAATGGTTCATTGTAAGACCAAGTGGCCTAAAAGGGCTTGGAATGCATTGTGACACCACAGAGGTTAAGAGAAGCAAGGAACCATTGTGATCCAAGGCAGGCTAACAATCTAATGATCCCCTGTGGCACCAGGGGGGTATAAAAAGGGCCAGGGATGGATTGTTACAGCACGGGGACCAATAGAATCAAGGATCTATTATGCCACCGTGGAGGCCAAGAATCAAATGATTCATTGTGACATCAAGTGGCCTAAAAGGGCATGGGATGCCTTGTGACTGCACAGGGGTTAAGAGAAGCAAGGAACCATGGTGACCCAATGCAGGCTAATAATCCCAGGATCCCATTTGACACCAGGGGGCGTAAAAGGGCCAGGGATGAATTGTGACAGCATGGGGCCCAATAGAAACAAGGAATCATTATGACACCATGGAGGCCAAGAATCAAATAATTCATTGTGACATCAAGTGGCCTAAAAGGGCATGGGATGCATTGTGACACCACAGAGGTTAAGAGAAGCAAGGAACCATTGTGACCCAATGCAGGCTAACAATCTAATGATCCCTTGTGACACCAATGGGCCTAAAAGGTGCAGGGATGAATTGTGAAAGCATGGGGCCCAAGTAAAACCTGGTACAATAATGCCACCATGGAGGCCAAGAATCAAATGATTCCTTGTGACATCAAGTGGCCTAAAAGGGCATGGGATGCATTGTGACACCACAGGGGTTAAGAGAAGCAAGGAACCATTGTGACCCAATGTAGGCTAACAATCTAAGAATCCCTTTTGACACCAGTGGGCGCAAAATGACCACGGATGAACCTTGACAGCATGGGGACCTATAGAAGCAAGGAACCATTATGACACCATGAAGGCCAAGAATCAAATGGTTCATTGTAAGACCAAGTGGCCTAAAAGGGCTTGGAATGCATTGTGACACCACAGAGGTTAAGAGAAGCAAGGAACGATTGTGACCCAATGCAGGCTAACCATCTAATGACCCCTTGTGGCACCAGGGGGGATAAAAAGGGCCAGGGATGGATTGTTACAGCACGGGGACCAATAGAAGCAAGGATCTATTATGCCACCGTGGAGGCCAAGAATCAAATGATTCATTGTGACATCAAGTGGCCTAAAAGGGCATGGGATGCATTGTGACAGCACAGGGGTTAAGAGAAGCAAGGAACCATTGTGACCCAATGTAGGCTAACAATCTAAGAATCCCTTTTGACACCAGGGGGCGCAAAATGACCACGGATGAACTCTGACAGCATGGGGACCTATAGAAGCAAGGAACCATTATGACACCATGAAGGCCAAGAATCAAATGGTTCATTGTGACATCAAGTGGCCTAAAAGGGCTTGGAATGCATTGTGATACCACAGAGGTTAAGAGAAGCAAGGAACCATTGTGACCCAATGCAGGCTAACAATCTAATGATCCCTTGTGACACCAATGGGCCTAAAAGGGGCAGGGATGTATTGTGAAAGCATGGGGCCCAATTAAAACCTGGTACAATTACGCCACCATGGAGGCCAAGAATCAAATGATTCATTGTGACATCAAGTGGCCTAAAAGGGCATGGGATGCATTGTGACACCACAGGGGTTAAGAGAAGCAAGGAACCATGGTGACCCAATGCAGGCTAACAATCTAAGAAACCCTTATGAAACCAGGGGGCGCAAAAGCACCACGGATGAACTCTGACATCAAGGGGACCAAGAGAAGCAAGGAAACATTATGACACCATGAAGGCCAAGAATCAAATGGTTCATTGTGACATCAAGTGGCCTAAAAGGGCTTGGAATGCATTGTGACACCACAGAGGATAAGAGAAGCAAGGAACCATTGTGACCCAATGCAGGCTAACAATCTAATGATCCCTTGTGGCACCAGGGGGGTATAAAAAGTGCCAGGGATGGATTGTTACAGCACGGGGACTAATAGAAGCAAGGATCTATTATGCCACCGTGGAGGCCAAGAATCAAATGATTCATTGTGACATCAAGTGGCCTAAAAATGCATGGGATGCATTGTGACAACACAGAGGTTAAGAGAAGCAAGGAACCATTGTGACCCAATGCAGGCTAACCATCTAATGATCCCTTGTGGCACCAGGGGGTATAAAAAGGGCCAGGGATGGATTGTTACAGCACGGGGCCCAATAGAAACAAGGAACCATTATGCCACCGTGGAGGCCAAGAATCAAATGATTCATTGTGACATCAAGTGGCCTAAAAGGGCATGGGATGCATTGTGACTGCACAGGGGTTAAGAGAAGCAAGGATCCATTGTGACCCAATGGAGGCTAACAATCTAATGATCCCATGGGACACCAATTGGCCTAAAAGGGGCAGGGATGTATTGTGAAAGCATGGGGCCCAATTAAAACCTGGTACAATTACGCCACCATGGAGGCCAAGAATCAAATGATTCATTGTGACATCAAGTGGCCTAAAAGGGCATGGGATGCATTGTGACACCACAGGGGTTAAGAGAAGCAAGGAACCATTGTGACCCAATGCAGGCTAACAATCTAAGAATCCCTTTTGACACCAGTGGGCGCAAAATGACCACGGATGAACCTTGACAGCATGGGGACCTATAGAAGCAAGGAACCACTATGACACCATGAAGGCCAAGAATCAAATGGTTCATTGTAAGACCAAGTGGCCTAAAAGGGCTTGGAATGCATTGTGACACCACAGAGGATAAGAGAAGCAAGGAACCATTGTGACCCAATGCAGGCTAACAATCTAATGATCCCTTGTGGCACCAGGGGGGTATAAAAAGTGCCAGGGATGGATTGTTACAGCACGGGGACTAATAGAAGCAAGGATCTATTATGCCACCGTGGAGGCCAAGAATCAAATGATTCATTGTGACATCAAGTGGCCTAAAAATGCATGGGATGCATTGTGACAACACAGAGGTTAAGAGAAGCAAGGAACCATTGTGACCCAATGCAGGCTAACCATCTAATGATCCCTTGTGGCACCAGGGGGTATAAAAAGGGCCAGGGATGGATTGTTACAGCACGGGGACCAATAGAAGCAAGGATGTATTATGCCACCGTGGAGGCCAAGAATCAAATGATTCATTGTGACATCAAGTGGCCTAAAAGGGCATGGGATGCATTGTGACTGCACAGGGGTTAAGAGAAGCAAGGATCCATTGTGACCCAATGGAGGCTAACAATCTAATGATCCCATGGGACACCAATTGGCCTAAAAGGGGCAGGGATGTATTGTGAAAGCATGGGGCCCAATTAAAACCTGGTACAATTACGCCACCATGGAGGCCAAGAATCAAATGATTCATCGTGACATCAAGTGGCCTAAAAGGGCATGGGATGCATTGTGACACCACAGAGGTTAAGAGAAGCACGGAACCATTGTGACCCAATGCAGGCTAATAATCCCAGGATCCCTTTTGAAACCAGGGGGCGCAAAAGGACCACGGATGAACTCTGAGAGCATGGGGACCTATAGAAGCAAGGAACCATTATGACACCATGAAGGCCAAGAATCAAATGGTTCATTGTAAGACCAAGTGGCCTAAAACTGCTTGGAATGCATTGTGACACCACAGAGGTTAAGAGAAGCAAGGAACCATTGTGACCCAATGCAGGCTAACAATCTAATGATCCCTTGTGGCACTAGGGGGGTATAAAAACGGCCAGGGATGGATTGTTACAGCACGGGGACCAATAGAAGCAAGTATGTATTATGCCACCGTGGAGGCCAAGAATCAAATGATTCATTGTGACATCAAGTGGCCTAAAAGGGCATGGGATGCATTGTGACAGCACAGGGGTTAAGAGAAGCAAGGATCCATTGTGACCCTATGGAGGCTAATAATCCCAGGATCCCATTTGACACCAGGGGGCGTAAAAGGGCCAGGGATGAATTGTGACAGCATGGGGCACAATAGAAACAAGGAACCATTATGACACCATGGAGGCCAAGAATCAAGTGATTCATTGTGACATCAAGTGGCCTAAAAGGGCATGGGATGCATTGTGACACCACAGAGGTTAAGAGAAGCAAGGAACCATTGTGACCCAATGCAGGCTAACAATCTAATGATCCCTTGTGACACCAATGGGCGTAAAAGGGGCAGGGATGTATTGTGAAAGCATGGGGCCCAATTAAAACCTGGTACAATTACGCCACCATGGAGGCCCAGGATCAAATGATTCATTGCGACATCGAGTGGCCTAAAAGGGCATGGGATGCATTATGACACCACAGGGGTAAGGAGAAGCAAGGATCCATTGTGACCCAATGCAGGCTAACAATCTAATGATCCCTTTTCACACCAGGGGGCGCAAAAGGACCACGGATGAACTCTGACAGCATGGGGACCTATAGAAGCAAGGAACCATTATGACACCATGAAGGCCAAGAATCAAATGGTTCATTGTAAGACCAAGTGGCCTAAATGGGCTTGGAATGCATTGCGACACCACAGAGGTTAAGAGAAGCAAGGAACCATTGTGACCCAATGCAGGCTAACAATCTAATGATCCCTTGTGGCACCAGGGGGCGTAAAAGGGCCAGGGATGAATTGTGACAGCATGGGGCACAATAGAAACAAGGAACCATTATGACACCATGGAGGCCAAGAATCAAGTGATTCATTGTGACATCAAGTGGCCTAAAAGGGCATGGGATGCATTGTGACACCACAGAGGTTAAGAGAAGCAAGGAACCATTGTGACCCAATGCAGGCTAACAATCTAATGATCCCTTGTGACACCAATGGGCCTAAAAGGGCCAGGGATGAATTGTTACTGCACGGGGACCAATAGAAAAAAGGATCTATTATGCCACCATGGAGGCCAAGAATCAAATAATTCATTGTGACATCAAGTGGCCTAAAAGGGCATGGGATGCATTGTGACAGCACAGGGGTTAAGAGAAGCAAGGATCCATTGTGACACAATGGAGGCTAACAATCTAATGATCCCTTGTGACACCAATGGGCCTAAAAGGGGCAGGGATGTATTGTGAAAGCATGGGGCCCAATTAAAACCTGGTACAATTACGCCACCATGGAGGCCAAGAATAAATTGATTCATTGCGACATCGAGTGGCCTAAAAGGGCATGGGATGCATTATGACACCACAGGGGTAAGGAGAAGCAAGGATCCATTGTGACCCAATGCAGGCTAACAATCTAAGAATCCCTTTTGACACCAGGGGGCGCAAAAGGACCACGGATAAACTCTGACAGCATGGGGACCTATAGAAGCAAGGAACCATTATGACACCATGAAGGCCAAGAATCAAATGATTCATTGTGACATCAAGTGGCCTAAAAGAGCATGGGATGCATTGTGACACCACAGGGGTTAAGAGAAGCAAGGAACCATTGTGACCCAATGCAGGCTAACAATCTAATGATCCCTTGTGGCACCAGGGGGTATTTAAAGGGCCAGGGATGGATTGTTACAGCACGGGGACCAATAGAAGCAAGGATCTATTATGCCACCGTGGAGGCCATGAATCAAATGATTCATTGTGACATCAAGTGGCCTAAAAGGGCATGGGATGCATTGTGACACCACAGGGGTTAAGAGAAGCAAGGATCCATTGTGACCCAATGGAGGCTAACAATCTAATGATGCCTTTTGACCCCAATGGGCCTAAAAGGGCCAGGGATGAATTGTGAAAGCATGGGGCCCAATTAAAACCTGGTACAAATATGCCACCATGGAGGCCAAGAATCAAATGATTCATTGTGACATCAAGTGGCCTAAAAGGGCATGGGATGCATTATGACACCAGAGGGGTAAGGAGAAGCAAGGATCCATTGTGACCCAATGCAGGCTAACAATCTAAGAATCCCTTTTGACACCAGGGGGCGCAGAAGGACCACAGATGAACTCTGATAGCGTGGGGACCTATAGAAGCAAGGAACCATTATGACACCATGAAGGCCAAGAATCAAATGGTTCATTGTGACATCAAGTGGCCTAAAAGGGCTTGGAATGCATTGTGACACCACGGAGGTTAAGAGAAGCAAGGAATCATTGTGACCCAATGCAGGCTAACAATCTAATGATCCCTTTTGACACCAATGGGCCTAAAAGGGGCAGGGATGTATTGTGAAAGCATGGGGCCCAATTAAAACCTGGTACAATTACGCCACCATGGAGGCCAAGAATCAAATGATTCATTGTGACATCAAGTGGCCTAAAAGGGCATGGGATGCATTGTGACACCACAGGGGTTAAGAGAAGCAAGGAACCATTGTGACTCAATGTAAGCTAACAATCTAAGAATCCCTTCTGAACCTGGGGGGCGCAAAAGGACCACGGATGAACTCTGACAGCATGGGGACCTATAGAAGCAAGGAACCATTATGACACCATGAAGGCCAAGAATCAAATGGTTCATTGTAAGACCAAGTGGCCTAAAAGGGCTTGGAATGCATTGTGACACCACAGAGGTTAAGAGAAGCAAGGAACCATTGTGACCCAATGCAGGCTAACCATCTAATGATCCCTTGTGGCACCAGGGGGTATAAAAAGGGCCAGGGATGGATTGTTACAGCACGGGGACCAATAGAAGCAAGGATCTATTATGCCACCGTGGAGGCCAAGAATCAAATGATTCATTGTGACATCATGTGGCCTAAAAGGGCATGGGATGCATTGTGACAGCACAGGGGTTAAGAGAAGCAAGGATCCATTGTGACCCAATGCAGGCTAACAATCTAATGATCCCTTGTGACACCAATGGGCCTAAAAGGGGCAGGGATGAATTGTGAAAGGATGGGGCCCAATTAAAACCTGGTACAATTACGCCACCATGGAGGCCAAGAATCAAATGATTCATTGTGACATCAAGTGGCCTAAAAGGGCATGGGATGCATTGTGACACCACAGGGGTTAAGAGAAGCAAGGAACCATTGTGACCCAATGCAGGCTAACAATCTAAGAATCCCTTTTGACACCAGGGGGCGCAAAAGGACCACTGATCGACTCTGACAGCATGGGGACCTATGGAAGCAAGGAACGATTATGACACCATGAAGGCCAAGAATCAAATGGTTCATTGTAAGACCAAGTGGCCTAAAAGGGCTTGGAATGCATTGTGACACCACAGAGGTTAAGAGAAGCAAGGATCCATTGTGACCCAATGGAGGCTAATAATCCCAGGATCCCATTTGACACCAGGGGGCGGAAAAGGGCCAGGGATGAATTGTGACAGCATGGGGCCCAATATAAACAAGCAACCATTATGACACCATGGAGGCCAAGAATCAAATGATTCATTGTGACATCAAGTGGCCTAAAAGTGCATGGGATGCAGTGTGACACCACAGGGGTTAAGAGAAACAAGGAACCATTGTGACCCAATGCAGGCTAACAATCTAAGAATCCCTTTTGACACCAGGGGGCGCAAAAGGACCACGGATGAACTCTGACAGCATGGGGACCTATAGAAGCAAGGAAACATTATGACACCATGGAGGCCACGAATCAAATGATTCATTGTGACATCAAGTGGCCTAAAAGGGCTTGGAATGCATTGTGACACCACAGAGGTTAAGAGAAGCAAGGAATCATTGTGACCCAATGCAGGCTAACAATCTAATGATCCCTTGTGGCACCAGGGGGTATAAAAAGGGCCAGGGATGGATTGTTACAGCACGGGGACCAATAGAAGCAAGGATCTATTATGCCACCGTGGAGGCCAAGAATCAAATGATTCATTGTGACATCAAGTGGCCTAAAAGGGCATGGGATGCATTGTGACACCACAGAGGTTAAGAGAAGCAAGAAACCATTGTGACCCAATGGAGGCTAATAATCCCAGGATCCCATTTGACACCAGGGGGCGTAAAAGGGCCAGGGATGAATTGTGACAGCACGGGGCCCAATAGAAACAAGGAACCATTATGACACCATGGAGGCTAAGAATCAAAAGATTCATTGTGACATCAAGTGGCCTAAAAGGGCATGGGATGCATTGTGACACCACAGGGGTTAAGAGAAGCAAGGAACCATTGTGACCCAATGCAGGCTAACAATCTAAGAATCCCTTTTGACACCAGGGGGCGCCAAAGGACCACGGATGAACTCTGACAGCATGGGGACCTATAGAAGCAAGGAAACATTATGACACCATGAAGGCCAAGAATCAAATGATTCATTGTGACATCAAGTGGCCTAAAAGGGCTTGGAATGCATTGTGACACCACAGAGGTTAAGAGAAGCAAGGATCCATTGTGACCCAATGGAGGCTAATAATCCCAGGATCCCATTTGACACCAGGGGGCGTAAAAGGGCCAGGGATGAATTGTGACAGCATGGGGCCCAATAGAAACAAGGAACCATTATGACACCATGGAGGCCAAGAATCAAAAGATTCATTGTGACATCAAGCGGCCTAAAAGGGCTTGGAATGCATTGTGACACCACAGGGGCTAAGAGAAGCAAGGAACCATTGTGACCCAATGCAGGCTAAACATCTAATGATCCCTTGTGACACCAATGGGCCTAAAAGGGCCAGGGATGTATTGTGAAAGCATGGGGCCCAATTAAAACCTGGTATAATTACGCCACCATGGAGGCCAAGAATCAAATGATTCATTTTGACATCAAGTGGCCTAAAAGGGCATGGGATGCATTGTGACAGCACAGGGGTTAAGAGAAGCAAGGAACCATTGTGACCCAATGCAGGCTAACAATCTAAGAATCCCTTCTGAAACCAGGGGGCGCAAAAGGACCACGGATGAACTCTGACAGCATGGGGACCTATAGAAGCAAGGAACCATTATGACACCATGAAGGCCAAGAATCAAATGGTTCATTGTAAGACCAAGTGGCCTAAAAGGGCTTGGAATGCATTGTGACACCACAGAGGTTAAGAGAAGCAAGCAACCATTGTGACCCAATGCAGGCTAACAATCTAATGATCCCTTGTGGCAGCAGGGGGGTATAAAAACTGCCAGGGATGGACTGTTACAGCACGGGGACCAATAGAAGCAAGGATCTATTATGCCACCGTGGAGGCCAAGAATCAAATGATTCATTGTGACATCAAGTGGCCTAAAAGGGCATGGGATGCATTGTGACAGCATGGGGACCAATAGAAACAAGGAACCATTATGACATCATGGAGGCCAAGAATCAAATAATTCATTGTGACATCAAGTGGCCTAAAAGGGCATGGGATGCATTGTGACACCACAGGGGTTAAGAGAAGCAAGGAACCATTGTGACCCAATGCAGGCTAACAATCTAATGATCCCTTTTGACACCAGGGCTTGTAATAGGGCCAGGGATGCATTGTGAAAGCATGGGGCACAATAAAAACATGGAAATATTATGACACCAGAGAGGCCAAGACTCAAATGATTCATTGTGGCACCAAGTGACCTAAAAGGGCATGGGATGCATTGTGACACCACAGGGGCTAAGAGAAGCAAGGAACCATTGTGACCCAATGCAGGCTAACAATCTAATGATCCCTTGTGACACCAATGGGCCTAAAAGGGGCAGGGATGTATTGTGAAAGCATGGGGCCAAATTAAAACCTGGTACAATTACGCCACCATGGAGGCCAAGAATCAAATGATTCATTTTGACATCAAGTGGCCTAAAAGGGCATGGGATGCATTGTGACACCACAGGGGTTAAGAGAAGCAAGGAACCATTGTGACCCAATGCAGGCTAACAATCTAAGAATCCCTTTTCAAACCAGGGGGCGCAAAAGGGCCAGGGATGAACTCTGACATCAAGGGGACCAATAGAAACAAGGAACCATTATGACACCAGGAAGGCCAAGAATCAAATGGTTCATTGTGACATCAAGTGGCCTAAAAGGGCTTGGAATGCATTGTGATACCACAGAGGTTAAGAGAAGCAAGGAACCATTGTGACCCAATGCAGGCTAACAATCTAATGATCACCTGTGGCACCAGGGGGAATAAAAAGGGCCAGGGATGGATTGTTACAGCACGGGGACTAATAGAAGCAAGGATGTACTATGCCACCGTGGAGGCCAAGAATCAAATGATTCATTGTGACATCAAGTGGCCTAAAAGGGCATGGGATGCATTGTGACAGCACAGGGGTTAAGAGAAGCAAGGATCCATTGTGACCCAATGGAGGCTAACAATCTAATGATCCCATGGGACACCAATTGGCCTAAAAGGGGCAGGGATGTATTGTGAAAACATGGGGCCCAATTAAAACCTGGTACAATTACGCCACCATGGAGGCCAAGAATCAAATGATTCATTGTGACATCAAGTGGCCTAAAAGGGCATGGCATGCATTGTGACACCACTAGGGTTAAGAGAAGCAAGGAACCATTGTGACCCAATGCAGGCTAACAATCTAAGAATCCCTTTTGAAACCAGGGGGCGCAAAAGCACACGGATGAAATCTGACAGCATGGGGACCTATAGAAGCAAGGAACCATTATGACACCATGAAGGCCAAGAATCAAATGGTTCATTGTAAGACCAAGGGGCCTAAAAGTCTTGGAATGCATTGTGACACCACAGAGGTTAAGAGAAGCAAGGAACCATTGTGACCCAATGCAGGCTAACAATCTAATGATCCCTTGTGGCACCAGGGGGTATAAAAAGGGCCAGGGATGGATTGTTACAGCACGGGGACCAATAGAAGCAAGGATCTATTATGCCACCGTGGAGGCCAAGAATCAAATGATTCATTGTGACATCAAGTGGCCTAAAAGGGCATGGGATGCATTGTGACAGCACAGGGGTTAAGAGAAGCAAGGATCCATTGTGACCCTATGGAGGCTAATAATCCCAGGATCCCATTTGACACCAGGGGTCGTAAAAGGGCCAGGGATGAATTGTGACAGCATGGGGACCAATAGAAACAAGGAACCATTATGCCACCATGGAGGCCAAGAATCAAATGATTCATTGTGACATCAAGTGGCCTAAAAGGGCATGGGATGCATTGTGACACCACAGAGGTTAAGAGAAGCAAGGAATCATTGTGACCCAATGCAGGGTAACAATCTAATGATCCCTTGTGACACCAATGGGCCTAAAAGGGGCAGGGATGAATTGTGAAAGCATGGGGCCCAAGTAAAACCTGGTACAATTATGCCACCATGGAGGCCAAGAATCAAATAATTCATTGTGACATCAAGTGGCCTAAAAGGGCATGGGATGCATTGTGACAGCACAGGGGTTAAGAGAAGCAAGGATCCATTGTGACCCAATGCAGGCTAACAATCTAATGATCCCTTGTGATACCAATGAGCCTAAAAGGCCCCTGGGAGGAATTGTTACAGCACGGGGACCAATAGACGCAAGGATCTATTATGCCACCGTGGAGGCCAAGAATCAAATAATTCATTGTGACATCATGTGGCCTAAAAGGGCATGGGATGCATTGTGACAGCACAGGGGTTAAGAGAAGCAAGGATGCATTGTGACCCAATGCAGGCTAACAATCTAATGATCCCTTGTGACACCAATGGGCCTAAAAGGGGCAGGGATAAATTGTGAAAGCATAGGGCCCAAGTAAAACCTGGTACAATTATGCCACCATGGAGGCCAAGAATCAAATAATTCATTGTGACATCAAGTGGCCTAAAAGGGCATGGGATGCATTGTGACAGCACAGGGGTTAAAAGAAGCAAGGATCCATTGTGACCCAATGGAGGTTAACAATCTAATGATCCCATGGGACACCAATGGGCCTAAAAGGGGCAGGGATGTATTGTGAAAGCATGGAGCCCAATTAAAACCTGGTACAATTACGCCACCATGGAGGCCAAGAATCAAATGATTCATTGTGACATCAAGTGGCCTAAAAGGGCATGGGATGCATTGTGACACCACAGGGGTTAAGAGAAGCAAGGAACCATTGTGACCCAATGCAGGCTAACAATCTAAGAATCCCTTTTGACACCAGGGGGCGCAAAAGGACCACTGATCGACTCTGACAGCATGGGGACCTATGGAAGCAAGGAACGATTATGACACCATGAAGGCCAAGAATCAAATGGTTCATTGTAAGACCAAGGGGCCTAAAAGTCTTGGAATGCATTGTGACAGCACAGAGGTTAAGAGAAGCAAGGATCCATTGTGACCCAATGCAGGCTAATAATCCCAGGATCCCATTTGACACCAGGGGGCGCAAAAGGACCACGGATGAACTCTGACAGCATGGGGCCCAATATAAACAAGCAACCATTATGACACCATGGAGGCCAAGAATCAAATGATTCATTGTGACATCAAGTGGCCTAAAAGTGCATGGGATGCAGTGTGACACCACAGGGGTTAAGAGAAACAAGGAACCATTGTGACCCAATGCAGGCTAACAATCTAAGAATCCCTTTTGACACCAGGGGGCGCAAAAGGACCACGGATGAACTCTGACAGCATGGGGACCTATAGAAGCAAGGAAACATTATGACACCATGGAGGCCACGAATCAAATGATTCATTGTGACATCAAGTGGCCTAAAAGGGCTTGGAATGCATTGTGACACCACAGAGGTTAAGAGAAGCAAGGAATCATTGTGACCCAATGCAGGCTAACAATCTAATGATCCCTTGTGGCACCAGGGGGTATAAAAAGGGCCAGGGATGGATTGTTACAGCACGGGGACCAATAGAAGCAAGGATCTATTATGCCACCGTGGAGGCCAAGAATCAAATGATTCATTGTGACATCAAGTGGCCTAAAAGGGCATGGGATGCATTGTGACACCACAGAGGTTAAGAGAAGCAAGAAACCATTGTGACCCAATGCAGGCTAATAATCCCAGGATCCCATTTGACACCAGGGGGCGTAAAAGGGCCAGGGATGAATTGTGACAGCATGGGGCCCAATAGAAACAAGGAACCATTATGACACCATGGAGGGTAAGAATCAAAAGATTCATTGTGACATCAAGTGGCCTAAAAGGGCATGGGATGCATTGTGACACCACAGGGGTTAAGAGAAGCAAGGAACCATTGTGACCCAATGCAGGCTAACAATCTAAGAATCCCTTTTGACACCAGGGGGCGCAAAAGGACCACGGATGAACTCTGACAGCATGGGGACCTATAGAAGCAAGGAAACATTATGACACCATGAAGGCCAAGAATCAAATGATTCATTGTGACATCAAGTGGCCTAAAAGGGCTTGGAATGCATTGTGACACCACAGAGGTTAAGAGAAGCAGGGATCCATTGTGACCCAATGGAGGCTAATAATCCCAGGATCCCATTTGACACCAGGGGGCGTAAAAGGGCCAGGGATGAATTGTGACAGCATGGGGCCCAATAGAAACAAGGAACCATTATGACACCATGGAGGCCAAGAATCAAAAGATTCATTGTGACATCAAGTGGCCTAAAAGGGCTTGGAATGCATTGTGACACCACAGAGGTTAAGAGAAGCAAGGAATCATTGTGACCCAATGCAGGCTAACAATCTAATGATCCCTTGTGGCACCAGGGGGTATAAAAAGGGCCAGGGATGGATTGTTACAGCACGGGGACCAATAGAAGCAAGGATATATTATGCCACCGTGGAGGCCAAGAATCAAATGATTCATTGTGACATCAAGTGGCCTAAAAGGGCATGGGATGCATTGTGACAGCTCAGGGGTTAAGAGAAGCAAGGATCCATTGTGACCCAATGAAGGATTACAATCTAATGATCCCTTGTGACACCAATGGGCCTAAAAGGGGCAGGGATGAATTGTGAAAGCATGGAGCCCAAGTAAAACCTGGTACAATAATGCCACCATGGAGGCCTAGAATCAAATGATTCATTGTGACATCAAGTGGCCTAAAAGGGCATGGGATGCATTGTGACACCACAGGGGTTAAGAGAAGCAAGGAACCATTGTGACCCAATGCAGGC
Source organism: Cinclus cinclus (assembly GCF_963662255.1). Classification (NCBI taxonomy): domain Eukaryota; kingdom Metazoa; phylum Chordata; class Aves; order Passeriformes; family Cinclidae; genus Cinclus; species Cinclus cinclus. The sequence goes on along the minus strand of NC_085051.1, from coordinate 103,682 downwards.
TAACAATCTAAGAATCCCTTTTGAAACCAGGGGGCGCAAAAGGACCACGGAAAAACTCTGACATCAAGGGGACCAATAGAAGCAAGGAAACATTATGACACCATGAAGGCCAAGAATCAAATGATTCATTGTGACATCAAGTGGCCTAAAAGGGCTTGGAATGCATTGTGACACCACAGAGGTTAAGAGAAGCAAGGAACCATTGTGACCCAATGCAGGCTAACAACCTAATGATCCCTTGTGGCACCAGGGCGGTATAAAAAGGGCCAGGGATGGATTGTTACAGCACGGGGACCAATAGAAGCAAGGATCTATTATGCCATCGTGGAGGCCAAGAATCAAATAATTCATTGTGACATCAAGTGGCCTAAAAGGGCATGGGATGCATTGTGACAGCACAGGGGTTAAGAGAAGCAAGGATGCATTGTGACCCAATGAGGGATTACAATCTAATGATCCCTTGTGACACCAATGGGCCTAAAAGGGGCAGGGATGAATTGTGAAAGCATGGGGCCCAAGTAAAACCTGGTACAATTACGCCACCATGGAGGCCAAGAATCAAATGATTCATTGTGACATCAAGTGGCCTAAAAGGGCATGGGATGCATTGTGACACCACAGAGGTTAAGAGAAGCAAGAAACCATTGTGACCCAATGCAGGCTAATAATCCCAGGATCCCATTTGACACCAGGGGGCGTAAAAGGGCCAGGGATGAATTGTGACAGCATGGGGCCCAATAGAAACAAGGAACCATTATGACACCATGGAGGGTAAGAATCAAAAGATTCATTGTGACATCAAGTGGCCTAAAAGGGCATGGGATGCATTGTGACACCACAGGGGTTAAGAGAAGCAAGGAACCATTGTGACCCAATGCAGGCTAACAATCTAAGAATCCCTTTTGACACCAGGGGGCGCAAAAGGACCACGGAAAAACTCTGACATCAAGGGGACCAATAGAAGCAAGGAAACATTATGACACCATGAAGGCCAAGAATCAAATGATTCATTGTGACATCAAGTGGCCTAAAATGGCTTGGAATGCATTGTGACACCACAGAGGTTAAGAGAAGCAGGGATCCATTGTGACCCAATGGAGGCTAATAATCCCAGGATCCCATTTGACACCAGGGGGCGTAAAAGGGCCAGGGATGAATTGTGACAGCATGGGGCCCAATAGAAACAAGGAACCATTATGACACCATGGAGGCCAAGAATCAAAAGATTCATTGTGACATCAAGTGGCCTAAAAGGGCTTGGAATGCATTGTGACACCACAGAGGTTAAGAGAAGCAAGGAATCATTGTGACCCAATGCAGGCTAACAATCTAATGATCCCTTGTGGCACCAGGGCGGTATAAAAAGGGCCAGGGATGGATTGTTACAGCACGGGGACCAATAGAAACAAGGATCTATTATGCCACCGTGGAGGCCAAGAATCAAATGATTCATTGTGACATCAAGTGGCCTAAAAGGGCATGGGATGCATTGTGACAGCTCAGGGGTTAAGAGAAGCAAGGATCCATTGTGACCCAATGAAGGATTACAATCTAATGATCCCTTGTGACACCAATGGGCCTAAAAGGGGCAGGGATGAATTGTGAAAGCATGGAGCCCAAGTAAAACCTGGTACAATAATGCCACCATGGAGGCCTAGAATCAAATGATTCATTGTGACATCAAGTGGCCTAAAAGGGCATGGGATGCATTGTGACACCACAGGGGTTAAGAGAAGCAAGGAACCATTGTGACCCAATGCAGGCTAACTATCTAAGAATCCCTTTTGAAACCAGGGGGCGCAAAAGGACCACGGAAAAACTCTGACATCAAGGGGACCAATAGAAGCAAGGAAACATTATGACACCATGAAGGCCAAGAATCAAATGATTCATTGTGACATCAAGTGGCCTAAAAGGGCTTGGAATGCATTGTGACACCACAGAGGTTAAGAGAAGCAAGGAACCATTGTGACCCAATGCAGGCTAACAACCTAATGATCCCTTGTGGCACCAGGGCGGTATAAAAAGGGCCAGGGATGGATTGTTACAGCACGGGGACCAATAGAAGCAAGGATCTATTATGCCACCGTGGAGGCCAAGAATCAAATAATTCATTGTGACATCAAGTGGCCTAAAAGGGCATGGGATGCATTGTGACAGCACAGGGGTTATGAGAAGCAAGGATGCATTGTGACCCAATGAGGGATTACAATCTAATGATCCCTTGTGACACCAATGGGCCTAAAAGGGGCAGGGATGAATTGTGAAAGCATGGGGCCCAAGTAAAACCTGGTACAATTACGCCACCATGGAGGCCAAGAATCAAATGATTCATTGTGACATCAAGTGGCCTAAAAGGGCATGGGATGCATTGTGACACCACAGGGGTTAAGAGAAGCAAGGAACCATTGTGACCCAATGCAAGCTAACAACCTAATGATCCCTTGTGGCACCAGGGCGGTATAAAAAGGGCCAGGGATGGATTGTTACAGCACGGGGACCAATAGAAGCAAGGATCTATTATGCCATCGTGGAGGCCAAGAATCAAATGATTCATTGTGACATCAAGTGGCCTAAAAGGGCTTGGAATGCATTGTGACACCACAGAGGTTAAGAGAAGCAAGGAATCATTGTGACCCAATGCAGGCTAACAATCTAATGATCCCTTGTGGCACCAGGGGGTATAAAAAGGGCCAGGGATGGATTGTTACAGCACGGGGACCAATAGAAGCAAGGATCTATTATGCCACCGTGGAGGCCAAGAATCAAATGATTCATTGTGACATCAAGTGGCCTAAAAGGGCATGGGATGCATTGTGACAGCTCAGGGGTTAAGAGAAGCAAGGATCCATTGTGACCCAATGAAGGATTACAATCTAATGATCCCTTGTGACACCAATGGGCCTAAAAGGGGCAGGGATGAATTGTGAAAGCATGGAGCCCAAGTAAAACCTGGTACAATAATGCCACCATGGAGGCCTAGAATCAAATGATTCATTGTGACATCAAGTGGCCTAAAAGGGCATGGGATGCATTGTGACACCACAGGGGTTAAGAGAAGCAAGGAACCATTGTGACCCAATGCAGGCTAACAATCTAAGAATCCCTTTTGAAACCAGGGGGCGCAAAAGGACCACGGAAAAACTCTGACATCAAGGGGACCAATAGAAGCAAGGAAACATTATGACACCATGAAGGCCAAGAATCAAATGATTCATTGTGACATCAAGTGGCCTAAAAGGGCTTGGAATGCATTGTGACACCACAGAGGTTAAGAGAAGCAAGGAACCATTGTGACCCAATGCAGGCTAACAATCTAATGATCCCTTGTGGCACCAGGGGGTATAAAAAGGGCCAGGGATGGATTGTTACAGCACGGGGACCAATAGAAGCAAGGATCTATTATGCCACCGTGGAGGCCAAGAATCAAATGATTCATTGTGACATCAAGTGGCCTAAAAGGGCATGGGATGCATTATGACACCTCAGGGGTAAGGAGAATCAAGGAACCATTGTGACCCAATGTATGCTAACAATCTAAGAATCCCTTTTGAAACCAGGGGCGCAAAAGGACCACGGATGAACCTTGACAGCATCGGGACCTATAGAAGCAAGGAACCATTATGACACCATGAAGGCCAAGAATAAAATGGTTCATTGTGACATCAAGTGGCCTAAAAGGGCTTGGAATGCATTGTGACACCACAGAGGTTAAGAGAAGCAAGGAACCATTGTGACCCAATGCAGGCTAACAATCTAATGATCCCTTTTGACACCAATGGGCCTAAAAGGGCCAGGGATGTATTGTTACAGCACGGGGACCAATAGAAGCAAGGATCTATTATGCCACCATGGAGGCCCAGAATGAAATGATTCATTGTGACATCAAGTGGCCTAAAAGGGCATGGGATGCATTGTGACAGCACAGGGGTTAAGAGAAGCAAGGAACCATTGTGACCCAATGGAGGCTAACAATCTAATGATCCCTTTTGACACCAATGGGCCTAAAAGGGGCAGGGATGTATTGTGAAAGCATGGGGCCCAAGTAAAACCTGGTACAATTAGGCCCCATGGAGGCCAAAATCAAATGATTCATTGTGACATCAAGTGGCCTAAAAGGGCATGGGATGCATTGTGACACCACAGGGGTTAAGAGAAGCAAGGAACCATTGTGACCCAATGCAGGCTAACAATCTAAGAATCCCTTTTGAAACCAGGGGGCGCAAAAGGGCCACGGATGGACTCTGACAGCATGGGGACCTATAGAAGCAAGGAACCATTATGACACCATGAAGGCCAAGAATCAAATGGTTCATTGTAAGACCAAGTGGCCAAAAAGGGCATGGGATGCATTGTGACACCACAGAGGTTAAGAGAAGCAAGAAACCATTGTGACCCAATGCAGGCTAACCATCTAATGATCCCTTGTGACACCAATGGGCCTAAAAGGGGCAGGAATGAATTGTGAAAGCATGGGGCCCAAGTAAAACCTGGTACAATTATGCCACCATGGAGGCCAAGAATCAAATGATTCATTGTGACATCAAGTGGCCTAAAAGGGCATGGGATGCATTGTGACACCACAGAGGTTAAGAGAAGCAAGGAACCATTGTGACCCAATGCAGGCTAACAATCTAATGATCCCTTGTGGCACCAGGGGGGTATAAAAACTGCCAGGGATGGACTGTTACAGCACGGGGACCAATAGAAGCAAGGATCTATTATGCCACCGTGGAGGCCAAGAATCAAATGATGCATTGTGACATCAAGTGGCCTAAAAGGGCATGGGATGCATTGTGACACCACAGAGGTTAAGAGAAGCAAGGAACCATTGTGACCCAATGCAGGCTAATAATCCCAGGATCCCATTTGACACAAGGGGGCGTAAAAGGGCCAGGGATGAATTGTGACAGCATGGGGACCAATAGAAACAAGGAACCATTATGACACCATGGAGGCCAAGAATCAAATAATTCATTGTGACATCAAGTGGCCTAAAAGGGCATGGGATGCATTGTGACACCACAGGGGTTAAGAGAAGCAAGGAACCATTGTGACCCAATGCAGGCTAACAATCTAATGATCCCTTTTGACACCAGGGCTTGTAATAGGGCCAGGGATGCATTGTGAAAGCATGGGGCACAATAAAAACATGGAAATATTATGACACCAGAGAGGCCAAGACTCAAATGATTCATTGTGGCACCAAGTGACCTAAAAGGGCATGGGATGCATTGTGACACCACAGGGGCTAAGAGAAGCAAGGAACCATTGTGACCCAATGCAGGCTAACAATCTAAGAATCCCTTTTCAAACCAGGGGGCGCAAAAGGGCCAGGGATGAACTCTGACATCAAGGGGACCAATAGAAACAAGGAACCATTATGACACCATGAAGGCCAAGCATCAAATGGTTCATTGTGACATCAAGTGGCCTAAAAGGGCTTGGAATGCATTGTGATACCACAGAGGTTGAGAGAAGCAAGGAACCATTGTGACCCAATGCAGGCTAACAATCTAATGATCACCTGTGGCACCAGGGGGAATAAAAAGGGCCAGGGATGGATTGTTACAGCACGGGGACTAATAGAAGCAAGGATGTACTATGCCACGGTGGAGGCCAAGAATCAAATGATTCATTGTGACATCAAGTGGCCTAAAAGGGCATGGGATGCATTGTGACAGCACAGGGGTTAAGAGAAGCAAGGATCCATTGTGACCCAATGGAGGCTAACAATCTAATGATCCCATGGGACACCAATTGGCCTAAAAGGGGCAGGGATGTATTGTGAAAACATGGGGCCCAATTAAAACCTGGTACAATTACGCCACCATGGAGGCCAAGAATCAAATGATTCATTGTGACATCAAGTGGCCTAAAAGAGCATGGCATGCATTGTGACACTACTAGGGTTAAGAGAAGCAAGGAACCATTGTGACCCAATGCAGGCTAACAATCTAAGAATCCCTTTTGAAACCAGGGGGCGCAAAAGCACACGGATGAAATCTGACAGCATGGGGACCTATAGAAGCAAGGAACCATTATGACACCATGAAGGCCAAGAATCAAATGGTTCATTGTAAAACCAAGGGGCCTAAAAGTCTTGGAATGCATTGTGACACCACAGAGGTTAAGAGAAGCAAGGAACCATTGTGACCCAATGCAGGCTAACAATCTAATGATCCCTTGTGGCACCAGGGGGTATAAAAAGGGCCAGGGATGGATTGTTACAGCACGGGGACCAATAGAAACAAGGATCTATTATGCCACCGTGGAGGCCAAGAGTCAAATGATTCATTGTGACATCAAGTGGCCTAAAAGGGCATGGGATGCATTGTGACACCACAGAGGTTAAGAGAAGCAAGGAATCATTGTGACCCAATGCAGGGTAACAATCTAATGATCCCTTGTGACACCAATGGGCCTAAAAGGGGCAGGGATGAATTGTGAAAGCATGGGGCCCAAGTAAAACCTGGTACAATTATGCCACCATGGAGGCCAAGAATCAAATAATTCATTGTGACATCAAGTGGCCTAAAAGGGCATGGGATGCATTGTGACAGCACAGGGGTTAAGAGAAGCAAGGATCCATTGTGACCCAATGCAGGCTAACAATCTAATGATCCCTTGTGACACCAATGAGCCTAAAAGGCCCCTGGGAGGAATTGTTACAGCACGGGGACCAATAGAAGCAAGGATCTATTATGCCACCGTGGAGGCCAAGAATCAAATAATTCATTGTGACATCATGTGGCCTAAAAGGGCATGGGATGCATTGTGACAGCACAGGGGTTAAGAGAAGCAAGGATCCATTGTGACACAATGGAGGCTAATAATCCCAGGATCCCATTTGACACCAGGGGGCGTAAAAGGGCCAGGGATGAATTGTTACAGCACGGGGACCAAGAGAAGCAATGATCTATTATGCCACCATGGAGGCCAAGAATCAAATAATTCAATGTGACATCATGTGGCCTAAAAGGGCATGTGATGCATTGTGGCAGCAGAGGGGTTAAGAGAAGCAAGGAACCATTGTGACCCAATGCAGGCTAACAATCTAATGATCCCTTGTGACACCAATGGGCCTAAAAGGGGCAGGGATGTATCGTGAAAGCATGGGGCCCAATTAAAACCTGGAACAATTACGCCACGATGGAGGCCAAGAATCAAATGATTCATTGTGACATCAAGTGGCCTAAAAGGGCATGGGATGCATTGTGACACCGCAGAGGTTAAGAGAAGCAAGAAACCATTGTGACCCAATGCAGGCTAACCATCTAATGATCCCTTGTGACACCAATGGGCCTAAAAGGGGCAGGGATGAATTGTGAAAGCATGGGGCCCAAGTAAACCCTGGTACAAATATGCCACCATAGAGGCCAAGAATCAAATGCTTCATTGTGACATCAAGTGGCCTAAAAGGGCATGGGATGCATTGTGACACCACAGGGGTTAAGAGAAGCAAGGAACCATGGTGACCCAATGCAGGCTAACAATCTAAGAATCCCTTTTGACACCAGGGGGCGCAAAAGGACCACTGATCGACTCTGACAGCATGGGGACCTATGGAAGCAAGGAACGATTATGACACCATGAAGGCCAAGAATCAAATGGTTCATTGTAAGACCAAGGGGCCTAAAAGTCTTGGAATGCATTGTGACAGCACAGAGGTTAAGAGAAGCAAGGATCCATTGTGACCCAATGCAGGCTAATAATCCCAGGATCCCATTTGACACCAGGGGGCGCAAAAGGACCACGGATGAACTCTGACAGCATGGGGCCCAATATAAACAAGCAACCATTATGACACCATGGAGGCCAAGAATCAAATGATTCATTGTGACATCAAGTGGCCTAAAAGTGCATGGGATGCAGTGTGACACCACAGGGGTTAAGAGAAACAAGGAACCATTGTGACCCAATGCAGGCTAACAATCTAAGAATCCCTTTTGACACCAGGGGGCGCAAAAGGACCACGGATGAACTCTGACAGCATGGGGACCTATAGAAGCAAGGAAACATTATGACACCATGGAGGCCACGAATCAAATGATTCATTGTGACATCAAGTGGCCTAAAAGGGCTTGGAATGCATTGTGACACCACAGAGGTTAAGAGAAGCAAGGAATCATTGTGACCCAATGCAGGCTAACAATCTAATGATCCCTTGTGGCACCAGGGGGTATAAAAAGGGCCAGGGATGGATTGTTACAGCACGGGGACCAATAGAAGCAAGGATCTATTATGCCACCGTGGAGGCCAAGAATCAAATGATTCATTGTGACATCAAGTGGCCTAAAAGGGCATGGGATGCATTGTGACACCACAGAGGTTAAGAGAAGCAAGAAACCATTGTGACCCAATGCAGGCTAATAATCCCAGGATCCCATTTGACACCAGGGGGCGTAAAAGGGCCAGGGATGAATTGTGACAGCATGGGGCCCAATAGAAACAAGGAACCATTATGACACCATGGAGGGTAAGAATCAAAAGATTCATTGTGACATCAAGTGGCCTAAAAGGGCATGGGATGCATTGTGACACCACAGGGGTTAAGAGAAGCAAGGAACCATTGTGACCCAATGCAGGCTAACAATCTAAGAATCCCTTTTGACACCAGGGGGCGCAAAAGGACCACGGATGAACTCTGACAGCATGGGGACCTATAGAAGCAAGGAAACATTATGACACCATGAAGGCCAAGAATCAAATGATTCATTGTGACATCAAGTGGCCTAAAAGGGCTTGGAATGCATTGTGACACCACAGAGGTTAAGAGAAGCAGGGATCCATTGTGACCCAATGGAGGCTAATAATCCCAGGATCCCATTTGACACCAGGGGGCGTAAAAGGGCCAGGGATGAATTGTGACAGCATGGGGCCCAATAGAAACAAGGAACCATTATGACACCATGGAGGCCAAGAATCAAAAGATTCATTGTGACATCAAGTGGCCTAAAAGGGCTTGGAATGCATTGTGACACCACAGAGGTTAAGAGAAGCAAGGAATCATTGTGACCCAATGCAGGCTAACAATCTAATGATCCCTTGTGGCACCAGGGGGTATAAAAAGGGCCAGGGATGGATTGTTACAGCACGGGGACCAATAGAAGCAAGGATATATTATGCCACCGTGGAGGCCAAGAATCAAATGATTCATTGTGACATCAAGTGGCCTAAAAGGGCATGGGATGCATTGTGACAGCTCAGGGGTTAAGAGAAGCAAGGATCCATTGTGACCCAATGAAGGATTACAATCTAATGATCCCTTGTGACACCAATGGGCCTAAAAGGGGCAGGGATGAATTGTGAAAGCATGGAGCCCAAGTAAAACCTGGTACAATAATGCCACCATGGAGGCCTAGAATCAAATGATTCATTGTGACATCAAGTGGCCTAAAAGGGCATGGGATGCATTGTGACACCACAGGGGTTAAGAGAAGCAAGGAACCATTGTGACCCAATGCAGGCTAACAATCTAAGAATCCCTTTTGAAACCAGGGGGCGCAAAAGGACCACGGAAAAACTCTGACATCAAGGGGACCAATAGAAGCAAGGAAACATTATGACACCATGAAGGCCAAGAATCAAATGATTCATTGTGACATCAAGTGGCCTAAAAGGGCTTGGAATGCATTGTGACACCACAGAGGTTAAGAGAAGCAAGGAACCATTGTGACCCAATGCAGGCTAACAACCTAATGATCCCTTGTGGCACCAGGGCGGTATAAAAAGGGCCAGGGATGGATTGTTACAGCACGGGGACCAATAGAAGCAAGGATCTATTATGCCATCGTGGAGGCCAAGAATCAAATAATTCATTGTGACATCAAGTGGCCTAAAAGGGCATGGGATGCATTGTGACAGCACAGGGGTTAAGAGAAGCAAGGATGCATTGTGACCCAATGAGGGATTACAATCTAATGATCCCTTGTGACACCAATGGGCCTAAAAGGGGCAGGGATGAATTGTGAAAGCATGGGGCCCAAGTAAAACCTGGTACAATTACGCCACCATGGAGGCCAAGAATCAAATGATTCATTGTGACATCAAGTGGCCTAAAAGGGCATGGGATGCATTGTGACACCACAGAGGTTAAGAGAAGCAAGAAACCATTGTGACCCAATGCAGGCTAATAATCCCAGGATCCCATTTGACACCAGGGGGCGTAAAAGGGCCAGGGATGAATTGTGACAGCATGGGGCCCAATAGAAACAAGGAACCATTATGACACCATGGAGGGTAAGAATCAAAAGATTCATTGTGACATCAAGTGGCCTAAAAGGGCATGGGATGCATTGTGACACCACAGGGGTTAAGAGAAGCAAGGAACCATTGTGACCCAATGCAGGCTAACAATCTAAGAATCCCTTTTGACACCAGGGGGCGCAAAAGGACCACGGAAAAACTCTGACATCAAGGGGACCAATAGAAGCAAGGAAACATTATGACACCATGAAGGCCAAGAATCAAATGATTCATTGTGACATCAAGTGGCCTAAAATGGCTTGGAATGCATTGTGACACCACAGAGGTTAAGAGAAGCAGGGATCCATTGTGACCCAATGGAGGCTAATAATCCCAGGATCCCATTTGACACCAGGGGGCGTAAAAGGGCCAGGGATGAATTGTGACAGCATGGGGCCCAATAGAAACAAGGAACCATTATGACACCATGGAGGCCAAGAATCAAAAGATTCATTGTGACATCAAGTGGCCTAAAAGGGCTTGGAATGCATTGTGACACCACAGAGGTTAAGAGAAGCAAGGAATCATTGTGACCCAATGCAGGCTAACAATCTAATGATCCCTTGTGGCACCAGGGCGGTATAAAAAGGGCCAGGGATGGATTGTTACAGCACGGGGACCAATAGAAACAAGGATCTATTATGCCACCGTGGAGGCCAAGAATCAAATGATTCATTGTGACATCAAGTGGCCTAAAAGGGCATGGGATGCATTGTGACAGCTCAGGGGTTAAGAGAAGCAAGGATCCATTGTGACCCAATGAAGGATTACAATCTAATGATCCCTTGTGACACCAATGGGCCTAAAAGGGGCAGGGATGAATTGTGAAAGCATGGAGCCCAAGTAAAACCTGGTACAATAATGCCACCATGGAGGCCTAGAATCAAATGATTCATTGTGACATCAAGTGGCCTAAAAGGGCATGGGATGCATTGTGACACCACAGGGGTTAAGAGAAGCAAGGAACCATTGTGACCCAATGCAGGCTAACTATCTAAGAATCCCTTTTGAAACCAGGGGGCGCAAAAGGACCACGGAAAAACTCTGACATCAAGGGGACCAATAGAAGCAAGGAAACATTATGACACCATGAAGGCCAAGAATCAAATGATTCATTGTGACATCAAGTGGCCTAAAAGGGCTTGGAATGCATTGTGACACCACAGAGGTTAAGAGAAGCAAGGAACCATTGTGACCCAATGCAGGCTAACAACCTAATGATCCCTTGTGGCACCAGGGCGGTATAAAAAGGGCCAGGGATGGATTGTTACAGCACGGGGACCAATAGAAGCAAGGATCTATTATGCCACCGTGGAGGCCAAGAATCAAATAATTCATTGTGACATCAAGTGGCCTAAAAGGGCATGGGATGCATTGTGACAGCACAGGGGTTATGAGAAGCAAGGATGCATTGTGACCCAATGAGGGATTACAATCTAATGATCCCTTGTGACACCAATGGGCCTAAAAGGGGCAGGGATGAATTGTGAAAGCATGGGGCCCAAGTAAAACCTGGTACAATTACGCCACCATGGAGGCCAAGAATCAAATGATTCATTGTGACATCAAGTGGCCTAAAAGGGCATGGGATGCATTGTGACACCACAGGGGTTAAGAGAAGCAAGGAACCATTGTGACCCAATGCAAGCTAACAACCTAATGATCCCTTGTGGCACCAGGGCGGTATAAAAAGGGCCAGGGATGGATTGTTACAGCACGGGGACCAATAGAAGCAAGGATCTATTATGCCATCGTGGAGGCCAAGAATCAAATGATTCATTGTGACATCAAGTGGCCTAAAAGGGCTTGGAATGCATTGTGACACCACAGAGGTTAAGAGAAGCAAGGAATCATTGTGACCCAATGCAGGCTAACAATCTAATGATCCCTTGTGGCACCAGGGGGTATAAAAAGGGCCAGGGATGGATTGTTACAGCACGGGGACCAATAGAAGCAAGGATCTATTATGCCACCGTGGAGGCCAAGAATCAAATGATTCATTGTGACATCAAGTGGCCTAAAAGGGCATGGGATGCATTGTGACAGCTCAGGGGTTAAGAGAAGCAAGGATCCATTGTGACCCAATGAAGGATTACAATCTAATGATCCCTTGTGACACCAATGGGCCTAAAAGGGGCAGGGATGAATTGTGAAAGCATGGAGCCCAAGTAAAACCTGGTACAATAATGCCACCATGGAGGCCTAGAATCAAATGATTCATTGTGACATCAAGTGGCCTAAAAGGGCATGGGATGCATTGTGACACCACAGGGGTTAAGAGAAGCAAGGAACCATTGTGACCCAATGCAGGCTAACAATCTAAGAATCCCTTTTGAAACCAGGGGGCGCAAAAGGACCACGGAAAAACTCTGACATCAAGGGGACCAATAGAAGCAAGGAAACATTATGACACCATGAAGGCCAAGAATCAAATGATTCATTGTGACATCAAGTGGCCTAAAAGGGCTTGGAATGCATTGTGACACCACAGAGGTTAAGAGAAGCAAGGAACCATTGTGACCCAATGCAGGCTAACAATCTAATGATCCCTTGTGGCACCAGGGGGTATAAAAAGGGCCAGGGATGGATTGTTACAGCACGGGGACCAATAGAAGCAAGGATCTATTATGCCACCGTGGAGGCCAAGAATCAAATGATTCATTGTGACATCAAGTGGCCTAAAAGGGCATGGGATGCATTATGACACCTCAGGGGTAAGGAGAATCAAGGAACCATTGTGACCCAATGTATGCTAACAATCTAAGAATCCCTTTTGAAACCAGGGGCGCAAAAGGACCACGGATGAACCTTGACAGCATCGGGACCTATAGAAGCAAGGAACCATTATGACACCATGAAGGCCAAGAATAAAATGGTTCATTGTGACATCAAGTGGCCTAAAAGGGCTTGGAATGCATTGTGACACCACAGAGGTTAAGAGAAGCAAGGAACCATTGTGACCCAATGCAGGCTAACAATCTAATGATCCCTTTTGACACCAATGGGCCTAAAAGGGCCAGGGATGTATTGTTACAGCACGGGGACCAATAGAAGCAAGGATCTATTATGCCACCATGGAGGCCCAGAATGAAATGATTCATTGTGACATCAAGTGGCCTAAAAGGGCATGGGATGCATTGTGACAGCACAGGGGTTAAGAGAAGCAAGGAACCATTGTGACCCAATGGAGGCTAACAATCTAATGATCCCTTTTGACACCAATGGGCCTAAAAGGGGCAGGGATGTATTGTGAAAGCATGGGGCCCAAGTAAAACCTGGTACAATTAGGCCCCATGGAGGCCAAAATCAAATGATTCATTGTGACATCAAGTGGCCTAAAAGGGCATGGGATGCATTGTGACACCACAGGGGTTAAGAGAAGCAAGGAACCATTGTGACCCAATGCAGGCTAACAATCTAAGAATCCCTTTTGAAACCAGGGGGCGCAAAAGGGCCACGGATGGACTCTGACAGCATGGGGACCTATAGAAGCAAGGAACCATTATGACACCATGAAGGCCAAGAATCAAATGGTTCATTGTAAGACCAAGTGGCCAAAAAGGGCATGGGATGCATTGTGACACCACAGAGGTTAAGAGAAGCAAGAAACCATTGTGACCCAATGCAGGCTAACCATCTAATGATCCCTTGTGACACCAATGGGCCTAAAAGGGGCAGGAATGAATTGTGAAAGCATGGGGCCCAAGTAAAACCTGGTACAATTATGCCACCATGGAGGCCAAGAATCAAATGATTCATTGTGACATCAAGTGGCCTAAAAGGGCATGGGATGCATTGTGACACCACAGAGGTTAAGAGAAGCAAGGAACCATTGTGACCCAATGCAGGCTAACAATCTAATGATCCCTTGTGGCACCAGGGGGGTATAAAAACTGCCAGGGATGGACTGTTACAGCACGGGGACCAATAGAAGCAAGGATCTATTATGCCACCGTGGAGGCCAAGAATCAAATGATGCATTGTGACATCAAGTGGCCTAAAAGGGCATGGGATGCATTGTGACACCACAGAGGTTAAGAGAAGCAAGGAACCATTGTGACCCAATGCAGGCTAATAATCCCAGGATCCCATTTGACACAAGGGGGCGTAAAAGGGCCAGGGATGAATTGTGACAGCATGGGGACCAATAGAAACAAGGAACCATTATGACACCATGGAGGCCAAGAATCAAATAATTCATTGTGACATCAAGTGGCCTAAAAGGGCATGGGATGCATTGTGACACCACAGGGGTTAAGAGAAGCAAGGAACCATTGTGACCCAATGCAGGCTAACAATCTAATGATCCCTTTTGACACCAGGGCTTGTAATAGGGCCAGGGATGCATTGTGAAAGCATGGGGCACAATAAAAACATGGAAATATTATGACACCAGAGAGGCCAAGACTCAAATGATTCATTGTGGCACCAAGTGACCTAAAAGGGCATGGGATGCATTGTGACACCACAGGGGCTAAGAGAAGCAAGGAACCATTGTGACCCAATGCAGGCTAACAATCTAAGAATCCCTTTTCAAACCAGGGGGCGCAAAAGGGCCAGGGATGAACTCTGACATCAAGGGGACCAATAGAAACAAGGAACCATTATGACACCATGAAGGCCAAGCATCAAATGGTTCATTGTGACATCAAGTGGCCTAAAAGGGCTTGGAATGCATTGTGATACCACAGAGGTTGAGAGAAGCAAGGAACCATTGTGACCCAATGCAGGCTAACAATCTAATGATCACCTGTGGCACCAGGGGGAATAAAAAGGGCCAGGGATGGATTGTTACAGCACGGGGACTAATAGAAGCAAGGATGTACTATGCCACGGTGGAGGCCAAGAATCAAATGATTCATTGTGACATCAAGTGGCCTAAAAGGGCATGGGATGCATTGTGACAGCACAGGGGTTAAGAGAAGCAAGGATCCATTGTGACCCAATGGAGGCTAACAATCTAATGATCCCATGGGACACCAATTGGCCTAAAAGGGGCAGGGATGTATTGTGAAAACATGGGGCCCAATTAAAACCTGGTACAATTACGCCACCATGGAGGCCAAGAATCAAATGATTCATTGTGACATCAAGTGGCCTAAAAGAGCATGGCATGCATTGTGACACTACTAGGGTTAAGAGAAGCAAGGAACCATTGTGACCCAATGCAGGCTAACAATCTAAGAATCCCTTTTGAAACCAGGGGGCGCAAAAGCACACGGATGAAATCTGACAGCATGGGGACCTATAGAAGCAAGGAACCATTATGACACCATGAAGGCCAAGAATCAAATGGTTCATTGTAAAACCAAGGGGCCTAAAAGTCTTGGAATGCATTGTGACACCACAGAGGTTAAGAGAAGCAAGGAACCATTGTGACCCAATGCAGGCTAACAATCTAATGATCCCTTGTGGCACCAGGGGGTATAAAAAGGGCCAGGGATGGATTGTTACAGCACGGGGACCAATAGAAACAAGGATCTATTATGCCACCGTGGAGGCCAAGAGTCAAATGATTCATTGTGACATCAAGTGGCCTAAAAGGGCATGGGATGCATTGTGACACCACAGAGGTTAAGAGAAGCAAGGAATCATTGTGACCCAATGCAGGGTAACAATCTAATGATCCCTTGTGACACCAATGGGCCTAAAAGGGGCAGGGATGAATTGTGAAAGCATGGGGCCCAAGTAAAACCTGGTACAATTATGCCACCATGGAGGCCAAGAATCAAATAATTCATTGTGACATCAAGTGGCCTAAAAGGGCATGGGATGCATTGTGACAGCACAGGGGTTAAGAGAAGCAAGGATCCATTGTGACCCAATGCAGGCTAACAATCTAATGATCCCTTGTGACACCAATGAGCCTAAAAGGCCCCTGGGAGGAATTGTTACAGCACGGGGACCAATAGAAGCAAGGATCTATTATGCCACCGTGGAGGCCAAGAATCAAATAATTCATTGTGACATCATGTGGCCTAAAAGGGCATGGGATGCATTGTGACAGCACAGGGGTTAAGAGAAGCAAGGATCCATTGTGACACAATGGAGGCTAATAATCCCAGGATCCCATTTGACACCAGGGGGCGTAAAAGGGCCAGGGATGAATTGTTACAGCACGGGGACCAAGAGAAGCAATGATCTATTATGCCACCATGGAGGCCAAGAATCAAATAATTCAATGTGACATCATGTGGCCTAAAAGGGCATGTGATGCATTGTGGCAGCAGAGGGGTTAAGAGAAGCAAGGAACCATTGTGACCCAATGCAGGCTAACAATCTAATGATCCCTTGTGACACCAATGGGCCTAAAAGGGGCAGGGATGTATCGTGAAAGCATGGGGCCCAATTAAAACCTGGAACAATTACGCCACGATGGAGGCCAAGAATCAAATGATTCATTGTGACATCAAGTGGCCTAAAAGGGCATGGGATGCATTGTGACACCGCAGAGGTTAAGAGAAGCAAGAAACCATTGTGACCCAATGCAGGCTAACCATCTAATGATCCCTTGTGACACCAATGGGCCTAAAAGGGGCAGGGATGAATTGTGAAAGCATGGGGCCCAAGTAAACCCTGGTACAAATATGCCACCATAGAGGCCAAGAATCAAATGCTTCATTGTGACATCAAGTGGCCTAAAAGGGCATGGGATGCATTGTGACACCACAGGGGTTAAGAGAAGCAAGGAACCATGGTGACCCAATGCAGGCTAACAATCTAAGAATCCCTTTTGACACCAGGGGGCGCAAAAGGACCACGGATGATCTCTGACAGCAAGGGGACCTATAGAAGCAAGGAACCATTATGACACCATGAAGGCCAAGAATCAAATGGTTCATTGTAAGACCAAGTGGCCTAAAAGGGCTTGGAATGCATTGTGACACCCCAGAGGTTAAGAGAAGCAAGGAACCATTGTGACCCAATGCAGGCTAGCAATCTAATGATCCCTTGTGGCACCAGGGCGTATAAAAACGGCCAGGGATGGATTGCTACAGCACGGGGACCAATAGAAGCAAGGATCTATTATGCCACCGTGGAGGCCAAGAATCAAATGATTCATTGTGACATCAAGTGACCTAAAAGGGCATGGGATGCATTGTGACAGCACAGGGGTTAAGAGAAGCAAGGATCCATTGTGACCCAATGGAGGCTAATAATCCCAGGATCCCATTTGACACCAGGGGGCGTAAAAGGGCCAGGGATGAATTGTGACAGCATGGGGTCCAATAGAAACAAGGAACCATTATGACACCATGGAGGCCAAGAATCAAATGATTCATTGTGACATCAAGTGGCCTAAAAGGGCATGGGATGCATTGTGACCGCACAGAGGTTAAGAGAGGCAAGGATCCATTGTGACCCAATGGAGGCTAACGATCTAATGATCCCTTGTGGCACCAGGGGGTATAAAAAGGGCCAAGGATGGATTGTTACAGCACGGGGACCAATAGAAGCAAGGATCTATTATGCCACCATGGAGGCCAAGAATCAAATGATTCATTGAGACATCAAGTGGCCTAAAAGGGCATGGGATGCATTGTGACACCACAGAGGTTAAGAGAAGCAAGGAACCATTGTGACCCAATGGAGGCTAATAATCCCAGGATCCCATTTGACACCAGGGGGCGTAAAAGGGCCAGGGATGAATTGTGACAGCACGGGGCCCAATAGAAACAAGGAATCATTATGACACCATGGAGGCCAAGAATCAAATAATTCATTGTGACATCAAGTGGCCTAAAAGGGCATGGGATGCATTGTGACACCACAGAGGTTAAGAGAAGCAAGGAACCATTGTGACCCAATGGAGGCTAATAATCCCAGGATCCCATTTGACACCAGGGTGCGTAAAAGGGCCAGGGATGAATTGTGACAGCACGGGGCCCAATAGAAACAAGGAATCATTATGACACCATGGAGGCCAAGAATCAAATAATTCATTGTGACATCAAGTGGCCTAAAAGGGCATGGGATGCATTGTGACACCACAGGGGCTAAGAGAAGCAAGGAACCATTGTGACCCAATGCAGGCTAACAATCTAATGATCCCTTGTGACACCAATGGGCCTAAAAGAGGCAGGGATGTATTGTGAAAGCATGGGGCCCAATTAAACCTTGTACAATTACGCCACCATGGAGGCCAAGAATCAAATGATTCATTTTGACATCAAGTGGCCTAAAAGGGCATGGGATGCATTGTGTCACCACAGGGGTTAAGAGAAGCAAGGAACCATTGTGACCCAATGCAGGCTAACAATCTAAGAATCCCTTTTCAAACCAGGGGGCACAAAAGGACAACGGATGAACTCTGACATCAAGGGGAACAATAGAAGCAAGGAAACATTATGACACCATGAAGGCCAAGAATCAAATAATTCATTGTGACATCATGTGGCCTAAAAGTGCATGGGATGCATTGTGACACCACAGAGGTTAAAAGAAGCAAGGATCCATTGTGACCCAATGCAGGCTAACAATCTACTGATCCCTTGTGACACCAATGGGCCTAAAAGGGGCAGGGATGAATTGTGAAAGCATGGGGCCCAATTAAAACCTGGTACAATAATGCCACCATGGAGGCCAAGAATCAAATGATTCATTGTGACATCAAGTGGCCTAAAAGGGCATGGGATGCATGGTGACACCACAGAGGTTAAGAGAAGCAAGGAACCATTGTGACCCAATGTAGGCTAACAATCAAAGAATCCCTTTTGACACCAGGGGGCGCAAAATGACCACGGATGAACTCTGACAGCATGGGGACCTATAGAAGCAAGGAACCATTATGACACCATGAAGGCCAAGAATCAAATGGTTCATTGTGACATCAAGTGGCCTAAAAGGGCTTGGAATGCATTGTGATACCACAGAGGTCAAGAGAAGCAAGGAACCATTGTGACCCAATGCAGGCTAACAATCTAATGATCCCCTGTGGCACCAGGCGGTATAAAAAGTGCCAGGGATGGATTGTTACAGCACGGGGACCAATAGAAGCAAGGATGTACTATGCCACCGTGGAGGCCAAGAATCAAATGATTCATTGTGACATCAAGTGGCCTAAAAGGGCATGGGATGCATTGTGACACCGCAGGGGTTAAGAGAAGCAAGGATCCATTGTGACCCAATGGAGGCTAACAATCTAATGATCCCATGGGACACCAATTGGCCTAAAAGGGGCAGGGATGTATTGTGAAAGCATGGGGCCCAATTAAAACCTGGTACAATTACGCCACCATGGAGGCCAAGAATCAAATGATTCATTGTGACATGAAGTGGCCTAAAAGGGCATGGGATGCATTGTGACACCACAGAGGTTAAGAGAAGCAAGGAACCATTGTGACCCAATGCAGGCTAACAATCTAAGAATCCCTTTTGACATCAGGGGGCGCAAAAGCACACGGATGAAATCTGACAGCATGGGGACCTATAGAAGCAAGGAACCATTATGACACCATGAAGGCCAAGAATCAAATGGTTCATTGTAAGACCAAGTGGCCTAAAAGTCTTGGAATGCATTGTGACACCACAGAGGTTAAGAGAAGCAAGGAACCATTGTGACCCAATGCAGGCTAACAATCTAATGATCCCTTGTGGCACCAGGGGGTATTAAAAGGGCCTGGGATGGATTGTTACAGCACGGGGACCAATAGAAGCAAGGATCTATTATGCCACCGTGGAGGCCAAGAATCAAATGATTCATTGTGACATCAAGTGGCCTAAAAGGGCATGGGATGCATTGTGACAGCACAAGGGTTAAGAGAAGCAAGGATCCATTGTGACCCAATGGAGGCTAACAATCTAAGAATCCCATTTGACACCAGGGGGCGTAAAAGGGCCAGGGATGAATTGTTACAGCACGGGGACCAAGAGAAGCAATGATCTATTATGCCACCATGGAGGCCAAGAATCAAATAATTCATTGTGACATCATGTGGCCTAAAAGGGCATGGAATGCATTGTGACAGCAGAGGGGTTAAGAGAAGCAAGGAACCATTGTGACCCAATGCAGGCTAACAATCTAATGATCCCTTTTGACACCAATGGGCCTAAAAGGGGCAGGGATGGATTGTGAAAATATGGGGCCCAATTAAAACCTTGTACAATTACGCCACCATGGAGGCCAAGAATCAAATGATTCATTGTGACATCAAGTGGCCTAAAACGGCATGGGATGCATTGTGACACCACAGAGGTTAAGAGAAGCAAGGAACCATTGTGACCCAATGCAGGCTAACCATCTAATGATCCCTTGTGACACCAATGGGCCTAAAAGGGGCAGGGATGAATTGTGAAAGCATGGGCCCAAGTAAACCCTGGTACAAATATGCCACCATAGAGGCCAAGAATCAAATGATTCATTGTGACATCAAGTGGCCTAAAAGGGCATGGGATGCATTGTGTCACCACAGGGGTTAAGAGAAGCAAGGAACCATTGTGACCCAATGCAGGCTAACAATCTAAGAATCCCTTTTGACACCAGGGGGCGCAAAAGGACCACGGATGATCTCTGACAGCAAGGGGACCTATAGAAGCAAGGAACCATTATGACACCATGAAGGCCAAGAATCAAATGGTTCATTGTAAGACCAAGTGGCCTAAAAGGGCTTGGAATGCATTGTGACACCACAGAGGTTAAGAGAAGCAAGGAACCATTGTGACCCAATGCAGGCTAGCAATCTAATGATCCCTTGTGGCACCAGGGCGTATAAAAAGGGCCAGGGATGGATTGTTACAGCACGGGGACCAATAGAAGCAAGGATCTATTATGCCACAGTGGAGGCCAAGAATCAAATGATTCATTGTGACATCAAGTGGCCTAAAAGGGCATGGGATCCATTGTGACGGCACAGGGGTTAAGAGAAGCAAGGATCCATTGTGACCCAATGGAGGCTAATAATCCCAGGATCCCATTTGACACCAGGGGGCGTAAAAGGGCCAGGGATGAATTGTGACAGCTTGGGGACCAATAGAAACAAGGAACCATTATGACACCATGGAGGCCAAGAATCAAATGGTTCATTGTGTCATCAAGTGGCCTAAAAGGGCATGGGATGCATTGTGACACCACAGGGGTTAAGAGAAGCAAGGATCCATTGTGACCCAATGGAGGTTAACAATCTAATGATCCCTTTTGACACCAATAGGCCTAAAAGGGGCAGGGATGTATTGTGAAAATATGGGGACCAATTAAAACCTGGAACAATTACGCCACCATGGAGGCCAAGAATCAAATGATTCATTGTGACATCAAGTGGCCTAAAAGGGCATGGGATGCATTGTGACACCACAGGGGTTAAGAGAAGCAAGGAACCATTGTGACCCAATGCAGGCTAACAATCTAATGATCCCTTGTGGCACCAGGGGGTATAAAAAGGGCCAGGGATGGATTGTTACAGCACGGGGACCAATAGAATCAAGGATCTATTATGCCACCGTGGAGGCCAAGAATCAAATGATTCATTGTGACATCAAGTGGCCTAAAAGGGCATGGGATGCACTGTGACTGCAGAGGGGTTAAGAGAGGCAAGGAACCATTGTGACCCAATGCAGGCTAACAATCTAATGATACCTTTTGACACCAGGGCTTGTAATAGGGCCAGGGATGCATTGTGAAAGCATGGGGCACAATAAAAACTTGGAAATATTATGACACCAGAGAGGACAAGACTCAAATGATTCATTGTAACACCAAGTAACCTAAAAGGGCATGGGATGCATTGTGACACCACAGGGGCTAAGAGAAGCAAGGAACCATTGTGACCCAATGCAGGCTAACAATCTAAGAATCCCTTTTGACATCAGGGGGCGCAAAAGCACACGGATGAAATCTGACAGCATGGGGACCTATAGAAGCAAGGAACCATTATGACACCATGAAGGCCAAGAATCAAATGGTTCATTGTAAGACCAAGTGGCCTAACAGTCTTGGAATGCACTGTGACACCACAGAGGTTAAGAGAAGCAAGGAACCATTGTGACCCAATGCAGGCTAACAATCTAATGATCCCTTGTGGCACCAGGGGGTATAAAAAGGGCCAGGGATGGATTGTTACAGCACGGGGACCAATAGAAGCAACGATCTATTATGCCACCGTGGAGGCCAAGAATCAAATGATTCATTGTGACATCAAGTGGCCTAAAAGGGCATGGGATGCATTTTGACAGCACAGGGGTTAAGAGAAGCAAGGATCCATTGTGACCCAATGGAGGCTAATAATCCCAGGATCCCATTTGAAACCAGGGGGCGTAAAAGGGCCAGGGATGAATTGTTACAGCACGGGGACCAAGAGAAGCAATGATCTATTATGCCACCATGGAGGCCAAGAATCAAATAATTCCTTGTGACATCATGTCGCCTAAAAGGGCATGGGATGCATTGTGACGGCAGAGGGGTTAAGAGAAGCAAGGAACCATTGTGACCCAATGCAGGCTAAAAATCTAATGATCCCTTTTGACACCAATGGGCCTAAAAGGGGCAGGGATGTATTGTGAAAATATGGGGCCCAATTAAAACCTGGAACAATTACGCCACCATGGAGGCCAAGAATCAAATGATTCATTGTGACATCAAGTGGCCTAAAAGGGCATGGGATGCATTGTGACACCACAGAGGTTAAGAGAAGCAAGGAACCATTGTGACCCAATGCAGGATCACCATCTAATGATCCCTTGTGACACCAATGGGCCTAAAAGGGCCAGGGATGAATTGTGAAAGCATGGGGCCCAAGTAAACCCTGGTACAAATATGCCACCATAGAGGCCAAGAATCAAATGATTCATTGTGACATCAAGTGGCCTAAAAGGGCATGGGATGCATTGTGACACCACAGGGGTTAAGAGAAGCAAGGAACCATTGTGACCCAATGCAGGCTAACAATCTAAGAATCCCTTTTGACACCAGGGGGCGCAAAAGGACCACGGATGATCTCTGACAGCAAGGGGACCTATAGAAGCAAGGAACCATTATGACACCATGAAGGCCAAGAATCAAATGGTTCATTGTAAGACCAAGTGGCCTAAAAGGGCTTGGAATGCATTGTGACACCACAGAGGTTAAGAGAAGCAAGGAACCATTGTGACCCAATGCAGGCTAGCAATCTAATGATCCCTTGTGGCACCAGGGCGTATAAAAAGGGCCAGGGATGGATTGTTACAGCACGGGGACCAATAGAAGCAAGGATGTATTATGCCACCGTGGAGGCCAAGAATCAAATGATTCATTGTGACATCAAGTGGCCTAAAAGGGCATGGGATCCATTGTGACGGCACAGGGGTTAAGAGAAGCAAGGATCCATTGTGACCCAATGGAGGCTAATAATCCCAGGATCCCATTTGACACCAGGGGGCGTTAAAGGGCCAGGGATGAATTGTGACAGCATGGGGACCAATAGAAACAAGGAACCATTATGACACCATGGAGGCCAAGAATCAAATGGTTCATTGTGACATCAAGTGGCCTAAAAGGGCATGGGATGCATTGTGACCGCACAGGGGTTAAGAGAGGCAAGGATCCATTGTGACCCAATGGAGGCTAACAATCTAATGATCCCTTGTGGCACCAGGGGGTATAAAAAGGGCCAGGGATGGATTGTTACAGCACAAGGACCAATAGAAGCAAGGATCTATTATGCCACCATGGAGGCCAAGAATCAAATGATTCATTGTGACATCAAGTGGCCTAAAAGGGCATGGGATGCATTGTGACTGCAGAGGGGTTAAGAGAGGCATGGAACCATTGTGACCCAATGCAGGCTAACAATCTAATGATCCCTTTTGACGCCAGGGCTTGCAATAGGGCCAGGGATGCATTGTGAAAGCATGGGGCACAATAAAATCATGGAAATATTATGACACCAGAGAGGCCAAGACTCAAATGATTCATTGTAACACCAAGTGGCCTAAAAGGGCTCGGAATGCATTGTGACACCACAGAGGTTAAGAGAAGCAAGGAACCATTATGACACCATGTAGGCCAAGAATCAAATGGTTCATTGTAAGACCAAGTGGCCTAAAAGGGCTTGGAATGCATTGTGACACCACAGAGGTTAAGAGAAGCAAGGAACCATTGTGACCCAATGCAGGCTAACAATCTAATGATCCCTTGTGGCACCAGGGGAGTATAAAATGGCCAGGGATGGATTGTTCCAGCACGGGGACCAATAGAAGCAAGGATCTATTATGCCACCGTGGAGGCCAAGAATCAAATGATTCATTGTGACATCAAGTGGCCTAAAAGGGCATGGGATGCATTGTGACACCACAGAGGTTAAGAGAAGCAAGGAACCATTGTGACCCAATGCAGGCTAATAATCCCAGGATCCCATATGACACCAGGGGGCGTAAAAGGGCCAGGGATGAATTGTGACAGCATGGAGCCCAATAGAAACAAGGAACCATTATGACACCATGGAGGCCAAGAATCAAATGATTCATTGCGACATCAAGTGGCCTAAAAGGGCTTGGAATGCATTGTGACACCACAGAGGTTAAGAGAAGCAAGGAACCATTGTGACCCAATGTAGGCTAACAATCTAATGATCCCTTTTGACACCAGGGCTTGTAATAGGGCCAGGGATGCATTGTGAAAGCATGGGGCACAATAAAAACATGGAAATATTATGCCACCATGGAGGCCAAGACTCAAATGATTCATTGTAACACCAAGTGACCTAAAAGGGCATGGGAAGCATTGTGACACCACAGGGGTTGAGAGAAGCAAGGAACCATTGTGACCCAATGCAGGCTAACATTCTAAGAATCCCTTTTGAAACCAGGGGGCGCAAAAGGACCACGGATGAACTCTGAGATCAAGGGGACCAATAGAAGCAAGGAACCATTATGACACCATGTAGGCCAAGAATCAAATGGTTCATTGTAAGACCAAGTGGCCTAAAAGGGCTTGGAATGCATTGTGACACCACAGAGGTTAAGAGAAGCAAGGAACCATTGTGACCCAATGCAGGTTAACAATCTAATGATCCCTTGTGGCACCAGGGGGGATAAAAAGGGCCAGGGATGGATTGTTACAGCACGGGTCCAATAGAAGCAAGGATCTATTATGCCACCGTGGAGGCCAAGAATCAAATGATTCATTGTGACATCAAGTGGCCTAAAAGGGCATGGGATGCATTGTGAATCACAGAGGTTAAGAGAAGCAAGGAAACATTGTGACCCAATGCAGGCTAATAATCCCAGGATCCCATTTGACACCAGGGGGCGTAAAAGGGCCAGGGATGAATTGTGACAGCATGGGGCCCAATAGAAACAAGGAACCATTATGACACCATGGAGGCCAAGAATCAAATAATTCATTGTGACATCAAGTGGCCTAAAAGGGCTTGGAATGCATTGTGACACCACAGAGGTTAAGAGAAGCAAGGAAACATTGTGACCCAATGCAGGCTAACAATCTAATGATCCCTTGTGACACCAATGGGCCTAAAAGGGGCAGGGATGAATTGTGAAAGCATGGGGCCCAAGTAAAACCTGGTACACTAATGCCACGATGGAGGCCAAGAATCAAATGATTCATTGTGACATCAAGTGGTCTAAAAGGGCATGGGATGCATTGTGACACCACAGGGGTTAAGAGAAGCAAGGAACCATTGTGACCCAATGTAGGCTAACAATCTAAGAATCCCATATGACACCAGTGGGCGCAAAATGACCACGGATGAACCTTGACAGCATGGGGACCTATAGAAGCAAGGAACCATTATGACACCATGAAGGCCAAGAATCAAATGGTATATTGTAAGACCAAGTGGCCTAAACGGGCTTGGAATGCATTGTGACACCACAGAGGTTAAGAGAAGCAAGGAACCATTGTGACCCAATGCAGGCTAACCATCTAATGATCCCTTGTGGCACCAGGGGGGATAAAAAGGGCCTGGGATGGATTGTTACAGCACGGGGACCAATAGAAGCAAGGATTTATTATGCCACAGTGGAAGCCAACAATCAAATGATTCATTGTGACATCAAGTGGCCTAAAAGGGCATGGGATGCATTGTGACACCACAGGGGTTAAGAGAAGCAAGGATCCATTGTGACCCAATGGAGGCTAATAATCCCAGGATCCCATTTGACACCAGGGGTCCCAAAATGACAACGGATGAACTCTGACAGCATGGGGACCTATAGAAGCAAGGAACCATTATGACACCATGAAGGCCAAGAATCAAATGGTTCATTGTGACATCAAGTGGCCTAAAAGGTCTTGGAATGCATTGTGACACCACAGAGGTTAAGAGAAGCAAGGAACCATTGTGACCCAATGCAGGCTAATAATCTAATGATCCCATGTGACACCAATTGGCCTAAAAGGGGCAGGGATATATTGTGATAGCATGGGGCCCAATTAAAACCTGGTACAATTACGCCACCATGGAGGCTAAGAATCAAATGATTCATTGTGACATCAAGTGGCCTAAAAGGGCATGGGATGCATTGTGACACCACAGAGGTTAAGAGAAGCAAGGAACCATTGTGACCCAATGCAGGCTAACAATCTAATGATCCCTTGTGGCACCAGGGGGGTATAAAAAGGGCCAGGGATGGATTGTTACAGCACGGGGACCAATAGAAGCAAGGATCTATTATGCCACCGTGGAGGCCAAGAATCAAATGATTCATTGTGGCATCAAGTGGCCTAAAAGGGCATGGGATGCATTGTGACAGCACAGGGGTTAAGAGAAGCAAGGATCCATTGTGACCCAATGGAGGCTAATAATCCCAGGATCCCATTTGACACCAGGGGGCGTAAAAGGGCCAGGGATGAATTGTGACAGCATGGGGCCCAATAGAAACAAGGAACCATTATGACACCATGGAGGCCAAGAATCAAATGATTCATTGTGACATCAAGTGGCCTAAAAGGGCATGGGATGCATTGTGACACCACAGAGGTTAAGAGAAGCAAGGAACCATTGTGACCCAATACAGGCTAACAATCTAATGATCCCTTTTGACACCAGGGCTTGTAATAGGGCCAGGGATGCATTGTGAAAGCATGGGGCACAATAAAATCATGGAAATATTATGCCACCAGAGAGGCCAAGAATCAAATGATTCATTGTAACACCAAGTGACCTAAAAGGGCTTGGAATGCATTGTGACACCACAGAGGTTAAGAGAAGCAAGGAACCATTGTGATCCAAGGCAGGCTAACAATCTAATGATCCCCTGTGGCACCAGGGGGGTATAAAAAGGGCCAGGGATGGATTGTTACAGCACGGGGACCAATAGAAGCAAGGATGTATTATGCCACCGTGGAGGCCAAGAATCAAATGATTCATTGTGACATCAAGTGGCCTAAAAGGGCATGGGATGCATTGTGACTGCACAGGGGTTAAGAGAAGCAAGGATCCATTGTGACCCAATGGAGGCTAACAATCTAATGATCCCATGTGACACCAATTGGCCTAAGAGGGGCAGGGATGTATTGTGAAAGCATGGGGCCCAATTAAAACCTGGTACAATTACGCCACCATGGAGGCCAAGAATCAAATGATTCATTTTGACATCAAGTGGCCTAAAAGGGCATGGGATGCATTGTGACACCACAGGGGTTAAGAGAAGCAAGGATCCATTGTGACCCAATGCAGGCTATAATACCAGGATCCCTTTTGAAACCAGGGGGCGCAAAAGGACAACGGATGAACTCTGAGAGCATGGGGACCTATAGAAGCAAGGAACCATTATGACACCATGAAGGCCAAGAATCAAATGGTTCATTGTAAGACCAAGTGGCCTAAAACGGCTTGGAATGCATTGTGACACCACAGAGGTTAAGAGAAGCAAGGAACCATTGTGACCCAATGCAGGCTAACAATCTAATGATCCCTTGTGGCACCAGGGGGGTATAAAAAGGGCCAGGGATGGATTGTTACAGCACGGGGACCAATAGAAGCAAGGATGTATTATGCCACCGTGGAGGCCAAGAATCAAATGAT
The DNA here is from genome assembly GCF_963662255.1 of Cinclus cinclus. Lineage (NCBI taxonomy): Eukaryota > Metazoa > Chordata > Aves > Passeriformes > Cinclidae > Cinclus > Cinclus cinclus. Next base: position 75,477 of record NC_085051.1, on the reverse strand, counting down.
TCATTGTGACATCAAGTGGCCTAAAAGGGCATGGGATGCATTCTGACACCACAGAGGTTAAGAGAAGCAAGGAACCATTGTGACCCTATGGAGGCTAACAATCTAATGATCCCTTTTGACACCAATGGGCCTAAAAGGGCCAGGGATGTATTGTTACAGCACGGGGACCAATAGAAGCAAGGATCTATTATGCCACCATGGAGGCCCAGAATGAAATGATTCATTGTGACATCAAGTGGCCTAAAAGGGCATGGGATGCATTGTGACAGCACAGGGGTTAAGAGAAGCAAGGAACCATTGTGACCCAATGGAGGCTAACAATCTAATGATCCCTTTTGACACCAATGGGCCTAAAAGGGGCAGGGATGTATTGTGAAAGCATGGGGCCCAATTAAATCCTGGTACAATTAGGCCCCATGGAGGCCAAAATCAAATGATTCATTGTGACATCAAGTGGCCTAAAAGGGCATGGGATGCATTGTGACACCACAGGGGTTAAGAGAAGCAAGGAACCATTGTGACCCAATGCAGGCTAACAATCTAAGAATCCCTTTTGAAACCAGGGGGCGCAAAAGGACCACGGATGGACTCTGACAGCATGGGGACCTATAGAAGCAAGGAACCATTATGACACCATGAAGGCCAAGAATCAAATGGTTCATTGTAAGACCAAGTGGCCAAAAAGGGCTTGGAATGCATTGTGACACCACAGAGGTTAAGAGAAGGAAGGAACCATTGTGACCCAATGCAGGCTAACAATCTAATGATCCCTTGTGGCACCAGGGGGTACAAAAAGGGCCAGGGATGGATTGTTACAGCACGGGGACCAATAGAAGCAAGGATGTATTATGCCACCGTGGAGGCCAAGAATCAAATGATTCATTGTGACATCAAGTGGCCAAAAAGGGCATGGGATGCATTGTGACAGCACAGAGGTTAAGAGAAGCAAGGATCCATTGTGACACAATGGAGGCTAATAATCCCAGGATCCCATTTGACACCAGGGGGCGTAAAAGTGCCAGGGATGAATTGTGACAGCATGGGGCCCAATAGAAACAAGGAACCATTATGACACCATGGAGGCCAAGAATCAAATGATTCATTGTGACATCAAGTGGCCTAAAAGGGCATGGGATGCATTGTGACACCACAGAGGTTAAGAGAAGCAAGGAACCTTTGTGACCCAATGCAGGCTAACAATCTAATGATCCCTTGTGACACCAATGGGCCTAAAAGGGGCAGGGATGAATTGTGAAAGCATGGGGCCCAAGTAAAACCTGGTACAATTATGCCACCATGGAGGCCAAGAATCAAATGATTCATTGTGACATCAAGTGGCCTAAAAGGGCATGGGATGCATTGTGACACCACAGAGGTTAAGAGAAGCAAGGAACCATTGTGACCCAATGCAGGCTAACAATCTAATGATCCCTTGCGGCACCAGGGGGGTATAAAAACTGCCAGGGATGGACTGTTACAGCACGGGGACCAATAGAAGCAAGGATCTATTATGCCACCGTGGAGGCCAAGAATCAAATGATTCATTGTGACATCAAGTGGCCTAAAAGGGCATGGGATGCATTGTGACACCACAGAGGTTAAGAGAAGCAAGGAACCATTGTGACCCAATGCAGGCTAACAATCTAATGATCCCTTTTGACACCAGGGCTTGTAATAGGGCCAGGGATGCATTGTGAAAGCATGGGGCACAATAAAAACATGGAAATATTATGACACCAGAGAGGCCAAGACTCAAATGATTCATTGTGGCACCAAGTGACCTAAAAGGGCATGGGATGCATTGTGACACCACAGGGGCTAAGAGAAGCAAGGAACCATTGTGACCCAATGCAGGCTAACAATCTAATGATCCCATGGGACACCAATTGGCCTAAAAGGGGCAGGGATGTATTGTGAAAGCATGGGGCCCAATTAAAACCTGGTACAATTACGCCACCATGGAGGCCAAGAATCAAATGATTCATTGTGACATGAAGTGGCCTAAAAGGGCATGGGATGCATTGTGACACCACAGAGGTTAAGAGAAGCAAGGAACCATTGTGACCCAATGCAGGCTAACAATCTAAGAATCCCTTTTGACATCAGGGGGCGCAAAAGCACACGGATGAAATCTGACAGCATGGGGACCTATAGAAGCAAGGAACCATTATGACACCATGAAGGCCAAGAATCAAATGGTTCATTGTAAGACCAAGTGGCCAAAAAGGGCTTGGAATGCATTGTGACACCACAGAGGTTAAGAGAAGGAAGGAACCATTGTGACCCAATGCAGGCTAACAATCTAATGATCCCTTGTGGCACCAGGGGGTACAAAAAGGCCAGGGATGGATTGTTACAGCACGGGGACCAATAGAAGCAAGGATGTATTATGCCACCGTGGAGGCCAAGAATCAAATGATTCATTGTGACATCAAGTGGCCAAAAAGGGCATGGGATGCATTGTGACAGCACAGAGGTTAAGAGAAGCAAGGATCCATTGTGACACAATGGAGGCTAACAATCTAAGAATCCCATTTGACACCAGGGGGCGTAAAAGGGCCAGGGATGAATTGTTACAGCACGGGGACCAAGAGAAGCAATGATCTATTATGCCACCATGGAGGCCAAGAATCAAATAATTCATTGTGACATCATGTGGCCTAAAAGGGCATGGGATGCATTGTGACAGCAGAGGGGTTAAGAGAAGCAAGGAACCATTGTGACCCAATGCAGGCTAACAATCTAATGATCCCTTTTGACACCAATGGGCCTAAAAGGGGCAGGGATGGATTGTGAAAATATGGGGCCCAATTAAAACCTTGTACAATTACGCCACCATGGAGGCCAAGAATCAAATGATTCATTGTGACATCAAGTGGCCTAAAACGGCATGGGATGCATTGTGACACCACAGAGGTTAAGAGAAGCAAGGAACCATTGTGACCCAATGCAGGCTAACCATCTAATGATCCCTTGTGACACCAATGGGCCTAAAAGGGGCAGGGATGAATTGTGAAAGCATGGGGCACAAGTAAAACCTGGTACAATTATGCCACCATGGAGGCCAAGAATCAAATGATTCATTGTGACATCAAGTGGCCTAAAAGGGCATGGGATGCATTGTGACACCACAGGGGTTAAGAGAAGCAAGGAACCATTGTGACCCAATGCAGGCGAACAATCTAAGAATCCCTTTTGACACCAGGGGGCGCAAAAGGACCACGGATGATCTCTGACAGCAAGGGGACCTATAGAAGCAAGGAACCATTATGACACCATGAAGGCCAAGAATCAAATGGTTCATTGTAAGACCAAGTGGCCTAAAAGGGCTTGGAATGCATTGTGACACCACAGAGGTTAAGAGAAGCAAGGAACCATTGTGACCCAATGCAGGCTAACAATCTAATGATCCCTTGTGGCACCAGGGCGTATAAAAAGGGCCAGGGATGAATTGTTACAGCACGGGGACCAATAGAAGCAAGGATCTATTATGCCACCGTGGAGGCCAAGAATCAAATGATTCATTGTGACATCAAGTGGCCTAAAAGGGCATGGGATCCATTGTGACGGCACAGGGGTTAAGAGAAGCAAGGATCCATTGTGACCCAATGGAGGCTAATAATCCCAGGATCCCATTTGACAGCAGGGGGCGTAAAAGGGCCAGGGATGAATTGTGACAGCATGGGCACCAATAGAAACAAGGAACCATTATGACACCATGGAGGCCAAGAATCAAATGGTTCATTGTGTCATCAAGTGGCCTAAAAGGGCATGGGATGCATTGTGACACCACAGGGGTTAAGAGAAGCAAGGATCCATTGTGACCCAATGGAGGTTAACAATCTAATGATCCCTTTTGACACCAATAGGCCTAAAAGGGGCAGGGATGTATTGTGAAAATATGGGGACCAATTAAAACCTGGAACAATTACGCCACCATGGAGGCCAAGAATCAAATGATTCATTGTGACATCAAGTGGCCTAAAAGGGCATGGGATGCATTGTGACACCACAGGGGTTAAGAGAAGCAAGGAACCATTGTGACCCAATGCAGGCTAACAATCTAATGATCCCTTGTGGCACCAGGGGGTATAAAAAGGGCCAGGGATGGATTGTTACAGCACGGGGACCAATAGAAGCAAGGATCTATTATGCCACCGTGGAGGCCAAGAATCAAATGATTCATTGTGACATCAAGTGGCCTAAAAGGGCATGGGATGCATTTTGACACCACAGAGGTTAAGGGAAGCAAGGAACCATTGTGACCCAATGCAGGCTAATAATCCCAGGATCCCATTTGACACCAGGGGGCGTAAAAGGGCCACGGATGAACTCTGACAGCACGGGGCCCAATAGAAACAAGGAATCATTATGACACCATGGAGGCCAAGAATCAAATAATTCATTGTGACATCAAGTGGCCTAAAAGGGCATGGGATGCACTGTGACTGCAGAGGGGTTAAGAGAGGCAAGGAACCATTGTGACCCAATGCAGGCTAACAATCTAATGATACCTTTTGACACCAGGGCTTGTAATAGGGCCAGGGATGCATTGTGAAAGCATGGGGCACAATAAAAACTTGGAAATATTATGACACCAGAGAGGCCAAGACTCAAATGATTCATTGTGGCACCAAGTGACCTAAAAGGGCATGGGATGCATTGTGACACCACAGGGGCTAAGAGAAGCAAGGAACCATTGTGACCCAATGCAGGCTAACAATCTAATGATCCCATGGGACACCAATTGGCCTAAAAGGGGCAGGGATGTATTGTGAAAGCATGGGGCCCAATTAAAACCTGGTACAATTACGCCACCATGGAGGCCAAGAATCAAATGATTCATTGTGACATGAAGTGGCCTAAAAGGGCATGGGATGCATTGTGACACCACAGAGGTTAAGAGAAGCAAGGAACCATTGTGACCCAATGCAGGCTAACAATCTAAGAATCCCTTTTGACATCAGGGGGCGCAAAAGCACACGGATGAAATCTGACAGCATGGGGACCTATAGAAGCAAGGAACCATTATGACACCATGAAGGCCAAGAATCAAATGGTTCATTGTAAGACCAAGTGGCCAAAAAGGGCTTGGAATGCATTGTGACACCACAGAGGTTAAGAGAAGGAAGGAACCATTGTGACCCAATGCAGGCTAACAATCTAATGATCCCTTGTGGCACCAGGGGGTACAAAAAGGCCAGGGATGGATTGTTACAGCACGGGGACCAATAGAAGCAAGGATGTATTATGCCACCGTGGAGGCCAAGAATCAAATGATTCATTGTGACATCAAGTGGCCAAAAAGGGCATGGGATGCATTGTGACAGCACAGAGGTTAAGAGAAGCAAGGATCCATTGTGACACAATGGAGGCTAACAATCTAAGAATCCCATTTGACACCAGGGGGCGTAAAAGGGCCAGGGATGAATTGTTACAGCACGGGGACCAAGAGAAGCAATGATCTATTATGCCACCATGGAGGCCAAGAATCAAATAATTCATTGTGACATCATGTGGCCTAAAAGGGCATGGGATGCATTGTGACAGCAGAGGGGTTAAGAGAAGCAAGGAACCATTGTGACCCAATGCAGGCTAACAATCTAATGATCCCTTTTGACACCAATGGGCCTAAAAGGGGCAGGGATGGATTGTGAAAATATGGGGCCCAATTAAAACCTTGTACAATTACGCCACCATGGAGGCCAAGAATCAAATGATTCATTGTGACATCAAGTGGCCTAAAACGGCATGGGATGCATTGTGACACCACAGAGGTTAAGAGAAGCAAGGAACCATTGTGACCCAATGCAGGCTAACCATCTAATGATCCCTTGTGACACCAATGGGCCTAAAAGGGGCAGGGATGAATTGTGAAAGCATGGGGCACAAGTAAAACCTGGTACAATTATGCCACCATGGAGGCCAAGAATCAAATGATTCATTGTGACATCAAGTGGCCTAAAAGGGCATGGGATGCATTGTGACACCACAGGGGTTAAGAGAAGCAAGGAACCATTGTGACCCAATGCAGGCGAACAATCTAAGAATCCCTTTTGACACCAGGGGGCGCAAAAGGACCACGGATGATCTCTGACAGCAAGGGGACCTATAGAAGCAAGGAACCATTATGACACCATGAAGGCCAAGAATCAAATGGTTCATTGTAAGACCAAGTGGCCTAAAAGGGCTTGGAATGCATTGTGACACCACAGAGGTTAAGAGAAGCAAGGAACCATTGTGACCCAATGCAGGCTAACAATCTAATGATCCCTTGTGGCACCAGGGCGTATAAAAAGGGCCAGGGATGAATTGTTACAGCACGGGGACCAATAGAAGCAAGGATCTATTATGCCACCGTGGAGGCCAAGAATCAAATGATTCATTGTGACATCAAGTGGCCTAAAAGGGCATGGGATCCATTGTGACGGCACAGGGGTTAAGAGAAGCAAGGATCCATTGTGACCCAATGGAGGCTAATAATCCCAGGATCCCATTTGACAGCAGGGGGCGTAAAAGGGCCAGGGATGAATTGTGACAGCATGGGCACCAATAGAAACAAGGAACCATTATGACACCATGGAGGCCAAGAATCAAATGGTTCATTGTGTCATCAAGTGGCCTAAAAGGGCATGGGATGCATTGTGACACCACAGGGGTTAAGAGAAGCAAGGATCCATTGTGACCCAATGGAGGTTAACAATCTAATGATCCCTTTTGACACCAATAGGCCTAAAAGGGGCAGGGATGTATTGTGAAAATATGGGGACCAATTAAAACCTGGAACAATTACGCCACCATGGAGGCCAAGAATCAAATGATTCATTGTGACATCAAGTGGCCTAAAAGGGCATGGGATGCATTGTGACACCACAGGGGTTAAGAGAAGCAAGGAACCATTGTGACCCAATGCAGGCTAACAATCTAATGATCCCTTGTGGCACCAGGGGGTATAAAAAGGGCCAGGGATGGATTGTTACAGCACGGGGACCAATAGAAGCAAGGATCTATTATGCCACCGTGGAGGCCAAGAATCAAATGATTCATTGTGACATCAAGTGGCCTAAAAGGGCATGGGATGCATTTTGACACCACAGAGGTTAAGGGAAGCAAGGAACCATTGTGACCCAATGCAGGCTAATAATCCCAGGATCCCATTTGACACCAGGGGGCGTAAAAGGGCCACGGATGAACTCTGACAGCACGGGGCCCAATAGAAACAAGGAATCATTATGACACCATGGAGGCCAAGAATCAAATAATTCATTGTGACATCAAGTGGCCTAAAAGGGCATGGGATGCACTGTGACTGCAGAGGGGTTAAGAGAGGCAAGGAACCATTGTGACCCAATGCAGGCTAACAATCTAATGATACCTTTTGACACCAGGGCTTGTAATAGGGCCAGGGATGCATTGTGAAAGCATGGGGCACAATAAAAACTTGGAAATATTATGACACCAGAGAGGCCAAGACTCAAATGATTCATTTTAACACCAAGTAACCTAAAAGGGCATGGGATGCATTGTGACACCACAGGGGCTAAGAGAAGCAAGGAACCATTGTGACCCAATGCAGGCTAACAATCTAATGATCCCTTGTGACACCAATGGGCCTAAAAGGGGCAGGGATGTGTTGTGAAAGCATGGGGCCCAATTAAAACCTTGTACAATTACGCCACCATGGAGGCCAAGAATCAAATGATTCATTTTGACATCAAGTGGCCTAAAAGGGCATGGGATGCATTGTGTCACCACAGGGGTTAAGAGAAGCAAGGAACCATTGTGACCCAATGCAGGCTAACAATCTAAGAATCCCTTTTGAAACCAGGGGGCGCAAAAGGACAACGGATGAACTCTGACATCAAGGGGACCAATAGAAGCAAGGAAACATTATGACACCATGAAGGCCAAGAATCAAATGGTTCATTGTGACATCAAGTGGCCTAAAAGTGCATGGGATGCATTGTGACACCACAGAGGTTAAAAGAAGCAAGGAACCATTGTGACCCAATGCAGGCTAATAATCCCAGGATCCCATATGACACCAGGGGGCGTAAAAGGGCCAGGGATGAATTGTGACAGCATGGAGCCCAATAGAAACAAGGAACCATTATGACACCATGGAGGCCAAGAATCAAATGATTCATTGCGACATCAAGTGGCCTAAAAGGGCTTGGAATGCATTGTGACACCACAGAGGTTAAGAGAAGCAAGGAACCATTGTGACCCAATGTAGGCTAACAATCTAATGATCCCTTTTGACACCAGGGCTTGTAATAGGGCCAGGGATGCATTGTGAAAGCATGGGGCACAATAAAAACATGGAAATATTATGCCACCATGGAGGCCAAGACTCAAATGATTCATTGTAACACCAAGTGACCTAAAAGGGCATGGGAAGCATTGTGACACCACAGGGGTTGAGAGAAGCAAGGAACCATTGTGACCCAATGCAGGCTAACATTCTAAGAATCCCTTTTGTAACCAGGGGGCGCAAAAGGACCACGGATGAACTCTGACATCAAGGGGACCAATAGAAGCAAGGAACCATTATGACACCATATAGGCCAAGAATCAAATGGTTCATTGTAAGACCAAGTGGCCTAAAAGGGCTTGGAATGCATTGTGACACCACAGAGGTTAAGAGAAGCAAGGAACCATTGTGACCCAATGCAGGTTAACAATCTAATGATCCCTTGTGGCACCAGGGGGGATAAAAAGGGCCAGGGATGGATTGTTACAGCACGGGTCCAATAGAAGCAAGGATCTATTATGCCACCGTGGAGGCCAAGAATCAAATGATTCATTGTGACATCAAGTGGCCTAAAAGGGCATGGGATGCATTGTGAATCACAGAGGTTAAGAGAAGCAAGGAAACATTGTGACCCAATGCAGGCTAATAATCCCAGGATCCCATTTGACACCAGGGGGCGTAAAAGGGCCAGGGATGAATTGTGACAGCCTGGGGCCCAATAGAAACAAGGAACCATTATGACACCATGGAGGCCAAGAATCAAATAATTCATTGTGACATCAAGTGGCCTAAAAGGGCTTGGAATGCATTGTGACACCACAGAGGTTAAGAGAAGCAAGGAAACATTGTGACCCAATGCAGGCTAACAATCTAATGATCCCTTGTGACACCAATGGGCCTAAAAGGGGCAGGGATGAATTGTGAAAGCATGGGGCCCAAGTAAAACCTGGTACACTAATGCCACGATGGAGGCCAAGAATCAAATGATTCATTGTGACATCAAGTGGTCTAAAAGGGCATGGGATGCATTGTGACACCACAGGGGTTAAGAGAAGCAAGGAACCATTGTGACCCAATGTAGGCTAACAATCTAAGAATCCCATATGACACCAGTGGGCGCAAAATGACCACGGATGAACCTTGACAGCATGGGGACCTATAGAAACAAGGAACCATTATGACACCATGAAGGCCAAGAATCAAATGGTATATTGTAAGACCAAGTGGCCTAAACGGGCTTGGAATGCATTGTGACACCACAGAGGTTAAGAGAAGCAAGGAACCATTGTGACCCAATGCAGGCTAACCATCTAATGATCCCTTGTGGCACCAGGGGGGATAAAAAGGGCCAGGGATGGATTGTTACAGCACGGGGACCAATAGAAGCAAGGATTTATTATGCCACCGTGGAAGCCAACAATCAAATGATTCATTGTGACATCAAGTGGCCTAAAAGGGCATGGGATGCATTGTGACACCACAGGGGTTAAGAGAAGCAAGGATCCATTGTGACCCAATGGAGGCTAATAATCCCAGGATCCCATTTGACACCAGGGGTCCCAAAATGACAACGGATGAACTCTGACAGCATGGGGACCTATAGAAGCAAGGAACCATTATGACACCATGAAGGCCAAGAATCAAATGGTTCATTGTGACATCAAGTGGCCTAAAAGGGCTTGGAATGCATTGTGACACCACAGAGGTTAAGAGAAGCAAGGAACCATTGTGACCCAATGCAGGCTAATAATCTAATGATCCCATGTGACACCAATTGGCCTAAAAGGGGCAGGGATGTATTGTGATAGCATGGGGCCCAATTAAAACCTGGTACAATTACGCCACCATGGAGGCTAAGAATCAAATGATTCATTGTGACATCAAGTGGCCTAAAAGGGCATGGGATGCATTGTGACACCACAGAGGTTAAGAGAAGCAAGGAACCATTGTGACCCAATGCAGGCTAACAATCTAATGATCCCTTGTGGCACCAGGGGGGTATAAAAAGGGCCAGGGATGGATTGTTACAGCACGGGGACCAATAGAAGCAAGGATCTATTATGCCACCGTGGAGGCCAAGAATCAAATGATTCATTGTGGCATCAAGTGGCCTAAAAGGGCGTGGGATGCATTGTGACAGCACAGGGGTTAAGAGAAGCAAGGATCCATTGTGACCCAATGGAGGCTAATAATCCCAGGATCCCATTTGACACCAGGGGGCGTAAAAGGGCCAGGGATGAATTGTGACAGCATGGGGCCCAATAGAAACAAGGAACCATTATGACACCATGGAGGCCAAGAATCAAATGATTCATTGTGACATCAAGTGGCCTAAAAGGGCATGGGATGCATTGTGACACCACAGAGGTTAAGAGAAGCAAGGAACCATTGTGACCCAATACAGGCTAACAATCTAATGATCCCTTTTGACACCAGGGCTTGTAATAGGGCCAGGGATGCATTGTGAAAGCATGGGGCACAATAAAATCATGGAAATATTATGCCACCAGAGAGGCCAAGAATCAAATGATTCATTGTAACACCAAGTGACCTAAAAGGGCATGGGATGCATTGTGACACCACAGGGGCTAAGAGAAGCAAGGAACCATTGTGACCCAATGCAGGCTAATAATCCCAGGATCCCATTTGACACCAGGGGGCGCAATAGGACCACGGATGAACTCTGACAGCAAGGGGACCAATAGAGGCAAGGAAACTTTATGACACCATGAAGGCCAAAAATCAAATGGTTCATTGTAAGACCAAGTGGCCTAAAAGGGCTTGGAATGCATTGTGACACCACAGAGGTTAAGAGAAGCAAGGAACCATTGTGATCCAAGGCAGGCTAACAATCTAATGATCCCCTGTGGCACCAGGGGGGTATAAAAAGGGCCAGGGATGGATTGTTACAGCACGGGGACCAATAGAAGCAAGGATGTATGATGCCACCGTGGAGGCCAAGAATCAAATGATTCATTGTGACATCAAGTGGCCTAAAAGGGCATGGGATGCATTGTGACTGCACAGGGGTTAAGAGAAGCAAGGATCCATTGTGACCCAATGGAGGCTAACAATCTAATGATCCCATGTGACACCAATTGGCCTAAGAGGGGCAGGAATGTATTGTGAAAGCATGGGGCCCAATTAAAACCTGGTACAATTACGCCACCATGGAGGCCAAGAATCAAATGATTCATTTTGACATCAAGTGGCCTAAAAGGGCATGGGATGCATTGTGACACCACAGAGGTTAAGAGAAGCAAGGATCCATTGTGACCCAATGCAGGCTATAATACCAGGATCCCTTTTGAAACCAGGGGGCGCAAAAGGACAACGGATGAACTCTGAGAGCATGGGGACCTATAGAAGCAAGGAACCATTATGACACCATGAAGGCCAAGAATCAAATGGTTCATTGTAAGACCAAGTGGCCTAAAACGGCTTGGAATGCATTGTGACACCACAGAGGTTAAGAGAAGCAAGGAACCATTGTGACCCAATGCAGGCTAACAATCTAATGATCCCTTGTGGCACCAGGGGGGTATAAAAAGGGCCAGGGATGGATTGTTACAGCACGGGGACCAATAGAAGCAAGGATGTATTATGCCACCGTGGAGGCCAAGAATCAAATGATTCATTGTGACATCAAGTGGCCTAAAAGGGCATGGGATGCATTGTGACACCACAGAGGTTAAGAGAAGCAAGGAACCATTGTGACCCAATGCAGGCTAATAATCAAAGGATCCCATTTGACACCAGGGGGCGTAAAAGGGCCAGGGATGAATTGTGACAGCATGGGGCACAATAGAAACAAGGAACCATTATGACACCATGGACGCCAAGAATCAAGTGATTCATTGTGACATCAAGTGGCCTAAAAGGGCATGGGATGCATTGTGACACCACAGAGGTTAAGAGAAGCAAGGAACCATTGTGACCCAATGCAGGCTAACAATCTAATGATCCCTTGTGACACCAATGGGCGTAAAAGGGGCAGGGATGTATTGTGAAAGCATGGGGCCCAATTAAAACCTGGTACAATTACGCCACCATGGAGGCCAAGAATCAAATGATTCATTGCGACATCGAGTGGCCTAAAAGGGCATGGGATGCATTATGACACCACAGGGGTAAGGAGAAGCAAGGATCCATTGTGACCCAATGCAGGCTAACAATCTAATGATCCCTTTTCACACCAGGGGGCGCAAAACGACCACGGATGAACTCTGACAGCATGGGGACCTATAGAAGCAAGGAACCATTATGACACCATGAAGGCCAAGAATCAAATGGTTCATTGTAAGACCAAGTGGCCTAAAAGGGCTTGGAATGCATTGTGACACCACAGAGGTTAAGAGAAGCAAGGAACCATTGTGACCCAATGCAGGCTAACAATCTAATGATCCCTTGTGGCACCAGGGGGTATAAAAAGGGCCAGGGATGGATTGTTACAGCACGGGGACCAATTGAAGCAAGGATGTATTATGCCACCGTGGAGGCCAAGAATCAAATGATTCATTGTGACATCAAGTGGCCTAAAAGGGCATGGGATGCATTGTGACTGCACAGGGGTTAAGAGAAGCAAGGATCCATTGTGACCCAATGCAGGCTAACAATCTAATGATCCCATGTGACACCAATTGGCCTAAAAGGGGCAGGGATGTATTGTGAAAGCATGGGGCCCAATTAAAACCTGGTACAATTACGCCACCATGGAGGCCAAGAATCAAATAATTCATTGTGACATCAAGTGGCCTAAAAGGGCATGGGATGCATTGTGACACCACAGGGGTTAAGAGAAGCAAGGATCCATTGTGACCCAATGCAGGCTAACAATCTAATGATCCCATGTGACACCAATTGGCCTAAAAGGTGCAGGGATGTATTGTGAAAGCATGGGGCCCAATTAAAACCTGGTACAATTACGCCACCATGGAGGCCAAGAATCAAATGATTCATTGTGACATCAAGTGGCCTAAAAGGGCATGGGATGCACTGTGATACCACAGAGGTTAAGAGAAGCAAGGAAACATTGTGACCCAATGCAGGCTAACAATCTAATGATCCCTTGTGACACCAATGGGCCTAAAAGGGGCAGGGATGTATTGTGAAAGCATGGGGCCCTAGTAAAACCTGGTACAATTACGCCACCATGGAGGCCAAGAATCAAATGATTCATTGTGACATCAAGTGGCCTAAAAGGGCATGGGATGCATTGTGCCACCACAGGGGTTAAGAGAAGCAAGGATCCATTGTGACACAATGGAGGCTAATAATCCCAGGATCCCACATGACACCAGGGGGCGTAAAAGGGCCAGGGATGAATTGTGACAGCATGGGGCCCAATAGAAACAAGGAACCATTATGACACCATGGAGGCCAAGAATCAAATGATTCATTGTGACATCAAGTGGCCTAAAAGGGCATGGGATGCATTGTGACACCACAGGGGTTAAGAGAAGCAAGGAACCATTGTGACCCAATGCAGGCTAACAATCTAATGATCCCTTTTGACACCAGGGCTTGTAATAGGGCCAGGGATGCATTGTGAAAGCATGGGGTACAATAAAATCATTGAAATATTATGACACCAGAGAGGCCAAGACTCAAATGATTCATTGTAACACCAAGTGACCTAAAAGGGCATGGGATGCATTGTGACACCACAGGGGCTAAGAGAAGCAAGGAACCATTGTGACCCAATGCAGGCTAACAATCTAATGATCCCTTGTGACACCAATGGGCCTAAAAGGGGCAGGGATGTATTGTGAAAGCATGGGGCCCAATTAAAACCTGGTACAATTACGCCACCATGGAGGCCAAGAATCAAATGATTCATTTTGAGATCAAGTGGCCTAAAAGGGCATGGGATGCATTGTGACACCACAGGGGTTAAGAGAAGCAAGGAACCATTGTGACCCAATGCAGGCTAACAATCTAAGAATCCCTTTTGAAACCAGGGGGCGCAATAGGACCACGGATGAACTCTGACAGCAAGGGGAGCAATAGAAGCAAGGAAACATTATGACACCATGAAGGCCAAGAATCAAATGGTTCATTGTAAGACCAAGTGGCCTAAAAGGGCTTGGAATGCATTGTGACACCACAGAGGTTAAGAGAAGCAAGGAACCATTGTGATCCAAGGCAGGCTAACAATCTAATGATCAATTGTGACCCCAGGGGTTGTAATAGGGCCAGGGATGTATTGTGAAAGCATGGGGCCCAATAGAAACCTCGTACGATTATGCCACCTTGGAGGCCAAGAATCAAATGATTCATTGTGACATCAAGTGGCCTAAAAGGGCATGGGATGCATTGTGACACCACAGAGGTTAAGAGAAGCAAGGAACCATTGTGACCCAATGCAGGCGAACAATCTAATGATCCCTTGTGACACCAGGGGGCCTAAAAGGGCCAGGGATGAATTGTTACAGCACGGGGACCAATAGAAGCAAGGATCTATTATGCCACCATGGAGGCCAAGAATCAAATGATTCATTGTGACATCATGTGGCCTAAAAGGGCTTGGAATGCATTGTGACACCACAGAGGTTAAGAGAAGCAAGGAACCATTGTGACCCAATGCAGGCTAACAATCTAATGATCCCTTGTGACACCAATGGGCCTAAAAGGGCCAGGGATGAATTGTTACAGCACGGAGACCAACAGATGCAAGGATCTATTATGACACCATGGAGGCCAAGAATCAAAGGATTCATTGTGACATCAAGTGGCCTAAAAGGGCATGGGATGCATTGTGACACCACAGAGGTTAAGACAAGCAAGGAACCATTGTGACCCAATGGAGGCTAATAATCCCAGGATCCCATTTGACACCAGGGGGCGTAAAAGGGCCAGGGATGTATTGTGAAAGCATGGGGCACAATAAAAACATGGAAATATTATGACACCATAGAGGCCAAGACTCAAATCATTCAATGTAACACCAAGTGGCCTAAAAGGGCATGGGATGCATTGTGACACCACAGGGGCTAAGAGAAGCAAAGAACCATTGTGACCCAATGCAGGCTAAACATCTAATGATCCCTTGTGACACCAATGGGCCTAAAAGGGGCAGGGATGTATTGTGAAAGCATGGGGCACAATTAAAACCTGGTACAATTACGCCACCATGGAGGCCAAGAATCAAATGATTCATTGTGACATCAAGTGGCCTAAAAGGGCATGGGATGCATTGTGACACCACAGAGGTTAAGAGAAGCAAGGAATCATTGTGACCCAATGCAGGCTAACAATCTAATGATCAATTGTGACCCCAGGGGTTGTAATAGGGCCAGGGATGTATTGTGAAAGCATGGGGCCCAATAGAAACCTCGTACGATTATGCCACCTTGGAGGCCAAGAATCAAATGATTCATTGTGACATCAAGTGGCCTAAAAGGGCATGGGATGCATTGTGACACCACAGAGGTTAAGAGAAGCAAGGAACCATTGTGACCCAATGCAGGCGAACAATCTAATGATCCCTTGTGACACCAGGGGGCCTAAAAGGGCCAGGGGTGAAGTGTTACAGCACGGGGACCAATAGAAGCAAGGATCTATTATGCCACCATGGAGGCCAAGAATCAAATGATTCATTGTGACATCATGTGGCCTAAAAGGGCATGGGACGCATTGTGACAGCACAGGGGTTAAGAGATGCAAGGATCCATTGTGACCCAATGGAGGCTAATAATCCCAGGATCCCATTTGACACCAGGGGGCGTAAAAGGGCCAGGGATGAATTGTGACAGCATGGGGCCCAATAGAAACAAGGAACCATTATGACACCATGGAGGCCAAGAATCAAAGGATTCATTGTGACATCAAGTGGCCTAAAAGGGCATGGGATGCATTGTGACACCACAGAGGTTAAGACAAGCAAGGAACCACTGTGACCCAATGCAGGCTAACAATCTAATGATCCTTTGTGACTCCAAAGGGCCTAAAAGGGGCAGGGATGAATTGTGAAAACATGGGGCCCAAGTAAAACCTGGTACAATTGTGCCGCCATGAAGGCCAAGAATCAAATGATTCATTGTGACATCAAGTGGCCTAAAAGGGCATGGGATGCATTGCGACACCACAGGGGTTGAGAGAAGCAAGAAACCATTGTGACCCAATGCAGGCTAACAATCTAAGAATCCCTTTTGGCACCAGGGGGCGCAAAAGGACCACGGATGAACTCTGACAGCATGGGGACCTATAGAAGCAAGGAAACATTATGACACCATGAAGGCCAAGAATCAAATGATTCATTGTGACATCAAGTGGCCTAAAAGGGCTTGGAATGCATTGTGACACCACAGAGGTTAAGAGAAGCAAGGAACCATTGTGACCCAATGCACGCTAACAATCTAATGATCCCTTTTGACACCAGGGCTTGTAATAGGGCCAGGGATGCATTGTGAAAGCATGGGGCACAATAAAAACATGGAAATATTATGACACCATAGAGGCCAAGACTCAAATGATTCATTGTAACACCAAGTGGCCTAAAAGGGCATGGGATGCATTGTGACACCACAGGGGCTAAGAGAAGCAAGGAACCATTGTGACCCAATGCAGGCTAAACATCTAATGATCCCTTGTGACACCAATGGGCCTAAAAGGGGCAGGGATGAATTGTGAAAGCATTGGGCCCAATTAAAACCTGGTACAATTACGCCACAATGGAGGCCAAGAATCAAATGATTCATTGTGATATCAAGTGGCCTAAAAGGGCATGGGATGCATTGTGACACCACAGGGGTTAAGAGAAGCAAGGAACCATTGTGACCCAATGCAGGCTAACAATCTAATGATCCCTTGTGACACCAGGGGGCGTAAAAGGGCCAGGGATGAATTGTGAAAGCATCGGGCCCAATAGAAACAAGGAACCATTATGACACCATGGAGGCCAAGAATCAAATGATTCATTGTGACATCAAGTGGCCTAAAAGGGCTTGGAATGCATTGTGACACCACAGAGGTTAAGAGAAGCAAGGATCCATTGTGACCCAATGGAGGCTAATAATCCCAGGATCCCATTTGACACCAGGGGGCGTAAAAGGGCCAGGGATGAATTGTTACAGCACGGGGACCAGTAGAAACAAGGAATCATTATGACACCATGGAGGCCAAGAATCAAATGATTCATTGTGACATCAAGTGGCCTAAAAGGGCATGGGATGCATTGTGACACCACAGAGGTTAAGAGAAGCAAGGAACCATTGTGACCCAATGCAGGCTAACAATCTAATGATCCCTTGTGACACCAGGGGGCGTAAAAGGGCCAGGGATGAATTGTGAAAGCATGGGGCCCAATAGAAACAAGGAACCATTATGACACCATGGAGGCCAAGAATCAAATGATTCATTGTGACATCAAGTGGCCTAAAAGGGCTTGGAATGCATTGTGACACCACAGAGGTTAAGAGAAGCAAGGAACCATTGTGACCCAATGCAGGCTAAAAATCTAATGATCCCTTGTGACACCAATGGGCCTAAAAGGGCCAGGGATGAATTGTTACAGCACGGGGACCAACAGATGCAAGGATCTATTATGCCACCATGGATGCCAAGAATCAAATGATTCATTGTGACATCAAGTGGCCTAAAAGGGCATGGGATGCATTGTGACACCACAGGGGCTAAGAGAAGCAAGGAACCATTGTGACCCAATGCAGGCTAAACATCTAATGATCCCTTGTGACACCAATGGGCCTAAAAGGGGCAGGGATGAATTGTGAAAGCATGGGGCCCAATTAAAACCTGGTACAATTATGCCACCATGAAGGCCAAGAATCAAATGGTTCATTGTAAGACCAAGTGGCCTAAAAGGGCTTGGAATGCATTGTGACACCACAGGGGTTAAGAGAAGCAAGGAACCATTGTGACCCAATGCAGGCTAACAATCTAATGATCCATTGTGACACCAGGGGTTGTAATAGGGCCAGGGATGTATTGTGAAAGGATGGGGCCCAATAGAAACCTCGTACGATTATGGCACCTTGGAGGCCAAGAATCAAATGATTCATTGTGACATCATGTGGCCTAAAAGGGCATGGGATGCATTGTGACAGCACCGGGGTTAAGAGAAGCAAGGATCCATTGTGACCCAATGGAGGCTAATAATCCCAGGATCCCATTTGACACCAGGGGGCGTAAAAGGGCCAGGGATGAATTGTGACAGCATGGGGCCCAATAGAAACAAGGAACCATAATGACACCATGGAGGCCAAGAATCAAATGATTCATTGTGACATCAAGTGGCCTAAAAGGGCATGGGATGCATTGTGACACCACAGAGGTTAAGAGAAGCAAGGAACCATTGTGACCCAATGCAGGCTAACAATCTAATGATCCCTTGTGACACCAATGGGCCTAAAAGGGGCAGGGATGAATTGTGAAAACATGGGGCCCAAGTATAACCTGGTACAATTGCGCCACCATGAAGGCCAAGAATCAAATGATTCATTGTGACATCAAGTGGCCTAAAAGGGCATGGGATGCATTGTGACACCACAGGGGTTAAGAAAAGCAAGGAACCATTGTGACCCATTGCAGGCTAACAATCTAAGAATCCCTTTTGACACCAGGGGGCGCAAAAGGACCACGGATGAACCTTGACAGCATGGGGACCTATAGAAGCAAGGAAACATTATGACACCATGAAGGCCAAGAATCAAATGATTCATTGTGACATCAAGTGGCCTAAAAGGGCATGGGATGCATTGTGACACCACAGAGGTTAAGAGAAGCAAGGAACCATTGTGACCCAATGCAGGCTACCAGTCTAATGATCCCTTGTGTCACCAATGGGCCTAAAAGGGGCAGGGATGAATTGTGAAAGCATTGGGCCCAATTAAAACCTGGTACAATTGCGCCACCATGAAGGCCAAGAATCAAATGATTCATTGTGACATCAAGTGGCCTAAAAGGGCATGGGATGCATTGTGACACCACAGGGGATAAGAAAAGCAAGGAACCATTGTGACCCAATGCAGGCTAACAATCTAAGAATCCCTTTTGACACCAGGGGGCGCAAAAGGACCACGGATGAACTCTGACAGCATGGGGACCTATAGAAGCAAGGAAACATTATGACACCATGGAGGCCAAGAATCAAATGATTCATTGTGATATCAAGTGGCCTAAAAGGGCATGGGATGCATTGTGACACCACAGGGGTTAAGAGAAGCAAGGAACCATTGTGACCCAATGGAGGCTAAAAATCTAATGATCCCTTGTGACACCAGGGGGCGTAAAAGGGCCAGGGATGAATTGTGAAAGCATGGGGCCCAATAGAAACAAGGAACCATTATGACACCATGGAGGCCAAGAATCAAATGATTCATTGTGACATCAAGTGGCCTAAAAGGGCTTGGAATGCATTGTGACACCACAGAGGTTAAGAGAAGCAAGGAACAATTGTGACCCAATGCAGGCTAACAATCTAATGATCCCTTGTGACACCAATGGGCCTAAAAGGGCCAGGGATGAATTGTTACAGCACGGGGACCAACAGATGCAAGGATCTATTATGCCACCATGGATGCCAAGAATCAAATGATTCATTGTGACATCAAGTGGCCTAAAAGGGCATGGGATGCATTGTGACACCACAGGGGCTAAGAGAAGCAAGGAACCATTGTGACCCAATGCAGGCTAAACATCTAATGATCCCTTGTGACACCAATGGGCCTAAAAGGGGCAGGGATGAATTGTGAAAGCATGGGGCCCAATTAAAACCTGGTACAATTATGCCACCATGAAGGCCAAGAATCAAATGGTTCATTGTAAGACCAAGTGGCCTAAAAGGGCTTGGAATGCATTGTGACACCACAGAGGTTAAGAGAAGCAAGGAACCATTGTGACCCAATGCAGGCTAACAATCTAATGATCCCTTGTGACACCAATGGGCCTAAAGGGGCCAGGGATGAATTGTTACAGCACGGGGACCAATAGATGCAAGGATCTATTATGCCACCATGGAGGCCAAGAATCAAATAATTCATTGTGACATCATGGGGCCTAAAAGGGCATGGGATGCATTGTGACACCACAGGGGTTAAGAGAAGCAAGGATCCATTGTTACCCAATGGAGGCTAACAATCTAATGATCCATTGTGACACCAGGGGTTGTAATAGGGCCAGGGATGTATTGTGAAAGGATGGGGCCCAATAGAAACCTCGTACGATTATGGCACCTTGGAGGCCAAGAATCAAATGATTCATTGTGACATCAAGTGGCCTAAAAGGGCATGGGATGCATTGTGACACCACAGAGGTTAAGAGAAGCAAGGAACCATTGTGACCCAATGCAGGCTAACAATCTTATGATCCCTTGTGGCACCAGGGGGTATAAAAAGGGCCAGGGATGGATTGTTACAGCACGGGGACCAATAGAAGCAAGGATGTATTATGCCACCGTGGAGGCCAAGAATCAAATGATTCATTGTGACATCAAGTGGCCTAAAAGGGCATGGGATGCATTGTGACACCACAGGGGTTAAGAGAAGCAAGGAATCATTGTGACCCAATGCAGGCTAACAATCTAATGATCCCTTGTGGCACCAGGGGGTATAAAAATGGCCAGGGATGGATTGTTACAGCACGGGGACCAATAGAAGCAAGGATCTCTTATGCCACCGTGGAGGCCAAGAATCAAATGATTCATTGTGACATCAAGTGGCCTAAAAGGGCATGGGATGCATTGTGACACCACAGGGGTTAAGAGAAGCAAGGAACCATTGTGACCCAATGCAGGCTAACAATCTAATGATCCATTGTGACACCAGGGGTTGTAATAGGGCCAGGGATGTATTGTGAAAGGATGGGGCCCAATAGAAACCTCGTACGATTATGGCACCTTGGAGGCCAAGAATCAAATGATTCATTGTGACATCAAGTGGCCTAAAAGGGCATGGGATGCATTGTGACACCACAGGGGTTAAGAGAAGCAAGGAAGCATTGTGACCCAATGCAGGCTAACAATCTAATGATCCCTTGTGGCACCAGGGGGTATAAAAAGGGCCAGGGATGGATTGTTACAGCACGGGGACCAATAGAAGCCAGGATGTATTATGCCACCGTGGAGGCCAAGAATCAAATGATTCATTGTGACATCAAGTGGCCTAAAACGGCATGGGATGCATTGTGACACCACAGGGGTTAAGAGAAGCAAGGAATCATTGTGACCCAATGCAGGCTAACAATCTAATGATCCCTTGTGGCACCAGGGGGTATAAAAATGGCCAGGGATGGATTGTTACAGCACGGGGACCAATAGAAGCAAGGATCTCTTATGCCACCGTGAAGGCCAAGAATCAAATGATTCATTGTGACATCAAGTGGCCTAAAAGGGCATGGGATGCATTGTGACACCACAGGGGTTAAGAGAAGCAAGGAATCATTGTGACCCAATGCAGGCTAACAATCTAATGATCAATTGTGACCCCAGGGGTTGTAATAGGGCCAGGTATGTATTGTGAAAGCATGGGGCCCAATAGAAATCTCGTACGATTATGCCACCTTGGAGGCCAAGAATCAAATGATTCATTGTGACATCAAGTGGCCTAAAAGGGCATGGGATGCATTGTGACACCTCAGAGGTTAAGAGAAGCAAGGAACCATTGTGACCCAATGCAGGCGAACAATCTAATGATCCCTTGTGACAGCAGGGGGCCTAAAAGGGCCAGGGATGAATTGTTACAGCACGGGGACCAATAGAAGCAAGGATCTATTATGCCACCTTGGAGGCCAAGAATCAAATAATTCATTGTGACATCATGTGGCCTAAAAGGGCATGGGATGCATTGTGACAGCACCGGGGTTAAGAGAAGCAAGGATCCATTGTGACCCAATGGAGGCTAATAATCCCAGGATCCCATTTGACACCAGGGGGCGTAAAAGGGCCAGGGATGAATTGTGACAGCATGGGGCCCAATAGAAACAAGGAACCATAATGACACCATGGAGGCCAAGAATCAAATGATTCATTGTGACATCAAGTGGCCTAAAAGGGCATGGGATGCATTGTGACACCACAGAGGTTAAGAGAAGCAAGGAACCATTGTGACCCAATGCAGGCTAACAATCTAATGATCCCTTGTGACACCAATGGGCCTAAAAGGGGCAGGGATGAATTGTGAAAACATGGGGCCCAAGTATAACCTGGTACAATTGCGCCACCATGAAGGCCAAGAATCAAATGATTCATTGTGACATCAAGTGGCCTAAAAGGGCATGGGATGCATTGTGACACCACAGGGGTTAAGAAAAGCAAGGAACCATTGTGACCCAATGCAGGCTAACAATCTAAGAATCCCTTTTGACACCAGGGGGCGCAAAAGGACCACGGATGAACCTTGACAGCATGGGGACCAATAGAAGCAAGGAAACATTATGACACCATGAAGGCCAAGAATCAAATGATTCATTGTGACATCAAGTGGCCTAAAAGGGCATGGGATGCATTGTGACACCACAGAGGTTAAGAGAAGCAAGGAACCATTGTGACCCAATGCAGGCTACCAGTCTAATGATCCCTTGTGTCACCAATGGGCCTAAAAGGGGCAGGGATGAATTGTGAAAGCATTGGGCCCAATTAAAACCTGGTACAATTGCGCCACCATGAAGGCCAAGAATCAAATGATTCATTGTGACATCAAGTGGCCTAAAAGGGCATGGGATGCATTGTGACACCACAGGGGATAAGAAAAGCAAGGAACCATTGTGACCCAATGCAGGCTAACAATCTAAGAATCCCTTTTGACACCAGGGGGCGCAAAAGGACCACGGATGAACTCTGACAGCATGGGGACGTATAGAAGCAAGGAAACATTATGACACCATGGAGGCCAAGAATCAAATGATTCATTGTGATATCAAGTGGCCTAAAAGGGCATGGGATGCATTGTGACACCACAGGGGTTAAGAGAAGCAAGGAACCATTGTGACCCAATGGAGGCTAAAAATCTAATGATCCCTTGTGACACCAGGGGGCGTAAAAGGGCCAGGGATGAATTGTGAAAGCATGGGGCCCAATAGAAACAAGGAACCATTATGACACCATGGAGGCCAAGAATCAAATGATTCATTGTGACATCAAGTGGCCTAAAAGGGCTTGGAATGCATTGTGACACCACAGAGGTTAAGAGAAGCAAGGAACAATTGTGACCCAATGCAGGCTAACAATCTAATGATCCCTTGTGACACCAATGGGCCTAAAAGGGCCAGGGATGAATTGTTACAGCACGGGGACCAACAGATGCAAGGATCTATTATGCCACCATGGATGCCAAGAATCAAATGATTCATTGTGACATCAAGTGGCCTAAAAGGGCATGGGATGCATTGTGACACCACAGGGGCTAAGAGAAGCAAGGAACCATTGTGACCCAATGCAGGCTAAACATCTAATGATCCCTTGTGACACCAATGGGCCTAAAAGGGGCAGGGATGAATTGTGAAAGCATGGGGCCCAATTAAAACCTGGTACAATTATGCCACCATGAAGGCCAAGAATCAAATGGTTCATTGTAAGACCAAGTGGCCTAAAAGGGCTTGGAATGCATTGTGACACCACAGAGGTTAAGAGAAGCAAGGAACCATTGTGACCCAATGCAGGCTAACAATCTAATGATCCCTTGTGACACCAATAGGCCTAAAGGGGCCAGGGATGAATTGTTACAGCACGGGGACCAATAGATGCAAGGATCTATTATGCCACCATGGAGGCCAAGAATCAAATAATTCATTGTGACATCATGGGGCCTAAAAGGGCATGGGATGCATTGTGACACCACAGGGGTTAAGAGAAGCAAGGATCCATTGTTACCCAATGGAGGCTAACAATCTAATGATCCATTGTGACACCAGGGGTTGTAATAGGGCCAGGGATGTATTGTGAAAGGATGGGGCCCAATAGAAACCTCGTACGATTATGGCACCTTGGAGGCCAAGAATCAAATAATTCATTGTGACATCAAGTGGCCTAAAAGGGCATGGGATGCATTGTGACACCACAGAGGTTAAGAGAAGCAAGGAACCATTGTGACCCAATGCAGGCTAACAATCTTATGATCCCTTGTGGCACCAGGGGGTATAAAAAGGGCCAGGGATGGATTGTTACAGCACGGGGACCAATAGAAGCAAGGATGTATTATGCCACCGTGGAGGCCAAGAATCAAATGATTCATTGTGACATCAAGTGGCCTAAAAGGGCATGGGATGCATTGTGACACCACAGGGGTTAAGAGAAGCAAGGAATCATTGTGACCCAATGCAGGCTAACAATCTAATGATCCCTTGTGGCACCAGGGGGTATAAAAATGGCCAGGGATGGATTGTTACAGCACGGGGACCAATAGAAGCAAGGATCTCTTATGCCACCGTGGAGGCCAAGAATCAAATGATTCATTGTGACATCAAGTGGCCTAAAAGGGCATGGGATGCATTGTGACACCACAGGGGTTAAGAGAAGCAAGGAATCATTGTGACCCAATGCAGGCTAACAATCTAATGATCAATTGTGACCCCAGGGGTTGTAATAGGGCCAGGGATGTATTGTGAAAGCATGGGGCCCAATAGAAACCTCGTACGATTATGCCACCTTGGAGGCCAAGAATCAAATGATTCATTGTGACATCAAGTGGCCTAAAAGGGCATGGGATGCATTGTGACACCACAGAGGTTAAGAGAAGCAAGGAACCATTGTGACCCAATGCAGGCGAACAATCTAATGATCCCTTGTGACACCAGGGGGCCTAAAAGGGCCAGGGATGAATTGTTACAGCACGGGGACCAATAGAAGCAAGGATCTGTTATGCCACCATGGAGGCCAAGAATCAAATGATTCATTGTGACATCATGTGGCCTAAAAGGGCTTGGAATGCATTGTGACACCACAGAGGTTAAGAGAAGCAAGGAACCTTTGTGACCCAATGCAGGCTAACAATCTAATGATCCCTTGTGACACCAATGGGCCTAAAAGGGCCAGGGATGAATTGTTACAGCACGGGGACCAACAGATGCAAGGATCTATTATGACACCATGGAGGCCAAGAATCAAATGATTCATTGTGACATCAAGTGGCCTAAAAGGGCATGGGATGCATTGTGACACCACAGAGGTTAAGACAAGCAAGGAACCATTGTGACCCAATGCAGGCTAAACATCTAATGATCCCTTGTGACACCAATGGGCCTAAAAGGGGTAGGGATGAATTGTGAAAGCATGGGGCCCAAGTAAAACCTGGTACAATTATGCCACCATGAAGGCCAAGAATCAAATGATTCATTGTAAGACCAAGTGGCCTAAAAGGGCTTGGAATTCATTGTGACACCACAGAGGTTAAGAGAAGCAAGGAACCATTGTGACCCAATGCAGGCTAACAATCTAATGATCCCTTGTGACACCAAT
The DNA here is from genome assembly GCF_963662255.1 of Cinclus cinclus. Taxonomy (NCBI): domain Eukaryota; kingdom Metazoa; phylum Chordata; class Aves; order Passeriformes; family Cinclidae; genus Cinclus; species Cinclus cinclus. Next base: position 49,816 of record NC_085051.1, on the reverse strand, counting down.
GGGGCTAAAAGGGCCAGGGATGAATTGTTACAGCACGGGGACCAATAGATGCAAGGATCTATTATGCCACCATGGAGGCCAAAAATCAAATAATTCATTGTGACATCATGGGGCCTAAAAGGTCATGGGATGCATTGTGACACCACAGGGGTTAAGAGAAGCAAGGATCCATTGTTACCCAATGGAGGCTAACAATCTAATGATCCATTGTGACACCAGGGGTTGTAATAGGGCCAGGGATGTATTGTGAAAGAATGGGGCCCAATAGAAACCTCGTACGATTATGGCACCTTGGAGGCCAAGAATCAAATGATTCATTGTGACATCAAGTGGCCTAAAAGGGCATGGGATGCATTGTGACACCACAGGGGTTAAGAGAAGCAAGGAAGCATTGTGACCCAATGCAGGCTAACAATCTTATGATCCCTTGTGGCACCAGGGGGTATAAAAAGGGCCAGGGATGGATTGTTACAGCACGGGGACCAATAGAAGCAAGGATGTATTATGCCACCATGGAGGCCAAGAATCAAATGATTCATTGTGACATCAAGTGGCTTAAAAGGGCATGGGATGCATTGTGACACCACAGAGATTAAGAGAAGCAAGGAACCATTGTGACCCAATGCAGGCTAACAATCTAATGATCCCTTGTGACACCAATGGGCCTAAAAGGGGCAGGGATGAATTGTGAAAACATGGGGCCCAAGTATAACCTGGTACAATTGCGCCACCATGAAGGCCAAGAATCAAATGATTCATTGTGACATCAAGTGGCCTAAAAGGGCATGGGATGCATTGTGACACCACAGGGGTTAAGAAAAGCAAGGAACCATTGTGACCCAATGCAGGCTAACAATCTAAGAATCCCTTTTGACACCAGGGGGCGCAAAAGGACCACGGATGAACTCTGACAGCATGGGGACCTATAGAAGCAAGGAAACATTATGACACCATGAAGGCCAAGAATCAAATGATTCATTGTGACATCAAGTGGCCTAAAAGGGCATGGGATGCATTGTGACACCACAGAGGTTAAGAGAAGCAAGGAACCATTGTGACCCAATGCAGGCTACCAGTTTAATGATCCCTTGTGTCACCAATGGGCCTAAAAGGGGCAGGGATGAATTGTGAAAGCATTGGGCCCAATTAAATCCTGGTACAATTTCGCCACCATGAAGGCCAAGAATCAAATGATTCATTGTGACATCAAGTGGCCTAAAAGGGCATGGGATGCATTGTGACACCACAGGGGTTAAGAAAAGCAAGGAACCATTGTGACCCAATGCAGGCTAACAATCTAAGAATCCCTTTTGACACCAGGGGGCGCAAAAGGACCACGGATGAACTCTGAGAGCATGGGGACCTATAGAAGCAAGGAAACATTATGACACCATGGAGGCCAAGAATCAAATGATTCATTGTGATATCAAGTGGCCTAAAAGGGCATGGGATGCATTGTGACACCACAGGGGTTAAGAGAAGCAAGGAACCATTGTGACCCAATGCAGGCTAACAATCTAATGATCCCTTGTGACACCAGGGGTCGTAAAAGGGCCAGGGATGAATTGTGAAAGCATGGGGCCCAATAGAAACAAGGAACCATTATGACACCATGGAGGCCAAGAATCAAATGATTCATTGTGACATCATGTGGCCTAAAAGGGCTTGGAATGCATTGTGACACCACAGAGGTTAAGAGAATCAAGGAACCATTGTGACCCAATGCAGGCTAACAATCTAATGATCCCTTGTGACACCAATGGGCCTAAAAGGGCCAGGGATGAATTGTTACAGCACGGGGACCAACAGATGCAAGGATCTATTATGCCACCATGGATGCCAAGAATCAAATGATTCATTGTGACATCAAGTGGCCTAAAAGGGCATGGGATGCATTGTGACACCACAGGGGCTAAGAGAAGCAAGGAACCATTGTGACCCAATGCAGGCTAAACATCTAATGATCCCTTGTGACACCAATGGGCCTAAAAGGGGCAGGGATGAATTGTGAAAGCATGGGGCCCAATTAAAACCTGGTACAATTATGCCACCATGAAGGCCAAGAATCAAATGGTTCATTGTAAGACCAAGTGGCCTAAAAGGGCTTGGAATGCATTGTGACACCACAGAGGTTAAGAGAAGCAAGGAACCATTGTGACCCAATGCAGGCTAACAATCTAATGATCCCTTGTGACACCAATGGGCCTAAAGGGGCCAGGGATGAATTGTTACAGCACGAGGACCAATAGATGCAAGGATCTATTATGCCACCATGGAGGCCAAGAATCAAATAATTCATTGTGACATCATGGGGCCTAAAAGGGCATGGGATGCATTGTGACACCACAGGGGTTAAGAGAAGCAAGGATCCATTGTTACCCAATGGAGGCTAACAATCTAATGATCCATTGTGACACCAGGGGTTGTAATAGGGCCAGGGATGTATTGTGAAAGAATGGGGCCCAATAGAAACCTCGTACGATTATGGCACCTTGGAGGCCAAGAATCAAATGATTCATTGTGACATCAAGTGGCCTAAAAGGGCATGGGATGCATTGTGACACCACAGGGGTTAAGAGAAGCAAGGAATCATTGTGACCCAATGCAGGCTAACAATCTAATGATCCCTTGTGGCACCAGGGGGTATAAAAAGGGCCAGGGATGGATTGTTACAGCACGGGGACCAATAGAAGCAAGGATGTATTATGCCACCGTGGAGGCCAAGAATCAAATGATTCATTGTGACATCAAGTGGCCTAAAATGGCATGGGATGCATTGTGACACCACAGGGGTTAAGAGAAGCAAGGAATCATTGTGACCCAATGCAGGCTAACAATCTAATGATCCCTTGTGGCACCAGGGGGTATAAAAATGGCCAGGGATGGATTGTTACAGCACGGGGACCAATAGAAGCAAGGATCTCTTATGCCACCGTGGAGGCCAAGAATCAAATGATTCATTGTGACATCAAGTGGCCTAAAAGGGCATGGGATGCATTGTGACACCTCAGAGGTTAAGAGAAGCAAGGAACCATTGTGACCCAATGCAGGCTAACAATCTAATGATCCCTTGTGGCACCAGGGGGTATAAAAAGGGCCAGGGATGGATTGTTACAGCACGGGGACCAATAGAAGCAAGGATGTATTATGCCACCATGGAGGCCAAGAATCAAATGATTCATTGTGACATCAAGTGGCCTAAAAGGGCATGGGATGCATTGTGACACCACAGGGGTTAAGAGAAGCAAGGAATCATTGTGACCCAATGCAGGCTAACAATCTAATGATCCCTTGTGGCACCAGGGGGTATAAAAATGGCCAGGGATGGATTGTTACAGCACGGGGACCAATAGAAGCAAGGATCTCTTATGCCACCGTGGAGGCCAAGAATCAAATGATTCATTGTGACATCAAGTGGCCTAAAAGGGCATGGGATGCATTGTGACACCACAGGGGTTAAGAGAAGCAAGGAATCATTGTGACCCAATGCAGGCTAACAATCTAATGATCAATTGTGACCCCAGGGGTTGTAATAGGGCCAGGGATGTATTGTGAAAGCATGGGGCCCAATAGAAATCTCGTACGATTATGCCACCTTGGAGGCCAAGAATCAAATGATTCATTGTGACATCAAGTGGCCTAAAAGGGCATGGGATGCATTGTGACACCTCAGAGGTTAAGAGAAGCAAGGAACCATTGTGACCCAATGCAGGCGAACAATCTAATGATCCCTTGTGACAGCAGGGGGCCTAAAAGGGCCAGGGATGAATTGTTACAGCACGGGGACCAATAGAAGCAAGGATCTATTATGCCACCTTGGAGGCCAAGAATCAAATAATTCATTGTGACATCATGTGGCCTAAAAGGGCATGGGATGCATTGTGACAGCACCGGGGTTAAGAGAAGCAAGGATCCATTGTGACCCAATGGAGGCTAATAATCCCAGGATCCCATTTGACACCAGGGGGCGTAAAAGGGCCAGGGATGAATTGTGACAGCATGGGGCCCAATAGAAACAAGGAACCATAATGACACCATGGAGGCCAAGAATCAAATGATTCATTGTGACATCAAGTGGCCTAAAAGGGCATGGGATGCATTGTGACACCACAGAGGTTAAGAGAAGCAAGGAACCATTGTGACCCAATGCAGGCTAACAATCTAACGATCCCTTGTGACACCAATGGGCCTAAAAGGGGCAGGGATGAATTGTGAAAACATGGGGCCCAAGTATAACCTGGTACAATTGCGCCACCATGAAGGCCAAGAATCAAATGATTCATTGTGACATCAAGTGGCCTAAAAGGGCATGGGATGCATTGTGACACCACAGGGGTTAAGAAAAGCAAGGAACCATTGTGACCCAATGCAGGCTAACAATCTAAGAATCCCTTTTGACACCAGGGGGCGCAAAAGGACCACGGATGAACTCTGACAGCATGGGGACCTATAGAAGCAAGGAAACATTATGACACCATGAAGGCCAAGAATCAAATGATTCATTGTGACATCAAGTGGCCTAAAAGGGCATGGGATGCATTGTGACACCACAGAGGTTAAGAGAAGCAAGGAACCATTGTGACCCAATGCAGGCTACCAGTCTAATGATCCCTTGTGTCACCAATGGGCCTAAAAGGGGCAGGGATGAATTGTGAAAGCATTGGGCCCAATTAAAACCTGGTACAATTGCGCCACCATGAAGGCCAAGAATCAAATGATTCATTGTGACATCAAGTGGCCTAAAAGGGCATGGGATGCATTGTGACACCACAGGGGTTAAGAAAAGCAAGGAACCATTGTGACCCAATGCAGGCTAACAATCTAAGAATCCCTTTTGACACCAGGGGGCGCAAAAGGACCACGGATGAACTCTGACAGCATGGGGACCTATAGAAGCAAGGAAACATTATGACACCATGGAGGCCAAGAATCAAATGATTCATTGTGATATCAAGTGGCCTAAAAGGGCATGGGATGCATTGTGACACCACAGGGGTTAAGAGAAGCAAGGAACCATTGTGACCCAATGCAGGCTAACAATCTAATGATCCCTTGTGACACCAGGGGGCGTAAAAGGGCCAGGGATGAATTGTGAAAGCATGGGGCCCAATAGAAACAAGGAACCATTATGACACCATGGAGGCCAAGAATCAAATGATTCATTGTGACATCATGTGGCCTAAAAGGGCTTGGAATGCATTGTGACACCACAGAGGTTAAGAGAAGCAAGGAACCATTGTGACCCAATGCAGGCTAACAATCTAATGATCCCTTGTGACACCAATGGGCCTAAAAGGGCCAGGGATGAATTGTTACAGCACGGGGACCAACAGATGCAAGGATCTATTATGCCACCATGGATGCCAAGAATCAAATGATTCATTGTGACATCAAGTGGCCTAAAAGGGCATGGGATGCATTGTGACACCACAGGGGCTAAGAGAAGCAAGGAACCATTGTGACCCAATGCAGGCTAAACATCTAATGATCCCTTGTGACACCAATGGGCCTAAAAGGGGCAGGGATGAATTGTGAAAGCATGGGGCCCAATTAAAACCTGGTACAATTATGCCACCATGAAGGCCAAGAATCAAATGGTTCATTGTAAGACCAAGTGGCCTAAAAGGGCTTGGAATGCATTGTGACACCACAGAGGTTAAGAGAAGCAAGGAACCATTGTGACCCAATGCAGGCTAACAATCTAATGATCCCTTGTGACACCAATGGGCCTAAAGGGGCCAGGGATGAATTGTTACAGCACGGGGACCAATAGATGCAAGGATCTATTATGCCACCATGGAGGCCAAGAATCAAATAATTCATTGTGACATCATGGGGCCTAAAAGGGCATGGGATGCATTGTGACACCACAGGGGTTAAGAGAAGCAAGGATCCATTGTTACCCAATGGAGGCTAACAATCTAATGATCCATTGTGACACCAGGGGTTGTAATAGGGCCAGGGATGTATTGTGAAAGGATGGGGCCCAATAGAAACCTCGTACGATTATGGCACCTTGGAGGCCAAGAATCAAATGATTCATTGTGACATCAAGTGGCCTAAAAGGGCATGGGATGCATTGTGACACCACAGGGGTTAAGAGAAGCAAGGAAGCATTGTGACCCAATGCAGGCTAACAATCTTATGATCCCTTGTGGCACCAGGGGGTATAAAAAGGGCCAGGGATGGATTGTTACAGCACGGGGACCAATAGAAGCAAGGATGTATTATGCCACCGTGGAGGCCAAGAATCAAATGATTCATTGTGACATCAAGTGGCCTAAAAGGGCATGGGATGCATTGTGACACCACAGGGGTTAAGAGAAGCAAGGAATCATTGTGACCCAATGCAGGCTAACAATCTAATGATCCCTTGTGGCACCAGGGGGTATAAAAATGGCCAGGGATGGATTGTTACAGCACGGGGACCAATAGAAGCAAGGATCTCTTATGCCACCGTGGAGGCCAAGAATCAAATGATTCATTGTGACATCAAGTGGCCTAAAAGTGCATGGGATGCATTGTGACACCACAGGGGTTAAGAGAAGCAAGGAATCATTGTGACCCAATGCAGGCTAACAATCTAATGATCAATTGTGACCCCAGGGGTTGTAATAGGGCCAGGGATGTATTGTGAAAGCATGGGGCCCAATAGAAATCTCGTACGATTATGCCACCTTGGAGGCCAAGAATCAAATGATTCATTGTGACATCAAGTGGCCTAAAAGGGCATGGGATGCATTGTGACACCTCAGAGGTTAAGAGAAGCAAGGAACCATTGTGACCCAATGCAGGCGAACAATCTAATGATCCCTTGTGACAGCAGGGGGGCTAAAAGGGCCAGGGATGAATTGTTACAGCACGGGGACCAATAGAAGCAAGGATCTATTATGCCACCTTGGAGGCCAAGAATCAAATAATTCATTGTGACATCATGTGGCCTAAAAGGGCATGGGATGCATTGTGACAGCACCGGGGTTAAGAGAAGCAAGGATCCATTGTGACCCAATGGAGGCTAATAATCCCAGGATCCCATTTGACACCAGGGGGCGTAAAAGGGCCAGGGATGAATTGTGACAGCATGGGGCCCAATAGAAACAAGGAACCATAATGACACCATGGAGGCCAAGAATCAAATGATTCATTGTGACATCAAGTGGCCTAAAAGGGCATGGGATGCATTGTGACACCACAGAGGTTAAGACAAGCAAGGAACCATTGTGACCCAATGCAGGCTAACAATCTAATGATCCCTTGTGACACCAATGGGCCTAAAAGGGGCAGGGATGAATTGTGAAAACATGGGGCCCAAGTATAACCTGGTACAATTGCGCCACCATGAAGGCCAAGAATCAAATGATTCATTGTGACATCAAGTGGCCTAAAAGGGCATGGGATGCATTGTGACACCACAGGGGTTAAGAAAAGCAAGGAACCATTGTGACCCAATGCAGGCTAACAATCTAAGAATCCCTTTTGACACCAGGGGGCGCAAAAGGACCACGGATGAACTCTGACAGCATGGGGACCTATAGAAGCAAGGAAACATTATGACACCATGAAGGCCAAGAATCAAATGATTCATTGTGACATCAAGTGGCCTAAAAGGGCATGGGATGCATTGTGACACCACAGAGGTTAAGAGAAGCAAGGAACCATTGTGACCCAATGCAGGCTACCAGTCTAATGATCCCTTGTGTCACCAATGGGCCTAAAAGGGGCAGGGATGAATTGTGAAAGCATTGGGCCCAATTAAAACCTGGTACAATTACGCCACCATGGAGGCCAAGAATCAAATGATTCATTGTGATATCAAGTGGCCTAAAAGGGCATGGGATGCATTGTGACACCACAGGGGTTAAGAGAAGCAAGGAAGCATTGTGACTGTCCTGGTTTACAATACAACATACATATTCTATTACCATCTGAGAAGTGTGATCATCCTTATCTCTGTGGGAAGTATCTTCTGTTAATGGGCCATTGAGTCCTACTGTAGAACTGATAAGATTACTTCATCCCATTGGGAGATGCTCCAGCCAGGAGGATGAGCCAAGCCTTTCCTACCTAGATAAAAACTGAGGTTTAGAACGCCAAAAGCAGCCTTTCTCCACTGGATTCCAGAGGAAGAACCAGGTTCTTATCCACATCATCGCTGGACCCTTTGGAGGAAAACTGCACCAGCACCCTGACTGACAGGGTATCAGGTTGTATTCTGACTCTGTCAGTGGTTTTATTTTTATTATTGCATGTATTTTGTTTTTTTCTTCTTTTTTTTTCCTCTTCCCTATTAAAAATTGTATTACTGACTTGAAGTCTCACTGGTTTTGCTTTTCAAACCAGTACATTTATTGGCGCCTAACGTGAGGCAAGAAGGTACTGAGAAAAAAGTCAGCATTACAATTTTGAATTTTGCCAGCCACCTATTCACCATGATTCTCAACATGCTTACGTGGGTTTTATATCTTACTCTCTATATTTTTCCGCACATGGGGACTATCTGCCTGTTGTAATGCTCCTGTGTAGACCAGGGTATGGTATAAAAATTGCTTTATTGGTCTATTATGTCTATTGCATGATAACCTCTGAGGCAATGAACATCATTCGGAATATATACTCAACTTTGTTTGTTTGTCCTAGTCTAGGCTGCTACATCTGGGGTCTCAACAATCGCACCCAGCCCCTGGGGGGAGGGGAAAAGGATGATTTTTTCCAATCTTTCAGGCATGGCACAGCAGTTTTTGGAAATGTTGAGTTCTCTCTGGATGCCAAGGACAGCATAATATTGTTGTTAGTTCTGCTTTGTCTTCTCTGCACAGCCTTCACAGCCTGCAACATGCTTAGAAACAAAACACTACATGGTATAGTGCAGCGTATTCTTGAGGAAGAGGAAAAAAGAAACAAATCTACTGCGTCCATGTCTGCACAGACTGTCACAAAGGAGAAAAGAGCCAAAAGAAAAGCAACAGCATCCGTCTCTACACAGACTTTTATCCAGGAAGAAGGAACCAAAAGTGCCACCAGCATCTCCACACAAACTGTCACCGAACCAGAACAGCCCAGACCAGTAGCAGTTGCCCCCGTTCAGAAGAAGAAATCAAAGAGCAAATCAGTTCGCATAGTCACTGATGAGGACGTGGCAGGACCTTCGCACCCAGCAGAAGAGACAGAGCCAGAAATCATCACTCGCTCTCTATCCCTGGGTGAGCTGCGTGACCTGTGGAGGGAATTCACCCGCCAGGCAAACGAGTCCATCCTGACCTGGCTGCTCCGCATCTGGGACGCTGCAGCCAATGACATAGTTCTGGATGGAAGTGAGGCCAGGCAACTGGGATCTCTGTCCCGGGATGTGGTCATTGACCAGGGGATCGGGAAAACCCAAGAAACCCTCAGCCTCTGGCGGCGACTGTTGACAAGTGTGAAGGACAGATACCTTTGTAAAGAAGATCTCCAGGTGCACCAAGGAAAATGGAGCACAATGGAACAAGGTATCCGATGCCTGAGGGAATTGGCTGTGCTGGAGATCATTTTCTCAGAAGATGAGAGATTTCCTAAGAGCCCAGACTGTGTCCGGTGCACCTCACAGATGTGGTTGAGATTCGCACGGCTTGGACCAGAGATATACTCCCGTTACCTGGCAACGCTGCAATGGAGGGAAGGTGAGGACATGGTAGGCGTCTTGGCCAATAAACTAAGAATTTATGAGGACACTGTCACTGCCCCATTTCGTACCCATGTCTCAACCGTGGAAACAAGGCTGGTTGAGCAAGTCCGGAGCTTGATTGAAGAGGGCCATCAGAAGCTTAAAAAAGAACTTAAGGCAGAAAACTACCAGATCTCACCAGAACCAACAAGAGTCTCTGCCATTAGGAGCCGGCGTTTCCCAGCCAGGGAGAAAGGACACACTCCACGAGGTAACCTCTGGTTTTTCCTTCAGGAGCATGGAGAAGACATGAGGAAGTGGGATAGAAAACCCACCTCCTCCTTAGCAGCCCGGGTACGTGAACTGAAAAGAGGGACACCGAACATAAGAAGCTCACCTAGAGTCAACGCTGCTCCAGTCTCTCGTGCACAGAACTCCAAACAGTATCAGAACGATGATATGACTGATCCTCTTGAAGGGACCTCAAGAACCTATCTACAGGAAGAGAGCAACGTGTACCAAGACCAGGAATAGAGGAGCCCTGCCTCTAGCCAGGTAGAGGAGAGGGACAATCGGATCTACTGGACTGTGTGGATCCGATGGCCTGGCACATCCGACCCACAAAAACATAAGGCTTTGGTTGACACCGGCGCCCAATGTACCCTGATGCCATCAAGGTATGTAGGAGAAGAGTCAATCTCTATTTCTGGGGTAACAGGAGGATCCCAGCAGCTGACTGTAGTAGAGGCCGAAGTGAGTTTAACTGGGAAAGGGTGGCAGAAACACCCCATCGTGACTGGCCCAGAGGCCCCATGCATCCTCGGCATAGACTATCTTCGAAATGGGTATTTCAAAGACCCAAAGGGATATCGCTGGGCTTTTGGGATAGCTTCTGTAGAGACAGAAGACATCAGAAAACTGAATACCTTACCTGGTCTCTCAGATGACCCCTCTGCTGTGGGACTATTGAGAGTTGAAGAGCAACAGGTACCAATCGCCACAACAACAGTACACCGTCGGCAATACCGTACCGACAGAGACTCTGTGACTCCCATCCATGAGATGATTCGTAAACTGGAAAGCCAAGGGGTGGTCAGCAAAACCCACTCACCCTTCAACAGCCCCATCTGGCCTGTGCGCAAGTCTGATGGAGAATGGAGGTTGACTGTGGACTATCGTGCATTGAATGAAGTGACTCCACCGCTGAGCGCTGCCGTGCCAGATATGCTGGAACTCCAGTACGAGCTGGAGTCCAAGGCAGCAAAGTGGTACGCCACCATTGACATTGCCAATGCATTTTTCTCCATTCCTCTGGCAGCAGAGTGCAGGCCTCAGTTTGCTTTCACCTGGAGGGGGGTGCAGTACACCTGGAACCGACTGCCCCAGGGGTGGAAACACAGTCCCACCATCTGCCATGGACTGATCCAGGCTGCACTGGAAAAGGGTGAGGCTCCTGAACATCTACAGTATATCGATGACATCATTGTATGGGGGAGCACAGCAGGGGAAGTCTTCGAGAAAGGAGAGAAGATTATTCAGATTCTGCTGAAGGCTGGTTTTGCCATTAAGCAAAGTAAGGTAAAGGGACCAGCTCAGGAAATTCAGTTTCTAGGAGTCAAATGGCAAGATGGACGTCGTCAGATCCCAACAGAGGTAATTAACAAGATCACTGCGATGTCTCCACCAACCAACAAGAAGGAAACACAAGCTTTCCTAGGTGCCATAGGCTTTTGGAGAATGCACATTCCTGAGTACAGCCAGATTGTGAGCCCTCTCTACCTGGTTACCCGCAAGAAGAATGATTTCCACTGGGGCCCTGAACAACAGCAAGCCTTCACCCAGATCAAGCAAGAGATCGCTCATGCGGTAGCCCTTGGTCCAGTCAGGACAGGACCAGAGGTAAAGAACGTGCTCTACTCTGCAGCTGGAAATCATGGTCTATCCTGGAGCCTTTGGCAGAAGGTACCTGGTGAGACTCGGGGTCGACCACTGGGATTCTGGAGCAGAAGCTACAAAGGGTCTGAAAACAACTACACTCCCACAGAGAAAGAAATTTTGGCTGCCTATGAAGGAGTTCAAGCAGCCTCTGAAGTAATTGGCACTGAAACACAGCTGCTTCTAGCACCTCGACTACCGGTACTGGGCTGGATGTTCAAGGGAAAGGTTCCTTCCACACATCATGCCACTGACACTACATGGAGCAAATGGATTGCCCTCCTCACTCAGCGCGCCCGTATTGGAAATCCGAATCGCCCTGGGATTCTGGAAATAATTACAAACTGGCCGGAAGGTGAGACTTTTGGGTTATCTTCTGAAGAGGAGGAGCAAGTGGCACGTGCCGAGGAAGCCCCACCATACAATGAGCTACCGGAGACTGAAAGACGATATGCCCTCTTCACTGATGGTTCCTGCCGAGTTGTAGGCACTAACCGAAAATGGAAAGCTGCAGTATGGAGCCCCACACGACAAGTTGCACAAGCTACCGAGGGACAAGGTGGATCGAGTCAGGTTGCAGAGTTAAAAGCCATCCAGCTGGCTTTAGATATTGCCGAACGGGAGAAGTGGTCAAAGCTCTATCTCTACACTGACTCATGGATGGTAGCTAATGCTCTGTGGGGATGGTTGGATCGCTGGAAAAAGGCCAACTGGCAGCGCAGAGGGAAACCCATCTGGGCTGCTGAGATTTGGCAGGACATTGCCACCCGAGTAAAGAAGCTAACCGTGAAGGTTCGACATGTGGATGCGCATGTACCTAAGAGTCGAGCTAATGAAGAGCATCACAACAACGAGCAGGTGGACCGAGCTGCCAAGGTAAAAATATCACAAGTGGATCTAGACTGGCAGCACAAGGGAGAATTATTCCTAGCTCGTTGGGCCCATGATGCCTCTGGTCATCAGGGGAGAGATGCAACATACCGATGGGCCCGTGACCGAGGGGTGGACCTTACTATGGACAGCATCTCACAGGTCATCCAGAACTGTGAGACCTGTGCCACAATCAAACAGGCCAAGCGGGTGAAGCCTCTGTGGTACGGTGGACGATGGTCAAAGTACAGGTATGGGGAAGCCTGGCAAATTGACTACATCACCCTTCCCCAAACCCGCCAAGGCAAGCGCTACGTACTGACCATGGTGGAAGCAACCACAGGATGGTTGGAAACCTACCCTGTGCCTCATGCTACTGCCCGCAACACCATCTTGGGCCTAGAAAAACAAGTCCTTTGGAGGCATGGTACCCCCGAAAGAATTGAGTCAGACAACGGAACCCATTTCAAGAACAGCCTTATCAACACCTGGGCCAGAGAACATGGTATTGAATGGATATATCATATCCCTTACCACGCACCAGCTGCCGGGAAAGTTGAACGGTGCAATGGACTCCTTAAAACTATCCTGAAGGCACTCGGTGGGGGAACCTTCAGAAATTGGGAAATGAACTTGGCAAAAGCCACCTGGATGGTCAACACCAGAGGGTCCATCAATCGAGCCGGTCCTGCCCAATCTGAACCCCTGCACACAGTGGATGGAGACAAAATCCCTGTGGTACACATGAAAGGTATTTTAGGAAAGACTGTTTGGATCAATCCCACCACAGGCAAAGGCAAACCAATCAGTGGGATTGTTTTTGCTCAAGGACCTGGTTACACTTGGTGTGTAATGCAGAAAGATGGAGAAACCCGCTGTGTACCGCAAGGAAACCTTATTTTAAGAGAGAACTGTGTGTAGGGTTTCATTCTGTATTATATGTAAATATATAGGGTATTGGTTTGGGTATAATGTAGATGGTAATAGAATAAGGGGTGGATTATGTCCTGGTTTACAATACAACATACATATTCTATTACCATCTGAGAAGTGTGATCATCCTTATCTCTGTGGGAAGTATCTTCTGTTAATGGGCCATTGAGTCCTACTGTAGAACTGATAAGATTACTTCATCCCATTGGGAGATGCTCCAGCCAGGAGGATGAGCCAAGCCTTTCCTACCTAGATAAAAACTGAGGTTTAGAACGCCAAAAGCAGCCTTTCTCCACTGGATTCCAGAGGAAGAACCAGGTTCTTATCCACATCATCGCTGGACCCTTTGGAGGAAAACTGCACCAGCACCCTGACTGACAGGGTATCAGGTTGTATTCTGACTCTGTCAGTGGTTTTATTTTTATTATTGCATGTATTTTGTTTTTTTCTTCTTTTTTTTTCCTCTTCCCTATTAAAAATTGTATTACTGACTTGAAGTCTCACTGGTTTTGCTTTTCAAACCAGTACAGTGACACAATGCAGGCTAACAATCTAATGATCCCTTGTGGCACCAGGGGGTATAAAAAGGGCCAGGGATGGATTGTTGCAGCACGGGGACCAATAGAAGCAAGGATCTCTTATGCCACCGTGGAGGCCAAGAATCAAATGATTCATTGTGACATCAAGTGGCCTAAAAGGGCATGGGATGCATTGTGACACCACAGGGGTTAAGAGAAGCAAGGAATCATTGTGACCCAATGCAGGCTAACAATCTAATGATCCCTTGTGGCACCAGGGGGTATAAAAATGGCCAGGGATGGATTGTTACAGCACGGGGACCAATAGAAGCAAGGATCACTTATGCCACCGTGGAGGCCAAGAATCAAATGATTCATTGTGACATCAAGTGGCCTAAAAGGGCATGGGATGCATTGTGACACCACAGAGGTTAAGAGAAGCAAGGAACCATTGTGACCCAATGCAGGCTACCAGTCTAATGATCCCTTGTGACACCAGGGCTTGTAATAGGGCCAGGGATGCATTGTGAAAGCATTGGGCCCAATTAAAACCTGGTACAATTACGCCACCATGGAGGCCAAGAATCAAATGATTCATTGTGACATCAAGTGGCCTAAAAGGGCATGGGATGCATTGTGACACCACAGGGGTTAAGAGAAGCAAGGAACCATTGTGACCCAACGCAGGCTAACAATCTAAGAATCCCTTTTGAAACCAGGGGGCGCAAAAGGACCACGGATGAACTCTGACAGCATGGGGACCTATAGAAGCAAGGAAACATTATGACACCATGAAGGCCAAGAATCAAATGATTCATTGTGACAACAAGTGGCCTAAAAGGGCTTGGAATGCATTGTGACACCACAGAGGTTAAGAGAAGCAAGGAACCATTGTGACCCAATGCAGGCTAACAATCTAATGATCCCTTGTGACACCAGGGCTTGTAATAGGGCCAGGGATGCATTGTGAAAGCGTGGGGCACAATAAAAACATGGAAATATTATGACACCATAGAGGCCAAGAATAAAATTATTCATTGTAACACCAAGTGGCCTGAAAGGGCATGGGATGCATTGTGAAACCACAGGGGCTAAGAGAAGCAAGGAACCATTGTGACCCAATGCAGGCTAAACATCTAATGATCCCTTGTGACACCAATGGGCCTAAAAGGGGCAGGGATATATTGTGAAAGCATGGGGCCCAATTAAAACCTGGTACAATTACGCCACCATGGAGGCCAAGAATCAAATGATTCATTGTGACATCATGTGGCCTAAAAGGGCATGGGATGCATTGTGACACCACAGGGGTTAAGAGAAGCAAGGATCCATTGTGACCCAATGCAGGCTAACAATCTAAGAATCCCTTTTGACACCAGGGGGCGCAAAAGGACCACGGATGAACACCTACAGCATGGGGACCTATAGAAGCAAGGAACCATTATGACACCATGAAGGCCAAGAATCAAATGGTTCATTGTGACATCAAGTGGCCTAAAAGGGCATGGGATGCATTGTGACACCACAGAGGTTAAGAGAAGCAAGGAACCATTCTGACCCAATGTAGGCTAACAATCTAAAGATACCTTGTGACACCAATGGGCCTAAAAGGGCCAGGGATGATTTGTGAAAGCATGGGGCACAATAGAAACAAGGAACCATTATGACACCATGGAGGCCAAGAATCAAATAATTCATTGTGACATCATGTGGCCTAAAAGGGCATGGGATGCATTGTGACAGCACAGGGGGTAAGAGAAGCAAGGATCCATTGTGACCCAATGGAGGCTAACAATCTAAGAATCCCTTTTGACACCAGGGGGCGCAAAAGGACCACGGATGAACACCTACAGCATGGGGACCTATAGAAGCAAGGAACCATTATGACACCATGAAGGCCAAGAATCAAATGGTTCATTGTGACATCAAGTGGCCTAAAAGGGCTTGGAATGCATTGTGACACCACAGAGGCTAAGAGAATCAAGGAACCATTGTGACCCAATGCAGGCTAACAATCTAATGATCCCTTGTGGCACCAGGGTGTATAAAAAGGGCCAGGGTTGCATTGTTACAGCACGGGGACCAATGGAAGCAAGGATCTATTATGCCACCATGGAGGCCAAGAATCAAATGATTCATTGGGACATCAAGTGGCCTAAAAGGGCATGGGATGCATTGTGACACCACAGAGGTTAAGAGAAGCAAGGAACCATTGTGACCCAATGCAGGCTAACAATCTAATGATCCCTTGGGACACCAATGGGCCTAAAAGGGGCAGGGATGCCTTGTTACAGCACGGGGACCAATAGAAGCAAGGATCTATTATGCCACCGTGGAGGCCAAGAATCAAATGATTCATTGTGACATCAAGTGGCCTAAAAGGGCATGGGATGCATTGTGACAGCACAGGGGTTAAGAGAAGCAAGGATCCATTGTGACCCAATGGAGGCTAATAATCCCAGGATCCCATTTGACACCAGGGGGGGTAAAAGGGACAGGGATGGATTGTTACAGCACGGGGACCAATAGAAGCAAGGATCTGTTGTGCCACCATGGAGGCCAAGAATCAAATGATTCATTGTGACATCAAGTGGCCTAAAAGGGCATGGGATGTATTGTGACACCACAGAGGTTAAGAGAAGCAAGGATCCATTGTGACCCAATGCAGGCTAACAATCTAAGAATCCCTTTTGACACCAGGGGGCGCAAAAGGACCACGGTTGAACTCTGACAGCATGGGGACCTATAGAAGCAAGGAACCATTATGACACCATGAAGGCCAAGAATCTAATGGTTCATTGTGACATCAAGTGGCCTAAAAGGGCATGGGATGCATTGTGACACCACAGAGGTTAAGAGAAGCAAGGAACCATTGTGACCCAATGCAGGCTAACAATCTAATGATCCCTTGTGACACCAATGGGCCTAAAAGGGCCAGGGATGATTTGTGAAAGCATGGGGCCCCAGTAAAACCTGGTATAATTATGCCACCATAGAGGGCAAGAATCAAATGATTCATTGTGACATCAAGTGGCCTAAAAGGGCATGGGATGCATTGTGACAGCACAGGGGTTAAGAGAAGCAAGGATCCATTGTGACCCAATGGAGACTAATAGTCCCAGGATCCCATTTGACACCAGGGGGCGTAAAAGTGCCAGGGATGGATTGTGAAATCATGGGGCACAATAGAAACAAGGAACCATTATGACACCATGGAGGCCAAGAATCAAATGATTCATTTTGACATCAGGTGGCCTAAAAGGGCATGGGATGCATTGTGACGCCACAGGGGTTAAGAGAAGCAAGGAACCATTGTGACCCAATGCAGGCTAACAATCTAAGAATCCTTTTTGACACCAGGGGGCGCAAAAGGACCATGGATGAACTCTGACATCATGGGGACCTATAGAAGCAAGGAACCATTATGACACCATGAAGGCCAAGAATCAAATGGTTCATTGTAAGACCAAGTGGCCTAAAAGGGCATGGGATGAATTGTGACACCACAGAGGTTAAGAGAAGCAAGGAACCATTGTGACCCAATGCAGGCTAACAATCTAATGATCCCTTGTGACACCTGGGCATGTAATAGGGCCAGGGATGTATTGTGAAAGCATGGGGCCCAATTAAAACCTGGTACAATTACGCCACCATGGAGGCCAAGAATCAAATAATTCATTGTGACATCAAGTGGCCTAAAAGGGCATGGGATGCATTGTGACACCACAGAGGTTAAGAGAAGCAAGGATCCATTGTGACCCAATGCAGGCTAACAATCTAAAAATCCCTTTTGACACCAGGGGGCGCAAAAGGACCACGGATGAACTCTGACAGCAGGGGGCCCAATAGAAACCTCGTACGATTATGCCAACATGGAGGCCAAGAATCAAATGGTTCATTGTGACATCAAGTGGCCTAAAAGGGCATGGGATGCATTGTGACACCACAGAGGTTAAGAGAAGCAAGGAACCATTGTGACCCAATGCAGGCTAACAATCTAATGATCCCTTGTGACACCAATGGGCCTAAAAGGGCCAGGGATGATTTGTGAAAGCATGGGGCACAATAGAAACAAGGAACCATTATGACACCATGGAGGCCAAGAATCAAATGATTCATTTTGACATCAGGTGGCCTAAAAGGGCATGGGATGCATTGTGACACCACAGGGGTTAAGAGAAGCAAGGAACCATTGTGACCCAATGCAGGCTAACAATCTAAGAATCCCTTTTGACATCAGGGGGCGCAAAAGGACCATGGATGAACTCTGACAGCATGGGGACCTATAGAAGCAAGGAACCATTATGACACCATGAAGGCCAAGAATCAAATGGTTCATTGTAAGACCAAGTGGCCTAAAAGTGCATGGGATGCATTGTGACACCACAGAGGTTAAGAGAAGCAAGGAACCATTGTGACCCAATGCAGGCTAACAATCTAATGATCCCTTGTGACACCAGTGGGCCTAAAAGGGGCAGGGATGATTTGTGAAAGCATGGGGCCCCAGTAAAACCTGGTACAATTATGCCACCATAGAGGGCAAGAATCAAATGATTCATTGTGACATCAAGTGGCCTAAAAGGGCATGGGATGCATTGTGACACCACAGGGGTTAAGAGAAGCAAGGAACCATTGTGACCCAACGCAGGCTAACAATCTAAGAATCCCTTTTGACACCAGGGGGCGCAAAAAAACCACGGATGAACTCTGACAGCATGGGGACCTATAGAAGCAAGGAAACGTTATGACACCATGAAGGCCAAGAATCAAATGATTCATTGTGACAACAAGTGTCCTAAAAGGGCATGGAATGCATTGTGACACCACAGAGGTTAAGAGAAGCAAGGAACCATTGTGACCCAATGCAGGCTAACAATCTAATGATCCCTTGTGACACCAGGGGGTATAAAAAGGGCCAGGGATGGATTGTTACAGCCCGTGGACCAATAGAAGCAAGGATCTATTATGCCAACATGGAGGCCAAGAATCAAATGATTCATTGTGACATCATGTGGCCTAAAAGGGCATGGGATGCATTGTGACATCACAGGGGTTAAGAGAAGCAAGGATCCATTGTGACCCAATGGAGGATAACAATCTAATGATCCCTTGTGACACCAATGGGCCTAAAAGGGACAGGGATGAATTGCGACAGCATGGGGCCCAATAGAAACAAGGAACCATTATGACATCATGGAGGCCAAGAATCAAATGATTCATTGTGACATCAAGTGGCCTAAAAGGGCATGGGATGCATTGTGACACCACAGAGGTTAAGAGAAGCAAGGAACCATTGTGACCCAATGCAGTCTAACAATCTAATGATCCCTTGTGACACCAATGGGCCTAAAAGGGGCAGGGATGAATTGTGAAAGCATGGGGCACAATAGAAACAAGGAACCATTATGACACCATGGAGGCCAAGAATCAAATGATTCATTGTGACATCAAGTGGCCTAAAAGGGCATGGGATGCATTGTGACACCACAGAGGTTAAGAGAAGCAAGGAACCATTCTGACCCAATGCAGGCTAACAATCTAATGATCCGTTGTGACACCAATGGGCCTAAAAGGGCCAGGGATGAATTGTTACAGCACGGGGACCAATAGAAGCCAGGATCTATTATGCCATCATGGAGGCCAAGAATCAAATGAATCATTGTGACATCAAGTGGCCTAAAAGGGCATGGGATGCATTGTGACACCACAGAGGTTAAGAGAAGCAAGCAACCATTGTGACCCAATGGAGGCTAACAATCTAAGAATCCCTTTTGACACCAGGGGGCGCAAAAGGACCGCGGATGAACACCTACTGCATGGGGACCTATAGAAGCAAGGAACCATTATGACACCATGAAGGCCAAGAATCAAATGGTTCATTGTGACATCAAGTGGTCTAAAAGGGCTTGGAATGCATTGTGACACCACAGAGGCGAAGAGAAGCAAGGAATCATTGTGACCCAATGCAGGCTAACAATCTAATGATCCCTTGTGGCACCAGGGGGAATAAAAAGGGCCAGGGATGTATTGTTACAGCACGGGGACCAATAGAAGCAAGGATCTATTATGCCACCGTGGAGGCCAAGAATCAAATGATTCATTGTGACATCAAGTGGCCTAAAAGGGCATGGGATGCATTGTGACACCACAGAGGTTAAGAGAAGCAAGCAACCATTGTGACCCAATGCAGGCTAACAATCTAATGATCCCTTGTGGCACCAGGGGGTATAAAAAGGGCCAGGGATGGATTGTTACAGCACGGGGACCAATAGAAGCAAGGATCTATTATGCCACCATGGAGGCCAAGAATCAAATAATTCATTGTGACATCAAGTGGCCTAAAAGGGCATGGGATGCATTGTGACAGCACAGAGGTTAAGAAAAGCAAGGATCCATTGTGACCCAATGGAGGCTAATAATCCCAGGATCCCATTTGACACCAGGGGACGTAAAAGGGCCAGGGATGAATAGTGACAGCATGGGGCCCAATAGAAACAAGGAACCATTATGACACCATGGAGGCCAAGAATCAAATGATTCATTGTGACATCAAGTGGCCTAAAAGGGCATGGGATGCATTGTGACACCACAGATGTTAAGAGAAGCAAGGAACCATTGTGACCCAATGCAGGCTAACAATCTAATGATCCCTTGTGACACCAATGGGCCTAAAAGGGGCAGGGATGAATTGTGAAAGCATGGGGCACAAGTAAAACCTGGTACAATTATGCCACCATGGAGGCCAAGAATCAAATGATTCATTGTGACATCAAGTGGCCTAAAAGGGCATGGGATGCATTGTGACACCACAGGGGTTAAGAGAAGCAAGGAACCATTGTGACCCAATGCAGGCTGACAATCTAAGAATCCCTTTTGACACCAGGGGTCGCAAAACGACCACGGATGAACTCTGACATCATGGGGACCTATAGAAGCGAGGAACCATTATGACACCATGAAGGCCAAGAATCAAATGATTCATTGTGACATCAAGTGGGCTAAAAGGGCTTGGAATGCATTGTGACACCACAGAGGTTAAGAGAAGCAAGGAACCATTGTGACCCAATGCAGGCTAACAATCTAATGATCCCTTGTGGCACCAGGGGGTATAAAAAGAGCCAGGGATGGATTGTTACAGCACGGGGACCAATAGAAGCAAGGATCTATTATGCCACCATGCAGGCCAAGAATCAAATGATTCATTGTGACATCAAGTGGCCTAAAAGGGCATGGGATGCATTGTGACAGCACAGGGGTTAAGAGAAGCAAGGAACCATTGTGACCCAATGCAGGCTAGCAATCTAATGATCCCTTTTGACACCAGGGCTTGTAGTAGGGCCAGGGATGCATTGTGAAAGCATGGGGCACAATAAAAATTTGGAAATGTTATGACACCATAGAGGCCAAGACTCAAATGATTCATTGTAACACCAAGTGGCATAAAAGGGCATGGGATGCATTGTGACACCACAGAGGTTAAGAGAAGCAAGGAACCATTGTGACCCAATGCAGGCTAACAATCTAATGATCCCTTGTGGCACCAGGGGGTATAAAAAGGGCCAGGGATGGATTGTTACAGCACGGGGACCAATAGAAGCAAGGATCTATTATGCCACCATGGAGGCCAAGAATCAAATAATTCATTGTGACATCAAGTGGCCTAAAAGGGCATGGGATGCATTGTGACAGCACAGGTGTTAAGAAAAGCAAGGATCCATTGTGACCCAATGGAGGCTAATAATGCCAGGATCCCAATTGACACCAGGGGACGTAAAAGGGCCAGGGATGAATTGTGACAGCATGGGGCCCAATAGAAACAAGGAACCATTATGACACCATGGAGGCCAAGAATCAAATGATTCATTGTGACATCAAGTGGCCTAAAAGGGCATGGGATGCATTGTGACAGCACAGGGGTTAAGAGAAGCAAGGATCCATTGTGACCCAATGGAGGCTAATAATCCCAGGATCCCATTTGACACCAGGGGGCGTAAAAGGGCCTGGGATGAATTGTGACAGCATGGGGCACTATAGAAACAAGGAACCATTATGACACCATGGAGGCCAAGAATCAAAGGATTCATTGTGACATCAAGTGGCCTAAAAGGGCATGGGATGCATTGTGACACCACAGAGGTTAAGAGAAGCAAGGAACCATTGTGACCCAATGGAGGCTAACAATCTAAGAATCCCTTTTGACACCAGGGGGCGCAAAAGCACCACGGATGAACTCTGACAGCATGGGGACCTACAGAAGCAAGGAAACATTATGACACCATGAAGGCCAAGAATCAAATGATTCATTGTGACATCAAGTGGCCTAAAAGGGCTTGGAATGCATTGTGACACCACAGAGGTTTAGAGAAGCCAGGATCCATTGCGACCCAATGGAGGCTAACAATCTAATGATCCCTTGTGACACCAATGGGCCTAAAAGGGGCAGGGATGATTTGTGAAAGCATGGGGCCCCAGTAAAACCTGGTACAATTATGCCACCATGAAGGCCAAGAATCAAATGATTCATTGTGACAACAAGTGGCCTAAAAGTGCTTGGAATGCATTGTGACACCACAGAGGTTAAGAGAAGCAAGGAACCATTGTGACCCAATGCAGGCTACCAATCTAATGATCCCTTTTGACACCAGGGCTTGTAATAGGGCCAGGGATGCATTGTGAAAGCATGGGGCCCAATAAAAACAAGGAACCATTATGACACCATGGAGGCCAAGAATCAAATGATTCATTGTGACATCAAGTGGCCTAAAAGGGCATGAGATGCATTGTGCCACCACAGGGGTTAAGAGAAGCAAGGATCCATTGTGACTCAATGGAGGCTAATAATCCCAGGATCCCATTTGACACCAGGGGGCGTAAAGGGGCCAGGGATGAATTGTGACAGCATGGGGCCCAATAGAAACAAGGAACCATTATGACACCCTGAAGGCCAAGAATCAAATGGTTCATTGTAAGACCAAGTGGCCTAAAAGTCTTGGAATGCATTGTGACACCACAGAGGTTAAGAGAAGCAAGCAACCATTGTGACCCAATGCAGGCTAACAATCTAATGATCCCTTGTGGCACCAGGGGGTATAAAAAGGGCCAGGGATGGATTGTTACAGCACGGGGACCAATAGAAGCAAGGATCTATTATGCCACCGTGGAGGCCAAGAATCAAATGATTCATTGTGACATCAAGTGGCCTAAAAGGGCATGGGATGCATTGTGACAGCACAGGGGTTAAGAGAAGCAAGGATCCATTGTGACCCAATGGAGGCTAATAATCCCATGATCCCATTTGACACCAGGGGCCGTAAAAGGGCCAGGGATGAATTGTGACAGCATGGGGCCCAATAGAAACAAGGAACCATTATGCCACCATGGAGGCCAAGAATCAAATGATTCATTGTGACATCAAGTGGCCTAAAAGGGCATGGGATGCATTATGACACCACAGGCGTAAGGAGAAGCAAGGATCCATTGTGACCCAATGTAGGCTAACAATCTAAGAATCCCTTTTGACACCAGGGGGCGCAAAAGGACCACGGATGAAATCTGACAGCATGGGGACCTATAGAAGCAAGGAACTATTATGACACCATGAAGGCCAAGAATCAAATGGTTCATTGTGACATCAAGTGGCCTAAAAGGGCTTGGAATGCATTGTGACACCACAGAGGTTAAGAGAAGCAAGCAACCATTGTGACCCAATGCAGGCTAACAATCTAATGATCCCTTGTGACACCAATGGGCCTAAAAGGGCCAGGGATGAATTGTTACAGCACGGGGACGAATAGAAGCAAGGACCTATTATGCCACCATGGAGGCCAAGAATCAAATGATTCATTGTGACATCAAGTGGCCTAAAAGGGCATGGGATGCATTGTGACACCACAGGGGTTAAGAGAAGCAAGGAACCATTGTGACCCAATGCAGGCTAACAATCTAAGAATCCCTTTTGACACCAGGGGGCGCAAAAGGACCACGGATGGACTCTGACAGCATGGGGACCTATTGAAGCCAGGAACCATTATGACACCATGAAGGCCAAGAATCAAATGGTTCATTGTAAGACCAAGTGGCCTAAAAGGGCTTGGAATGCATTGTGACACCACAGAGGTTAAGAGAAGCAAGGAACCATTGTGACCCAATGCAGGCTAACAATCTAATGATCCCTTGTGGCACGAGGGGGTAGAAAAAGTGCCAGGGATGGATTGTTACAGCACGGGGACCAATAGAAGCAAGGATGTATTATGCCACCGTGGAGGCCAAGAATCAAATGATTCATTGTGACATCAAGTGGCCTAAAAGGGCATGGGATGCATTGTGACAGCACAGGGGTTAAGAGAAGCAAGGATCCATTGTGACCCAATGGAGGCTAATAATCCCAGGATCCCATTTGACACCAGGGGGCTTAAAACGGCCAGGGATGAATTGTGACAGCATGGGGCCGAATAGAAACAAGGAACCATTATGACACCATGGAGGCCACGAATCAAATGATTCATTGTGACATCAAGGGGCCTAAAAGGGCATGGGATGCATTGGGACACCACAGAGGTTAAGAGAAGCAAGGAACCATTGTGACCCAATGCAGGCTAACAATCTAATGATCCCTTGTGACACCAATGGGCCTAAAAGGGGCAGGGATGAATTGTGAAAGCATGGGGCCCCATAGAAACAAGGAAACATTATGACACCCTGAAGGCCAAGAATCAAATGATTCATTGTGACATCAAGTGGCCTAAAAGGGCATGGGATGCATTGTGACACCACAGAGGTTAAGAGAACCAAGGAACCATTGTGACCCAATGCAGGCTAACAATCTAATGATCCCTTTTGACACCAGGGCTTGTAATAGGGCCAGGGATGCATTGTGAAAGCATGGGGCACAATAAAAACATGGAAATATTATGCCACCATGGAGGCCAAGACTCAAATGATTCATTGTAACACCAAGTGACCTAAAAGGGCATGGGATGAATTGTGACACCACAGGGGCTAAGAGAAGCAAGGAACCATTGTGACCCAATGCAGGCTAACAATCTAATGATCCCTTGTGGCACCATGGGGGTATAAAAAGGACCAGGGATGGATTGTTACAGCACGGGGACCAATAGAAGCAAGGATCTATTATGACACCATGAAGGCCAAGAATCACATGGTTCATTGTGACATCAAGTGGCCTAAAAGGGCATGGGATGCATTGTGACGCCACAGAGGTTAAGAGAAGCAAGGAACCATTGTGACCCAATGCAGGCTAACAATCTAAGAATCCCTTTTGACACCAGGGGGCGCAAAAGGACCACGGATGGACTCTGACAGCATGGGGACCTATAGAAGCAAGGAACCATTATGACACCATGAAGGCCAAGAATCAAATGATTCATTGTGACATCAAGTGGCCTAAAAGGGCTTGGAATGCATTGTGACACCACAGAGGTTAAGAGAAGCAAGCAACCATTGTGACCCAATGCAGGCTAACAATCTAATGATCCCTTGTGGCACCAGGGGGTATAAAAAGGGCCAGGGATGGATTGTTACAGCACGGGGACCAATAGAAGCAAGGATGTATTATGCCACCGTGGAGGCCAAGAATCAAATGATTCATTGTGACATCAAGTGGCCTAAAAGGGCATGGGATGCATTGTGACAGCACAGGGGTTAAGAGAAGCAAGGATCCATTGTGACCCAATGGAGGCTAATAATCCCATGATCCCATTTGACACCAGGGGCCGTAAAAGTGCCAGGGATGAATTGTGACAGCATGGGGCCCAATAGAAACAAGGAACCATTATGACACCATGGAGGCCAAGAATCAAATGATTCATTGTGACATCAATTGGCCCAAAAGGGCATGGGATGCATTGTGACACCACAGAGGTTAAGAGAAGCAAGGAACCATTGTGAGCCAATGCAGGCTAACAATCTAATGATCCCTTGTGACACCAATGGGCCTAAAAGTGCCAGGGATGAATTGTAACAGCACGGGGACCAATAGAGGCAAGGATCTATTATGCCACCATGGAGGCCAAGAATCAAATAATTCATTGTGACATCAAGTGGCCTAAAAGGGCATGGGATGCATTATGACACCGCAGGTGTAAGGAGAAGCAAGGAACCATTGTGACCCAATGCAGGCTAACAATCTAAGAATCCCTTTTGACACCAATGGGCCTAAAAGGGGCAGGGATGAATTGTGAAAGCATGGGGCCCCATAGAAACAAGGAAACATTATGCCACCATGGAGGCCAAGAATCAAATGATTCATTGTGACATCAAGTGGCCTAAAAGGGCATGGGATGCATTGTGACACCACAGAGGTTAAGAGAACCAAGGAACCATTGTGACCCAATGCAGGCTAACAATCTAATGATCCCTTTTGACACCAGGGCTTGTAATAGGGCCAGGGATGCATTGTGAAAGCATGGGGCACAAAAAAAACATGGAAAAATTATGCCACCATGGAGGCCAAGACTCAAATGATTCATTGTAACACCAAGTGACCTAAAAGGGCATGGGATGAATTGTGACACCACAGGGGCTAAGAGAAGCAAGGAACCATTCTGACCCAATGCAGGCTAACAATCTAATGATCCCTTGTGGCACCAGGGGGGTATAAAAAGGACCAGGGATGGATTGTTCCAGCACGGGGACCAATAGAAGCAAGGATCTATTATGCCACCGTGGAGGCCAAGAATCAAATGATTCATTGTGACATCAAGTGGCCTAAAAGGGCATGGGATGCATTGTGCCACCACAGGGGTTAAGAGAAGCAAGGATCCATTGTGACACAATGGAGGCTAATAATCCCAGGATCCCATATGACACCAGGGGGCGTAAAAGGGCCAGGGATGAATTGTGACAGCATGGGGCCCAATAGAAACAAGGAACCATTATGACACCATGGAGGCCAAGAATCAAATGATTCATTGTGACATCAAGTGGCCTAAAAGGGCATGGGATGCATTGTGACACCACAGGGGTTAAGAGAAGCAAGGAACCATTGTGACCCAATGCAGGATAACAATCTAAGAATCCCTTTTGACACCAGGGGGCGCAAAAGGACCACGGATGAAAACTGACAGCATGGGGACATATACAAGCAAGGAACCATTATGACACCATGAAGGCCAAGAATCAAATGGTTCATTGTAAGACCAAGTGGCCTAAAAGTCTTGGAATGCATTGTGACACCACAGAGGTTAAGAGAAGCAAGGAACCATTGTGACCCAATGCAGGCTAACAATCTAATGATCCCTTTTGACACCTGGGCTTGTAATAGGGCCAGGGATGCATTGTGAAAGCATGGGGCAAAATAAAATCATGGAAATATTATGACACCAGAGAGGCCAAGACTCAAATGATTCATTGTAACACCAAGTGACCTAAAAGGGCATGGGATGCATTGTGACACCACAGGGGTTAAGAGAAGCAAGGAACCATTTTGACCCAATGTAGGCTAACAATCTAATGATCCCTTGTGACACCAATGGGCCTAAAAGGGGCAGGGATGTATTGTGAAAGCATGGGGCC
The DNA here is from genome assembly GCF_963662255.1 of Cinclus cinclus. NCBI lineage: Eukaryota > Metazoa > Chordata > Aves > Passeriformes > Cinclidae > Cinclus > Cinclus cinclus. The sequence continues at coordinate 22,387 of NC_085051.1, read as the reverse complement.
CAATTAAAACCTGGTACAATTACGCCACCATGGAGGCCAAGAATCAAATGATTCATTTTGACATCAAGTGGCCTAAAAGGGCATGGGATGCATTGTGACACCACAGGGGTTAAGAGAAGCAAGGAACCATTGTGACCCAATGCAGGCTAACAATCTAAGAATCGCTTTTGAAACCAGGGGGCGCAAAAGGACCACGGATGAACTCTGACATCAAGGGGACCAATAGAAGCAAGGAAACATTATGACACCATGAAGGCCAAGAATCAAATGGTTCATTGTAAGACCAAGTGGCCTAAAAGGGCTTGGAATGCATTGTGATACCACAGAGGTTAAGAGAAGCAAGGAACCATTGTGACCCAATGCAGGCTAACAATCTAATGATCCCTTGTGGCACCAGGGGGTACAAAAAGGGCCAGGGATGGATTGTTACAGCACGGGGACCAATAGAAGCAAGGATCTATTATGCCACCGTGGAGGCCAAGAATCAAATGATTCATTGTGACATCATGTGGCCTAAAAGGGCATGGGATGCATTGTGACACCACAGGGGTTAAGAGAAGCAAGGAACCATTGTGACCCAATGCAGGCTAACAATCTAAGAATCCCTTTTGAAACCAGGGCTTGTAATAGGGCCGGGGATGCATTGTGAAAGCATGGGGCACAATAAAAACATGGAAATATTATGACACCAGAGAGGCCAAGACTCAAATGATTCATTGTAACACCAAGTGAAATAAAAGGGCATGGGATGCATTGTGACACCACAGGGGTTAAGAGAAGCAAGGAACCATTGTGACCCAATGCAGGCTAACAATCTAATGATCCCTTGTGGCACCAGGGGGGTATAAAAAGGGCCAGGGATGGATTGTTACAGCACGGGGACCAATAGAAGCAAGGATTTATTATGCCACCGTGGAGGCCAAGAATCAAATGATTCATTGTGACATCAAGTGGCCTAAAAGGGCATGGGATGCATTGTGACACCACAGAGGTTAAGAGAAGCAAGGACCCATTGTGACCCAATGGAGGCTAACAATCTAAAGATCCCTTGTGACACCAATGGGCCTAAAAGGGGCAGGGATGAATTGTGAAAGCATGGGGCCCAAGTAAAACCTGGTACAATAATGCCACCATGGAGGCCAAGAATCAAATGATTCATTTTGACATCAAGTGGCCTAAAAGGGCTTGGAATGCATTGTGACACCACAGAGGTTAAGAGAAGCAAGGAACCATTGTGACCCAATGCAGGCTAACAATCTAAGAATCCCTTTTGAAACCAGGGGGCGCAAAAGGACCACGGATGAACTCTGACAGCATGGGGACCTATAGAAGCAAGGAACCATTATGACACCAGGAAGGCCAAGAATCAAATGGTTCATTGTAAGACCAAGTGGCCTAAAAGAGCTTGGAATGCATTGTGACACCACAGATGTTAAGAGAAGCAAGGAACCATTGTGACCCAATGCAGGCTAACAATCTAATGATCCCTTGTGGCACCAGGGGGGTATAAAAAGGGCCAGGGATGGATTGTTACAGCACGGGGACCAATAGAAGCAAGGATCTATTATGCCACCGTGGAGGCCAAGAATCAAATGATTCATTGTGACATCAAGTGGCCTAAAAGGGCATGGGATGCATTGTGCCACCACAGGGTTTAAGAGAAGCAAGGATCCATTGTGACACAATGGAGGCTAATAATCCCAGGATCCCATATGACAACAGGGGGCGTAAAAGGGCCAGGGATGAATTGTGAAAGCATGGGGCCCAATAGAAACAAGGAACCATTATGACACCATGGAGGCCAAGAATCAAATGATTCATTGTGACATGAAGTGGCCTAAAAGGGCATGGGATGCATTGTGACAGCAGAGGGGTTAAGAGAGGCAAGGAACCATTGTGACCCAATGCAGGCTAACAATCTAATGATCCCTTTTGACACCAGGGCTTGTAATAGGGCCAGGGATGCATTGTGAAAGCATGGGGCACAATAAAAACATGGAAATATTATGACACCAGAGAGGCCAAGACTCAAATGATTCATTGTAACACCAAGTGACCTAAAAGGGCATGGGATGCATTCTGACACCACAGGGGCTAAGAGAAGCAAGGAACCATTGTGACCCAATGCAGGCTAACAATCTAATGATCCCTTGTGGCACCAGGGGGGTATAAAAAGGGCCAGGGATGGATTCTTACAGCACGGGGACCAATAGAAGCAAGGATCTATTATGCCACCGTGGAGGCCAAGAATCAAATGATTCATTGTGACATCAAGTGGCCTAAAAGGGCATGGGATGCATTGTGACAGCACAGGAGTTAAGAGAAGCAAGGATCCATTGTGACCCAATGGAGGCTAATAATCCCAGGATCCCATTTGACACCAGGGGTCCCAAAATGACAACGGATGAACTCTGACAGCATGGGGACCTATAGAAGCAAGGAACCATTATGACACCATGAAGGCCAAGAATCAAATGGTTCATTGTGACATCAAGTGGCCTAAAAGGGCTTGGAATGCATTGTGACACCACAGAGGTTAAGAGAAGCAAGGAACCATTGTGACCCAATGCAGGCTAACCATCTAATGATCCCTTGTGGCACCAGGGGGCATAAAAAGGGCCAGGGATGGATTGTTCCAGCACGGGGACCAATAGAAGCAAGGATGTATTATGCCACCGTGGAGGCCAAGAATCAAATGATTCATTGTGACATCAAGTGGCCTAAAAGGGCATGGGATGCATTGTGACAGCACAGGGGTTAAGAGAAGCAAGGACCCATTGTGACCCAATGCAGGCTAACAATCTAAGAATCCCTTTTGAAACCAGGGGGCGCAAAAGGACCACGGATGAACTCTGATATCAAGGGGACCTATAGAAGCAAGGAAACATTATGACACCATGAAGGCCAAGCATCAAATGGTTCATTGTGACATCAAGTGGGCTAAAAGTGCATGGGATGCATTGTGACACCACAGAGGTTAAGAGAAGCAAGGAACCATTGTGACCCAATGCAGGCTAACAATCTAAGAATCCCTTTTGAAACCAGGGGGCACAAAATAACAACGGATGAACTCTGACAGCATGAGGACCTATAGAAGCAAGGAACCATTATGACACCATGAAGGCCAAGAATCAAATGGTTCATTGTAAGACCAAGTGGCCTAAAAGGGCTTGGAATGCATTGTGACACCACAGAGGTTAAGAGAAGCAAGGAACCATTGTGACCCAATGCAGTCTAACCATCTAATGATCCCTTTTGACACCAGGGGGGATAAAAAGGGCCAGGGATGGATTGTTACAGCACGGGGACCAATAGAATCAAGGATCTATTATGCCACCGTGGAGGCCAAGAATCAAATGATTCATTGTGACATCAAGTGGCCTAAAAGGGCATGGGATGCATTGTGACACCACAGGGGTTAAGAGAAGCAAGGAACCATTGTGACCCAATGCAGGCTAACAATCTAAGAATCCCTTTTGACACCAGGGGGCGCAAAAGGACCACGGATGGACTCTGACACCATGGGGACCTATGGAAGCAAGGAACCATTATGACACCAGGAAGGCCAAGAATCAAATGGTTCATTGTGACATCAAGTGGGCTAAAAGTGCATGGGATGCATTGTGACACCACAGAGGTTAAGAGAAGCAAGGAACCATTGTGACCCAATGCAGGCTAACAATCTAATGATCCCTTGTGTCACCAGGGGGGTATAAAAAGGGCCAGGGATGGATTGTTCCAGCACGGGGACCAATAGAAGCAAGGATCTATTATGCCACCGTGGAGGCCAAGAATCAAATGATTCATTGTGACATCAAGTGGCCTAAAAGGGCATGGGATGCATTGTGACACCACAGAGGTTAAGAGAAGCAAGGAACCATTGTGACCCAATGCAGGCTAATAATCCCAGGATCCCATTTGACACCAGGGGGCGTAAAAGGGCCAGGGATGAATTGTGACAGCATGGGGCCCAATAGAAACAAGGAACCATTATGACACCATGGAGGCCAAGACTCAAATGATTCATTGTGACATCAAGTGGCCTATAAGGGCATGGGATGAATTGTGACACCACAGAGGTTAAGAGAAGCAAGGAACCATTGTGACCCAAGGTAGGCTAACAATCTAAGAATCCCTTTTGACACCAGGGGGCGCAAAATGACCACGGATGAACCTTGACAGCATGGGGACCTATAGAAGCAAGGAACCATTATGACACCATGAAGGCCAAGAATCAAATGATTCATTTTGACATCAAGTGGCCTAAAAGGGCTTGGAATGCATTGTGACACCACAGAGGTTAAGAGAAGCAAGGAACCATTGTGACCCAATGCAGGCTAACAATCTAAGAATCCCTTTTGAAACCAGGGGGCGCAAAAGGACCACGGATGAACTCTGACAGCATGGGGACCTATAGAAGCAAGGAACCATTATGACACCAGGAAGGCCAAGAATCAAATGGTTCATTGTAAGACCAAGTGGCCTAAAAGAGCTTGGAATGCATTGTGACACCACAGATGTTAAGAGAAGCAAGGAACCATTGTGACCCAATGCAGGCTAACAATCTAATGATCCCTTGTGGCACCAGGGGGGTATAAAAAGGGCCAGGGATGGATTGTTACAGCACGGGGACCAATAGAAGCAAGGATCTATTATGCCACCGTGGAGGCCAAGAATCAAATGATTCATTGTGACATCAAGTGGCCTAAAAGGGCATGGGATGCATTGTGCCACCACAGGGTTTAAGAGAAGCAAGGATCCATTGTGACACAATGGAGGCTAATAATCCCAGGATCCCATATGACAACAGGGGGCGTAAAAGGGCCAGGGATGAATTGTGAAAGCATGGGGCCCAATAGAAACAAGGAACCATTATGACACCATGGAGGCCAAGAATCAAATGATTCATTGTGACATGAAGTGGCCTAAAAGGGCATGGGATGCATTGTGACAGCAGAGGGGTTAAGAGAGGCAAGGAACCATTGTGACCCAATGCAGGCTAACAATCTAATGATCCCTTTTGACACCAGGGCTTGTAATAGGGCCAGGGATGCATTGTGAAAGCATGGGGCACAATAAAAACATGGAAATATTATGACACCAGAGAGGCCAAGACTCAAATGATTCATTGTAACACCAAGTGACCTAAAAGGGCATGGGATGCATTGTGACACCACAGGGGCTAAGAGAAGCAAGGAACCATTGTGACCCAATGCAGGCTAACAATCTAATGATCCCTTGTGGCACCAGGGGGGTATAAAAAGGGCCAGGGATGGATTCTTACAGCACGGGGACCAATAGAAGCAAGGATCTATTATGCCACCGTGGAGGCCAAGAATCAAATGATTCATTGTGACATCAAGTGGCCTAAAAGGGCATGGGATGCATTGTGACAGCACAGGAGTTAAGAGAAGCAAGGATCCATTGTGACCCAATGGAGGCTAATAATCCCAGGATCCCATTTGACACCAGGGGTCCCAAAATGACAACGGATGAACTCTGACAGCATGGGGACCTGTAGAAGCAAGGAACCATTATGACACCATGAAGGCCAAGAATCAAATGGTTCATTGTGACATCAAGTGGCCTAAAAGGGCTTGGAATGCATTGTGACACCACAGAGGTTAAGAGAAGCAAGGAACCATTGTGACCCAATGCAGGCTAACCATCTAATGATCCCTTGTGGCACCAGGGGGCATAAAAAGGGCCAGGGATGGATTGTTCCAGCACGGGGACCAATAGAAGCAAGGATGTATTATGCCACCGTGGAGGCCAAGAATCAAATGATTCATTGTGACATCAAGTGGCCTAAAAGGGCATGGGATGCATTGTGACAGCACAGGGGTTAAGAGAAGCAAGGACCCATTGTGACCCAATGCAGGCTAACAATCTAAGAATCCCTTTTGAAACCAGGGGGCGCAAAAGGACCACGGATGAACTCTGATATCAAGGGGACCTATAGAAGCAAGGAAACATTATGACACCATGAAGGCCAAGCATCAAATGGTTCATTGTGACATCAAGTGGGCTAAAAGTGCATGGGATGCATTGTGACACCACAGAGGTTAAGAGAAGCAAGGAACCATTGTGACCCAATGCAGGCTAACAATCTAAGAATCCCTTTTGAAACCAGGGGGCACAAAATAACAACGGATGAACTCTGACAGCATGGGGACCTATAGAAGCAAGGAACCATTATGACACCATGAAGGCCAAGAATCAAATGGTTCATTGTAAGACCAAGTGGCCTAAAAGGGCTTGGAATGCATTGTGACACCACAGAGGTTAAGAGAAGCAAGGAACCATTGTGACCCAATGCAGTCTAACCATCTAATGATCCCTTTTGACACCAGGGGGGATAAAAAGGGCCAGGGATGGATTGTTACAGCACGGGGACCAATAGAATCAAGGATCTATTATGCCACCGTGGAGGCCAAGAATCAAATGATTCATTGTGACATCAAGTGGCCTAAAAGGGCATGGGATGCATTGTGACACCACAGGGGTTAAGAGAAGCAAGGAACCATTGTGACCCAATGCAGGCTAACAATCTAAGAATCCCTTTTGACACCAGGGGGCGCAAAAGGACCACGGATGGACTCTGACACCATGGGGACCTATGGAAGCAAGGAACCATTATGACACCATGAAGGCCAAGAATCAAATGGTTCATTGTGACATCAAGTGGGCTAAAAGTGCATGGGATGCATTGTGACACCACAGAGGTTAAGAGAAGCAAGGAACCATTGTGACCCAATGCAGGCTAACAATCTAATGATCCCTTGTGTCACCAGGGGGGTATAAAAAGGGCCAGGGATGGATTGTTCCAGCACGGGGACCAATAGAAGCAAGGATCTATTATGCCACCGTGGAGGCCAAGAATCAAATGATTCATTGTGACATCAAGTGGCCTAAAAGGGCATGGGATGCATTGTGACACCACAGAGGTTAAGAGAAGCAAGGAACCATTGTGACCCAATGCAGGCTAATAATCCCAGGATCCCATTTGACACCAGGGGGCGTAAAAGGGCCAGGGATGAATTGTGACAGCATGGGGCCCAATAGAAACAAGGAACCATTATGACACCATGGAGGCCAAGACTCAAATGATTCATTGTGACATCAAGTGGCCTATAAGGGCATGGGATGAATTGTGACACCACAGAGGTTAAGAGAAGCAAGGAACCATTGTGACCCAAGGTAGGCTAACAATCTAAGAATCCCTTTTGACACCAGGGGGCGCAAAATGACCACGGATGAACCTTGACAGCATGGGGACCTATAGAAGCAAGGAACCATTATGACACCATGAAGGCCAAGAATCAAATGGTTCATTGTAAGACCAAGTGGCCTAAAAGGGGTTGGAATGCATTGTGACACCACACAGGTTAAGAGAAGCAAGGAACCATTGTGACCCAATGAAGGCTAACCATCTAATGATCCCATGTGACACCAATTGGCCTAAAAGGGGCAGGGATGTATTGTGAAAGCATGGGGCCCAATTAAAACCTGGTACAATTACGCCACCATGGAGGCCAAGAATCAAATGATTCATTGTGACATCAAGTGGCCTAAAAGGGCATGGGATGCATTGTGACACCACAGGGGTTAAGAGAAGCAAGGAACCATTGTGACCCAATGCAGGCTAACAATCTAAGAATCCCTTTTGAAACCAGGGGGCGCAAAAGGACCACGGATGAACTCTGAGATCATGGGGACCTATAGAAGCAAGGAACCATTATGACACCATGAAGGCCAAGAATCAAATGGTTCATTGTAAGACCAAGTGGCCTAAAAGGGCTTGGAATGCATTGTGACACCACAGAGGTTAAGAGAAGCAAGGAACCATTGTGACCCAATGCAGGCTAACAATCTAATGAGCCCTTGTGGCACCAGGGGGGTATAAAAAGGGCCAGGGATGGATTGTTACAGCACGGGGACCAATAGAAGCAAGGATCTATTATGCCACCGTGGAGGCCAAGAATCAAATGATTCATTGTGACATCAAGTGGCCTAAAAGGGCATGGGATGCATTGTGACACCACAGAGGTTAAGAGAAGCAAGGAACCATTGTGACCCAATGCAGGCTAACAATCTAATGATCCCTTGTGACACCAATGGGCCTAAAAGGGCCAGGGATTAATTGTTACAGCACGGGGACCAATAGAAGCAAGGATATATTATGCCACCATGGAGGCCAAGAATCAAATAATTCATTGTGACATCAAGTGGCCTAAAAGGGCATGGGATGCATTGTGACAGCACAGGGGTAAGGAGAAGCAAGGATCCATTGTGACCCAATGCAGGCTAACAATCTAATGATCCCTTTTGATACCAATGGGCCTAAAAGGGGCAGGGATGTATTGTGAAAGCATGGGGCCCAATTAAAACCTGGTACAATTACGCCACCATGGAGGCCAAGAATCAAATGATTCATTGCGACATCGAGTGGCCTAAAAGGGCATGGGATGCATTATGACACCACAGGGGTAAGGAGAAGCAAGGATCCATTGTGACCCAATGCAGGCTAACAATCTAATGATCCCTTGTGACACCAATGGGCCTAAAAGGGGCAGGGATGAATTGCGAAATCATTGGGCCAAGTAAAACATGGTACAATTATGCCACCATGGAGGCCAAGAATCAAATGATTCATTGTGACATCAAGTGGCCTAAAAGGGCATGGGATGCATTGTGACACCACAGGGGTTAAGAGTAGCAAGGAAACATTGTGAACCAATGCAGGCTAATAATCTAAGAATCCCTTTTGACACCAGGGGGCGCAAAAGGACCACAGATGGACTCTGACACCATGGCGACCTATGGAAGCAAGGAACCATTATGACACCATGAAGGCCAAGAATCAAATGGTTCATTGTAAGACCAAGTGGCCTAAAAGGGCTTGGAATGCATTGTGACACCACAGAGGTTAAGAGAAGCAAGCAACCATTGTGACCCAATGCAGGCTAACAATCTAATGATCCCTTGTGGCACCAGGGGGGTATAAAAAGTGCCAGGGATGGATTGTTACAGCACGGGGACCAATAGAAGCAAGGATCTATTATGCCACCGTGGAGGCCAAGAATCAAATGATTCATTGTGACATCAAGTGGCCTAAAAGGGCATGGGATGCATTGTGACACCACAGGGGTTAAGAGAAGCAAGGAACCATTGTGACCCAATGCAGGCTAACAATCTAAGAATCCCTTTTGACACCAGGGGGCGCAAAAGGACCACGGATGGACTCTGACACCATGGGGACCTATGGAAGCAAGGAACCATTATGACACCATGAAGGCCAAGAATCAAATGGTTCATTGTGACATCAAGTGGGCTAAAAGTGCATGGGATGCATTGTGACACCACAGAGGTTAAGAGAAGCAAGGAACCATTGTGACCCAATGCAGGCTAACAATCTAATGATCCCTTGTGTCACCAGGGGGGTATAAAAAGGGCCAGGGATGGATTGTTCCAGCACGGGGACCAATAGAAGCAAGGATCTATTATGCCACCGTGGAGGCCAAGAATCAAATGATTCATTGTGACATCAAGTGGCCTAAAAGGGCATGGGATGCATTGTGACACCACAGAGGTTAAGAGAAGCAAGGAACCATTGTGACCCAATGCAGGCTAATAATCCCAGGATCCCATTTGACACCAGGGGGCGTAAAAGGGCCAGGGATGAATTGTGACAGCATGGGGCCCAATAGAAACAAGGAACCATTATGACACCATGGAGGCCAAGACTCAAATGATTCATTGTGACATCAAGTGGCCTATAAGGGCATGGGATGAATTGTGACACCACAGAGGTTAAGAGAAGCAAGGAACCATTGTGACCCAAGGTAGGCTAACAATCTAAGAATCCCTTTTGACACCAGGGGGCGCAAAATGACCACGGATGAACCTTGACAGCATGGGGACCTATAGAAGCAAGGAACCATTATGACACCATGAAGGCCAAGAATCAAATGGTTCATTGTAAGACCAAGTGGCCTAAAAGGGGTTGGAATGCATTGTGACACCACACAGGTTAAGAGAAGCAAGGAACCATTGTGACCCAATGAAGGCTAACCATCTAATGATCCCATGTGACACCAATTGGCCTAAAAGGGGCAGGGATGTATTGTGAAAGCATGGGGCCCAATTAAAACCTGGTACAATTACGCCACCATGGAGGCCAAGAATCAAATGATTCATTGTGACATCAAGTGGCCTAAAAGGGCATGGGATGCATTGTGACACCACAGGGGTTAAGAGAAGCAAGGAACCATTGTGACCCAATGCAGGCTAACAATCTAAGAATCCCTTTTGAAACCAGGGGGCGCAAAAGGACCACGGATGAACTCTGAGATCATGGGGACCTATAGAAGCAAGGAACCATTATGACACCATGAAGGCCAAGAATCAAATGGTTCATTGTAAGACCAAGTGGCCTAAAAGGGCTTGGAATGCATTGTGACACCACAGAGGTTAAGAGAAGCAAGGAACCATTGTGACCCAATGCAGGCTAACAATCTAATGAGCCCTTGTGGCACCAGGGGGGTATAAAAAGGGCCAGGGATGGATTGTTACAGCACGGGGACCAATAGAAGCAAGGATCTATTATGCCACCGTGGAGGCCAAGAATCAAATGATTCATTGTGACATCAAGTGGCCTAAAAGGGCATGGGATGCATTGTGACACCACAGAGGTTAAGAGAAGCAAGGAACCATTGTGACCCAATGCAGGCTAACAATCTAATGATCCCTTGTGACACCAATGGGCCTAAAAGGGCCAGGGATTAATTGTTACAGCACGGGGACCAATAGAAGCAAGGATATATTATGCCACCATGGAGGCCAAGAATCAAATAATTCATTGTGACATCAAGTGGCCTAAAAGGGCATGGGATGCATTGTGACAGCACAGGGGTAAGGAGAAGCAAGGATCCATTGTGACCCAATGCAGGCTAACAATCTAATGATCCCTTTTGATACCAATGGGCCTAAAAGGGGCAGGGATGTATTGTGAAAGCATGGGGCCCAATTAAAACCTGGTACAATTACGCCACCATGGAGGCCAAGAATCAAATGATTCATTGCGACATCGAGTGGCCTAAAAGGGCATGGGATGCATTATGACACCACAGGGGTAAGGAGAAGCAAGGATCCATTGTGACCCAATGCAGGCTAACAATCTAATGATCCCTTGTGACACCAATGGGCCTAAAAGGGGCAGGGATGAATTGCGAAATCATTGGGCCAAGTAAAACATGGTACAATTATGCCACCATGGAGGCCAAGAATCAAATGATTCATTGTGACATCAAGTGGCCTAAAAGGGCATGGGATGCATTGTGACACCACAGGGGTTAAGAGTAGCAAGGAAACATTGTGAACCAATGCAGGCTAATAATCTAAGAATCCCTTTTGACACCAGGGGGCGCAAAAGGACCACAGATGGACTCTGACACCATGGCGACCTATGGAAGCAAGGAACCATTATGACACCATGAAGGCCAAGAATCAAATGGTTCATTGTAAGACCAAGTGGCCTAAAAGGGCTTGGAATGCATTGTGACACCACAGAGGTTAAGAGAAGCAAGCAACCATTGTGACCCAATGCAGGCTAACAATCTAATGATCCCTTGTGGCACCAGGGGGGTATAAAAAGTGCCAGGGATGGATTGTTACAGCACGGGGACCAATAGAAGCAAGGATCTATTATGCCACCGTGGAGGCCAAGAATCAAATGATTCATTGTGACATCAAGTGGCCTAAAAGGGCATGGGATGCATTGTGACACCACAGAGGTTAAGAGAAGCAAGGATCCATTGTGACCCAATGGAGGCTAATAATCCCAGGATCCTATATAACACCAGGGGGCGTAAAAGGGCCAGGGATGAATTGTGAAAGCATGGGGCCCAATAGAAACAAGGAACCATTATGACACCATGGAGGCCAAGAATCAAATGATTCATTGTGACATCAAGTGGCCTAAAAGGGCATGGGATGCATTGTGACACCACAGAGGTTAAGAGAAGCAAGGATCCATTGTGACCCAATGCAGGCTAACAATCTAATGATCCCTTGTGACACCAATGGGCCTAAAAGGGGCAGGCCTGAATTGTGAAAGCATGGGTCCCAAGTAAACCCAGGTACAAATATGCCACCATAGAGGCCAAGAATCAAATGGTTCATTGTGACATCAAGTGGGCTAAAAGTGCATGGGATGCATTGTGACACCACAGAGGTTAAGACAAGCAAGGATCCATTGTGACCCAATGCAGGCTAACAATCTAAGAATCCCTTTTGACACCAGGGGGCGCAAAAGGACCACGGATGAACCTTGACAGCATGGGGACCTATAGAAGCAAGGAACTATTATGACACCATGAAGGCCAAGAATCAAATGGTTCATTGTGACATCAAGTGGCCTAAAAGGGCTTGGAATGCATTGTGACACCACAGAGGTTAAGAGAAGCAAGGAACCATTGTGACCCAATGCAGGCTAACATTCTAAGGATCCCTTGTGGCATCAGGGGGGTATAAAAAGGGCCAGGGATGGATTGTTACAGCACGGGGACCAATAGAATCAAGGATCTATTACGCCACCGTGGAGGCCAAGAATCAAATGATTCATTGTGACATCAAGTGGCCTAAAAGGGCATGGGATGCATTGTGACACCACAGAGGTTAAGAGAAGCAAGGAACCATTGTGACCCAATGCAGGCTAACAATCTAATGATCCCTTGTGGCACCAGGGGGTATAAAAAGGGCCAGGGATGGATTGTTACAGCACGGGGACCAATAGAAGCAAGGATGTATTATGCCACCGTGGAGGCCAAGAATCAAATGATTCATTGTGACATCAAGTGGCCTAAAAGGGCATGGGATGCATTGTGACACCACAGGGGTTAAGAGAAGCAAGGAACCATGGTGACCCAATGTAGGCTAACAATCTAAGAATCCCTTTTGACACCAGGGGGCGCAAAATGAGCACGGATGAACTCTGACAGCAAGGGGACCTATAGAAGCAAGGAACCATTATGACACCATGTAGGCCAAGAATCAATTGGTTCATTGTAAGACCAAGTGGCCTAAAAGGGCTTGGAATGCATTGTGACACCACAGAGGTTAAGAGAAGCAAGGAACCATTGTGACCCATTGCAGGCTAACAATCTAATGAGACCTTGTGGCACCAGGCGGGTATAAAAAGGGCCAGGGATGGATTGTTACAGCACGGGGACCAATAGAAGCAAGGATCTATTATGCCACCGTGGAGGCCAAGAATCAAATGATTCATTGTGACATCAAGTGGCCTAAAAGGGCATGGGATGCATTGCGACACCACAGAGATTAAGAGAAGCAAGGAACCATTGTGACCCAATGCAGGCTAACAATCCCAGGATCCCATTTGACACCAGGGGGCGTAAAAAGGGCCAGGGATGAATTGTGACAGCATGGGGCCCAATAGAAGCAAGGAACCATTATGACACCATGGAGGCCAAGAATCAAATGATTCATTGTGACATCAAGTGGCCTAAAAGGGCTTGAATGCATTGTGACACCACAGAGGTTAAGAGAAGCAAGGATCCATTGTGACCCAATGGAGGCTAACAATCTAATGATCCCTTGTGGCACCAGGGGGTATAAAAAGGCCAGGGATGGATTGTTACAGCACGGGGACCAATAGAAGCAAGGATCTATTATGCCACCATGGAGGCCAAGAATCAAATGATTCATTGTGACATGAAGTGGCCTAAAAGGGCATGGGATGCATTGTGACACCACAGGGGTTAAGAGAAGCAAGGATCCATTGTGACCCAATGGAGGCTAATAATCCCAGGATCCCATTTGACACCAGGGGGCGTAAAAGGGCCAGGGATGAATTGTGACAGCATGGAGCCCAATAGAAACAAGGAACCATTATGACACCATGGAGGCCAAGAATCAAATGATTCATTGTGACATCAAGTGGCCTAAAAGGGCTTGGAATGCATTGTGACACCACAGAGGTTAAGAGAAGCAAGGAACCATTGTGACCCAATGTAGGCTAACAATCTAATGATCCCTTTTGACACCAGGGCTTGTAATAGGGCCAGGGATGCATTGTGAAAGCATGGGGCACAATAAAAACATGGAAATATTATGCCACCGTGGAGGCCAAGACTCAAATGATTCATTGTAACACCAAGTGACCTAAAAGGGCATGGGATGCATTGTGACACCACAGGGGCTAAGAGAAGCAAGGAACCATTGTGACCCAATGCAGGCTAACAATCTAATGATCCCTTGTGACACCAATGGGCCTAAAAGGGGCAGGGATGTATTGTGAAAGCATGGGGCCCAATTAAAACCTGGTACAATTACGCCACCATGGAGGCCAAGAATCAAATGATTCTTTTTGACATCAAGTGGCCTAAAAGGGCATGGGATGCATTGTGACACCACAGGGGTTAAGAGAAGCAAGGAACCATTGTGACCCAATGCAGGCTAACATTCTAAGAATCCCTTTTGAAACCAGGGGGCGCAAAAGGACCACGGATGAACTCTGAGATCAATGGGACCAATAGAAGCAAGGAAACATTATGACACCATGAAGGCCAACAATCAAATGGTTCATTGTGACATCAAGTGGCCTAAAAGGGCTTGGAATGCATTGTGACACCACAGAGGTTAAGAGAAGCAAGGAACCATTGTGACCCAATGCAGGCTAACCATCTAATGATCCCTTGTGGCACCAGGGGGGATAAAAAGGGCCAGGGATGGATTGTTACAGCACGGGGACCAATAGAAGCAAGGATCTATTATGCCACCGTGGAGGCCAAGAATCAAATGATTCATTGTGACATCAAGTGGCCTAAAAGGGCATGGGATGCATTGTGACACCACAGGGGTTAAGAGAAGCAAGGATCCATTGTGACCCAATGGAGGCTAATAATCCCAGGATCCCATTTGACACCAGGGGTCCCAAAATGACAACGGATGAACTCTGACAGCATGGGGACCTATAGAAGCAAGGAACCATTATGACACCATGGAGGCCAAGAATCAAATGGTTCATTGTGACATCAAGTGGCCTAAAAGGGCTTGGAATGCATTGTGACACCACAGAGGTTAAGAGAAGCAAGCAACCATTGTGACCCAATGCAAGCTAACAATCTAATGATCCCTTGTGGCACCAGGGGGTATAAAAAGGGCCAGGGATGGATTGTTACAGCACGGGGACCAATAGAAGCAAGGATGTATTATGCCACCGTGGAGGCCAAGAATCAAATGATTCATTGTGACATCAAGTGGCCTAAAAGGGCATGGGATGCATTGTGACAGCACAGGGGTTAAGAGAAGCAAGGACCCATTGTGACCCAATGCAGGCTAACAATCTAATGATCCCTTGTGACACCAATTGGCCTAAAAGGGGCAGGGATGTATTGTGAAAGCATGGGGCCCAATTAAATCCTGGTACAATTACGCCACCATGGAGGCCAACAATCAAATGATTCATTGTGACATCAAGTGGTCTAAAAGGGCATGGGATGCATTGTGACACCACAGGGGTTAAGAGAAGCAAGGAACCATTGTGACCCAATGTAGGCTAACAATCTAAGAATCCCTTTTGAAACCAGGGGGCGCAAAAGGACCACGGATGAACTCTGAGAGCATGGGGACCTATAGAATCAAGGAACCATTATGACACCATGAAGGCCAAGAATCAAATGGTTCATTGTAAGACCAAGTGGCCTAAAAGGGCTTGGAATGCATTGTGACACCACAGAGGTTAAGAGAAGCAAGGAACCATTGTGACCCAATGCAGGCTAACAATCTAATGAGCCCTTGTGGCACCAGGGGGGTATAAAAAGGGCCAGGGATGGATTGTTACAGCACGGGGACCAATAGAAGCAAGGATCTATTATGCCACCGTGGAGGCCAAGAATCAAATGATTCATTGTGACATCAAGTGGCCTAAAAGGGCATGGGATGCATTGTGACACCACAGAGGTTAAGAGAAGCAAGGATCCATTGTGACCCAATGGAGGCTAATAATCCCAGGATCCCATTTGACACCAGGGTGCGTAAAAGGGCCACGGATGAATTGTGACAGCATGGGGCCCAATAGAAACAAGGAACCATTATGACACCATGGAGGCCAAGAATCAAATGATTCATTGTGACATCAAGTGGCCTAAAAGGGCATGGGATGCATTGTGACACCACAGAGGTTAAGAGAAGCAAGGAACCATTGTGACCCAATGCAGGCTAACAATCTAATGATCCCTTGTGACACCAATGGCCCTAAAAGGGGCAGGGATGTATTGTGAAAGCATGGGGCCCAATTAAAACCTGGTACAATTACGCCACCATGGAGGCCAAGAATCAAATGATTCATTGTGACATCAAGTGGCCTAAAAGGGCATGGGATGCATTGTGACACCACAGGGGTTAAGAGAAGCAAGGAACCATTGTGACCCAATGGAGGCTAACAATCTAATGATCCCTTGTGACACCAATTGGCCTAAAAGGGGCAGGGATGTATTGTGAAAGCATGGGGCCCAATTAAATCCTGGTACAATTACGCCACCATGGAGGCCAACAATCAAATGATTCATTGTGACATCAAGTGGTCTAAAAGGGCATGGGATGCATTGTGACACCACAGGGGTTAAGAGAAGCAAGGAACCATTGTGACCCAATGTAGGCTAACAATCTAAGAATCCCTTTTGAAACCAGGGGGCGCAAAAGGACCACGGATGAACTCTGAGAGCATGGGGACCTATAGAATCAAGGAACCATTATGACACCATGAAGGCCAAGAATCAAATGGTTCATTGTAAGACCAAGTGGCCTAAAAGGGCTTGGAATGCATTGTGACACCACAGAGGTTAAGAGAAGCAAGGAACCATTGTGACCCAATGCAGGCTAACAATCTAATGAGCCCTTGTGGCACCAGGGGGGTATAAAAAGGGCCAGGGATGGATTGTTACAGCACGGGGACCAATAGAAGCAAGGATCTATTATGCCACCGTGGAGGCCAAGAATCAAATGATTCATTGTGACATCAAGTGGCCTAAAAGGGCATGGGATGCATTGTGACACCACAGAGGTTAAGAGAAGCAAGGATCCATTGTGACCCAATGGAGGCTAATAATCCCAGGATCCCATTTGACACCAGGGGGCGTAAAAGGGCCACGGATGAATTGTGACAGCATGGGGCCCAATAGAAACAAGGAACCATTATGACACCATGGAGGCCAAGAATCAAATGATTCATTGTGACATCAAGTGGCCTAAAAGGGCATGGGATGCATTGTGACACCACAGAGGTTAAGAGAAGCAAGGAACCATTGTGACCCAATGCAGGCTAACAATCTAATGATCCCTTGTGACACCAATGGCCCTAAAAGGGGCAGGGATGTATTGTGAAAGCATGGGGCCCAATTAAAACCTGGTACAATTACGCCACCATGGAGGCCAAGAATCAAATGATTCATTGTGACATCAAGTGGCCTAAAAGGGCATGGGATGCATTGTGACACCACAGGGGTTAAGAGAAGCAAGGAACCATTGTGACCCAATGCAGGCTAACAATCTAAGAATCCCTTTTGAAACCAGGGGGCGCAAAAGGACCACGGATGAACTCTGACATCATGGGGACCTAGAGAAGCAAGGAACCATTATGACACCATGAAGGCCAAGAATCAAATGGTTCATTGTAAGACCAAGTGGCCTAAAAGGGCTTGGAATGCATTGTGACATCACAGAGGTTAAGACAAGCAAGGAACCATTGTGACCCAATGCAGGCTAACAATCTAATGATCCCTTGTGGCACCAGGGGAGTATAAAAAGGGCCAGGGATGGATTGTTACAGCACGGGGACCAATAGAATCAAGGATCTATTATGCCACCGTGGAGGCCAACAATCAAATGATTCATTGTGACATCAAGTGGCCTAAAAGGGCATGGGATGCATTGTGCCACCACAGGGGTTAAGAGAAGCAAGGATCCATTGTGACCCAATGGAGGCTAATAATCCCAGGATCCCATTTGACACCAGGGGGCGTAAAAGGGCCAGGGATGAATAGTGACAGCATGGGGCCAAATAGAAACAAGGAACCATTATGACACCATGAAGGCCAAGAATCAAATGGTTCATTGTAAGACCAAGTGGCCTAAAAGTCTTGGAATGCATTGTGACACCACAGAGGTTAAGAGAAGCAAGGAACCATTGTGACCCAATGCAGGCTAACAATCTAAGAATCCCTTTTGACACCAGGGGGCGCAAAAGGACCACGGATGGACTGTGACAGCATGGGGACCTATAGAAGCAAGGAACCATTATGACACCATGAAGGCCAAGAATCAAATGGTTCATTGTGACATCAAGTGGCCTAAAAGGGCTTGGAATGCATTGTGACACCACAGAGGTTAAGAGAAGCAAGGAACCATTGTGACCCAATGCAGGCTAACAATCTAATGATCCCTTGTGGCACCAGGGGGTATAAAAAGGGCCAGGGATGGATTGTTCCAGCACGGGGACCAATAGAAGCAAGGATTTATTATGCCACCATGGAGGCCAAGAATCAAATGATTCATTGTGACATCAAGTGGCCTAAAAGGGCATGGGATGCATTGTGACAGCACAGGGGTTAAGAGAAGCAAGGATCCATTGTGACCCAATGGAGGCTAGTAATCCCAGGATCCCATTTGACACCAGGGGGCGTAAAAGGGCCAGGGACGAATTGTGACTGCATGGGGCCCAATAGAAACAAGGAACCATTATGCCACCATGGAGGCCAAGAATCAAATGATTCATTGTGACATCAAGTGGCCTAAAAGGGCATGGGATGCATTGTGACACCACAGAGGTTAAGAGAAGCAAGGAACCATTGTGACCCAATGCAGGCTAACAATCTAATGATCCCTTGTGACACCAATGGGCCTAAAAGGGCCCTGGGAGGAATTGTTACAGCACGGGGACAAATAGAAGCAAGGATCTCCTATGCCACCATGGAGGCCAAGAATCAAATAATTCATTGTGACATCAAGTGGCCTAAAAGGGCATGGGATGCATTGTGACACCACAGGGGATAAGAGAAGCAAGGAACCATTGTGACCCAATGCAGGCTAACAATCTAATGATCCCTTGTGACACCAATGGGCCTAAAAGGGGCAGGGATGAATTGTGAAAGCATGGGGCCCAAGTAAAACCTGGTACAATTATGCCACCATGGAGGCCAAGAATCAAATGATTCATTGTGACATCAAGTGGCCTAAAAGGGCATGGGATGCATTGTGACACCACAGAGGTTAAGAGAAGCAAGGAACCATTGTGACCCAATGCAGGCTAACAATCTAATGATCCCTTGTGACAAAAATGGGCCTAAAAGGGCCAGGGATGAATTGTTACAGCACGGGGACCAATAGAAGCAAGGATCTATAATGCCACCATGGAGGCCAAGAATCAAATAATTCATTGTGGCATCATGTGGCCTAAAAGGGCATGGGATGCATTGTGACAGCACAGGGGTTAAGAGAAGCAAGGATCCATTGTGACCCAATGGAGGCTAATAATCCCAGGATCCCATTTTACACCAGGGGTCGCAAAAGGACCACGGCTGAACTCCGACAGCAAGGGGACCTATAGAACAAGGAACCATTATGACACCATGAAGGCCAAGAATCAAATGGTTCATTGTGACATCAAGTGGCCTAAAAGGGCATGGGATGCATTGTGACACCACAGAGGTTAAGAGAAGCAAGGATCCATTGCGACCCAATGCAGGCTAACAATCTAATGATCCCTTGTGACACCAATGGGCCTAAAAGGGCCAGGGATGAATTGTTGCAGCACGGGGACCAATAGAAGCAAGGATCTATTATGCCACCATGGAGGCCAAGAATCAAATAATTCATTGTAACATCAAGTTGCCTAAAAGGGCATGGGATGCATTGTGACAGCACAGGGGTTAAGAGAAGCAAGGATCCATTGTGACCCAATGGAGGCTAATAATCCCAGGATCCCATTTGACACCAGGGGGCGTAAAAGGGCCAGGGATGAATTGTGACAGCGTGGGGCCCAATAGAAACAAGGAACCATTATGACACCATGGAGGCCAAGAATCAAATGATTCATTGTGACATCAAGTGGCCTAAAAGGGCATGGGATGCATTGTGACAGCACAGGGGTTAAGAGAAGCAAGGATCCAGTGTGACCCAATGGAGGCTAATAATCCCAGGATCCCATGTGACACCAGGGGGCGTAAAAGGGCCAGGGATGAATTGTGACAGCATGGGGCCCAATAGAAACAAGGAACCATTATGACACCATGGAGGCCAAGAATCAAATGATTCATTGTGACATCAAGTGGCCTAAAAGGGCATGGGATGCATTGTGACACCACAGAGGTTAAGAGAAGCAAGGAACCATTGTGACCCAATGCAGGCTAACAATCTAATGATCCCTTGTGACACCAATGGGCCTAAAAGGGCCCTGGGAGGAATTGTTACAGCACGGGGACAAATAGAAGCAAGGATCTCCTATGCCACCATGGAGGCCAAGAATCAAATAATTCATTGTGACATCAAGTGGCCTAAAAGGGCATGGGATGCATTGTGACACCACAGGGGATAAGAGAAGCAAGGAACCATTGTGACCCAATGCAGGCTAACAATCTAATGATCCCTTGTGACACCAATGGGCCTAAAAGGGGCAGGGATGAATTGTGAAAGCATGGGGCCCAAGTAAAACCTGGTACAATTATGCCACCATGGAGGCCAAGAATCAAATGATTCATTGTGACATCATGTGGCCTAAAAGGGCATGGGATGCATTGTGACACCACAGAGGTTAAGAGAAGCAAGGAACCATTGTGACCCAATGCAGGCTAACAATCTAATGATCCCTTGTGACAAAAATGGGCCTAAAAGGGCCAGGGATGAATTGTTACAGCACGGGGACCAATAGAAGCAAGGATCTATAATGCCACCATGGAGGCCAAGAATCAAATAATTCATTGTGGCATCATGTGGCCTAAAAGGGCATGGGATGCATTGTGACAGCACAGGGGTTAAGAGAAGCAAGGATCCATTGTGACCCAATGGAGGCTTATAATCCCAGGATCCCATTTTACACCAGGGGTCGCAAAAGGACCACGGATGAACTCTGACAGCAAGGGGACCTATAGAACAAGGAACCATTATGACACCATGAAGGCCAAGAATCAAATGGTTCATTGTGACATCAAGTGGCCTAAAAGGGCATGGGATGCATTGTGACACCACAGAGGTTAAGAGAAGCAAGGATCCATTGCGACCCAATGCAGGCTAACATTCTAATGATCCCTTGTGACACCAATGGGCCTAAAAGGGGCAGGGATGAATTGTGAAAGCATGGGGCCCAAGTAAAACCTGGTACAATTATGACACCATGGAGGCCAAGAATCAAATGATTCATTGTGACATCAAGTGGCCTAAAAGGGCTTGGAATGCATTGTCACACCACAGAGGTTAAGAGAAGCAAGGATCCATTGTGACCCAATGCAGGCTAACAATCCAGTGATCCCTTGTGGCACCAGGGGGTATAAAAAGGGCCAGGGATGGATTGTCACAGCACGGGGACCAATAGAAGCAAGGATCTATTATGCCATCGTGGAGGCCAAGAATCAAATGATTCATTGTGACATCAAGTGGCCTAAAAGGGCATGGGATGCATTGTAACAGCACAGGGGTTAAGAGAAGCAAGGATCCATTGTGACCCAATGGAGGCTAATAATCCCAGGATCCCATTTGACACCAGGGGGCGTAAAAGGGCCAGGGATGAATTGTGACAGCATGGGGCCCAATAGAAACAAGGAACCATTATGACACCATGGAGGTCAAGAATCAAATGATTCATTGTGACATCATGTGGCCTAAAAGGGCATAAGATGCATTGTGACACCACAGGGGTTAAGAGAAGCAAGGATCCATTGTGACCCAATGCAGGCTAACAATCTAATGATCGCTTTTGACACCAATGGGCCTAAAAGGGGCAGAAATGTATTGCGAAAGCATGGGGCCAAATTAAAACCTGGTACAATTACGCCACCATGGAGGCCAAGAATCAAATGATTCATTGTGGCACCAAGTGGCCTAAAAGGGCATGGGATGCATTGTGACACCACAGGGGTTAAGCGAAGCAAGGATCCATTGTGACCCAATGCAGGCTAACAATCTAAGAATCCCTTTTGACAACCAGGGGGTGGAAAAGGACCACGGATGAACTCTGACAGCATGGGGACCTATAGAAGCAAGGAACCATTATGACACCATGAAGGCCAAGAATCAAATGGTTCATTGTAAGACCAAGTGGCCTAAAAGGGCTTGGAATGCATTGTGACAGCACAGAGGTTAAGAGAAGCAAGGA